>NC_080163.1:11456485-12203985 GCF_950295315.1 Erinaceus europaeus
AGGAGGAGAGAAAGATAGACACCTGCAGACCTGCTTCACCGCCTGTGAAGCGACTCCCCTGCAGGTGGGGAGCCGGGGTTCGAACCGGGATCCTTATGCCGGTCCTTGTGCTTTGCGCCACCTGCGCTTAACCGCTGCGCTACAGCCCGACTCCCATAATGCTCATATTTTAATATAAATGAAAACTTTGTGCTCAAGTTAGAGACAGATAATTATAAAAGATACACCAGGGTGATAAAGATATATGACTAGTTCTTGAAGAACTCTGGTTTCATTTGTCACAGCAGAGTCTAAAAAATCCTCAGGGAGGAGTATGCATAATGAAAAGATCAAAGACACAGATTCTAGAAGCAATAGTTAACATTGCCAGAAACTGATGTGAGGACAACATAGATTAGTACTGAGAATGCATCCTCTGAATGTTTGGCTTTGACATGATCTGAGTCCTTGGGAGAACTCTTATCCTGCAAAGAAGTGGAATACGGAAATGAAATAGTCCATTGTTTAGTCAATGGAAAGAAAACACTCTTCACTCTTTTTGGTAGTACAGAAATAGTTGAGGGACCAGGTGGTGGCATACCTGGTGATGTGCACACACTACAGTGCACAAGGACCCAGGTTCCAGCCTCTGGGCCCCACCTGCAGGGGTGGAAAGCTTCCCAAGTGGTGAAGTAGAGGTACAGGTGTGTCTCTGTCTCTCCTTCTCTATCTCTCCTTTCCCTCTCGATTTTTCTGTCTCTACTCAATAATAGATATATAAAATTTAAAAAATAAAAGAATGGAACAAAATTATGTTTTTAAAAGAGAAATATTTTATAGGTTTGTGTGTTGGATTTCTGAGCTCTGAACATTAGTGACGTAACATTTTTTATAATACTCTATTATTCACAGTATAAAATCAGTAAAATGTTATAATTCATATATATACATATACATATATATAGTATCTTCCACATACCTAGAAGTCATGTACCACATTCTAAAAATAGACTATATGCATATATATATATACACACACATATATGTTTATACTGAAAAGGGAATATAATTAGTGTTGGCATACTTAGATAATGCATCTGCTTCTCCATTCACAAAACCAGTTTCAAGTTCAACCTCCACAATCTTATTGGACATAACTTCAACTCTCCCTTTGATCTGAAAAAGTAGATCTCCAGTGACTTTCTCTCCATATATATATTAATGACAAAATATTTGTCCAAATAACATTAAGCAGAAGAGTTAAAATACAAAAAATAGCATTTTTTAACAATTGAGTAGCATTCCATTTTAACATAACTTTTTTTTTTTTTTTTAGCCACTCAATTGTTGTTGGACATCTGAGTTGCTTGCAAGTTCAGGCTATTACAAACTGAGCTGCTATGAACCTGGTGTACATAGATCTCTTTGGATGAGCCATTGATTTCCTTTACATACTTCCTCAGGAAAGGAATTGATAAGTCAAGGGTAGGTTAATTGGTAGCATTTTCAGAAGTGTCTAGACTGTTTTACGCAAGTTTTGAATCAATTTGCACACCTACCAGCCATGTAGAAGGCACATCCTTGCCAACATTTTTTTTTTTTGCCTCTAGGATTATCACTGGCACTCAGTGCTGGCACTATGAATTCACTGATCCTGGCAACCATTTTTTCCTTTTTCTTTTATCCATTTTATTGATAGGTAGAGAAAAATTGAAAGAGAATAGGAAGATAGAGAGATAAAGAGGGAAAGAGAAAGATAGACACCTGCAGACCTGCTTCACAGTTCGTGAAGGGCTCCTTCTGCAGGTGGGGGAGTCGGGGCTTGAACCCAGGCCCTTGTGTGGGTCCTTGTGCTTGGTACTATGTATGGTTAACTGGCTGCATTACCACTCAGTTCCCTCCACATCAGTTGTTTCTCTTTTTAAATATATGATATTCTCACAGGTGTAAAGTGGTATCTCATTGTTGTCATTATTTGCATCTCTTATAAGCAGTGACTTTGAGCATTTTTTAAAAATATGTCTGTTGGCCCTTTGGATGTCTGCTTTGGTGGAAATTCTTAGCCCTTTGTCAGATGGATGGTGTGTAAAGATCTCCCATGCCACAGGGAGTTTTTCTGTTTTTGTAGCAGTTTCTTTTTTCTGTGAAGACCCATTAAAGAATCTTGTTATGTAACATATACCAAAAAGAGAAGGATTAAACACTATGAATACTAGATGATGACACTCATAGGCAGAAGTTAAGAAACAAAGAAAGAGAAGGCAAACACAAGGTAAAATTCAGACTGGGTTTGATGCATTGCACCATAACAAAGGACTCTGGGGAAAGAGGTAAGAAAAGACACGTTGGAGGTGGGAATATATATATATTCCCTTTTGTTGGCCTTGTTGTTTTATTGTTGTAGTTATTATTGTTGTTGTAGTTGTTGGATAGGACAAAGAGAAATGGGGAGAGGAGGGAAAGACAGAGGGGGAAAGAAAGATAAACAACTGCAGACCTGCTTCACTGCCTGTGAAGCGACTCCCCTGCAGGTGGGGAGCCGGGGGCTCCAACAAGGATCCTTACACCAGTCCTTGCACTTTGTGCCATGTGCGCTTAACCCGCTGCGTTACCGCCCTGAGGTGGGAATATTTTGAGGATACCTATCAGAGGGATAAAGAAAATTGTATCTATGTATTAACAGCTGTACTGTAAGCCATTTAACTCCTCCAACAAAATAAGTTCAAAATGCAAAATGAGTGGCCGAGTGGTGGTGCACTTGGTTGAGTTCACGTGCTACAATGTACAATGACCTTGGTTCATCCCATCACTACCCATCAGAAGGAAGCTGGCCAGTGGTGAGGCAGGGTTGCAGGTGTGGTATCTCTCTGTCTCTCTTCCTTTCTTCCTCTCTATCTTCTCTACCATTTTAATTTCTCTATGACTCTATAAAATAAATAAGTAAACATTTATAAAAATGCAGAATGTGTTTCTTATTATAGTTCATGGTAAAAGAGTACTATGTAGTAGGTCATAGTAACATTAATCTAGTAGCATCAATTTAATGTAGTCACAGTAAATCAGAAAACTTTATTCTAACATACTGATATATTATAATTAATTTCCATTAATTGTTATATGACTATGTAGTATTATTGGAAACATTATATTCTAGTGGATGATTATGCTCATTATTTTATTACTTTTCAATTTTTCTAGGCAACTAGTTTACCTAAGCTTATTGGATAAGCATTACATAATTGAAATCAAGTATGAGCCAACATCAACATTAAAGCCAAGAGAACTGAAGGATTGTTCTCTTACAGAAGTCAGACCTTTCACTTCCTGCACTCTACAATGATCCTGGGTTCGTTCTCCCAGAAGGATAAAAAATAGGGATGCTTTCAAGGGATGGGATGGGATACAGAGTTCCGGTGGTAGGACTATATTCAATGTGCAGAATGATACAATCACACTTGCTTTAACATGGACAAAATGGAGAAAACCATTTTTAATGTAAAAAAGTAAGAAAGAGAAGGGTGAATGCCCATGTTCCGCAGGAAAGCAATTATAGAAGCCAGATCTTCAACCTTCTGCATCCCACAATGACCTTTGGTTCATACTCCCAGAGGGATAAAGAATAAGAAAGCTATCAGGGGAGGGGAGAGGATATGTAAAGCTGGTGGTGAGAATTGTGTGAAGTTGTACCCCTCTTATCCTATGGTTTTGTCAATGTTTCCTTTTTAGAAATAAAAAAATAATGCTGCCAGGAACATAGATGTGAATAGGTCTCTGCATTATTTTTGAGTACTTTTGATGGATACCCAGGAGAGGTATTGCTAGAGCATATAGAAAGATGTAAAGTCCATTTTCAATATTATGAGGAATCTCTAGACTGTTTTCCACAGGGACTAGATAAATTTTCATTCTCAACATCAGTATCAGAATTTTTCCTTTGCTCCATATCCTCTCCAACATTTATTGTTTCTCCCCTTTTCTTCATGCATGACAGTCTCACAGGTGTGAGACAGTACCTCACGGCACCATGGCACTGCTGGTTTTTACTGGCATGACTCTCCTAATCAGTGACATTGACTTTATTTTGTTCATGTCTATTTGTCATCTGAATCTCTTTATTTTAAAGAACCTATTCAAGTTTTCCTATATTTTTAAAATAGATTTGTTTGATGTTTGTTTTTTGTTATTGTTGTTGAGTTCTTTTGCTGTTTATTTTTTTTATTTCTTGCACTGTTATTTCTTTCTAGATTGTGTCATAGTATTTTGAAGTTTGCCACAAAGGTTGATATGAATGCCTATAAAACTGGTATGACTGGGAGTCGTGCCGTAGCGCAGTGGGTTAAGCGCATGTGGCGTAAAGCACAAGGATTGGTTAGGATCCTGGTTCAAGCCTCCAGCTACCCACCTTCAGGGGAGTCGTTTCACAGGTGGTGAAACAGGTCTTCAGGTGTCTCTCTGTCTCCCTTCCTTTCCATCTCCCCCTTCTCTCTCAATTTCTCTCTGTCTTTATCCAATAACAATAAATAAAATTTTAAAAAATGGCAAAAAAACTGGTATGGCTATTCTTAAACATATACATATATGTATATATTTCCATACAAGTGTTTTCATTATAATGCCTTGAGATTTCAAGATATCAAGTAGAACTTAAAATAGAATAGTTAAAAATGTTACTGTTAAATATTATAGATCAAAGTTTACCAACATATCAGCAAATAATCTTGAAATCAAAGATATATACACATATGTATATTTATTTATGTGTATATATCTTACAACACTCACAATTAAATGAAGACATAAGTAATTTCACCTATCAGTGACATTTTTAGGAAAAATTTCACAGTTGCTTTTGATCTTTGTTTAAAAGCCTCAATTTTTTTTTTGTACGGGTCAGAAAAGAAATACAACACCATTTATTGAAGAGACTCTGCTTTCCCCATTTAATAGTCTGGGCCCCTTTGTCAAAGATTAGATGTCCATAGGTGTGGGGGCTCACTTCTGGGCTCTCAATTCTATTCCACTGGTCAGTGTGTCTATTCATGTTCCAGTACCAAACAGTTTTGATGACAATTTGAGATCTGGAAGTGTGATGCCTCCAGTTCTGTTCTTTCTTCTCAAGATTGTTTGGGTAATTCTAGGTCTTTTCTGGTTCTAGATAAACATTTGTAGCATTTGTTCTATTCTCCTAAAAATGTGCTTGGGATCTTGATGGGATAACATTAAATTTGTAGATGGCTCTGGGTAGTATACTCATTTTGGTGATGTTAATTCTTCCAACCCATGAACATGGAATATCTTTCCACTTCTTTTTGTCTTTTTCAATTTCCTTGAGTAGTGACTCATAATTTTCAGTATACAAGTCTTTCACTTCTTTGGTTAGGTTTACTCCTAGATATTTTATTGTTTTTGTTGCTATAGTAAAAGGAATTGATTTCTGGATTTCAATTTCTTCTAGCTTAGTGTTTGCATAGAGGAATGCCACTGACTTTTGAATGTTAATTTTGTAGCCTGACACATTACTGTATTGCCTGATGATTTCCAAAAGCTTCTTGCTGGATTCCTTAGGTTTTTCTGTGTATACTATCATGTCATCTGCAAATAGGGAGAGTTTGACTTCTTCTCTTCCAATCTGTATCCCTTTAATTCCTTTCTCCTGCCTGATTGCTATGGCAAGAACTTCCAACACTATGTTGAATAGTAATGGTGATAGTGGGCAGCCCTGTCTAGTACCTGATCTGAGTGGAAATGCTTCCAGTTTTTCACCATTGGATATGATGTTGGCTGTAGGTTTGCTATATATAGACTCCACTATCTTCAGGAATTTTCCATCTATTCCCATTTTTTGTAGTGTTTTTATCATAAAGGGATGTTGTATTTTGTCAAAGGCTTTCTCTGCATCTATTGATATGACCATGTAGTTTTTGGTCTTGCTTTTGTTGATGTGGTGGATCACATTGACTGATTTACATATATTAAACCAACCTTACATGCCTGGGATAAACCCCACTTGGTCATGATGAACAATCTTTTTAATATACTGCTGTATCTGGTTGGCTAGAATTTTGTTCAGTATTTTAGCATCTATGTTCATCAGAGATATTGGTCTGTAGTTTTCCTTTATGGTTGTGTCCCTGTCTGCTTTTGGTATCAGAGTGATGTTGGCTTCATAGAAGCTGGCAGAAAGTATTCTAGTGTCTTTAGTCTTCTGGAAGACTTTTAAAAGTAGAGGTATTAGTTCTTCTTTGAAGGTTTTGTAGAATTCATTTGTAAAACCATCTGGTCCAGGACTTTTATTTTTGGGGAAATTTTTAATAACTGTTTCAATTTCATTAGCTGTGAGGGGCCTGTTCATGTTATCCACTTCCTCTTTACTTAGTTTTGGAAGTTGGTAGGTAGCTAGGAGATCGTCCATTTCTTCCAGGTTCTCTAGCTTGGTGGCATATAGTTGTTTATAGAAGCCTCGCATGATATGTTGAATTTCTGCAGTGTCTGTTGTGATATCTCCTCTTTCATTTAGTATCCAATTTTTTTTGGCTCTTCTCCCTTTTTTGTTTTGTGAGTGTGGCTAAAGGTTGTCAATTTTGTTCCCTCTCATAAAAACTGCAGCAAAGGTGGGCGCGAGGAATAACATCATTGCAAGACTGGCCAGCTCCTCATGGGGCGCGAGCGCTTCCACACTACAATCATCATCTCTGGCATTATGCTATTCCACTGCAGAATACTGTGCCCCAGTATGGTTCCGTAGCCCCCATGTCCACTTGGTCGATTCCCAATTATATTCCTCCATGAGGATAATTTCTGGAACCATCCGTTCCACCCTGGTTCCATGGCTGCCAGTTCTTAGCAACATTGCCCTGCCAGATATTCGTCGGGATGTGGCATCATCTAAGTTCATTTCCCACGTCTACGCTCAACCGGACCTGCCAATATATGCAGATATCTTCGCCCACCCTGTTCAACACTTGACGTCTCGTCACCCAATCTGGTCCCCTATGCCTACACTGAACTTCTCTGTTCCAGACTCTTGGAAACAGAGTTGGCAGTCAGCTGAGGTAAAGAACAAACACCTCATCACAGACCCCTGCAAGCGTCAACCCGGCTATGACCTAGCACGTTATGACTGGGCCCTCCTCAATCGCTATCGAACAGGCCATGGCCGATGCGCCGCTATGTTCCATCGCTGGGGGGCCAGAGACGACCCGAACTGCCCCTGTGGCTCCAGACAGACTATGACCCACAT
The DNA here is from genome assembly GCF_950295315.1 of Erinaceus europaeus. Lineage (NCBI taxonomy): Eukaryota > Metazoa > Chordata > Mammalia > Eulipotyphla > Erinaceidae > Erinaceus > Erinaceus europaeus. The sequence continues at coordinate 11,463,705 of NC_080163.1, forward strand.
AGTCAAAGACTGCCACCTCTCCAGATTCAAAGGAGGTCTCGAAACTTTACATCAGGCTCAACCTGACGTTGTTGACTGGCTACAGAAGAAGGGCAAATGCTAGAAGAACTCTTTCGAAGAACCAACATTCACTTTCATTGATCTTCTGTATGGTTTTCTTATTCTCAATGTTATTTATTTCAACAAATGGTGTTGGAAACAATGGGTTGAAACATGCAGAAGAATGAAACTGAACCACTGTATTTCACCAAATACAAAAGTAAATTCCAAATGGATCCAGGACTTGGATGTTAGACCACAAACTACCAGATACTTAGAGGAAAATATTGGCAGAACTCTTTTCCACATAAATTTCAAAGACATCTTCAATGAAACTAATCCAATTATAAAGAAGACTAAGGCAAGTATAAACCTATGGGACTACATCAAATTAAAAAGCTTCTTCACAGCAAAAGAAACTACTACCCAAACCAAGAGACCCCTCACAGAATGGGAAAAGATCTTTACATGCCATACATCAGACAAGAGTTTAATAACCAACATATATAAAGAGCTTGCCAAACTCAACAACAAGACAACAAATAACTCCATACAAAAATGGGGGAGGACATAGACAGAATATTCACCACAGAAGAGATCCAAAAGGCAGAGAAACACATGAAAAAAATGCTCCAAGTCTCTGATTGTCAGATAAATGCAAATAAAGACAACAATGAGATACCACTTCACTCCTGTGAGAATGTCATAGATCAGAAAAGGTAACAGCAGCAAACACTGCAGAGGGTGTGGGATCAAAGGAACCCTCCTGCACTGCTGGTGGGAGTGTAAATTGGTCCAACCTCTGTGGAGAACAGTCTGGAGAACTCTCAGAAGGATAGAAATGGACCTACCCTATGACCCTGCAATTCCTCTCCTGGGGATATATCCTAAGGAACCCAACATATCCATCCAAAAAGATCTGTGTACACATATGTTCTTGGCAGCACAATTTGTAATAGCCAAAACCTGGAAGCAACCCAGGTGTCCAACAACAGATGAGTGGCTCAGCAAGTTGTAGTATATCTACACAATGGAATACTACTCAGCTGTAAAAAATGGTGACGTCACCATTTTCAGCCGATCTTGGATGGACCTTGAAAAATTCAAGTTAAGTGAAATAAGTCAGAAACAGAAGGATGAATATGGGATGATCTCACTCTCAGGCAGAAGTTGAAAAACAAGATCAGAAAAGAAAACACAAGTAGAACCTTAGCTGGAATTGGCGTATCGCACCAAAGTAAAAGACTCTGGCATGGGTGGGTGGGGAGAATACAGGTCCAAGAAGGATTCAGAGGCTTTAGTAGGGATTGTATTGTTAAATGGGAAACTGGTGAATGTTATTCATGTACAAACTATTGTATTTACTGTTGAATGTAAAACATTAATTCCCCCCCAAAAAAAATCAGAAAAAAAATGACAAAAAAGGCTACAAGGAGCAGTGAATTCATAGTTTTGACAACAAGCCTCAGTGATAACCCTGGAGGCAATAAAATAAAATAAAATAAAATAAAAAAGAAAAGAAGAACAATGTTAATGTTTCAATAAAATTGCTAAGGATTTAAATTTTCTCCCACAGTTGAGACTCTACTTGAAGTAGACTTTTACTAGATATAGAACTTGTAAGTACAAGTTGTAATTGTAATGGTTGTGTTTATTTTTTATTTATTTATGCTATTTGCAAAAAACTTTGCCAATTCTTTTTAGACCACATGGTTCCCTATGAGATATGGATTATCACTTAAATTGTGTCCTATAGCCAATGTGAAATTTTTTTTTTGGCGATACCTAACAATTTTTCTTTTCTTTTCTTTCCTCTTCTTTTATTTTATTTTAATATTGGATAGAGATAGAGAGAAATTGAGGAGGAGAGGGAAAGAGAGGCACCTTTAGACCTGCTTCACTGCTTGTGAAACTTTCCCCCTGCAAGTGGGGACCAGGGGCTTGAACCCAGGTCCTTGTGCATTGTAATGTGCATAAGAACTTTTTCCACATTTTCAGTCTTAATAAGCTTTTTATAGGGGGTCAGAAGAGATAGCATAATGGTTATTTATGCCAGGAAATGCTCATGTTTATCTGTCTGTCTGTCTGTCTGTCTATCATCAATCTATCTATCGTCTATATCTTACACAGTCAATAAAATAAATAAAAGATATATATTTTTAAAAAGAAGCTTCTTATAGATGGTTAAGGGGGCTGGGTAGTGACACACCTGGTTAAGCACACATAGTACTAAGCACAAAGTCCCAAGCAAGGATCCAGGCTCAAACCCCCACCTATCCACCTGAAAGGGGGTGTTTCATAAGTGGCAAAGCATATCTACAGGTGTCTTTCTCTCTCCCTCTCTACGTCTTCCTACTCTCTCATTTTCTCTCTGTTCCTATCCAGTGAAATGGAAAAAATGGCCACCAGGTTCTCTGGATTCCTAGTGCTGGCACCGAGCCTCAGTGATAATACTAGAGGCAAATAAATAGATTAATTATTTAGTAATGATAACTTTAAAGGAAAGATGGTTAAGCCCATCCTCGTCCTCCTCCTCCTCCACATTTGCTATTGTGGATGCATTCCTTGTTGATCACTCTTGCTTTGAAGACATGTTAAAATAAGAAGAAATATGTGGTCCATCTTGACCTGAAATTTCTAAAAGTCTGGATTCTAGTGAACATGCTTTATGATGCCATATTATAATCGAGAGATACAAAACAATAATGATTACACATTAAAAATGTTGCTTTACTCCCAGAGGGTTAAATAATAGGAAAACTATCAGGGGAGGGGATGTGATATGGAGTTCTGGTGGTGGGATTCATACCCCTCTTATCCTATGGCCTTGTCAGTGTTTCCATGTTATAAATAAAAATAAAAAAAAGTTGCTTTGTACAATATAAAACAATGTTTCTTAAAATGTGCCTTTCCCTGTATATGATAAACATAAAGTGACAAATAATAATATTATTAAATATTTAAATCATATAAATTATGGCTAGTAGCAACAGGGAATAGGAGAGAGAGAGAAAGAGAGAGAGAGAGAGAGAGAGAGACCGACCATGCTCTTCCACTGCTCATGAATGTAACCCCTACGTCACCCCATCCAAGAGGTGAGGTCAAGGAGCTTGAACTCAGTCACTCCACATGGCATTATGTATACTTTACTGGGTGTGCCACCTCCTGGCCTTTCTTGTAATTTTTTTTGACTTTTCTTTTTTTTTAATTTATTTTTTAAGAAAGGAAAAATTAACAAAACCATAGGGTAGGAGAGGTACAACTCCACACAATTCTCACCACCCAATCTCCATGTCCCATCCCCTCCCCTGATAGCTTTCCCATTCTCTATCCCTCTGGGAGCATGGACCCAGGGTCATTGAGGGTTGCAGAAGGTAGAAGGTCTGCCTTCTGTAATTGCTTCCCCGCTGAACATGGATGTTGACTGGTCGGTCCATACTCCCAGTCTGCCTCTCCCTTTCCCTAGTAGGATGGGTCTCTGGGGAAGTGGAGCTCCAGGACACATTGGTGGGGTCTTCAGTCCAGGGAAGCCTGGCTGGCATCCTGATGACATCTGGAACCTGGTGGCTGAAAAGAGAGTTAACATATGAAGCCAAACAATTGTTGAGCAATCATGGACCCAAAGGTTGGAATAGTGGAGAGGAAGTGTTGGGGGGGTACTCACTGCAAACTCTACTGTACTTCTGCTTTTTTAAAATATTTTGCACTAGTTTATGGATACGTGTGAACATATGCTCTCTCTCTTGTAATATTTTTTATGACAATAGCTTCCCAAATATCCCTCTTTTACTCTAGTTCCAAATCATAGCGTAGGTCTATTCACAGGAGTCTTGACTAAAGTCAACCAGGAACAGCATCAGCAAATCTGTATTCCAGTTCCAAAAAGCAGTGTTACTAGGTAAGATATTCAGCTTTGCTACCAAGGCAATTTTGAGAGTGAAGGCTCTTACAAAATATTTCCTCTCTGGTAATGAGTTCACATTGATCTTACAAACTTAACATACCATATTGCTTACCCTAGTTTTTTTTTTTTTTTCTCCTGTTTTGTTTTGTTTTTGTTTTAAATAGTGTGTGGCTTCATTGATTACTGAGGTTTTGGCAATATTGATATTTGGCATGCCAGATGTCAGGGTGAGTTAGCAACAAAGATAACCCAGGGCACAGGAGGTAATATGGAAGCCCAGAGAAAATCACTGGAAAGAAGCAATGTAACTGTGATGTAATCATTTTGCCTACAAACACTATCTCTAGCACACACTGTAACTTTCATCTTTTCCTGTGGCAGGAAAAAAAATGCATTTGTTATCTGTTGATATTCCCTCCACTCGAATATAACTTCTACGTGACGATTATATTGTTTATTACAATGTTTCGTTTTTAGTTCTGACGAGTGGTTGGAATAGTTCCTAATATTTTGAAATAATTATATTATTTTAATAGTTTATTTATTAGTCTGAAACAGAGAAAAATCAAGGGTAAAAAGAGAAATGAAGAGAGAGAGAGAGAGAGAGAGAGACACCTGCAACACTGTGTCACCACTTCTGAAGCTTTCCCCCTGCAGGTGGGGCTGGGGGCTTGAACCCAGGTAGTCACCAGGTAGCATATTGGAGCCTGTAGGCTCAACCAAGTATGTCACCACTTAAGCTCAATTTTATTCTTATGGGATGTATAGGTTGGTTGAGCCATCGATATAACATATGAAAAGGAAATAAATAAGCTGTGGGTATGTATACTATTACATTTCAGGGGAAAAGGATGAATTCAACATTCAGGCCAGTAGGGGAGTAGACTGATGGGAATGAAGAGTGTGAAATCTCAAGGGAAAAATGTGACTTTTCTTGATGACTTGAACATGAACATATTTCATGTTCTTGGAGTCAAGGTTCAGTGATGATTTGGAGAGAAGGAAAAGATATAATTGATAGACGAAGATTATATGAGGAAAATGTAGGCCTGAGATCCAAAACATAAAGCCTAGTTATCCCTGTGATTACAGGATCAATCTCAGGTCAACCAAAAAGAGCTTAAAGATAGAATCTTCATGGGGCCAAGCAGTGGTGTACCTGGTTAAGTGTTCACATTATAGTCAGCAAGGGTATGGGTTCAAGCTCCTGGTCCCCACCTGAAGGGGGAAAGCTTCATGAGTGGTGAAGCAGGGCTACATGCATCTCCTTTTCTCTCTATCTCTATCCTCCCTTCTGTCTCAATTTCTCTCTGTCTCTATCTAATAATAAATAAATATAAATATTTGGGAAAAAAGATAAAAACTTAATTTTTAAAAGAGGAAAGCATACTGTTATATTGCGGCAGGGATACTGAAATTCATGAAACATTTAAAGATATTTTATATGCAGGTAGTATGAGAATTCAGAACTTGGTCATAGAAATGACAGAGGCGCATGCATAGCTAATAGAAATGAAAGAATTCAGAGCTTTAGGAATGCAAGTCTACTGACATATACATTTTGGGAAGCATTTTTGTAATTTAAGTGTGGCAATTTTCTTGGTGAATATGAAGAGTATCAGAGACATCAGTGAAAGCACATAAGCTTTAAAAATTTTTTTTAAAAAAAGTGTTGGAAGTTCTTGCCATAGCAATCATGCAAGAGAAACAAATCAAAGGAATACAGATTAGAAGGGAAGAAGTCAAGCTCTCACTATTTGCAGATGATATGATAGTATACATAGAAAAACCTAAAGAATCCAGCAGAAAACTACTGGAAGTTATTAGACAATATAGCAAGGTATCAGGCTACAAAATCAATGTACAAAAATCAGTGGCATTTCTTTATGCAAACACTAAATCTGAAGAAGAAGACATCCAGAAATCACTCCCATTTACTGTTTCAGCAAAATCAATAAAATACCTAGGAATAAAGTTGACCAAAGAAGTGAAAGACTTGTATACTGAAAACTATGAGTCGCTACTCAAGGAAATAGAAACTGATACCAAGAAATAGAAAGATACCCACACTCATGGATTGGAAGACTAAATATCATCAAAATGAATATTCTCCCCAGAGCCTTATACAAATTTAATGCAACACCCATCAAAGTTCCACCAAGATTCTTTAAGAGAATAGAACAAACACTACAATCATTTATCTGGAATTTCCTGAAAACACCTAGAATTGCCAAAACCATCTTGAGGAAAAGAAACAGAAATGGAGGCATCACACTCCCAGACCTTAAGCTATATTATAAAACCATCATAATCAAAACAGCATGGTACTGGAACAAAAAGAGGCACACAGACCAGTGAAACAGAATTGAAACCCAGAAATAAATCCCCACACCTATGGACACCTAATCTTTGATAAGGGAGCCCAAAGGATTAAATGGAAGAAGGAGTCTCTCTTCAATAAATAGTGCTGGGAAAACTGGGTTGTAACATGCAGAAATTGAAACCACTTTATCTCACCAGAAACAAAAATAAACTCCAAATGGATCAAAGACCTGGATGTCAGACCAGAAACAACCAAATACTTAGAAGAAAACATTGGTAAAACAGTTTCCACCTATACTTCAAGGACATCTTTGATGAATCAAACCCAATTGCAAGGAAGACTAAAGCAGAAACAAACCAATGGGACTGCATCAAATTGAAAAGCTTCTACACATCCAAAGAAACTATTAAACAAACAAAGAGACCCCTCACAGAATGGGAGAAGATTTTCACATGCCAGACATCAGACAAGAAACTAATTACCAAAATATATAAAGAGCTCAGCAAACTTAGCACCAAAAAAGCAAATGACCCCGTCCAAAAATGGGCAGAGGATATGAACAAAATATTCACCTCAGAGGAGATCCAAAAGGCTAACAAACATATGAAAAACTGCTATAGGTCACTGATTGTCAGAGAAATGCAAATTAAGACAACACTAAGATACCACCTCACTCCTATAAGAATGGCATACATCAAAAAGGTTAGCAGCAACAAATGCTGGAGAGGCTGTGGGGACAGAGGAACCCTTTTGCATTGCTGGTGGGAATGTAAATTGGTACAGCCTCTGTGGAGAGCAGTCTGGAAAACTCTCACAAGGCTAGACATGGACCTTCCATATGATCCAGTAATTCCTCTCCTGGGATTATACCCCAAGGATTCCATAACACCCAACCAAAAAGAGGTGTGTACTCCTATGTGCATAGCAGAACAATTCATAATAGCTAAAACCTGGAAGAAACCCAGGTGCCCAAAATCAGATGAGTGGCCGAGAAAGCTGTATATATACACAATGGAATACTATGCAGCTATCAAGAACAATGAACCCACCTTCTCTGACCCATCTTGGGCAGAGCTAGAAGGAATTATGCTAAGTGAGCTAAGTCAGAAAGATAAAGATGAGTATGGGATGATCCCACTCATCAACAGAAGTTGAGTAAGAAGATCTGAAAGGGAAACTAAAAGCAGGACCTGACCAAATTGTAAGTAGGGCACCAAAGTAAAAACCCTGTGGTGAGGGGTAGACATGCAGCTTCCTGGGACAGTGGGGGGTGGGAGTGAGTGAGAGGGATGGGTCACAGTCTTTTGGTGGTGGGAATGGTGTTTATGTACACTCCTAGTAAAATGTAGTCATATAAATCACTAGTTAATTAATATGAGAGGGGGAAAATTAATTGTATGTCTCGAAGTTTTTTAAAATACAGATTGAGTCTTTTTAATATATAGGCTGTGTATTTGATATGCAGACTCTCTCAAAAGCCTAGATCAAGTAGATCAGAAGCAACCAATAGCACAGCTATATGCAAGATACTGGGTACTGTACAGCAAACCCTAACAAAAGGACATTTCAAAGTTAACAATTAATGTGATGATTACATTAACTATCGATTGTCTTTTAGAACCCTAAGACAGCAGGAACCTCACATCTCCACTATAAAGCCTCTACTTCCCCCAGTCCTGGAACCCTTAGATAGGGCCCACTTTCCTGTATTCCTCTCCCAATCCATATCAAATAATATTGCATCTGCCAATCGCAACCTAATCAACACAATGATTGCGACCTCAACATGCTTCACTTCAGACTGTGTCCAGAGACTTCACATGTGGAATGACAACCCTTCAGCTTCATTACTTGGGTGAGACCTTTCCTTTCATAGTATACTCTAATTCCATTTCAGGTGGTTCACTTTCTAACAAAGTCCCAAAACCTAGATATACACCAGTTTCTGTGAGAGAGAGCATATGTTCACACGTATCCATAAACTACTGCAAAATATATACCTGAAAGCAGAAGTACACTAGAGTTTGCAGTGAGTACCCCCCCCCAACACTTCCTCTCCACTATTCCAACCTTTGGGTCCATGATTGCTCAACAATTTGTTTGGCTTGGTATGTTAACTCTCTTTTCAGCCACCAGGTTCCAGATGTCATCAGGATGCCAGCCAGGCTTCCCTGGACTGAAGACCCCACCAATGTGTCCTGGAGCTCCACTTTCCCAGAGACCCACCCTACTAGGGAAAGGGAGAGGCAGACTGAGAGTATGGACCGACCAGTCAACATCCATGTTCAGCGGGGAAGCAATTACAGAAGCCAGACCTTCCACCTTCTGCAACCCACAATGACCCTGGGTCCATGCTCCCAGAGGGATAGAGAATGGGAAAGCTATTAGGGGAGGGGGTGGGATATGGAGATTGGGTGGTGGGAATTGTGTGGAGTTGTACCCCTCCTACCCTATGGTTTTGTTAATTTATCCTTTCTTAAATTAAAAAAATTATATTTATTTATTTATTCCCTTTTGTTGCCTTTGTTGTTTTATTATTGCCTTTGTTGTTGGAAAGGACAGAGAGAAATGGAGAGAGGAGGGAGGACAGAGAAGGGGAGGGAAAGATAGACACCTGCAAACCTGCTTCACCATTTATGAAGTGACTCGCCTGTAGGTGAAGAGCCAGGGGCTCGAACCAGGATCCTTACCGCGGTCCTTGTGTTTTGCACCACCTGCGCTTAACTGAACAGGTGATCTTATAACTGTTCAGTAGGCACAAAACTAGGCTAATAAATCCTGGAAGCAACCCCGGTGTTCAACAACAGCTGAGTGGCCGAGAAAGTTAGGTCTATATACACCATGGAATACTACTCAGCTATTAAAAAATGTTGACTTTGTTTTCTTCACCCCATCTTGGATGGAGCTTGAAGGAATCATGCTAAGTGAGATAAGTCAGAAAGAGAATGATAAATATGGGATGACCTCACTCATAGACAGAAGCTGAAAAATACTACTATGACATCAGCCTGCTTTTCCTAGGCAGATGACCTCACCAATGTGCCTTTGGAACCCCCACATCCCCAGAGCCCTACCCCACTGGGGAAAGATAAAAATAGGCTGGGATCATGGTTGATCTACCACTGTCCATGTCCAGCAGAGAAGAAATTACAGAAGCCAGACCTCCCATCTTCTGCACCCCATAGAGATCTTTGGTCCATACTGCCAGACAGGAATAAAAATAGGGGAGCTTCTAATGGAGAGACTGGGATATGGCGCTCTGGCGGTGGGGATTGTATAAATCCTACTCCTCTTACCTCACAATTAGATGATTATTAAATCACGAATAATAAATGGAAGAAGTTAAAAAATAGATATAGGGAGTCAGGCAGTAGCACAGTGGGTTAAGTGCACATGGTGCAAAGCGCAAGAGCCGGTCGTAAGGATCCTGGTTTGAGCCCCTGGCTCCCGACTTGGAGGAGGTCGCTTCGCAAGCGGTGAAGTAGGTCTGCAGGTGTCTATCTTTCTCCCTCCTCTCTGTCTTCCCCTCCTCTCTCCAATTCTCTCTGTCCTATCCAACAACAACAGCTATGACAACAATAACGACTACAACAAGCACAACAACAAGGTCAACAAAATCGGAAAAATAGCCTCCAGGAGTGGATTTGTAGTGCAGGCATTGAGCCTCAGCAATAACCCTGGAGGCAAAATAATAACAACAATAGCAACAACAATAATAATGATAATTATAATAATAAATATATGCAAGTGGAAACAACCTAAAAAAAAGTGATCATTTATACGTGAATGGAAAATCAGGGTTTGATAGCAACATGAGTCAGTAATAAGAGGAAGAGCTATTCTTGTTATCTGGAGGTAGACATGGAGTCATCTCACATGGAAAACAAAGTTTCTATAGAAGGGGAAAAAAGAGAAAAATTCTATTGGGTCTTAGAAATTTTAGTAGTTTCTTTAAAATTAATTAATTAACTAATATTATTTTTAAGGTAGAGACAGGCAGAGGTTGAGAGACGAGAAAGAGAAACCTGGTATTATATGTGCCAGAGTGATGTTCTAGTTCTTTCTTTTTTTCTCTCTCTCTTCTGTGTAAATAAACAAATAAATAAAAGTTTTTAAGAAGGAATAATGACCACTAAATGTTAATACCATTGATGGGACCCAGGGCCCACATCTATTCATATTTAGCACAGGAGCCTGTGTGACCTCTGAGTCCCTGTCAGTCTGAGCTCACAGTTCATGACCACAGCTGGGAACATTGTAAGCTGCACTCATTTCAGGACCTGTCTTCCTCGAGTGGCAGAGTAGGCTGGCCCAGCCTCCCTCCAGAGAGTGGGACAGTCCCTGCCATTGCTGCACCTACCGTGAGGGCAAGGTTATTTGGGATGTACTCTCTGCACTACTCTAGTTTTTTAGGCATATTCTCAACTTTAATACCATCTTTCCAGACAATACATTTAGTCTACCTGCATGTTAGCTATCAGGCTCAAGCAAAAATTATGAAAGTCATGGGCCACTTGGACCATACCTAAAACAAACTTTCTAGATTCTTTCCACACAAAGACACCTAATTGCCTCTGCTCTCTTTCTACCTTTGTGTTTCTGTTTGCTGAATAATTTGCTTTAAATACTACTGCTTTTCAGCTACCAAGCTGCAGACGCTACCATGACACTCCCCTGGCCTCCGTGGGCAGGAAGTTTCACTGATGTGTCCTGGAACCACACTTCACCAGAGCCATACCCCACTAGGGAAAGAGAGAAACAGACTGTGGGTTCCAAATAGACCAACCAATGTCCATGTCCAGTGGAAAAGTAATTACAGAAGCCAGGCCTCCTACCTTCTGCACCCCATAAGGAACTTTGGTCCATACTCTCAGAGAGGGATAAAGAATAGGAAAGCTTCCAATGGAGGAGATGGAACAAGAAACTCTGGTGGTGTGGTGGGAACTGTGCACAACTATACCTCTGGTACCTTATGATATTGTTAATCATTATTAAGTCACTAATAAAAAATCACAGGGAGCCGGGCTGTAGCACAGCAGGTTAAGCACAGGTGGTGCAAAGCACAAGGACCGATGTAAGGATCCGGGTTCGAGCCCTGGCTCCCCACTTGTAGGGGAGTCGCTCCACAAGTGGTGAAGCAGGTCTGCAGGTGTCTGTCTTTCTCTCCTTCTCTGTCTCCCCCACTCCATTTCTCTCTGTCCTATCCAACAACAACGGCAACAATAATAACTACAACAATAAAACAACAAGGGCAACAAAAGGGAATAAATAAATATTTTTAAAAATAAAACATCACAGAAGAGAAAGAAAGGAAATATTTCACTTTTCCTAGGATGTTTCTAGTCCTATTGCCAAATTGAGACCTATGTAGACTGAGATAACACATTCCATTGTGTTGAAAATCTGTACTGCAACTGTTTCTCACATTTGGGCATGTGGTACAATCCCTGAGTAGTACTGATTCTACCAATTAGTGGAATAGTATTTTCAGCATATCTTAATTTAGTGCAAAAGCTATGTTTCTTTTAGGATACAATGTCTTTCTCTACTGAGTTTTCTGCTAGGTTTTACATAGAATTATAATTTTTCTTTTTCAAATTGAAAACAAATAAGTAAAGCAAACAAATAGGGACTAATTATTGCACATTCACAATTTACATTTAGTATAAAGAGTATTCTAAAAATCTGAAGGCTGGAGAGCAATGAACATATTTCAGAATATGCTCCCAAATTTTCACAGGAGATACCAGTCCAAGGGATCTTACCATTACTAAAAAAAAAAAAAACTGGTATTTTAAAAGAAATGTACAGGAAAAAGAGACACAAAGGAATGCTCTCAGTGAAAACACTGGACACTAAAAGGAAAAATTCACAGTGAAGGCAGCCAAATGAACAGTATCAACCATTTCCAATGCACATTTTTACACATTGCCATGGGCTTAATGAATTGTAAGGAAACTGATTAATTCCTTTAAACTGAATTAAATATAATGATCTGAAGGCAAGCCACAGAATTATTTTTTTGTTTGAGGCAATATCCTCAGTTCCATGAGTTGTTCTCAGTTTGTGTTAAGTAGAATGCCATCAGTTGCCAGGAAAAAATGCAACACATTGACTTTTTTTTTTTGCCTTTATTGCTAAAAGATGCTCATCATCGAAATAAAAATATATTGGTATATATTTTCCATTTGTTCAATGCAGTCATTGTAGTGGTAGGATTTCATGTACAGCTTATGAACTAATTTCACTTTTTACATTTCACCTTGTTACTATTTATTGACTTTAGTGATTATCATTGAACTCAATCTCTCATATATATGAAGTAGGGAAGGTTAATAAATAATCTACTCTGCTTCTAATTATAACTTTGTAGATGTTATTTTTATTTGAAACAAAAATCGTCTTACTTTTATTATGGCAGGACAGTTTAATAAGAATGACAAAAAAAACTTAATAGTTACACACATGTACTATTTTAGAAGGATATTAAAATTGGGGCCAGGAAGTTGTGCACTTTCTTAGCCACTTAACTGTTGTTAAACATCAAGAGTTCTTCCAGATTTGTGTTATTCTAAGTTGTTTTCTCATAAACAGAGGTGCACAGTGATTTTTTTTTTTTTGAGGTAGGTGGTTTTGCTTTCTTTGGATAAATCCTTAAGGGAGAATTTTTTGGATGTTACGGTAAATACGCTTCTACCACTTTTGAAATCTTCAGACTCTTTTCAAAAGGCGGTTGAACTGCATCTACATTTTTTCCCCTTTAGGTGATGGGCTACATTAAACCTTAAATATGTGTTTTATAGCTAATTTGTGATTTTAGAGACATCCTAATATGTACAGACAATAAAACTGGATAAAAAAATAGCATGTTTTAGCAGAAGTTTCAAATTCTTCACTATCTAGAATAAAATTAAAACAGAATGTTGATTGCTATGAAATAGCAATTTTTAAGCAAAAATATTCAATTCACAATTATACCTTGTGACACAATTATACCTATCTTAACAAATCAGTTTTCTTGGGATTCCTTTAGTTCTTAGTAAATTTCATGCAATACATTAAATCAGAATGTTATTGTAAGTGTCTCTAATTAAGTAAATTGAGAAACTCTTAATCAAACATAACCAGTCATGCACACTTGGTGTTTTTAATTGGATCGAAGAATAGAGAGAAATAAATATTAATGTCAAGTTTAATCTCCTGCAGAGAAAAATGAAAAGTCCAAGAAAGCAACATTAATTATTTAGGTCCCTAAACACTGGTAATACTTTTCACTTACAAATGATTGTATTATTATAATATGCAAAAGCATTGTAGTCTATATTCTTAGGAGTGTGTGAGCTAAAAAATTTTCAGGTAGGTGTGATATGCACACAGTTACCACAGGGAGAGGAGAGATCACACCCATGTGTCAACTGTAGAAGGAACCATGACGTTGCCAATAAAATGATTTTGAAAAGGAAAAGTATCATTCCTATGCTATTCCTATCTATCTTGCTGATATGTTTGGATCTTCTTAGGAAGAAGTAGCAATCCTGTGTAATATTCAATAACTTCCACTTTCAGAATACATAGCTTTTATCCCAGACTTGATATTAAACTTCATCTCCTGCCTTTGTACTTCACTTAATGATCTATTGTTTGCCATTCAATAAGCAGTGCTCCAAAATTATTAAAAATTTGTAGCAAATAGCTTTGTTCCCTTGATTTCCCAAGTCTTTCTTACTAGTTCTAAGCAACTGCATTATGCTTAGCACCATTTATTCATCAACTGTGGGAAAGAAAAAAGCAGGTACAACTTTCAAAAGGAGAGTCTTTGTGACAGAGAACAAAATCAAACTCTATAACCTTTCAGAAATGAAGAGAAATGTGAAATGTCAGTGACACACTGGACAGAAGGAGACCTGTGGGCTATTTAATTTACATTATCCCCATGGTGCTTTTAAAAAATAATTATGCCATTTTGTGCTTTTTTTTTTTGGCTCGGCTATGTCATAATTGTCTATGTCTCTAATTTTTAGTTAAAATAGCTTAAGAACAGGAAACTGGTTGATTGAGAATAAGTAATTCAAATCTAGAAAGGCTGTCTTCTAAAATAAAACATGACTAATGTAGAAGCCATTTTCTTCAGTGAATAGTCCAAGAATCAAGTAGGTGGTAGGAAAAGCAGCTAAACTAGAGATAGTTATGGCATAAGATGATTCATGTGTAATACGATGGGATCTTATGAAGACAATATAGATGTAACAAAGAGGCTGGGCTATAGCACAGTGGATTAAACGCACATGGCACAAAGTGCAAGGACCAGTGTAAAGGTCTTTGTTAGAGGGCCCAGCTCCCCACCTGCAGGGGAGGGGGGTCACTTCGCAAGCAGTGAAGCAGGTCCCTCTCTGTCTTCCCCTCCTCTCTCTTAATTTCTCTTTGTCCTATCCAGCAACAACTATAACAACAATAACGACCACAGCAAGGACAACAAAATGAGAAAAATAGCCTCCAGGAGCAGTGGATTCGTAGTGCTGGCACTGAGCCCCAGTGATAATCCTGGAGGCAAAAAGAAAAGAAAAGAAAAAGATGCAACAAAATTGCCAGATAAATGAATTTACAATTTCAAAATGTCTTTTTCCACATTTTCAGAAAGGAATAATAAAACACATTAGTTTCAAATTTTATAACGTAATACATTTTTTACATTAAAACATTTTTTCTTATGTAAGAAGAGTGAAAGTATATAGAAAGAGAAATGTATCGGCATTAGGTAGTGAATGGAAGACTACATTGTTACTTCCTGAAACTAAATAATAACAAACAGATCCAGCTGAAGTGTCCAAAAATCCCAACTTTACAGCAACAAATGCCATTTCATAATTTCACATTAAAGTGGAACAAGACAAGACAGAAAATAGAAAAATGGGGACCAGGTGGTGGCATACCTGGTTGAGGACACATGTTACAGTGCATTGGGGTTTGAGCCCCCGGTTCCCATCTGCAGGGGGAAATCTTTGCGAGTGTTGAAGTAGTATTGCAGGTGTCACTCTGTCTCTCTTCCTCTTTATCACCCCCTTTCCTCTCAACTTCAAGCTGTTTCTATTCAATAAGTAAATGAAGATAATAAAAAAAATAAATAAATAATGCCAAGTGAGATACATACTATATACAATGATGATAAGGACTTAAAAGAAAACAAATGAAAGGATCAAGTTGTTATTTTTATAGAATGTGACAGGAAGATTCACAAGCTGAGTCTGATATAAGAGAAAGACACAGAAATGTAACTATAAAAGAAATGTATCTATGCAGGGCAAGATAATTTCAAGAATAGTGCTTTAGCAAATGAAGGAGGGAAATGAGTCTAGCAGAAATGAGAAACACCTATTTGTAGAAGATGATTTGGTTAGAAAGGTGTTGGGGTGTTCCTTCTGCAGGGAAGGAATCTTGTGTTTAACTCTAGAATTGTATAAGGCTTTGCCTTTTTTCTTTGTTTATTTGTGTTATCTCTTGGTCTTCACCACTCAGCACTGACTTCTTCAGAAAGAAAGAGACAGAGGGAGAGAAGGAAAGATAACACAGTATCAGATCTTCCTCCACTGTTATGAGGACTCAGTTGGAACATGAGCCACAGGCATAAAAAAATAGGTACATAATCCAAATGAGTGATCTTGCTGGCCCTATCCTTGACTTTTATTCTTTATGAAATAGAGATTCCCCAAGGAAGTCTATGTGTTATAACTTAGATCTGTCAGAATTAGCTTTGTCAAAAAGTCAACATCTATCATTTGTTCAGAATTGCCTTATTCTTAAAGAAGAGCAGACTGAACTGTGGTTGGGAGAGAGGAAAAGTAGATTTCTTTTTCTTTTTAAAAATATTTATTTATTTATTTATTCCCTTTTGTTGCTCTTATTGTTTTATTGTTGTAGTTATTATTGTTGTTGATGATGTTGTCGTCGTTGTCAGACGACAGAGAGAAATGGAGAGAGGAGGGGAAAACAGAGAGGGGGAAAGAAAGATAGACACCTGCAGACCCGCTTCACCGCTTGTGAAGCGATTCCCCTGCAGGTGGGGAGGTGGGGGCTTGAACCCGGATCATTATGCTGGTCCTTGCGCTTTGCACCACCTGCGCTTAACCCACTATGCTGCCGCCCAACTCACAAAAGGAAGATTTCTTATGCAAACAACGATACATGAGAAATATATTGGTTGTTTAAAACACGAAAGATGTATAGAATATGAAGAGAAACAGAGCAAAGATACTGGTGATTTAGGCTAGCAAGATGTTAGGGTTCAGGAAAGCTATTTTGTTATTGTTGGTTTGTCTTAAGAAAGACACTAGCACATTTCCTATAAATCACAATGAAAAATTTTAAATGCATTTAAAAATACATTTAATTAATTAATTAATTTTTGCCTCTAGGGTTATCGCTGGGGCTCAGTGCCCGCACTAGAAATCCACTGCTTCTGTGGCCATTTTTGTTTGTTTGTTTTTTGTTTTTCAATAGAAAGGAAAAAAATTGAGAGGGGAGGACGAGATAGGGAGAGAGACATCTGTAGACTTGCTTCACCATTTCTGAGGCAACCCCCTGTAGGTGGGAGACAGGGGATTCAAACTCGGATCCTTGAGTGGGTCCTTGAGTGGGTCGTTGTGTGGGTCCTTGAACTTTGTACTTTGTGTGCTTAACCCAGCGCACTACCACCTGGTCCCAAATACACATTTTATAAATAAAGAGACATTAATGGTCACCCAAGATATAGGTTTGCTCAACTGGAAGGATGGGATTTTTATTAAAGAAGTGGCAAGAAAATAGAAAGAACTTCTGATTGAGGTGGTCCTGAGGAGGAGGCGTTAGCAATAGAAACTTTATGCTTATAAATGCTTATAAGATCTTAAGAGATCTTAGTATGTAGCTGACATAAGTCTACTAGTATTCAGTGAATCTAGTAATTCAGTAAATCTAGTATTTGGGGAGAAAGTTTTAGAGTAGACTAATCAACACAAGAATCATTAACATAAAGAATTATTTTTAAATTATAATACTGGATATCAACAAAAAATTGACTGGCGATGGAAAAAGGAAGAAAGTGAAGATCTAACTGTTAATAAATTGAAATACTGGAGCCGTGGTCAAACCACTGAATGAGAATGAAAAGGAACAACCAAAGAGAGAAATAGTACATATATGTATAATATATGTGCATATATATTATACATATATACTATATATATTATATATACATAGAAATAGTATATATGTATACATATATGTATATACCTATGTATAACTAAACGTTGATGGTAATGAGGGAAAAGGTTTGTTGAATATGGAGAGAGGTTATGATTAATTACTGTTCTAGAGAGTAGTAAAGAAAAAAAAAATCAACCAAATGAATTCACGATATATTGAAAAACAGCTAAATGAGACAGTTGTCTAAAAAGGGAAGAAGAGGTATTGGACAGAAAACAGAGGAAGCAGTTAAGATAGAAACAAAAATCACTTTCATTGCCATGAATCTCAGCTTGACCATTCTATTGAATCAGATTTCCAACCACCTAGAATATAAGTTTGCTTTAATTTAATTAGCATAAATAAATAATTATTTCAATGATTTCCATCTCCTTCATTGTATATATATATATAAATTTTTTAATACAAGCCACAGTATCTGAAATGGAAGTATAGATCAAGGAACATCAACTTAATTTATTCCCTCAAGTAATTTACAAATTAATCTGTATATATCTAATGGTAATATTTTCTTAGATTTTTAAAAAAAATATTTTATTTTATTATTTTATTTTTGAGAGAGATACAGAGACTGCTCAGCTCTGGTTCATAGTAGTGCAGGGGATTAAACCTGGGACTTTGGAGCCTCACGCTTGAAAGTCTGTTTTCTTAACCATTATGCTATCGTCCTGGCCATTTTTTTTTTTGATTTTTAAAGTGAGAGTTAGAGCATCATAAAGACATAGGGAGACCAAAGTACTAGTTTATAGTGGAGCTGGGGATTGAACCTGTCTTGAGAAACATCAGACATGAAAGTCTTTTGCAAAGCCATGATGCTGTCTTCCCAGCTTTTAGATATCTTAAAGAAATTCCTTTGGTATCTCCTTTTTATGGAAGCCCTCCTCAAAGTTTTATACCTGATATGAAATAGTGAATACAATCTACTTAAGAAAAAACAGTGATGGAGGTTTCTTTGAATCAAGGAACTCATTTGTTAAGCTAATCAAGTTTGATATATATCAACTGTTACCCACTGAGCAGTGCTAGTTTTGCCCCAACATGTAAACAAGAGATGAAATTCAAATGAAAACCAAAATATATTTTTATTTTATTAGCATCCCCTCATTTTACCACAAGGATGTTATTGTGAGTCAAGATACAAACAAAAGCACATATTTAAATTAATATTGGTTTGACCACCCAAAAGGGAAAATTAGTACTCCCACGAACGGGTATACTAGGAAAGACACGTTAAAAATAAATCAATCAACCAATCAATTGGAAAAACATTCACTGAATGGCACAGAAAGTCACATTCAATTTATATTTAGTTTTGCTTGGGTTTCAATAGAAACTTGATGAAAAGTGCCAATAAAGAATTGCTATAATTTTTTTTTCTTTTGCTTCCTGGGTTATTGCTGGGACTCAGTGCTGGCACTACAAATCTACTGCTCCTGGAGGCCATTTTTTTTTTTCCAATAGAGAAACTGAGAGGGGAAGGAGAGATAGAAAGGGGGAAAGAGAGACCTGCTTCAAAGAGTCCCCTCTGCAAGTGGGGAATTGGGAGTTGGAACCCAGATCCTTGAGTGGGTCCTTGTGCTTAGTAGTATGTGCGCTTAACCAGGTGAACCACTTCCTGGTTCCCTTACCATCACAGAAGACTTAGGGATTGAAAGGGAAAGTGGAGGTTAGAGATCTAAGTCCTTACGGCAGAACAAGATGGTTATTTGGTGGAGGATGACATGTACTGACACCTATTTTGGGGAAACGTGAAAAATGTATCCACATGTCAACAACAATTTTCAATAAAGTGATACTGAAGTTGGAGGAAAATAAACACAGAGAAAAGGTGTTTGCACACTCACTCCTATATGCTGGCCTGGCCACTTTAACACTTCTGAGTAGTGTGAACACTCAGTCTCCAGAGGCTTTGCTTTGATAGTGTAAATGCTGTCCAAATGCTACAAGATCTTAAGGGAAACACCACAACATTGAGTTTGGAGTTGAAAGCAGGTCTCAACTGTGTGCTATGCAATCTTCTGAAAATATAGGGAGCAGCAGACAATCTCTTTAACTATGAATAAACTTAGGCCTTAAGAATAAAATGAATTCTCTATTTAAGACAGGCTAACTTTTCTCTTCTTACTGGGTTACAATACTATAAAATATGGGCAGTATATGTGTCCAAGACTCATGACTCCTACCACTCAAATCAGGCATAATCTTTAAAATCAAAGAATCTGGACATTTTGATGCAATTTAGTTCCATTTAACAAAGTGAAAATTCTACTAAACATTTTCACATGCAGGTTGCTCTGATGAAAATGTGGGAAAAAGAGGTAACTACTTTCAGCATACTTTCACACTCTTAAAAAATATGCTTAAAAATCAGAGAATAAACTTTATATCCCCTCTGAAGTATCAAGGAAGACTTCACAAAGGAAATGACATGTTAATTGAGTTTTAATTGGGATAAAAGATCTATAAGTGACTTTTATATGCATGAGTGAATGTAAAATTTTAAATGACAAAGCAACTTAAAAATAATAAAATTTCAAGTGATATAAATAACTTTTTAGATAAGAAAATCTGGAAAACACCAAAGGAAGCTAAGCACCGTTTCTCTTATCTGAGAGGAGAGAGAGAAAGAAAAAAAAGAGTAAGAATACTGGGAAGTAATAATGGGTAGAAATGTTTGTTAGAAAGGAAGTGAAGAAATGACTATAGAAAAATGGGCAAAAATATATGTATATAGAGACATATATACAGATATAAATAGATACAGGTAGTTAAGTATAGATATAAAGTCATCCCATATCTGCAACCTTCGGAGAACTACAGTAGTTTTTAGTGGAAGGGATGGGGACACAGAAATCTGGTGGTGGGAACATTATGGAATTAACTATACTCCTATTATCTTATAATTTTATAAATTACTATTAAATCATCAATAAACTATTCAAAATAAAGAAAATAGCCTTTTATATTCATGATCTTACATGTTATTCCTATTTCCTCTTAGGTACATACTAACTAGGATTTTTTTTTTTCTCAACCCCTTCATTGAAAATGTTCTTGGTGAAGGTTATGAGAAATAAATATTTGCACATTTTAATCATGACTCATGAGCTTTCCACAGAATGCCAAATAGGTTGACCACCTTGTCTTGAGAACCTCTCTTTTCTTGGCTAATCTTTTATTCATAGTTTTGATTCTCTGTTCCTGAGTCAAAGTGGGCATTAATATCCTTTCCACAAATACTCTTCATCTAGTGGAAGAATTAAATCTGCAGCAGGTTTACACAGTGCACTGGATCGTGTTCCAGTCTCTTAAATTTTTTTTCTAATACTTTTATTTTATCTTGGGAAGCATATCTATCTATCTATCTATCTATCTATCTATCTATCTATATTAGAATTATCATGTGTTTACATTAGCTGTATATATCTAGTGAACTGGGCTTTCATTCTCCAAGGTTGCTTTTTCTAGCACATAGTGAGATAGAGAGGGAGACATCACAGCACCATGTGATGTCAGAGCTTGAATCTGGGTTCTTGGCATGCAGGTGCTCTACCCAGCAAGCTATAATTCCAATTATTTTTTATATTTATTTATTCCCTTTTGTTGCCCATTTTAATTGTTGTTGTTATTATTGTTGTTGTATTGATGTCCTTGATATTGGATAGGACAGAGAGAAATGGAGAGAGGAGGGGAAGACAGAGAGGGGGAGAGAAAGACAGACACCTGTAGACCTGCTTCACTGCTTGCAAAGCAACTCCCCTGCAGGTGGGGAGCCGGGGGAAGAAACTGGGATCCTTACATTGGTCCTTGTGCTTTGTGCCATGTGTGCCTAACTCCCTATTCCAATTCTTGATTATAATGCTTTCTAAAACTTGCCTGTTGCATACATTTCCTCTATAAGAAAAAATATTTTACTATTGCCACCAGGATTTTTGTGGAGGCACTATAAATCCATCACTCTTAGGAACCATATCTTTCTTTTTTCTTTTCCTCTATATTATTGGATAGGATAGACAGAATTTGAGAGAGACAGGGTGACAGAAAGGGATAGAGGAAGGTAGATTGCTGCAAACCCACTTCACTGCTCATGAAGCTTCCCCCTTGCAGGTGGGGAGAGGAGACTTGAACCAAGTCTTTACTGATTGTAATGTGTGGAACAACAAAGAGTTCCAGAAGTCAGCAGGAGACAGGAAATAGTTGAAATTGGAGCAAACATCAATGAAATAGAAAACAAAAATAATTATCAGGAAGATTAATGAAACCAAGAGCCTGTTCATTGAAATGATAAATAAGATTGATAATCCAATAGCTATAGTCGAGAGAGAGAGAGAGAGAGGGAGAGGGAGAGAGAGAGAGAGAGATAAAGCTATGGCAAAATTACTCAGAAATGAGAGAGGAGATACTACAAAAAACAGACAGTGTAGGGATACAAAGGATTATGCAAGGCTATTATGGACATCAATATGGAAATAAACAGAAGAAATGCACACATTCATAGAGTCATAACAAATGCTAACCTTGACAGAAGAGGAAGTATATAAACTTAACAGTCCAATCAGTAGTACAGAAATTGAAACAGTAACCAAGTCTGCCCAAGAATAAATACCTGAGTCCAGATGGTTATATTAATAAATTTTATAAAACATTCAAAAAAGAACTAACACCCATCCTCCTCAAACTCTTCCAGAGAATAGAAGAGGCTAACATCACTCTGATGCCCAAAGCAGGAAAGGACTCCAGCAAAAAAGAAAACTATAGGCCTAAATCCTTAACAAAATCTTGGCTAATCAAATCCAATAAGTATTAAGAGAATAATCCACCAAGACCAAGTGCTATTCATCCCTGGGAAACAAGGATGGCTCAACATCCATGAGTCAATCAATGTGATTCACCATATCAACAAAAAGAGAGATAAAGCTCACATGATTTTATTAATGGACACAGAAAAAGCATTTTACAAAAATGTTTTAAGCAACTATAAAAATCTATCTATATCTATTTAATTTTCTTAAATAGCTACATTACCTACAATCTTAGGCCAAGTAGATCAAATCATTTAACCCTGTCAATATCCAATATGCTGTTATTTGTAGACATCTTTAAATGTCATAAAGCATAGGTCAAGTATCCTGCCCTGCAACTTGAGTAAGTTTGGTCCTGAAATGAGTGCAGCCTGCACTGTTCCTGTTGCAGAATTCATCCCGAAACATGAGATCAAAGCCAGGTATAGTGAAAAGAGAGAAGTCTTAATACACCAATTGGCGAGAGATCTGGATAACTCCAGGAAGTTCTCTGCATCTGACAAAGGAACAGCACTCCTTATAGAGTGCATCATAGTTACAAAGGGAATCATAGTTTTGCATCATAGTTACAAAGGGAATGAAGACATTAGCACATTGATGACTCATGATCTTTGGCCCTGGTGCTAGTTGGATACAGGGATCTTATTATCTCTTCAGGTTAGGCTGGATTCCTCTCTAGCTGTCCTGTTTTTGGAATGCGGTAGGAGGAGGTATGGTAGCTCCAGTCACCGACTGATATAAGTCACATGAGGCAGAAGGGAAACATAGGCTTATATTCATCTATTTTGTATTTCATTCCCAGCTGTGACCATGAGCTGCAAGTTCAGACCAATAGAAACTTAGAGGTTATACAGGCTCTGGTGATATACAGATCTATGGATGGAGGCAAATAATTAATATTATAGACAGAAAGACAGAATATTTTCAAGAATGGGAGCTACTCTCTGTTCTATTCCAGCTCTCTGGTCTTTTTCTCTACAAATTTCTCAAACAAATATCTTAACCATTCATCTGTCATTGAATATCTCAGTTATTTCCAAATTTGGCCTGTTATAAAATGTGGTGCTATGAACATAGGTGTATGTAAATGTCTTTGGACAGATGCATGTATATATATATATAATTATCTTCATTTATTTATAGGATAGAGACAATCAGGAATAGGGAGGGGGAAGATAGCAAGAGAAGCAGAGAGACACCTGTAGCACTGCTTCACCACTCATGAAGATTTCCCCCTGTAGGTGGGGACTTGAACCTGGCTCCCTGTGTACTGTAATATGTGCACTCAGCAGGTGCACCAACACCCGGTTCTGTTGTATATTTTTTCTTTAGTATATATCTCCA
Organism: Erinaceus europaeus; assembly: GCF_950295315.1. Classification (NCBI taxonomy): domain Eukaryota; kingdom Metazoa; phylum Chordata; class Mammalia; order Eulipotyphla; family Erinaceidae; genus Erinaceus; species Erinaceus europaeus. Next base: position 11,487,355 of record NC_080163.1, read on the forward strand.
GAAGAAAAAAAAATCCAGGGTATACAGTAGGTCCATTACTATCATTCTGAAAATGTTTCAGATTTCCCTTCATAGATAGGGTTTGAACCAATTTGCATTATCACCCACATTATAGTTAGGTGAGAATATATATCCATTAATTAGAATGAATAGTAACAGAACATTGGTGAGGATTTGGGGAACCATCTTTATTTTTAATAGACTCCCAACATCTCTCTACTAATGTCTTGATCTCTAATTGCTGCTAGTTGCCTTTCTTTTATACTTACATCTCAACTCTAATCTCTATGTAGAGTTCATTTTATATATAAATTGTCTGTCATTTTTCCTTTTATCACTGTCTGGATTTCTCTGATGTATTTATTCGAATTTAAGCTTCAATGGAGCAAGAGCCTTCTCTCTTACATTCCTCATTAGCTTCTGAGTAGTGTGTAGGTAGTTTTCTATTATTTTTTTTCAACAAATGAATGATGTTACTAAGAGGTCTAGAACACTATGATATGCAGCCTCCTATCTTGGTGAGATGAAAAGTTGTACCCATGTGCCAACAACTGTATGGAAAACCATTAACCTCACTATAAAAACAAACAAACAAAATCTTATACAATCTGGTTTCTGAAGCAGAACCAGGGCCTCTGCAGGGATGAGGTGAAAGGCTTGGAAGAGTTTTGTGGACCTAGTACAAGGTAGTGAAAGAAGGCATCCATTGTCTATCATGAAGAAATAAGAAAATGTACACCTATCACCACTGCATTGTAAATCATAATTTCCCCCCAATGCAGTGATTTCAAACATAATAAAGTGCAAATACAATCATCTCAAGAAAAGCCCTTCTCAGTTTCCTAAGAAAAATGATGCTAGAGCAGAATAATTTGAAGTCCAACATCTCGTTGCAGTTGTAATTCTATTAAACTATCTATTTGTATGTGTTTTTACAAGTTCTCTGAAATATGAGGTCTAGCTGGTAATAAGTATGGATAAATTTTTTTCTTTTCAGCAGTATATTTTGAAGTGTTTTATGAAGTTGCTACTTCAGTTCCAGCTGTGCATTTTTTAAGTCAAGAAAAATAATTCAGCTCAAATCTACTATAGAACAGTTATTCTATTTGCTACTCTAGCTGTTGCTATCAAAATTTCCTTGAATTATACACTCAAAATTTAAGCAAGGTCCTCCACCCTAACCATCTATGGCTGAAATCATCCTTAATAATTTTTTTCTGACTTGATACATAAACAGCAATATATTGACTTTATATTCCATCTGGACATGGCTAATAAATTTAGGTTACTCAGCTTTAAAATTGTTTTGGGAACATAAAACTCATTTAACTCATAAATTATGTGGCTGCAGACACTGTCACTTGGCTCTTTTGAGTATAAATAACTTGCTACAACTTAAGCTGTTGAACTGTTGTTTTATGAATGGTATCAGTTGGGCGATTATTACAGATACATGCAGCTATAAAGGAATACATTCAGTACCAATGTATTTTATATTATGTTCACACTGTCAATTTCTCTGCAAAACTGTTTTCATAAAGTGTACAGCTATTTACTGTGGCTTACGCTACAATGTCCAATATAGTGCAGTGATATGTCTTCCAAAAACCAGATAATTTTTAAACAAATGTCAATCCTTGATGCTAGAAAGTAAAAAACAAAAGAATTAAATATTGCTTTAAAATAAATATGCATGATAAAAAGACATATCTTGGGGCCAGGTGGTGGTACATCTGGTTGAGCACACATGTTACAATGTTCAAGGACCCAGATTTGAGCCCACCCACAACCACCTGCAGTGGTAAAGCAGGGCTGCAGCTCTCTCTCTCTCTAACTTCCCCATCTTTCTCGGTTTCTGGCTCTCTCTATCCAGTAAACAAATATATTACAAAAATTAAAAAAGACAAGTCAATAATAATAAATATCAGTAACTCAATATTTTGTTATCTACTATATGTAAAGGTAAATAAAGTTCTATTTAACTTTGTTTTTGAAATATCATTAACTTCAACAAGAGTTCTGATAAAGGAATACACAAGTGGTTAAATATAACAAAATGGTGATACTTGTCTGATTTCCAATTGTAATGTTTTTACATTACAATATGAAAGACACTTTTCATTATATGCACAATTTCCATACATCTGAAATTGTAATGAGAGTCTCTATATAATTTTAACCAAAAATTGCCATAGCTGATGCAAGGAAAATGTGTTCTTTGCCTCAATTCATTCTCAAAATCAAAATGCCTTGCAAAATTGGTTTCTTTTTTTTCCCTTCCCCCTTTTTTTGTATAAAAAGGGAACACTGACAAAACCATAGCATAAGAGGGGTACAACATGTAAAATAGTAGCAATTGTTAATAAGACTGTGATCTAGACTGACTTCTGCTTCTGTTTTTTTTTTTCTTTTAATTTAGAAACTATTGACTTAGTTTATTGTTCTTTTCTTATGGTTTCTGGATTCTGAAAACAATTTTATTGAGTAAATGTTGATCCATAAGTTTGTCATCACATGCACACAGTTCTACAACTCCTCACAGGGTATGAGGACTTCTTCCCCACCCTGGTTCACCTGAGGGCACAGGAAACTCAGTCCTCATCAACAGCCACCACCTACCCCACCTACCGCTGAATAAGGGCAAGAGACTGGCATACTTTAATGATGACTCTTTAGTCACTATCAGGTCACTCCATTAGCCAGGGCCCCAGTCAGGGATAGGACAGAGAGAAATGGAGAGAGAAGGAGAAGACAGAGAGGGGGAGAGACAGATAGACACCTGCAGACCTGCTTCACCACCTGTGAAGCAATTCCCCTGCAGGTGGGGAGCCGGGGACTCCAACCGAGATCCTTAGGCCGGTCCTTGCGCCACATGTGCTTAACTTGCTGGGCTACCGCCCTACCCCAGATATTAAACTCTTATTCCAGGGTTTAGATATCAGAAAATAACTATCCCCACCCACCTCAATTTGCATTGCTAAATAGTTAATATTTACTCAAACATGAGAAAACCAATGGGGAAGGTCAGTTGGATACAGACTCTTCTACCCACTGTATTCCTACTTGAGACAGGTATATTAACACAGCCTCACTTGTATAATTCCCAGTTATAAATACTCCTTGACTATATTCTAAGTGCCTCTGCTCTCTTCTGAATTGATTTTATCCCGTCATACATTTGCAGATGAAAATATGTAGAGAGATTAAGTGAGATTCCCCAGTCGTGTCTCCATTATGGATGCTGCTAAGATTTGAACCTAGACAATCTGGTTTCAGAATCCAGACTTTTACTCATGACCTCATTGACAAAATAATTTTGAAAATTCCATTTGCTTCCTTTTTATTAAAGTACACATTTACTCCCCGCAAGTTCTATCCTATATCAATAAATATTAAGAGCCATCAATTTAAGCGAATTACAAGATTACATCACAGAATGATTACCCAAAATGATGACCGCTGCTTTACAGAATCAAAAATGTCAGTGCGTATTGTCTGAGGTGTAAATTCTAGCATTCTCTTCCTCTTTTGAGCAAATTACTGAATAATCAACACAGAAGGGAAATGAAGTAAAAGAAAATTTTTGCAGTTTCATAACGTAAAAAAAACATTTCTTAGCTTGTGTAGTCATTTCATTGATGAAATGTATGCCTTTTGATTTCTTAAATAAAGATTTTTTGTTCAAGTTGAGCCCACATGTTACAGTGATTAAGGATCTGGGTTCAAGTCCCTGGTCCCCACCTGTTGGAGGAAAACTTTCCAAGTCCTGAAGCAGGGTTGCAGGTGTATCTGTCTCTCTCCCTATCTCCCCTCTTCCTCTCCATTTCTGGCTGTCTCCATCCAATAAATAAATAAATAAATAAATAAAATTAAAAAATGTTGTCTATTTTATATACTACTTTCTGGGTCTAGTCTAAACTTTTGTAAATAAGTCATCCATTGCAATGGGGTATGTTTTTATTACTTGGCATATGGGGCTGCACAAATTTCTCTGGTAGAAAGAAATATCTGAAAATTTACTAATATGGCAAAGATGTTTTTAGAGTATAAAAATTATGTATTGGGATGAGGGTAATAGTTCATGTGTGAGAGAGCAGGGTTTGTGTAGCTGCAGTCTCAAAGGTTGCAGGTTTGAACCCCCGGCACCAACATAAGTCAAAGCTGAGCAATGCTCTGATTTCTCCCTCTCCTGCTCTTTAGGTATGTAACTGCTAAATAAATGAGCTAGAGGAGAGAGAGAGAGAGAGAGAGAGAGAGAGAGAGAGAGAGAGAGAAGAGAGAAGAGCGGAGAGAAGAGAGAGGAGAGAGGAGAGAGGAGAGAGGAAAGAGAAGAGAAGAGAGAGAAGAGGGAGAGAAGAGCATTGCTCAGTTCTGGCTTATGGTGATGCTGGGGATTGAACCTGGGACCTCAGAGCCTCAGGCATGAAAGTCTTTTGCAGAACCATTATGCTGTCTCTCCAGCACATAGCTATATTTTAAATGATATTTGGGGCTGCATTTCAGGTAAATTTATTACTTTATAAGTGTGTATTTTCTATTGCTTTACATTCGAAATGTTATCTTCCATTTCTTCTGAATTTTAATATCATTATTAGTCCTTAATTCTTACTATAAAATACACCTATACCATCATATTGTTATATATAAATTTAGGTTTAAAAATACAGAATTATAACCAAGACTGTTCAGAACAATATGTACAAGACTATCTTCAAACAGAAAAATATTTTACATTCCAAAGAACAGAAACTTTAAGTTAGAAATATAAATCAAATTTTGTATTTAACTATAAATAATTGCAATATATAACAATGATCACTCCTTTCTTGTTTTTATGCATTTTATGGTCATTATCATTATAATAAATTATTATTTGGTAAAAGTAAATACTACTAAGGTCCATTCTTGCCTAGTAAATTAACTTCGCATCACTCTGTCACAAGGATATTATCACCATTTTCACAAAGTCACATTATGTAATGGATACAAAAAAGAAAAATAAAGCTTAACGTCTCAAATGCATTATCTATTCTTGGAACTAATTTGATATGAAAGAAGTTTATCTGAAGTATAGAAATTTAGCCGAGATGGGTATCCATCTGTGGTTTGCTGACTCCTTTGCCTAAATATATACTCCAAAGCTCAGCACATCTCCAGTGAAATGTTAGATTAAATATTAACAAGGTAAGTTATTATTTTTTTGCCTCCAGAGCTATTGCTAGGGCTCAGTGTCTGCAGCATGAATCCACTGCTCCTAGAGGTCATTTTCCCCCCTTTTGTTGCCCTTTTTTTTTTTTATTGTTGTAGTTATTATTTGTGGTTATTGATGTCATTGTTGTTGGATAGGACAGAAAGAAATGGAGAGAGGAGGTGAAGACAGAGATGGGGAGAGAAAGATAGACACCTGCAGACCTGCTTCACCACTTGTAAAGCTACTCCCCTGCAGGTGGGGAGCCTGAGGCTCGAACCTGGATCCTTAGGCAGGTCCTTGCACTTTGTGCCACGTGCACTTAACCCATTGTGCTACTTCCCGACTCCCTCAGTAGAATTTCTGACAGAACCACTACATATGCTGGGGCTTCCGTCTTGCTATACAATGTATTTTCACAAAATAATTTTAACTCTTCCATTATATCAAGTGGCAATCTAATATTCTTGTATTCTATTCATTAGCATTTTCACATTGTGTTAGTATGAAACAGCCTTTCCCTCAATGTATAGTTATAAAATGGGCCAAATTATAGATCTGACAAATAGTCATATTCTAGTTATAGAGAATTTTCCTTTTTGACTTTCAAAATACTAAAGCACTTACATTTTAAATATAAATATTCAGCTCCCCACCTGCAGGGGAGTCACTTCACGGGCAGTGAAACAAGTCTACAAGTGTCTATCTTTCTCTCCCTTTCTCTGTCTTCCCCTCCTCTCTCCATTTCTCTCTGTCCTCTATAACAATGACAACATCAATAACAGCAACAATAACAACAACAACTACAACAACAATAAAAACAATAAGGGCGACAAAAGGGAAAATAAATAAATAAAATTAAGATGTATATATTTATATTAATCCTTGCCTGTCTACCAATTACCTTGTGAGGTTATGTTGTTAGAGTTATGAAGTAAGGTTACCACTGGATCAACAAAGAACATAATTTTTATTATTTAATAACTTATAATAGATTTTTGGCTATTCTGATTTGAAAATATCTTCATGCCTTGTCAATGCTAATAATAACTTGTTATCTTAGTCATATCACCACTGTGTAATCCCAATGCTAAATATTAACAAGGACTACAATCAAATTAACATGGTAGGATATTGAGAAATTAAATTAAATTAGACTTCCTGGTTAAGTACACACACTACTGTGAGCAAGGTCCTGGTTCCCCACCCACAGGGGTAAAGCTTCATGAATGGTGAAATAGAGCTGCAGGTGTCTCTCTGTCTCTTTGCCTCTCTATCTCCCCTTCCCCTCTCAATTTCTCTCTGTCTTTATCCAATAATAGACAAATAAATTTTAAAAAAATTAATAATTTGGGTAAGTAATATGTTATGAACAAAACTACAAAGCATAAATAATAAAAATATAAAGTTTTGAACTATAATATGTCCATATGGTGTTAACTGATTTTACAATAGATTGTTCAGTATATTTCAAAACAGGGATAGGGTATGGATCCACCTGTCAATGTCCATGCTCAGTGGGGAAGCAATTCCAGAAGCCAGACATTCCACCTTCTGCACCCCTTAAGGAATTTTGGACCATACTCCCAGAGGGATAAAGAATAGGGGACCTTTCAGTGGAGTGGATGGGATATAAAATTCTGGTGGTGGGAACTGTATTTAATTGTTGTACCCCTCTTATCCTACAATTATGTTAATCATTATTAAATCAATAATAAAAGAAGAAAGTAAGAACATAAGGAAAATGAATATAACACAGGAGAAAAGTAAGTCAGATATTCATGAAACCTGCTAAAGATAGTACATTCAAATCTCAATACTTAACACATTCCACAGCCACAGATTCAGCTAACCACAAAAGAGGAATAGATAGACCTACTTAGCCTGATGGCAGCCAATTGTACTGGATGTGCATAGACCTTTTTCTTGCTATTATTCCTAAGCAAAACTTTATAGCAGCTATGTACCTAGCACTGAAATCTTTTTTTTTCACAAAACATAGTAATATACATAATTTAAAGTATTTGAGAGTATTGCTTAAGCCATATATATATATATATATATATATATATATATATATATATATATATATATATATCCAGTGTCATTTTATGTTAGGAACTTGAGTAGATATGGATTGTGATCACCATGAGTTCCTGGACTCATCTCCACAGAACTCCCAAATGTGGCTACAATTATTATCAATATTAGCACTATGTCATTATATTTATGATTATATTTTAGCCAAAGAAGACACAGTTCACAGGAAGCTACCTTTTGAAGAGTCTAGAAGATGTCCTAGGTGATGTCAGCAAGACTAAAACAACTAAAAGGGCTGGACTTTGGCAGATGACTTAATGCGTGGAAGTGTACAAACTATATAATGAATCTCCAGTTCTTCCACTTCTTTAATTCGAAGCATGCCTGTGAAGAAGAAGACATTGGTGGAGTTTAAGAAACTGAACAAGCTGACTATATAAAGACAATGACTTGCAAAACAAGGCATCTAGCTAGAACTGCATATCTGATCTAGTTGGGTGAAGCAAAAACTTGTGAGAAGTCAAGGCAATTTGAACAATGATGACTTTTTCATGATCACTAATGTGAACATTTTGAGACAACGCACAGAGCATGTGAAATAGTCTATTAATCATATCCATGAAAGGAAATACAGATTTGGAGTTAGATAATTGACAATGGAGCTTCTTTTCTACAATCTAACCTTTGTGTGGCTATCACTATTTTCAATTTAGAGAGGGAAAATATATTGCTTATTTGAGAAGACTAGTCACAACAGTAAGAGGAACTAAAGCAAAAAAAAAAAAAAAAAAGGAACTAAAAAAAAAAAAATCTGACACCAACATAGGAAACCTATGAATGAACTGGTCACATTTTGTACAGAATATGAGAATAATTTATTTTAAGTATTTCATAAACTGTCTGTGAAAAAGGATAATTACCAAGCTGCAGATACTACCAGGACACCAACCTGTCTTCTCTGGGCAGACAACCTCACCAATATGTCCTGGAACCTTACCTCCCCAGAGCCCTGTCCCACTAGGGAAAGATAGAAGTAGGCTGGAAGTATGGATTGACCTGCCAACATCCATGTTCAGCAGAGGAGCAATTACAGAAGCCAGACCTTCCACCTTTTGTACCCAATAAAGATCCTAGGGCCATGCTCCCAGAAGGATTAAGAATAGGGAAGCTTCCAATGCATGGGGAGGGGATACAGAATTCTGGTGGTGGGAATTGTGTGGAATTATACATTTCTTACCCAGTGGTCTTGTCAACCATTATTAAATCAAGTAAAAATTGCTTTACTAATGGCAGGTTACCAATAAATAGTTTAAGTAAAAAAAAAGCTACTTCTGCTACTTTTATTTAAAATACTTTAAAATCCTATTAAAATATCAGTTTTTCCTTATTATCAAGTCATATTTAAATCTGAGATATGTCACACTATTTTATGAGTCTTACCTATAATATTCAAGAATAGTGTATGTGATTTTCTTATTAGGGTCACAAATTGTCTTGAAATATTGATACTGATGTCATAAAGTTCCTTGCACCATTCCCAGAATATTAACACATAATAGATGCCAACACAATTAAAGAAAACCCTAAAAAAGGTGCAAGTGATGTTGAACTCCATAAATACTAGAGTTAAAAAATTCAGTGATCTGACTGGTAATCAACTCTTATTTTTATGTATATTTTATTTTATTTTTACTTCTATTTTCTATTTTCTTTATTACTTGATTGTGACAAAAAGAAACCAAGAAGGAAGGGAGAGGGGTGATGGGAGGGGAGAGAGAGAGGAGACAGAGAGAGAGGAGAGAGAGAGAGAAAGAGAGAGAGAGAGAGAGAGAGAGAGAGAGAGAGAGAGGGCTGTAGAGCTGTAGCACTCCTTTACTGATGAAGCTTCACCAATGCAGGTGGGGACTAGGGGTTTGAACCTGTGTCTTTGCACATTGTAGTATGTGCACTCAATCAGGTATGTCACTACCTGATAGTCCAATTCTAAAATGATAATTTTATAACTAACTGCGTATGGACAACCGATCAATGAAGAGCCTCACTTTCTACCAGACGCAATGTTTGGGTAACCAGGAGCTCTTGGTGGTACTTCTTTTCTTGGTGAGCATGTTTGTTTTTTTTTCTTGTTTATTATTTCCCTACCCCCAGTACTCTGTAGTGAAGCTGAAAAATATACTGTTACCCTCCACCCAGAGGGTTTTTGTTGTTGTTGTTGTTTTTACTTTGGTGAAAAACTCCAAACTCAGTCAAATTCTAGTTTGCTTCTCCTTGTCTATTCTTCTTTCTCAACTTCTATTTATGAGTGGGTCAGCATGTTATTTTTAACTACAATTTTGTTTACTTATTATTGGATAGAGACAGAGAGAAATTGAGAGGGGAGAAGGGGGTAGAGAAGAAAAGAGAGAGACACCTGCAGCCCTGCTTCACCACTTGTGCAGCTGTCCCCCTGCAGGTGGGGACCACGGGATTAAACCTGGGTACTTGCACATTGTGATATGAGTGCTTAGCCAGATACACCACCGCCTGTCTCCAATCAGCTCAAATATTTAAACTTAAACCTACAAAGAAAGTTGGAAAGAAAATTTTATGACTAGTGTGAGTGAGATCAATGTATGATAAATGTACGGTTAACATTTTTAAAAAATAAATATTAGACATACAATTGATTTCCCCCTCTCATATTAATTAACTACTGATTTATATGTCTACATTTTGCTAGGAGTGTACATAAACACCATTCCCATCACCAAAGGACCGTGACCCATCCCTCCCGCCCACTCCCACCCCCCACTGGCCCAGGAAGCTACATGTCTACCCCTCACCACTGGGTTTTTACTTTGGTGCCCTACTTACAATTTGATCAGGTCCTGCTTTTAGTTTCCCTTTCAGATCTTCTAAGTCAGCTTCTGTTGATGAGTGGGATCATCCCATACTCATCTTTAACTTTCTGACTTAGTTCACCTAACATAATTCCTTCTAGCTCTGTCCAAGATGGGTCAGAGAAGGTGGGTTCATTGTTCTTGATAGCTGCATAGTATTCCATTGTGTATATATACCACAACTTTCTCAGCCATTCATCTGTTGTTGGGCACCTGGGTTGCTTCCAGGTTTTAGCTATTATGAATTATGTCTCAAAGGTTCTCAAAAGACAAACTGAATCTTTTTAATAGATAGGCTACGTATTTGATATGCGGACTCTCTCAAAAGCCTAGACCAACTAGATTAGAAGCTTCCAATAGCACAGCTATATACAAGATACTGGGTACTGTACAGCAAACCATAACAAAGGGACTTTTCAAAGTTAACCCAATTAACAAATAATGTGATGATAATATTAACTATTGATTGTCTTTTTGAACCCTAAGACAGCAGGAACCTCACATCTTCACTATAGAGCCCCTACTTCCCCCAGTCCTGGCACCCTTGGATAGGGCTCACTTTCCCGTATGCATCTCCCAATCCAAACCAAATAATATTGCATCCGCCGATCACAACCTAACCAAAGCAACGATTGCCATCTCAACATGCTTCACCTCAGAGTGTATCCAGAGACTTCACGTGTGGAATGACAACCCTTCAGCTTCATTACTCGGGTGAGACCTTTCCTTTTATAGTACACTCTAATTTCATCTCAGGTAGTTCACTTTCTAACAAAGTCCCATAACCTAGACATACACCAGTTTCTGTGAGAGAGAGCGTATGTGCACACGTATCCATAAACTACTGCAAAATATATACCTGAAAGCAGGATTACACTAGAGTTTGCAGTGAGTACCTCCCTAACACTTCCTCTCCACTATTCCAAGCTTGGGATCCATGATTGCTCAACAAATTGTTTGGCTTTGTATGTTAACACTCTTTTCAATCACCAGGTTCCAGATGCCACCAGGATGCTGGCTAGGCTTCCCTGGATTGAAGACCCCACCAATGTGTCCTGGAGCTCAGCTTCCCCAGAGACACACCTTACTAGGGAAAGAGAGAGGCAGACTGGGAGTATGGACCGACCAGTCAACGCCCATGTTCAGCGGGGAAGCAATTACAGAAGCCAGACCCTCTACCTTCTGCAACCCTCAACGACCCTGGGTCCATGCTCCCAGAGGGCTAGAGAATGGGAAGGCTATCATGGGAGGGGGTGGGTTATGGGGATTGGGTGGTGGGAATTGTGTGGAGTTGTACCCCTCCTACCTTATGCTTTTGTTCACTAATCCTTTCTTAAATAAAAAATTAAAAAAAAAATAAATAAATATTAGCTTTTATTTATTTATTGGATAGAGACAACCAGAAATTGAGAGGGGACAGGGAGTTAGAGAAGACAGACAGAGAGAAACACCTGCAGTCTTGCTTCACCACTTGTGAAGCTTCCCCCCTGCAAGTGGGGACCAGGGGCTCAAATCTGGGTCCTTGTGCACTGTAACTTTGCACCACCACATGGCCCCTTTATGTTTAACATTTAAAGATAGTTCCACAGTCCATTTTAGAAACCCTAGGCTTCAATCAACACAAGTGCAATAAAATCATACATTTTTTAAATTAGTCCTGCAAAAAATAAGTTTTAATGAAATTAGAATATAATAAGTAAAATAAAATAGAGTTCTGTGGACTTAATCCAAAGTAAATTGTAGGAGTTCAGAGTTGTGTAGACAAATTGAATGAGGATAATCAGAAACTATGTTAAAACAGAGAGGGTAGAATAAGAGAAAGTCTAGATTTTTTTTCTCTGTGATTACATGTTATTCTTGCTCCTGACTCAAGGATTAAAAAAAAAAGTTTAAAGACAAATTATTTTTCAAAGTTATTGTTATAGCAATTATCTTGTTTCAATATTTTAACAAGATTGACAGACAACCTAGAGTATATAATAAAGAAAAGTACTAGAGAGCCTGGATGGTGGCACAGCTAGTTGAGTTCACATGTTACAATGCACAAGGACCTGGGTTCCAGTCCCTGGTCCCCAACTGTAGGGGGATAGCTTTGTGAGTGGGGAAGAAATGCTGCAGGTGTCTCTCTGTCTCTCTCCCTATCTCCCTCTTCCTTCTCAATTTCTGGCCATCTCTATCCAATAAATAAATAAAGATAATAAAAAATATTAAAAGAAAAAAGAAAATTACTGGAACAGTTAAATAAAACTGTTATAGCCACGTACAGAAAATAGAAAGTATAGAAGATGATATCTATTGCAAAAAAAGAACAGAAATTTCAAGAGTCGCTCTTTGTGTTTGTACTTGTTCTTTTTTTTCCATCCCAATCTCCTGCCTAGATAATTCATTCTCTAAAACATTGAATGAGAACGTGCAAACTATGTATGTAGAAATCTTAAATAATAAGTAAACTTATTTAAGTGAAACAAATAACTAAAGTGAGTACAAATAAATGAATGTATATTTTAGTTGGAAGATATTTTTGTATCACTTATAATGTCAGTTGTCACTTTCAGATAGTTGATGCACATTCAAGTAGAAATATTAAAATGTTGATTTAGGTCATTAAATTTAATCCCAGTAATTGTGGAGAAATTATAAAATCAATTATCTATTTTTTTTCAATCCTAAGTACCTAGTTAAGTGAATGTACACAATTACTCAGATTGAAAGTTGGGTGTGAATATCAGAGAGTTAGGAATGAGCTCTGAAAAGCAGTGATACTGAAGATATTGGAGGAGGAATTATTTTCTGTGAAGAAAAATCTCAGGAGAGAGTTATATAATCTCAGGAGAGATTATAATATTTTCATTTATTTGTTTATTATTGGATAGAGAGAGAGAGAAATTGAGAAGAGAGGAGGAGAGAAACAGAGACATCTGCAGCAGTGCTTTACGTCTCATGAAGTTTGCCTCCTGCAGGTGGGGACAAGGGACTTGAACCTGGGTCCTTGTGCACTGTACTATAAGCTCTTAACCAGGTGTGCCATCACCTGGCTCCTGTTAAATGAGTCTTTTTTTTTTTTTTCTCCTCCAGGGTTATTGCTGGGCTCGGTGCCTGCACCATGAATCCACCGCTCCTGGAGGCCATTTTTTTCCTCTTTTGTTGCCCTTGTTGTTGTAGCCTTGTTGTGGTTATTATTATTGCCATTGTTGATGTTGTTCGTTATTGGATAGGACAGAGAGAAATGGAGAGAGGAGGGGAAGACAGAGAGGGGGAGAGAAAGATAGACACCTGCAGACCTGCTTCACCACCTGTGAAGTGACTCCCCTGCAGGTGGGGAGCTGGGGGCTTGAACCGGGATCCTTACACCAGTCCTTGCTCTTTGCACCACATGCGCTTAACCCACTGCACTACTGTTGTTTTCGATGGGTTAGGTTGTTTCCACCGGGCTGGCTTCACGGGCGGGTAACAGACGACCAGGGACTTATGGTTGAGCTGTAGGCAGTATCTCTTTATTCATGCAGGACGCAGCACAATCTAAGACGAGCTAAGTTAAACTCAAAGTAAAGTACTCTAAAACTCACAATGCTGTCTTTATATATACTTGCCAAGTAGGGTGGAAACAGGGTGTGACATAGAGAGGGTGGAGAGAAAAGTGACTGGTGACAATCAGAGTGTGACAAGGAGAGGATCAGGGTGTGACAAGGAGGGGGGGTGGAGCAAAAACATATCATGAAACAGTGGGGATTGAACCAATGCCCTGGAGGGAGGTACTTGTTAACAGCGGTTATATAAATAGAATGAAGTGGTTATGTAAATAGAATAGTGTTAAGCAGGGGGGATTTAAACCAAATGAAACAGAAGGGGTCTCATGCATACCAACACACTACTGCCCGACCCCCTAAATAATGAGTCTTGATGAGCAATTCTACTATAGAGTTTTCACAGGAAACTTACAGAAAAATACAGAAGCATGAAAAATATTAATAGGAAGAAATATATATATATATATATATATATATATATATATATATATATATATGAAAAAAATTGATCATTGAAGACTAGAAACAACATTTTCTGGTATGGAAAAACCATGACAAAATACACTGGAAGAAACCTGTATGGACTGGAAAGATTAAAAGAAAAAATGATGAGTTTTAGAAAGTAAAGCTCTTCCTTCCTTCTATCCTTTCTTTTTCTCTTCTTCTCCGCCTCCCCCTTCTTTTTAATTGTGCGTTGGGGAATTAATTTAGGACCTCCCCCATTTATGGTACCACCATTGAGCAGTCTCTATGGCCTGTTTTGTTTCCCGATTTTTTTTAGAGAGAGAGAGGAGAAAGGAAAAGGTGGTGGTAGGAGGAGGGGGAAGAGGGGATGTCTTTGCACTGTTACACCATCTACAAAGCTCCTAGATCCCATTCATGATGATCTTATGTTGTACTGTGGCTCAAACATCAGACATCCTATAGGGAAGACAAGATAAACTATCTCCCATCCCTATTAATGTTTCCCTTTTGTAAAAGGAAGGAGCAGTTTACAACAACTAGGGGGCAAGTTCTAGCAATGCAGATCTGCGTAAGTTCAGGAAGGTAGACTGGTGAATCCCAGCAGTATAAGGATGATTATGATGACTGCAGTGAATATGTCCTCTCAGAAAGACAAAAGACCTGTTGGTCTTTTGGATCTCTTCTTTGATGAACATTCTGTCCATATCCTCTCCCCACTTATAAATAAGGTCATTTGCCTTTTTTGTTACAGAGGTTGGTGAGCTCTTTGTATACTTTGATTATTAGTCTGATGTATGGCATGTAAAGATCTTCCACTGTGGTGGTTTCCTTTGTTGTATTGATTTTATTTTTGTTTTTGTTTTCCTTGCAATTGAGTGATTGAAGATGCCTATACAATTTAGATGGGAAGGATTTCTGCTAATAATTTTATCTACATATTAGATAGATTCCAGTCTAACATCCAAGTCATTGATCCATTTAGAGTTTACTTTTGTGCCTAGGTACCCAACAATAGATGAGTGGTAGATGAAGCTGTGATATATATTCATAATAGAATACTACTCAGCTATTAAGAATGATGAATTCAACTTCTTCACCTCATCTTGGATGGAGCTTGAAGAAATCACATTAAGTGAGATAAGCCAGAAAGAGAAGGTTGACTATGGGATGATCTCACTCATGGACAGAAGTTGAGAAATAAGAACATAACGGGGAAACACAAAGTAGGAATTGAGCTAGGTTTGGTGTAAAGTACTCTGTGGAGGAGGAAGGGTGGGTTCTCCCTTCAGGTCCTTGTGCATGATGATAAAGGACAACTTAGGCTGGGGATGAGAGTGTTTTGTAGAAAACTGAGAAATTTTACAAATGTAGCCCTCCCCCCAATAAAATCCATCTATTGGCAGTTGGGCAGGAGGTTAAGCACAAGTGGCGCAAATTGCAAGGATCGATGGTAAGGATCTCAGTTTGAGCCCCCGGCTCCCCACCTTCAGGGGAGTTGCTTCACAAGCGGTGAAGCAGGTCTGTAGGTGTCTATCTTTCTCTCCCCCTCTCTGTCTTCCCCTCCTCTCTCCATTTCTACCTGTCCTATCCAACAATGACAACATCAATAACAACAATAATAACTACAACAACAATGAAAACAACAACGGCAACAGAAGGGAAAATAAAAAATATTTTTAAAAAATCTATGGTTATTATAAGCTTGCAGAAAAAGTCATACAAGAATGAGAATTTTTTGCAATAAGAAAATGAAAAGAGTTCTGAGACTCTTATAACAGCAACTGAATTAATGTTTTGGGGTTAATTATAGCAATTAATATAACTTTTGCAAAAGTTTATAATTCTTTATCTTAGTTATTCTCAAGAGTGCAAAGGAAAGGAGCCATGTTGATGAAACTAATTTCCTGGTAAAATTTATTTTTAAAAATTGTACTGAAAGTGGTGTTTCATTAATATGAATCAATAATGCAATTTGACTGCTAAAAAGCCTAATGTAATCTCCAGCCGCATTAATTGAACCAGAGCACCAAAGCACAGGAAATAATATTTCTACTGTACTTGAGTTCATTAAAAATTAGTTTAAAACATATGTATTAGGACTTGTACTTTGGAATGGAAAAAATATGCTAGTTTATGTCAGAAAAGAGTAAGTAAAATCAAATCATAAAACAAATTTTCCCTAGTAATTTTGTGTTTGGAGATGTTTTGTCTGGAATGTGTTTTTCTCCCTGATGTTCTCATGGCGACCTTTTTACTTTATTTTTTTTTATCAATCAGATCTTCACTAAAATATCACCACCTAGATGATTAATGTTTGATCATTCACTGTATTGAGTATTTCTTCCTTGATGTGCCATATATTTCCTTCATCTTGTTTATTTATGCTACAGCAATATACATTCTTTTATATTTATAGGCCTGTACATTTCTCAACTGTGGGGTGAGACACTTCATGGGAAGAGAACTAAATCCTGTATGTCCTTCCAAGTAGTACACTTGACTCTTAAAAAACACATATACATATGGATGAAAAATGGTCTAATAGAGGGCATGCATACAAGAGAAATTTAAAAAGAAATACAAGAACTTGATTAAAACACTCTGCATTATTTCAGAGCACAGGTGAAAAATAATAGTTTGAATCTGAAAAGAGACATAATTCATTTCAAAGCCAGAATCAGCTTTTGTGCAGCTAAGATATTCTTCATGGGAAAGAGTTGCCTTTTGTAAAGGGAAGAATGCAAAAAAAAAAAAAAATCCAGTAGAGGCTGCATACATCTTTGTTCTTTGAACTACAAAGATTGCTTAGGGTGGGGGAAGGCTCAGTTCTAGGTCACAGGATTTGCATGAATGTTGTCCTAAGTTGATCTTTGACACCAAATGTATGAGAATAATACTCTGGTGTCTCTCTTTCTCTACTTCTTTCTCCCAAAACAGATATAT
Source organism: Erinaceus europaeus (assembly GCF_950295315.1). Classification (NCBI taxonomy): domain Eukaryota; kingdom Metazoa; phylum Chordata; class Mammalia; order Eulipotyphla; family Erinaceidae; genus Erinaceus; species Erinaceus europaeus. Next base: position 11,504,397 of record NC_080163.1, read on the forward strand.
TAAAAAGAAATGTAGATATAGATGTAGATGTAAATAGGCATTGGCATTGATGTAGGCGTAGGCATAGGTATAGGCATAGGTATAGGAATTGCCGTAGACATAAACATAGACTTAGGTGTAGGCATAGGCATAGGCATTGGCATTGAAGTAGACATAGATGTAGACAGAGGCGTAGGTATTGATGTAAATGTAGGCAGAGGCATAGACGTTGGCACTGATGTACACGTACATGTAGGCGTAGGCACTGAAGTAGACATAGACGTAGACATAAGTATAGGCATTGGCACTGATATAGACATGTAGGCGTAGGCATAGATGTAAATGTATATGTAGACATAGGCACAGACAAATATCTCCCAGACATATATCTGTGGGAGGGTACAGACAGCGTCATGAGTGACAGAGCAGCACTGTAGATCTCTCTCTCTCTTTGTCTTCCTTTAGGAAAATGTTGTGTGGGGCTAAAGGGAGTGGGGTGCAGTGGTAATGGAAGTACTGATCCCCCAAAATAACTATAGTGGCAAAAAACAAACAACAGCAAACAAGAAACACACCCACAATGTGTTTTATATTATTAGTTTGTGAATGAACTAAATGATCTTTATGAATGTTCCAAACCCTTGGACCTAATTGTGATTCTATTATTTATTACAAAATCTATTTCAATTAAAAAATAAATTATTACAACTTTAACAAGTTGGTCCTGTGATATATGGTCAGGTATAGCACATCTCTCACCAGCTGCATGGCCCTGAGTTCAATTCCTGATACCATGTAAGAGGACCAAGGAATGCTCCATAGAAACATGGACAGCTGCATGTCCTTTCTCTCTTTCTCTCCTTCTCAAATTTATAGAACAAAACAGTGGTAGTACTGCATATTAAATAGGCCCAGGATTCTTTGTTTAGAGTTCATACTTACCCTAAATTTCCTGTTAAGTCTGGGACTGTGACTTTTGGAATATATGTCAGTATTTCACTTCTTGATATAGTTAGAAAAATCTTAATTTGTGTGTAACAGCAATTGTACCATGACAAAATGACTCTTTTTTTTTTCCTCCCAAAGCAATTCTTCTATTACAGCTTTCCCCTTTCACCTAAAGTTAAGAACTCCTGGGAAATCTTGCCTCAGCAAAAATGTGGTAAAACATTACTTTTTTTTTTAATTTTAACCAAGAAAACTGCATGAACATTTTGAACATGCCCAGACTCTAAACCTAACCAAAAAAGCATATAAAAACCTAAGGCCACACTTAACACAGAGTAAAAGCAGAAGTGATAGGACAAATCTGAAGCCTCTAAGAGTTAGTTCCTGAGGCAGGAGGTCAGTGTCTCCCTCAGTGCCACAAAGCACTGTGGTTTCTGCCACCAAGCAGATTCTCTTCAGCAGACACACCAGTGACCCGCCGTCGCTCTTTCACAACATCAGAATGGTAAGTGACAAGCTTCAAGTCTGTTAAGTTGTTCTCTCCTCTCTTTCTTTCTTTTTAATTTATTATTGGCTAGACACCTAGAAAAATTGAGAGAGAAAGAGGAGTTAGAGAGAGACAGACAGAGGGACACCTGCAGCCCTGCTTCAACACTTAGGAAGCTTCCCCCCCCCCTGCAGGTGGGGACTGGAAACTTGAACCTGCATCCTTGCACATTGAAGTGTGTGCAATGATTTCAAAAACTCCCATTTCTTATTGTTAGTAGCCATTTTTACTATTTATTTATTTATTTATTTATTTATGCCACTAGGGTTATAGCTGGGGCTTGGTAATACTGAAGGGGGGATAGATAGAGAGAGAGGGACAGGTGGTGGCACCCCTGTTCAGTACATGTATTACCATGAATAAAGATCCAGGTTCAAGCATCTGCCTCCACTTGCAGAAACCTTCAAGAGTGGTGAAGCAGGGCTGCAGGTCTGTCTCTCTCCTTTTCTATATCCCCATTACCTTTCAATTTCTCTCTGTTCTGTTAAATAAAATAAACAAAAAGCTCAAAAAAAAAAACTTTACAAAAGAGAAGAAGAGAGAAAGAGACATCTGCAGACCTGTTTCACCACTCATGTAGCTTCTCCCCTTCAGGTGGGGAGGAGGACTTGAACCTGGGTCCTTGTGCCTGGTGCTATGAGCACTGGGTGTGCCCCCGCCTATGGCCCCCTCATTAGTGTTTGCAGAGGTTCTGCCTGCCCTGGAAAGTGTACAGACGCAGTATATTAGAGCACAACCTGTATGTCTGAGCCCCCGCAGGCAGCAAGCTCGATGGCCAGACCACTTTAAACCAGAGGGAAGCAGATCTCTGGTCTCCGACTCTCTCTTTTTCTCTCTTTCCTTTAAGACAATAAACAAATATGTTTTTAGTTTTTTTCTTAGTGTTTCAAGATTTTTATTTATTTATTTATTTATTTTATTCGACTAGGCAGAGAAAAATTGAGAGGGGTGGAGGAGATAAAGATTGAAAGAAAGTAGACCAAGGGGTGACCTGGGTTCAAGCTCCTGATCCCTACCTGAAAGGGGAAAGCTTTGTGAGTAGTGAAGCAGGAATGTAGGTGTCTTCTCTGTCTCTTTCCCCTCTCTTATCTCTCCACTCTCAATTCTCTCTGTGTCTATCAAATGATAAATACATAAAATAGTAAAAAATAGTAAAAAAAAAAATTGAGAGGGGTTGGGTATCACAGTGGGTTAAGTGCACATTGCCATGTGCCACAAAGGGCAAGGACCGAGGTTGACCCCGGTTGGAGCCCCTGGCTCCTCATCTGGAGAGCATTCACCTCACAAGCGGTGAAGCAGGTCTGCAGGTCTATCTTTCTCTCCTCCTTTCTGTCTTCTCCTCCTCTCTCCAGTTCTCTCTGTCCTATCCAACAACAACAACAACATCGTCAACAACAGATAGAACAACAATAATGGCAGCAACGATGAACAACAAGGGCAACAATAGAGAAAAAATAAATGGCCTCCAGGAGCAGTGGATTTGTAGTGTAAGCACCTAGCCCCAGAGATAACCCTGGAGAAAAAAAAAAAAGATTGAGAGAGAAAGACAGATATCTGTAGTCCTACTTCACTACATCTGAAGCTTCCTCCCTTGAGGTGGGGACAAGGGGCTTGGACCCATATCATTGCTCATGGTAACATGTACACTCAACTAGGTGCACCATTGCCAAGACCCAAATCTCTCTCTCTCTCTCTCTCTCTCTCTCTCTCTCTCTCACACACACACACACACACACACACACACACACACACACACATTTATTGGATAGAGACAGCCAGAAATCAAGAGGGAAAAGAGAGATAGAGAGACACCTGTAGCCCTGCTTCACCACTGGTGAAGATTAACAGATGGGGACCAAGGGCTTGAACCCAGATCCTTGCACATTGTAACATGTGTGCTCAACCAGGTGCACTGTCATCTACCCCCTCTGCCCCATCTCTCTTTTTACTTTCCTTTGATAAAGGATGAGAGACAATGAGATATAGAGACTTTTGGGGTATCTCTCTCCCTCTCCGGCGGGGTGGTCTCCAGGGGAAAGGTAACGGTCTGGTTCTTTCTCGCTCACGACAGGGGTGACACGAAGTAAAAGACATCAGGGGACTCTTAGCGTGCCTAGAATCTGAGTCCTAGAATCCCAGAATCCTAGAGTCCCTTTATTAGCAAAATGGACATGAGTTAAATAGAAAAGCAATGGAGGTAATTATTGTTGAAATATGTCAGAAATTACAGGTTTCTTAACAGTCAGCATGCCCCTAAGGTAGGGGGCTGGTATGACAGGAATTGATGAGATACAAGACAGTTATTCTCCATGACACAAGCAACTTAATTATCCAAAGGTATTTGAGAGAAGCATAGGGGTTAAACCCGTAGGGTGAGACAGAGAGAAGATTAATATCAAAAAGCCATATAGTTTGGAATTTCTCTTGTCTGGGGTCTGAGGTGTGTGATGAAGTGTGTGATAAGGTGTGTTCTTCTGTGATCAGAAGGTGACTTTGAATAAGTGAATCTGCGGCCATGTGCCTGTGGTTAATGGAGGGAAGTATTGGGGTATCTGTGGGCCTGAGAGTCAAGAAGGAAAGAGCCAAGTCTGAATTTCCCCCCTTATGCTCACCTCGGTTGAGAGACACTTACCAAGAGGTTATCTTCTCAGACCTCCATCCAAAGATGGGGGTGGTTCTCCCTAAGCTCTATCAGGCTTACACATGTTCCCAACACAGATGGAGAGAGAGAGTGTGTGAGAAAAGCAGAGACATTGGTGGCACTGCTCTATTGCTCTAGAGTTTCTCTTCTTCAGGCGGGTACCAAAGGCTTGAACCTGGACTGTGCGGGATAATAACGTCTGCTCTCCACTGCATGAGTCACCAACCTAACCCCGCTTGTAACTTCTTTACATCCGGAGAAACACAGTTTACTGGCTTATCTGCAGAGAAGTTCCTGAGATAGACTAGGGGTTTTAAAGCTGAATTCAACAACTAACTTAGTCTCCATCTGTCTCACTTGATTCTCTATTTTATTCATTTCAGTCTACTGCAGGTTAGTTTGAAGACCTTATTAACTTGTACCTGTCTAACCTCCTCAAAAAAATGAGTTCACTTTTAAAATTTTAATTTATTTACTGGATAGAGGTGGAAAGAAATTGAGAGGAGAGGGGGAGATACAGAGGGACAGAGACAGAGACACATCTACAGCTTTGCTTCACCGCTTGTGAGGCTTCCCCCTTGCAGGTGGGGACTGGAGACTTGAACCTAGTTCCTTGCACACTATAATGTGAGCGCTTAACCAGCTGTGCCACCATCTGATCCTGTGAATTTACCTTTTACAGTACTTCTAACTTCTTCAGATCCCTGACTAATTATTACTTCCAGATTGAGTTGGGAGGAATTTTCTGCAACTATAAAGCCTGAGCAATTTCTTGGTCATCTCACTCAAAATCTGAGCTGATAATTGGGTATTTGGACATTGCGTCAAAGGAAGAAAAAAGGAAAAGAAACATGGTCTTTGGCAACATGGGGAGGGTGGTATTTGGCCAGTGAAACAATAGTCATTCACTGCAGAACTTCTTCCTGCAGTCAGGGAGTTGGTGAATCATTCGGAGGTTCTTTGTGGTTTCCACACCATGATATTGAGATTCTTTTTCTCCCTTCCCACTTCACTTCAGTTCTTCATTTTCAATTAGCATCTGATTTCTCTATTTCCTGATAGAATCTTCCTTCCCTTCTGCACTGGTTTCTTTTCACTGCCCATTTGTGGTTCAGTCATATCCTTCTCAGTGCAAAGCAATCAAACCACATAACCATTTATATAAAACTGGAGGCTAATCGTTCTGTTGAGTTTCTAATGTCTTTCTGAGAAACCATTTCATTGACCTTTAAGATTCTTCCTGAGTTTAAGCTAATTTTCCGAGAGAACAATCTGAAATAGGTTGCAGATGTCTAGTATAAAATCTCTAGTTTAGTACTCAATTCATTTTTTACAAGTATATGACGTATAATACTTCATAGTATGATGTTTCCCAAGTAAAGTATTTTGATTTATTTCCAAGCTTTTGACATCAGGACAAATCAATGAAAGGTAGATGATAAATTGGAAGGTAATGGGAAGATAAGTAATGGATGAAAGATCGACAATGTTAACTTTTTCGCAGTTTTGCACCCCTTTCTTTTTTTTGAAAAATGTAAAACTGAAGTGGACTCTGGAACTTTTAAAAGCAAACTCAAACTGGCCTGAGTCTTGTGTGTTAGAGGGTATGATGATTTCTCCTTGGGAAAAACTATGCAGTTACATTTTTTTTTTCTTTTTCTCCTACCAGGATTATCTTTGGGGCTCTGCATGGGCAAGTGGTGACATTTCCCTCCCCCTTTTTTTCTATTTTTTTTTAAAATAGGATAGAGATAAATTAAGAGGGGGAAGGAGGAGGTAGAGAAGGAGGAAAATAGACACTTGCATACTTGTTTCAGCACTCATGAAGTGTTGTCCTTGTAAGGGGAGCAGGGCTTGAACTCGCATCCTTGTGTATAGTGACATGTGTCACCTGGCTGCACCACCACCTAGCCCCACTCGCTGGACAGTTACATCCCTTTGGCTTTAATTGGCCCAAGTCAGAAGCTTACAAATGCTCTTATACTGACAATGTCCCCAGACCCCTGACTGTGTAGAACTGGTCAGTGGAGTCTATTCAGTGGGTCCATCCATATTTCTAGCCATCTTTCTCTTTATTATCATTATGAAAATCAAGCTGCCCCCAAAGACCTCTGTGTCTCCATTTATTATGGACAATGCATTATCATTGCATATTCCTCAGCTGCACAAGCTCCTCTTCATAAGTATGCAATAGTTTCCCAGGAAAGCTCTAAATAGGAACAGACTGCAAGTTATGGTACCCAGTATAAAAACCAGAATCTAACTCTTCCTTGAAATTCAACATCAGACTTCCCAACCCACTCAGCCTCCCTTTCTCTCTCCCTCCCTTCCTTTCTTCCTTCTCTTTCTCTCTATTTTTTTCTCCCCAAATTATTTTATTAGGAGTAAGAAAGCAGTTTACAGATATATGGTTATAATTTTCATATATTTTTCCCCTTTCTATACAGTTGTTCCTTTGGATACTTCAAGAGTGTTGCTAGATGGATAATATATAGACCCAAGGAAAGAGAGAGGCAGGCTGGGAGTATGGATCTACCTGGCACCCTAAAACCAGACCCCAAGGGCTGGAGAGCTGCTACTAGTAAGCTCCCCACTGAACTTTCTTCTTTACCAAGATTCCTGGTTCAACAGGGGTGTCATTCCAATTCTTTTCCTATCTGATTTCCTTCTCTCTCTCTCTCTCTCTCTCTCTCTCTCTATTTCTCTCTCTTTTTCTAAGTGGAAGTAGCTCTAGTTGAGTAACAAAATATCTAACCAATCAGAGCCTCACCCCTGCCTGGGAAAGACTACCTGGAGGTATTTTTACAATTGGCAGTCTTTGCTCAGGCTGCCTGAGCTAATCCTGAGCCCACCAAGCTGCAGACTGACAGGATTTTTTACTCTATTTTATTTTATTATTACTATTATATATATGTGAGTCCCTCACTCCCTCCTTCTTCAGGTTGACCAAAATGAACTATTATTGTTTTTTTTCCATTGCTAGGTGACTGTCCACTGTGAGAGGAACTTGTCTCATTCTACCTCTTCCATCCACTCTCCCCTTTTTTCCTCCTCTTAGTTAATTCAAGAAACAAAACCAAAAACAAACAAACAAACAAAACCTTTCCTTTCAATGCTCTTTTTTTTCTTGTTCTTATCTTCTTTTCTTCCCTCCTCCTTTTCTGTTTTCTGAATTCACTGATACTCGCTTGTGAATTATTTTGGGGAAGAAATCTGACTCAGAGTGGACTCTGTGTGTATCTCTGTTCTCTACTTCCCTTTCTCCTCTTGCTATCCCTGGAATTTACAGTGGACAGTAGATTTGCATAATTGTCTATTCTTGCTTTCCCTTTTTTCCTTTCTCTTTCTCATTCATTTAGATTTGGTTGCTATTTTTTTTGGACCGGAGGTGTTGTTTGGCTAATTGGTATTGGTTAAACTGCATCAATCCTTGCTTCAGTTACTATTGTTGTAATTTATGAGGTTAGTGACTGCATTTGTCATAAAGGTGTTCAGCATAGTGTGGCTTTTACTCAAAACACAACAGCTGAAGAACAACAGAACAGAAAAATAAAAAAAACACATCAATAAATAAAAAGGTTAGATCAAGAGCAAATAAAACTGCAACCACAATGAATCAAGACAGGATCCCAGAAGAAACTCCAAATCAGTCAGAGTGAACCATAGATAAGAAAACTATACAAACAATAGTAAACTTAATAATCGCAGAAATGAAGACAACTATGGAGTAAAGGGCTATCAGAATTAGGACAACAACAGATGAGACCCTCAAGGAAAATACTAGCTACCTTGAGGTAATTAGAGGACCAAAAGCTGAAATAGCTGAGCTAAAAGGTCAATTAGCAGAACAAGCTAATACTATAAATGAACTGAAAAAAGAAGCTGAGGGAAGGGAAAGAAGACTAACAGAAGCAGAAAACAGAATTAGGCAGACAGAGGATGAGCTAGAGAATATCAAGAAAGAGGTAAAAGAGCCCAAAAAGAGACTGAGAGACACTGAAAACAACAACAGAGACATATGGGATGATCTCAAAAGAAGTAACATTCATATCATTGGCCTACCAGAGGAAAAAAGAGAGGAAGGGGAAGTAAACATTCTAAAGGAAATAATAAAAGAAAACTTCCCAGACCTAAACAACAAAAAGGACATTAAGATTCAAGAGCCCCAGAGAGTCCCAAACAGAATCAATTCAGAGCTGAAGACACAAAGACACATCATAGTTACAATGAAAAGAAGTAAAGATAAAGAAAGGATCCTACAGGCTGCAAGAAAAAAACAAATAGTCACATACAGGGGAAAACCCATAAGATTATCAGCAGACTTCTCCACTCAAACTCTAGAATCCAGAAGAGAATGGCAAGATATCTATTGAGCCCTGAATGAAAAAGGGTTTCAAACAAGGGTAATATATCCTGATAGATTTTCATTCAAACTAGATGGAGTCATCAGAACCTTTTCATACAAACAACAGTTAAAGGAGTCAAGCATCACCAAGCCTGACCTGAAAGAGGTTCTGAAAGACCTCTTATAAACAAGAACATCACCATAATGCTTAGCATATATCAAAGCAAATAAAAATTGTTGATTAATGGCACTACAATACATCAAATCCATAAAAATCAATAAATTCCAATGGCTTAAACTCACCCATTAAAAGGCACAGAGTGGGAGAATGGATCAGAAAACACAACCCCACCATATTCTGCTTGCAAGAATCCCGCTTGACCCAACAAGATAAACATGGACTTAAAGTGAAAGGATGGAAAACTATCCTACAGGCTAATGGACCACAAAAAAGGCAGGCACAGCCATTCTCATCTCTGACACAATAGACTTTAAATTAAGTAAAGTAATAAAAGATAGGCAAGGCCATTACATAATGATTAGAGGATCAATCAACCAAGAAGATTTAACAATTATTAACATCTATGAACCCAATGAGGGACCATCTAAATACCAAACACCTACTGAAAGAACTACAAACATACATCAATAGTAATACAGTAATAGTGGGAGACTTTAATGCCCCACTCACACACTTGGACAGATCAACGAAGCAGAGAATCAACAAAGAAACAAGAGAATTAAATGAAGAGTTGGACAGACTAGATATCCTGGACATTTTCAGAGTTCTTCACCCCCCAAAACTAGAATACACATTCTTCTCAAATCCACACAACACATACTTAAGAATAGATCACATGTTAGGCCACAAAGGCAGTATCAAAAAATTCAAGAGCATTGAAATTATCCCAAGTACCTTCTCAGACCACAGTGGAGTAAAGCTAACATTTAACAACAAACAGAAAATTACTAAAAGACACAGAATTTGGAAACTCAACAACATACTGCTTAAGAGCCACTGGGTCAGAAAGACACTCAAGCAAGAAACTCAAACATTTCTGGAAACAAATGAAAATGAAGAAACAACCTATCAAAATATTTGGGACACAGTTAAAGCAGTACTGAGAAGGAAACCCATAGCCATAGTGTCACATATAAAAACAAGAAAAAGCCCAAATAAACGACCTTACTGCACACCTTAAGGACATAGAAGAAGAGGAACAAAGGAACCCTAAAGCAACCAGGACAGAAATCATTTAAATTAGAGCAGAAATAAACAACACAGAAAATAAGAGAACTGTAAAAATGATCAATGAAGCCAAATGTTGGTTCTTTGAAAAATTAAACAAGATTGACAAACCCCTAGGCAGACTCACTTAATAAAAAAAGGAGGAGACTCAAAGTAATAGAATTGTAAATGTTAGAGGATATATCACAACTGACACCACAAAAATCCAGAAAATCTTACTAAACTTCTGTGAAGAACTATATGACACCAAGCTGCAGAATCTGGAAGAAATGGAAGAATTCCTAGAAATATATGCCCTTCCAAAACTGAACCAAGAAGAACTACAAAACCTAAATGCACTAATCACAGACAAAGAAATCAAACTGTTATTAATAATCTCCCCAATAAAAAAAGTCCTGGACCAGATGGCTTCACAAACAAATTCTACAAAATTTTCAGTAAACAGTTAATACCTATACCTCTAAAGCTCTTCCACAAGATCAAAGAAACAGGAACACTCTCTTCCACCTTCTATGAAACCAACATCACCCTGATATCAAAAGCAGATAGGGACATAACAAAAATGGAAAACTATAGACCAATATCTCTGATGAATATAGATGCCACAATATTAAACAAGATCCTGGCCAATTGGATACAGCAGTGTATAAAAAAGATTGTTCATCACGACCAAGTGGGATTTATCCCAGGAATCCAAGGATGGTTTAACATACATAAGTCAATCAATGTCATTCACCACATCAATAAAAGTAAAACCAAAAACCACATGATTATCTCAATAGATGCAGAGAAAGCCTTTGACAAAATCCAACACCCATTCATGCTTAAAACACTACAAAAAATGGGAATATATGGGAAATTACTCAAGACAGTGAATTCCATATATAGCAAAACTACAGCCAACATCATACTCAATAGACAGAAGCTAAAAGCATTCCCCTTCAGATCAGGGACTAGACAGGGCTGTTCACTATCACCATTACTCTTCAACATAGTATTGCAAGTTCTTTCCATAGAAATCAGGCAAGAGAAAGAAATCAAAGCAATACAGATTGGAAGGGGAGAAGTCAAGCTCTCACTATTTGCAGATGATATGATAGTATACATAGAAAAACCTAAAGAATCCAGCAGAAAACTACCGGAAGTTATTAGGCAATCTAGGAAGGTGTCAGGCTACAAAATCAATGTACAAAAATCAGTGGCATTTCTCTATGCAAACACTAAAACTGAAGAAGAAGACATCCAGAAATCACTCCCATTCACTGTTGCAGCAAAATCAATAAAATACCTAGGAATAAAGCTGACCAAAGAAGTGAAAGACTTGTATACTGAAAACTGAGTCACTATTCCAGAAAATAGAAACTGATACCAATAAGTAGAAAGACATCCCATGCTCATGGATTAGAAGAATAAATATCATTAAAATGAATATTCTCCCCAGAGCCATATAAAAATTTAACATGATACCCATCAAAGTTCCACCAAGCTTCTTTAAGAGAATAGAACAAACACTATAATCATTTATCTGGAACCAGAAAACTCCTAGAATTGCCAAAACCATCTTGAGGAAAAGAAACAGAAATGGAGGCATCTCACTCCCAGATCTCAAACTATATAAAAGGCCATCATCATCAAAACAGCCTGGTACTGGAACAAAAATAGGCACACAGACCAGTGCAACAGAATTGAAAGCCCAGAATTAAACTCCCAAACCTATGGACATCTAATCTTTGATAAGGGGACCCAAAGTATTAAATGGAGGAAGGAGGCTCTCTTCAATAAATGGTGCTGGGAAAATTGGGTTTAAAAATGAAGAAGAATGAAACTGAATCACCTTATCTCACCAGAAACAAAAATCAGTTTCAAATGGATCAAGGATGTTAGACCAGAAACTATCAAATACTTAATGGAAAACATTGGTGGAACACTTTCCCACCTAAACCTCAAGGACATCTTTGATGAAACAAACCCAACGGCAAGGAAGACTAAAGAAGAAACAAATCAGTAGGACTACATCAAATTGAAAAATTTCTGCACAGCCAAAGAAACTATCACACAAACCAAGAGATCCCTCACAGAATGGGAGAAGATCTTCACATGCCATACATCAGTCAAGAGACTAATCACCAAAATATATAAAGAGTTCAGCAAACTAAATGACTCCATTCAAAAATGGGCAAAGAATATGAACAAAATATTCACTACTGAGGAGCTCCAAAAAGCTAACAAATATATGAAAAATTGCTCCAGGTCGCTGATTGCCAGAGAAATGCAAATTAAGACATTGAGACACCACCTCACTCTTGTGTGAATGGCATACATCAAAAAGGACAGCAGCAACAAATGCTGTATAGGCTGTGGGGACAGAGGAACCCTTCTGCACTGCTGGTGGGAATGTAAATTGGCCCAGCCCCTCTGGAGAGCAGTCTGGAGAACTCTCACAAAGCTAGACATAGACCTTCCATATGACCCAGTAATTCCTCTCCTGAGGATATACCCCAAGGACCCCCTAACACCCAGCCAAAGATATGTGCACACCTATGTTCATAGCAACACAATTCATAATATCTAAAACCTGGAAGCAACCCAAGTGACTAACAGCTGATGAATGGCTGAGAAAGCTGTGATATATATATATATATATATATATATATACACAATAGAATACTACCCAGCTATTAAGAACAATGAACCCACCTTCTCTGAACCATCATGGATGGAGCTACAAGAAATTATGTTAAGTGAGCTAAGTCAGAAAAATAAAGACTAGGATTGGATGATCCCACTCAAAACAGTAGTTGAGAAAGAAAAACAGAAAGGGAAATTCAAAGCAGGAGTTGACTGAATTTGGAGTAAGGCACCAAAGAAAAAACCCTGGTTGGAGGGTGAGGGTGAATGTTCAGCTTCATGGGGCAAGGGTAGGGGAGGGGATTGTACACAGCCTTTTGTTGGTGGGAATGGTGTTTATGTACACTTCTATCAATTTGCAGTCAAATAAATCACTATTTAATTAATATGAGAGAGGAAAAATGATTGAATATCTCAAACTTTTTAAAGCACAGACTGAGTCTTTTAAATACATAGGCTGAGTCTTTGATATGTTGACTTTCTTAAAAGCTTAGTCCGGGGGAACAAAACTGGTGGCATAGCTATATGCAAACAATGTCAAAGGACATGAAATATGGTGAGGGCATGTATGATACAGCAGTAGTAACAAAGGGATTCTTCAAAGTTAATCCAATTGCCAAACAATGTGATTATTGCAATAACTGTTTACTGTCTTCTTAAACTCTAAGACATCAGTAATCTCTCACTATGTCTATAAAGCCTATGTTTCTCCCAATCCTGGAAACTCTGGGATGGGGTTCAGTTCCTTGCATGCTTCTCTCAGGTCAGGCCAAATGATATTGCATCCGCTGATTCCAACCTAATCAATGCAACAAGTACCACCTCAGCATGCTTCACCTCAGACTGTGTACAGAGACATCAGGTGTGGATTGCCAACCCTTCACCCTCATCACTCGGGTGAGACCTTTCCTTTCATGGTAGTCTCTAATTCCATTCCAGGAGGTTCACTTCCTAACAAAGTCCCAAAACCTAGATATAGGCCAGGTCCCATTAGATAGAGCATATGTTCACATGTATCCATAAATTAGGGCAAATTATATACCTGAAAGCAAAAATACACAATAGTCTTTAGTGAATCAGTATCAAGTTCATAATGAAGTGGTGTCCACTTAGACTTAAATACCCTCCACACCTACTTTCTATTACAGTTCTCTCACTCCAAAGCTAACCTTAGCAAAGCAAGGACTTCAAAAGCTGAATAAGGGCAAGAGACTGGCATACTTTAATGATTACTCTTTAGTCACTATTGGGCCATTCCACTAGCTGTGGCCCTATTCATGGAGTCCTGAGTCTCCCAAACAGACTTGATAGCTATAGACCTCAAATAAATGCCTCTCTCCATTGTTTCTGGTTATCTATATCAGGAACAACAAAATAGACCCCTTTGTGGTCCCCCATAGGACCTTGCCTTCAAACTGGATCAACAATGGTAGAGAATGTTCCATCCTCTGAAGGGAGGATGGACAACATACTCTATGTTACACCTGAGGAAGATGGGTCAATATTGGGGCAGCATGGAATGTTCCTACTCATGACCACAGAATGTGAGCTCAGATCTAGAGGGATGTAGAGGTCACACAAGCTCCTAAGGTAATGATGGGCTCCAGATCACATCAAATTGATGGGGTTTACAGTAATATTTATACATGTTTCCCATATTAGGAAGATATTCTCTTCCCTGACGGAGCTTTCTGGTCCTTTTCCCAGCCATGACATTATCTCCCCAGACAGTAATTAGGATTCACCTGCATATCAGATTTCAGGATCAGGAAAAAAACAAACAAACAAACAAAAAAAAACCACTAGTATAGCTACAGGCTTTCTGAAATATAACTATGCCTACTAGCTATCTGAAAAATGGAGGACCCCCCCCCCAATGCCTCACCTGCACTATTCCAGTGTTTCAGTCCATAATTGTCCAACAGTTTGTTTGGCTTTGTATATTAACTCTCTTTTCAGCCACTAGGTTCCAGATGCTAGCAGGATGCGACCAGACATCCCTGGACAGACAACTTCACCAATGTGCCTTGGAGCTCCACTTCCCCAAACCCCTTGCCCTCTATGGAAATAGAGAGACAGGCTAGGAGTATGGATCAACCTGTCAACACCCATGTTAAGGGGGGAAGCAACTACAGAAGCCTGACATTCAACCTTCTGCATCCCACAATGATCTTGAGTCCATACTCCAAGTGGCTTAAAAAATAGGAAAGCTATCAGGGAAGGGGTTGGTATATGGAGACCTGGTGGTGGGAATTGTGTGGGAATTGTGTGAAGCTGTACCTCTCTTATTCTATAGTTTTGTTAATGTTTCCTTTTTATAAATAAAAACTTTTAAAAAATGGAAATACTGACAAGACCATAGGATAAGAGGGGTATAATTCCCACCACCAGAGCTCCGTATCCTATCTTATCCCCTGATAGCTTTCCTAGTCTTCAACCCGCTGGAAGTATGGACCCAGGGTCATTATGGGGTGCAGAAGGTGCAAGGTCTGGCTCCTGTAATTGCTTCCCCGATGAACATGGGCATTGACAGGTCGATCCATACTCCCAGCCTGTCTCTCTCTTTCCCTAGTGGAGTGGGACTCAGGAGAAGCAGATCTCCAGGATATATTGGTGGAGTCTTCTGTCCAGTGACCTCCTGTTAGCATCGTGGTAACATCTGGAACCTGGTGGCTGAAAAAAAGTTAACATATAAAGCCATACAAAATGTTGACTAATCATGAACCTAAAGGCTGGAATATTGCAGATGAAGACTTAGAGTCTCCATTTTGGAAATAGCTAGTAGATATGGATATTTATCGATCCCTCAACGAAAAAGGATTTCAATCAAAGATACTATATCTAGCTAGACTTTCATTCAGACTGATGGCGGGATAAAAGCTTTCTCAGACAAGCAACAGTTAAAGGAGGCAACTATAACCAAGCCATCCCTGAAAGAGGTTTTAAAAGTCCTCCTATAAATACACCACCAAAATACTTGTCATATATCAGAGAAAAAAGAACTGTTGAATGATGTCACTTCAATACCTTAAATCCATAATATCAATAAACGTCAACGGCTTAAATTCACCTATTAAAAGACACAGAGTAGGAGGATAGATCAGAAAACACAACCCAACCGTATTCTGCTTGCAAGAATCCTACCTGACCCAACAAGAAAAACATAAATTTAAAGTGAAAGGATGGAAAACTATCATACAGGTTAATGGATGACAATCTTAAGGAATTTTATAGTCCTTCACTGTAAATACCTTTAGTTAGCACGCAACATATTTCATGGACACTAACATTATCTTTAGGAAGAACTTGCTCTTATCACAGTTTTCCAGCACGTTTTTGGAACAGTAACAACACCAGTAACTCTCTACAGGATTTTCTCATTCCCCTCTTACCATACAACTTGTCTCTCTTTGCACCTGCTATAATCTAATGAAATAAACCCTGTCTCTGGTTTTGTGAATCAATTCCTTCATTATAATAAGAAAAATACCTTTATCTTGCTCTGTTTCATCACCAGAGCTCAGAAAAATCTTGCTTCTCTAACAGAAACTCTTACAGCAGATGTTATTCTTCAGAAAAATGTATGAAGATGTCAAGACAGGTGATCAGTAGCATCAATCACCAAGAAGTCAAGTTCAATGAATCTACCGGCTTATCTTAATGAGGAGAATCCTATTTCCAAACAGACAATAGTAATAAAAACTGAAAGTATAGAGTTAGATTTTAGAAATATAGCCATGTTGCTAATTTAAACATATCAGCTGCCTTATTTGTAACATAGAATATCAACTTATATATTTCATAGAATTATTAGAAAATAACATAATATCTAGAGAATATCAAACACTTAAAATACTGGGGTTTGGTTTTTTGTTTAACTGGGGAGGGCTAATGTCTTACAGTAAAATCTTTTTAAAAAAATATTTATTCCCCTTTTTTGCCCTTGTTTTATTGTTGTAGTTACTATGGTTGATGTCATCATTATTGGCTAGGACAGAGAGAAATGGAGAGAGGAGGGGGAGAGAGAGAGGAGAGAAAGATAGACACTTGTAAACCTGCTTCACTCCTTGTGAAGCGACTCCTCTGCAGGTGGGGAGCTGGGCTCGAACTGGGATTCCTCCGCTCTTGCGCTTTGCACCATGTACTCTTAACCCATTGTGCTATCACCCAACTCCCACAGTAAAATCTTTAACACATAGGCATATTCTCTCATCTCTCCTTGATTGTTTGTTTAAGGGACACAACAGGATCCTAATGTCTGTTCATCCTGTCCTTTTCCTCCCTTCCCAGAGTCCTTTGCTTTGGTACAATACACCACACCTGGTCCAAGTTTCACCTTACATTTTTCCTTACTGTTCTTTGTTCTAGAGTTCCACCTATAAGTGAGATCATTTTGTACTGTCCCTTCTCATTCTGGGTTGTCTCACGCAATATTATGCCTTTGAGTTCTGACCATGCAATTGCAGAAGAGATGACCTCATTGTTTTTAAGAGCTGCATAGTACTTCATTGTGTATATGAACCACAACACCCTTAGCCATTCATCTGTTGTTGGGCATCTGGATTGCTTTCAAGTTTGGACTATTACACACTATGGTGCTATGAATATTGGAGTACTTTTTTTTTTTTGCCTCCAGGGTTATAGCTGGGGTTCATGATAGTTTCTTTTTTAAAATTTATTTTTATTTATTTATTGCATAGAGACAGCCATAAATCAAGAGGAAAAGGGGAGAGAGAGAGAGAGAGAGAGACCCACAACACTGCTTCACCACTTGCAAAGCATTCCCCCTGCAGGTGGGGACCAGGGCCTCAAACCTAGGTCCTTGCGCACTGCAACATGTGCGCTCAATCAGATGTGCCACCAAGTGGCCACAGCATGACTGCCTCTTTACTTAACCATAAATTTTATGCTATCTTAATGTTCTTAACTTGGGTTTTATTTATGCACTGTTTATGTAACATGAGCCTATCACTTTATAATGTATTTTCCTTTATAGATATTTTGTTCCTTTTTCATTGGTGACTTAACAGATGTCAGGGGCATATTTTCATGCATATACTTGGTAAGTGTAAGTTGCTACATTGCTCCACCAAAGTTCAAAGGTATCCCAAGCCTCCCTCAACTCCACGACTCCCCATAGCCAGCTAAGTTCTCACAATACCCAAGAGAAGGGTTTCTTTTTATTTTTAAATAACATTTGTAGCTTATTAGTAAGTCATTAAGCTTTTCCTAGATTTTAACATTTTATTATCAACATAAATATATAGACCACTCAAATTTTATTATGAACTGTCAAGACAGTAAAATACTATGTAGTGACTATTTTTTACAGATATCATCTGTTTTCCATCTACACCATGCCTCGGCCTCGCGTGAGCTTAATGTGCAGCTTGACGATACGAGAATCCGGCATGAAGCCCAGCCAGTCTATCTTGGCGTTACTCTCGATCGCACTCTGTCATTTCACGAACATCTCATAAAAACTGCAGCAAAGGTGGGCGCGAGGAATAACATCATTGCAAGACTGGCCAGCTCCTCATGGGGCGCGAGCGCTTCCACACTATGATCATCATCTCTGGCATTATGCTATTCCACTGCAGAATACTGTGCCCCAGTATGGTTCCGTAGCCCCCATGTCCACTTGGTCGATTCCCAATTATATTCCTCCATGAGGATGATTTCTGGAACCATCCATTCCTCCCCGGTTCCATGGCTGCCAGTTCTTAGCAACATCGCCCCGCCAGATATTCGTCGGGATGCGGCATCATCTAAGTTCATTCCCCACGTCTACGCTCGACCGGACCTGCCAATATACGCAGATATCTTCACCCACCCTGTCCAACGCTTGACGTCTTGTCATCCAATCTGGTCTCCTACGCCTACACTGAACTTCTCTGTTCTAGACTCTTGGAAATAGAGTTGGCAGTCAGCTGAGGTAAAGAACAAACACCTCATCACAGACCCCTGCAAGCGTCAACCCGGCTTTGACCTAGCACGTTATGATTGGGCCCTTCTCAATCACTATCGAACTGGCCATGGCCAGTGCGCCGCTATGTTCCATCGCTGGGGAGCCAGAGACGACCTGAACTGCCCCTGCGGCTACAGACAGACTATGACCCACATAGTCAACGACTGCCACCTCTCCAGATTCAAAGGAGGTCTCGAAACTTTACATCAGGCTCAACCTGACGCTGTTGTCTGGCTACGGAAGAAGGGCAAACTCTAGAAGAAGAACAGATATTTTGCATAAGTAAAAAAATTTCTAAAATACTATGACATAATTATCATCCTATTATTATTATTTTTTACCTCCAGGCTTATTCCTAGGGCTCAGTGCCTGCACTACAAATCCCAATGCTCCTGTAGTCACCTTTTTGATTTTTTTTTTTTGTAGATAGGACAGAGAGAAGTGAGAAGAGATGGGAAGACAAAGAGAGGAAGAGAAAGGTAGACACCTGCAGACTTGCTTAAGCGCTTGTGAAGTGAACCCCCTGCAAGTGGGGAGCCAGGGCTAGAACCCGGATCCTTGCGCAGATCCTTGTGCTTCTTACAATGTGCACTTAACCCGGTGCACTACCACCCAGCCCCCGCTAGTACTTTTAACAGGTAAAAATCCTTAAGAGTCCATCCCTTACAGAATACCATTAAGTTTCAAAGCTACCCAGTGCTGGTCCCAGTTGGGGCACCAGTTGCTGTTCTAGCTTTGAGGGCGGGAGACAGACTACCAGGGACTCATGGCTGAGCTGGGAAGCAGTATCTCGTTTATTAATCAGATACATCGCTTTTTATGTGTCTATTCACCAGAAGTGGTAAGGGAAAGGAAATGACTAGGAGAGGGGCGGAGCAAAAAAAGAGTGTGAACAGAACATAGATAGCTTCCATCTAACCAGTGGGGATTAAACCAATACCCTGCAGGCAGGGCGGGACCCAGGTAAAACAGTGATTATGTAAATAGACCACATCGTAAGTAATACAAGCGAACCTAATGTGATGATCAAAACAGAAGGTCTTATAAGCAGAATTTAGAAGCATACCAACAACCCAGATCAGCTTGTTTCAGATTCAGACACGAACCTGTCCCTCATTCTTCCTGTAAAAGCTGTTACGTATAAACATAAATGCCATAGAATTAAAGGGTACCCCCAATTCTTCATCTGCACTATTCTGCCTTTAGGTCCATGACTGGGCAACAATTTGTTTGGTTTTGTATGTTAACTCTCTTTTCAACCACCAGGTTCCAGATGCTAGCATGATGCTGACCAGGCTTCCCTGAACTGGCAACCCCACCAATAGGTCCTGGAGGTCTGCTTCCCTAGAGTCCTTCCCCAGTAGGGAAAGAGAGAGACAGGCTGAGAGTATGGATCATCCTGTCAATGCCCATGTTCAGCAGGGAAGCAACTACAGAAGCCAGACCTTCAACCTTCTGCATCCCACAGTGACCTTGGGTCCATACATACTCCCAGAGGGTTAAAGAATAAGAAAGCTATCAGGAAAGAGGATGGGCTATATAGTTCTGGTGGTAGGAATTGTGTGGAGTTGTACCCCTCCTATCCTATGGTTTAGTCAATGTTTCCTTTTTATAAAGTAAAAAAAGGGATTCAGGTGGTAGCACAGAATGAATCTCTAGCTTGTCTATATAGCTGTAAAACTCTCTTTATCTTTATATCTATCTGTATCTTTTTCTTACATGAAGTGCTATCTCTAGTCTATAATAAATAATATGCATGTTGTACAAGTAAGTTGAAAAATTAGATTTGTTATCAAATAGCATTCCCAAGTGTACAATAAAGAAACACCATCTTATTTTGAAACTTAAAAGTAACTGGTATAAAAGAAAAGTCAGTGTAGGAAGATAATGTATGAATAGGCATTAACAGTCATTTGAGCTGTTATTAACAGGAATATAAATAGAAAAGCATTGATTACATCCTTTCATAAGATCCTTTTTTTGTAATCCCTAAAACAGTACTCAGGTTGCCTAATTGAAACAATTCTCTTTAAACCCAGAAATACTGGTGCACTGAGTTCTAAATGTAGCAACTATTGATTTCTCTCTGAAGATCAGTCTGTTGTCTCTGTGGTTTCTATGATTTCTTCTTTCTTTCCTTCTTTTTTTTTTTTAGATATAAGAACTGGGATTTGAAATTATTCTTTTGTTTTAAAAATTTTAAATGAATATTTAAAAAAAATTTGGTGACTTTCCATTTGAAGTCAATAGATAAGACAAGAAAACATAAGAAACATTAATGACCAACCATGAGGTCTAGTGAGTGCTGTCAGATAGCCAGGAGGGTGGGCGTAAGAGAAACCAGCATGAGCATCAGGGCACGCCACAAGAGACACATCTGCATCTTCACACAGTGGAGAGAATATGGAACAGACACAGAGGATGCTAGTGCGCTCTCAGGCTTGCCTAATATTAGGTGAGGATGACAGCTGCCTGACAGGTTCAGCCTGATCACAAGGACTATGGTGAATACAAAGGCATATTTCAATTCTTCTGAGCGATGCAGTGTGGCAGCCAGAGAGCAGAGTCTGAGCAACATGGGTGAGGAAGATGCTGAGAATAAAGTGACTCCTGGTAATTAATCAGACATGTCAAGGCAGCCTCAGGAGAAACTGTTGATGTGACAAAATAAGGGACTCCTCATGGCCCTGAACAACATGGCGCCCGATTCCCCTGGTACTGCTGGCTATGTTCTAATCATTGCATTTAATACTAGTTGAAAGAACTAGATATTTGATGATATAAATGGGTATCTTTAATCCATTACAGTCTGTGATAAGATTATCAATAATTAATTTTAAAAGTAAGTTAAAATAGCAATGAAAATCTGGAACACTATACATAGTTATAAAAATGTATGCTCGACAATTTGTTTGGCTTCATATGTTAACTCTCTTTTCAGCCACCAGGTTCCAGATGTCATCAGGATGCCGGCCAGGCTTCCCTGGATTGAAGACCCCATCAATGTGTCCTGGAGCTCAGCTTCCCCAGAGACCCACCCTACTAGGGAAAGAGAGAGGCAGACTGGGAGTATGGACCAACCAGTCAACGCCCATGTTCAGCGGGGAAGCAATTACAGAAGCCAGACCTTCTACCTTCTGCAACCCACAATGACCCTGGGTCCATGCTCCCAGAGGGATAGAGAATGGGAAAGCTATCAGGGGAGGGGGTGGGATATGGAAATTGGGTGGTGGGAATGGTGTGGAGTTGTACCCCTCCTACCCTATGGTTTTGTTAATCCTTTCTTAAATAAAAAAATAAAAAATAAAAATAAAATAAAATAAAGTAAAAAATGTATGCTATCTTTGGTATTTGGGTATTTTCAGGTGTCCTTTAACTCTGTTATGACTATAATGTCTATTTCCTGATTTAGGACTTGACTTAATATGTAAAATTTTATGTTAATCCCATCTATTTTGACACAGTCTAGAAACAAGGTGAAAGTTCCTATAAGTAGCTATATGTTTTATGACATCTAATTCCCTCTGTTTCCAAGAGTACAAATAAAAGTCTTGTTTCTATTTAAACACATTTCCTTTTTTATTTTTTTATTAGTGATTTAATAATGATTGACAAGATCATGGGATAAAAGGGACATAATTCCATATAATTGTCAGCACCAGAGTTCTGTATCCATACAGAAATCTGTATCACTTGGCTTTAATCCTCTGGAAGTATGGACCAAAAATCTTTATGAGGTGCAGAAGGTGAGAGGTCTGGCTTCTGTAATTGCTTCTCTGCTGGACATGGGGCACTGACAGGTGGATCCATACCCCTAGTCTGTTTCTATCTTTCCTTAGTTGGCTAGGGGTCTGAGGAGGTGGGGTTACATGTCTTCTTACCAGGGAGGTCAGGTTGGAGTCAAAGTAGTATCTGCCACTTGGTGGCTGAAAAGCATTAAGATACATAGCAGAAAAAAAATGTTTAATAATCAGGAACCTGAAGGTAAGAGTTTAGCAGATGAGATTTGGGGGTCTTCATGTTGAAAGAAGCTAGGAAGTCTATTGTAGTTATATTCTGATGGGCTGGTGACTTTACTAATTTTTCCCGGAGAGTGAACCAAGATTACAAACTAAACTTCCCTGAGCTTCACTTGTCTTACATAAAGAGAAAAGGTTAGTGCAGATCACTGTTGATATATGTCTGTAATATTTTCTGGTTGTCAATGTTTTCATAGCTGTGTTTCTCCTATTACTGAGAATGAACATAAATTTTTTAAATTTCCATTTCAGCTACAGTAGAGCTGATCTCAATAAAATTTGAGTGTTCTATACAAGATGCATTTGATTATAACTCTTTAGAAATTGATTTTTTAAAAAATATTTATTTTTTATTATTTACTCCCTTTTGTTGCCCATGTTGCTTTATTGTTGTAGTTATGATTGGTGTTGTTGTTGTTGGATAGGACAAAGAGAAATGGGGAGAGGAGGGGACGACAGAGAGGGGGAGAGAAAGATAGACACCTGCAGACCTGCTTCACCGCTTGTGAAGTGACTCCCCTGCAGATGGGGAGTCAGGGGCTCGAACCGGGATGCTCAAGCCAGTCCTTGCACTTTGCACCACCTGCGCTTAACCCTCTGTGCTACTGCCCGACTCCCTTAGAAATTGATTTTTTTTTTTAATCATTCTTATTGGGTGGTTCATGGCTTAGAGTATATTTTGGACACATGAGTTAAATTTCCCATATCTCATCTTTTTTTTTATATCTTTATTTATTAGGTAGAGATAGCCAGCAATTGAGAAGGAAGGGGGTGACAGAGAGAGAGATAGAGAGATAGCTGCAGCCCTGCTTCATGACTCACAAAGCTTTTCCCCTGCAGGTGGGGACCAGGGGCTCAAACCCAGGTCCTTGTGCTTTGTAACATGTGCACTCATCCAGTTGCACCACCACTCACCCCCAACTCATCTCTTATCTTTGTAGTACACTCTCTTCTCCAGCTTATGTCCTTGTCCATAGAAATTGACTTCTTCAGTCTAACGCTCTCCCAACTGAGCTATTTTGGCACACAGAAATTGACTTCTAAGGGAAAGATATACAAATTTAAAAACCAAGTCTTTGAAATAAACATTGGTGTTAACTAAGGACTGATAGTAATATTTGGAGTATTTAGTATTATAGTTATGCTTTTTATGAACCATTTACTTTTAAATACTTTTTATTTATTTTAGGTAGAGATAAAGAGAAATTTAAAGGGAACTGGGAGAGAGACACACCTGTAGCTTCACACCACATGAAGCCTCCCTCACCACCGCAGATGGGAACCAGAGACTAAAACTCCATCCTTACAAGCTCTAATGTGTATGCTTTACCAGATGCAGAACCTTCCAGCCCCCCCCCCAATCTTTTCCATTTAAAATAATATTATGAGTAATTTCACAGAGGCTTAAAATATTATAAGATTTCTGAGGTATAGTTGCACCTCAACATATGATGTAAGTGATTGCATCCACATGCCTGGTCCTTTGTGAAACTCCGTGATAACCACCATAATCCTCACAATCTAAGAGATAGCTTGATTACTTTTTTCTTTTTGCCTTGCAAAACAGTTCATGCATTTTTAATCTGGCTACGTAATATACATGAGTGGAACCATTATCTCTTATTTCCCTGACCATAATTGCTTCTAGTTTCATCCGTATTGATGTGAAGGCTACAAGATCACCTTTTAAATTTAAAAAAGTAGTATGAGGTCAGGTGGTGAAGCACCTGGTTAAGTGCACACACTACAGTGTTCAAGGACCTGGATTCAAGTGGTGAAGTGGTGAAGCAGGGCTGCAGTTCATTCTCTCTCTTTCTCTCTCTCCCTCTCTATACTCCCCCCCACTTCTCAATTTCTCTGTTTCTGTCCAATAATTAATAGATAAAATTAGAAAAAATAAAATAGTATTACATTGAATATATATTCTACAGCTTTTTTTTTTTTTTAATTCAGCCATCCATTGAGTATCAATTGATGGGCATCCATTGATTATCCTTAAAAAAATGCAACTGTAAACATAGCTTTGTGGGGGCCGGGCAGTGCCACAGCTGGCTAAGTGCACATAGTACTAAGCCCAAGGCTCCATACAAAGATCCCAGTTCCAGTCTCCCAATCCCCACCTGTAGGGGGGACGCTTCACAAGTGGTGAAGCAGGTCTGAAGGTGTCTCTCTGTCTCTGTCCCTATCTCTTCCTCCTCTCTCAATTTCTCTCTGTCCTATCCAATAAAATATTTCCACGGAAAAAATATCCGCCAGTATCTGTGAATAACCTGTAGGCAAAAACAACAACAACAAAACACATAGCGCTTCATATTTCTCATTAAAAGTAGTGTTTTCATGCCCTTTTGATATGCCTAGGAGTGGCATTGATGAATCATAATCCACTTCTATTTTTATTTGTTTAAGGATTCTTACTTCTGATTTTCATGAACATTGAACTGGTTTGCATTCTTACCAAAAGTTTGTCATTTTTCTCCACATCCTCACACTTGTCACTTCTTGTTTTGTTGAAGTGTCCCGTTATTATATATGTAAGGTGGTATATCTCACTGTGGTTTTAACTTGTATTTAACTAGTGATAAGTGGTGTGGAACATTGTTCATATGTCTGTGAACTGTTTGAATGTATTTAGAGATGTCAATTCAAATCTTTGTCCATATTTATAGTGAGTTTCTTGTTTGTTTTGTTGTTGGTGGTGGTAAGCTGTTATTTTATAAATTTTCTGTTCTTTTTTTTGCTCCCAGGGTTACTGGGACTCAGTGACAGCACTATGAATCCATTGCTCCTGGAAGCCATTTTTCCCATTTTGTTGCCTTTGTTGTACTTGTCGTAGTTGATATTGTCATCCTAGCTACTGTTGTTGTTGGATAGGACGGAAACAAATGGAGATAATGGAAAGAGGAGGGGAAGACAGAGAGGAGGAGAGAAAGACAGACATCTGCAGACCTGCTTCACCGCCTGTGAAGTGACCCCACCCCCTCAGTTGGAGAGCTGGGGGCTCAAACCAGGATCCTTATCTTCTCTTAATTGCTAGGTTGCCTTTAATTCCTTGTGGAATTTCCTTTTGCTCTGTAGTTTTCTTAATCTGATACAGTCCCTACTGTTTAGTCATTTTTTAGTTTTCGTTGCTACATAGAGATGACCTATTAAACCAACTCTGTTTGTTAAAAATGGCTTTCTTTATCCTCTTTAATGGTTTTGGGTCCTTTGTTGTAAATCAGATTTGTATATATGCATCATCTTCTTTAGCGATTTTTCTATTCTGTTCCTTTTATTTGTGTGCCTTTTTCTTTTTAATTCTCATACCACACTGTTTTAATTTTTATTACTTCACATAAAACCCAAAGTCTGGGGCCATAACATATGCATTTCTTTTATTTCTTTATCATCTTGGCTTAGCAGTCCAGTCTCTTGTAGCTCTACATACATTTTGAGATTGCTCAATTTACTTGAAGAATGCTATAAGGATTTTGATAGGGATTGTGTTGAGTCTTCCTTGCTTTAGTTGGTATGAGCATGTCTTACTGCTTCTTCAGTATCCCATCAGACTGTTTAGTTCATCTCTTCACTTTTTTCCTTTTCAGTTAATTTTTAGATTCTTTTGGTGTCTTCATAGATCAAGGTGTAATTTTAAAAAATATTTATTTATTCCCTTTTGTTGTCCTTGTTGTTTTATTGTTGTAGTTATTATTGTTGTTGTTATTGATGCCATCATTGTTAGATAGGATAGAGAGAAATGGAGAGAGGAGGGGAACACGGGGGGGGGGAGGACAAACACCTGCAAACCTGCTGTGAAGTGACTGACTTCCCTGCAGGTGGGGAACTGGGGGCTTGAACCGGTATTCTCACACAGGTCCTTGCGCTTTGAGCCACCTGTGCTTAACCGGCTGTGCTACTGCCCGACTCCCTCAAGGTGTAATTTAACAGTATATTGTTTAGTCTCCAGATGTTATTTATTTTTATTTATATCCTCATACTATCATGACCTAAAAAGATGCTTTTTATGATTTTAGTATTCACATAATTTTAAGACTATTTTTTCATCCCAGTGTAGGATCATTGAGAATTCCTCCTGTGAACTTGAGAAGAATAGACATCACAAAGTAGGATTTCCAAATGACCAGTCTGCTACATAGGCAACAGTCTCAAACTCATTATGTAAAGAGAAGTGCAAACCCAAACTGAATGCAATTGTTAACCTCCAGAACATTAAATACACTAAAAAATGATAATAGCCTGATTTAGCAAGAACATAAAGTAATTGGACTTTTCATATATTACTGGTGGGAGAGTACAATAGTAAAATCAACTTGGGCAATTTTTTGGTAGTATCTACTCAAGCAGAACATCAAATGTTTATTCTGTGACCCAGCAATTTTATCCCTTGGCGTATATTGAGCAGATAAATAAACACACATTCAATAAAACTACATGAATTTTCACAGTAGCATTCTGCATGGAAGGTAATAACTGGAAACAGTGGAAATAGTAATTGACAAAATACAGGATATATGTATATATATAAAATATATTCCCTTTATGAAATCTAATCTTTCCTAGTAATGAGAAACCATAAATTGCTGCTATATAGAACATCAAGCCTCAATAACAAGTTCACAATATTATGTGAAAGAAGCCAGACATAAAAGAGAATATATTATGTGATTTCAGTTATATATAGTTCAAAAGATAGAATTAAGGTGTGATAGGGATCGCTTCTATGGTTATAGTTGTTTGTTGGATAGTAATTTAGAACAAACATATAAGAGGCTTTTGGAATACTTCTATTTATTTTTTTATCATTTTATTACTATACCACAAAGATAGCATCAATAAATTCGGGAGTTTTGCAGTCGTCCCAGGCATCTTTTCAGACCATGGTGGAATTAAACTAGTAATCGACCACCAGAACAAAGTCTGTACTGTTTCTGGACTATGCGGTCTGGGTTAGAAAAACATTGGGAACACCAACAAAATAGCATATTGCTATGTTCCATTAAATATGGATGTAAAATATGAACCTTTCTCCTTAGATCTAATCATGCTATATATTAGAAAGCACACTGGCATGGGGAAAACACACAAACATGCCCCTCCCAAGATCACAAAGAAGATTTCCTAGCAAACGTGTGAAGCAGAAAAGTTTTAGAATACAATTGTTTCAACTCAAGATTCAGTGCAATATAGATCTGTATAGTGATAGCATAATAGTTCCACACAATTCAGTATGGTCTGAGAACGTTGTAAACAGAAAAATCTATGTTACTGGCATTAAAGGTGAAAAAGGTGTCCTAAAATATGGCAAAGTCATATCTGGAATGCTTTTTTAAATTATAAAATGGAAACACTAACAAAACCATAGGATAAGAGGGGTACAACTTCACACAATTCCCACCACCAGAAATCTGTATCCCACCACATCTCCTACTTCTTCTTCTAGCATTTGCCCTTCTTCCGTAGCCAGTCAACAGCATCTGCTTGTTGCTGGCTTTGAAAGTGACTGGGATCCATGTGGATTCAGTTGGCTAGGAAGGATCTTCAGTTTCCCCAATGAATGGGGTACTCACGGGATGCACCACAGGAAGGTCGATCCAATGCATCCCACCACATCCCCTGATAGCTTCCCTATTCTTTAACCCACTGGGAGTATAGATCCAAGGTCATTGTGGAATGCAGAAGGTGGAAGGTCTGGCTTCTGTCATTGCTTCCCTGCTAATGGGTGTTGATAGGTCAGGCCCATCCATACTCCCAGCCTGTCTCTCTCTTTCCTTGGTGGGGTGGGACTCTGGGGAAAAAGTGCTCCAGAAACCACCTGCATATCAGATTTCAGGCTCAGGGAAAAAAAAAAAAAAACTAGTCTAGTCACAGGCCCTTTGGAATATAACTAAAATATGCCTACTAGCTACTTACAGAAAGGAGACCCCCCCAACTTTCCATCTGGTATACTTTTTAAGAATAATTGAGGGAGTCGGGCGGTAGCAGTGGATTAAGCGCAAAGTGCAAGGATCCCGGTTCGAGCCCCCAGTTCCCTACCTGCAGAGGAGTCTCTTCACCACCTGTGAAGCAGGTGGGGAGCAGGGGCTCGAACTGCTATCCTTACACTGGTCCTTGCGCTTTGCACCACGTGTGGTTAACCTGCTTTGCTATGGCCACATTCCCTATTATTATTTTTTTATTGTTGTAGTTACTGATGTCATCATTGTAGATAGGACAGAGAGAAATGGAGAGAGGAGGGGAAGACAGTGAGGGGGAGAGAAAGACACCTGCAGACCTGCTTCACCGCCTGTGAAGTGACTCCCCAGCAGGTGGGGATCCGGGGGCTCCAACCGGGATCCTTGCTCTGGTCCTTGCGCTTTGCGCCACATGGCTTAACCCGCTGCGCTACTGCCCAACTCCATTGGATTTTAATATAATTTCAAAGGAAAAAGTAAAAATATTGGAATAACTCTTTTCCATCTAAGAATAACTCTTTTCCATTTACTTATTTATTTATTTACTTATTTATTTATTTTTGCCTCAGGGTTATTGCTTGAGCTCAGTGCCTTGCACTATGAATCCACTGCTTCTAGAGGCAATTTTTCCCGTTTCTTGTTGCCCTTGTTGTTACCCTTGTTGTTTCTATTATTATTATTGTGGTCATTGCTGTTATTGTTGGGTAAGACAGATCAAGAGAGGAGGGGAAACAGAGAGGGGGAGAGAAGGACAGACACCTGCAGACCCTCTTCACCTTCAGGGAAGCGACCCCCCCCCCCCCGCAGGTGGGGAGCTGGGGGCTCAAACCGGGGTCCTTTCTCTTGTCCTTGCGCTTTGCCACATGTGCACTTAACTTGCTGCGCTACCGCCTGAACCCCTCCATCTACACTTTATAGGCCTAGTTAGTGACTCAAGTCCAATTGCAAGAAAGACAAAAACAAAAAAAACCAGTGTTTCACTTTTCTTTTAAGCATTTTGTTTCTAAAATTTAACATTGTAGGGAGTCCGGCAGCAACGCAGCAAGTTAAGCACACATGGTATGAAGTGCAAGGACCAGTGCCAGCCCCCGGCTCCCCACCTGTAGGAGGGTCGCTTCAAAGGCAGTGAAGCAGGTTTGCAGGTGTCTTTCTCTCTCCCTCTCTGTCTTCCTCTCCTCTCTTCATTTCTCTCTGTACTATCTAACAACGATGACATCAATAATAACAATAATAACTACAAAAACAATGAAAACAACATGGGCAACAAAAGGGTAAATAAATATAAAAAATTAAACTTTAACATTGTAAAATCTTAGTAAATTTAAAAAGTGACTTGGGAGAGAAAAATAAGTAGGGATAACTATTTTAAGTGTGTAATATTTGTGGGGAACAAATGTAAACTATTATAAGACATTAAAGTAAAATCTGAAAAACATGACAGAAATACAACTTTCAAGAATTAGAAGCTACAACATGTCATGATATAAATCTAACAAATCTGTAGGGGCTGGGAGGTGGAACACCTGGTTAAGTACACACATTAAGTGCACAAGGGCTCAGGTTCAATCCCCTGGTCCCCACCTGCAGGGGGAAGAGTTTCACAAGTTTGAAGCAGTGGTGTAAGTGTCTCTCTCCCTCTCTATATCCCTCTCAATTTTTCTTTGTCTCTATCCAATAATAAATAAATAATACAAAAATGATACAAAAATTGGCATATTGCACTAAAGTAAAGACTCTTGGGTGAGTGGGTGGGGAGAATGCAGGTTAAAGGATGACAGAGGACCTAGTGGGGGTTGTATTGTTATATGGAAAACTGGGAAATGTTATGCATGTACAAACAATTGTATTTACTGTCGACTGGAAAACATTAATTCCCCCAATGAAGAAATTAAAAAAATCAATAAGGATTATGACCCCTTTAAAATTTTCAATATGACTGGTTTCGCTTGATTTCATATTTAACCATCAGATTCCAAAATCTGTATCAGAAAGAAAATGACTAAGAATAACCATCAAAATTTATTCTAGAAAAGAACAATATTCAGGGACTTAATGATGGTTCATCTGGTAGATTTTACAAGCTGCCGTGTCCAAGAACTGACCTTGAAGCCTCTGGTCCCCACCTGTAGGGCAGAAGCTTCATGAACAGGGAAGCAGCACTGGATGTGTCTCTCTTCTCTCTTCCTCTCTATCTCCCCTTCCCTTTCAAATTCTCTTTGTCTCTATCAAGAAAAGCATGAGAGAGAGAGAGAGAGAGAGAGAGAGAGAGAGAATCTGAAAGTCTCCTGGAGTGGTGAATTCATGGATCAGGTAGGGAATCTCTGAAATGGTCCTAGTGGCAATTAAAGAGATTATATACAGCTTTATAGATTGAGTCTTTCTTATATAAAAGCATCTATACTTCTATGATAACTGGCACAAAGAAGTTTTAATATAGACACAGCATGTTGATAAAAAGGATGCCAGGCGGCAGTGCAGCTGGTTAAGAGCATATGGCACAAAGCTGCAAGGACTAGCTTAATGACCCCGGTTCGACCACCTGGCTCCCCATCTGCGGAGTCACTTCATAGGTTGTGAAGCAAGTCTGTAGGTATCTATCTTTCTCTCCCCCCTCTGTCTTCCCTTCTGTTGGGTAGTATGCCACCTCCCCCTGGCTTCTGCTTAACCATATGCCTATATAGGGATTTACTGATCCAAAGCTTTGGTCTATTTACATAAATCACTTTTACATAAAGCACTCCAGGGCATTGGTGGTTCAGTGATAGGATTCTCGCCTGTTCCGCCCCCTCCTTGTCACACTCTGATTTTCACCAGTCACTTTTCTCTCCACCCTCTCTATATCACATCCTGTTTCCACCCTACTTGGAGAGTATAAAAACAGCTGCTCTTCTGATTAAAGACACCTGGAAATTGCTTTCCGGCTCCGAGAGTTCCAGAGTGTATCTCCTGCGGAAGTTAGTGCGGCACGAGTTCCTGATCCCTTTCCCACGCAGCAGCCTAGATGGGCTCCAGTTGAGTTCTCTCCAAGCCAGAGAGCACTAGCTCGGGAAGAAGTACCCTCAGGCTATCCCGGCACCCTTCCTCTCCCAATTTATCAGCAGCAATAGCAACAATAACAAGAAGGGCAACAAAATGGGAAAAATGACCTCCAGGAGCAGTGGATTTGAAGTGCAGGCACTGAGCCCCAGCAATAACTCTGGAGGCATTAAAAATAATAAAATTAAATTTAACATAAGGATGTAGAAAGCCTAAATATAGATCCATCGTATGAAATATACTTATGTATTTATGGAAAGCAGATGTGAAACAGAACAAAAATGGCAGTGGGTAGAAACAGTAAATTCCTTAGGAGTTGGCCAAGTGACATAGAAATTATAAACTGTAACTGATGGTTGTTTTCAGGTGAGGGAAATATGAACAGTTATTACTGTAATGTTTATATTTCACTCTTTAAAAGTATTTGCTAAATATAAAGATGGTGGGTAATTGTGAGGAGCCTCACAAAACACCCCGCATTCCTGATACTATGGCCTATCTACTCAATCCTTGTTTTGCCTGAGAGATCCCCACCCATTCCATTCCTTTGATCTATCTTCTTTCTACCTTGAGACCCTCCCTGCCTGCAGGGTAATATTAATCCTACCAGTCAAAACCCTTACAACATTTGGTAAGGAAATCCCTACCTTTCCAGTCTGCTTTTGCATTTCTTCACCCTCTTCCTAGCCATTTCCGTTACCGACTTGCCACTTCCAGGTCTACCTTTAAAAGTGTTGGCTCTCTGATCACTAAAGACATTGCATTGCCACACCGCCACAAGTTCATGAGTCATCTCTCCCGTGTCGCTGAGTGAGTAACAGCCCAATGCTGGCTCCAGTCGAGTTCTCTCCAACCCAGAGATTACACACCCGGGCAGAGGCACCCCCATGCCAGCCCAGCATAAAGAAAAAAAAAAGAGAGAAATAAATATCATTAAAAAGGAATAAAATATCATGAAGGAAAGACGAGGGAAAGGAGTTTATAAATAACTCTTAAAAAAGCGCTATATAGGAAAACAGCATTTAGATCAGAATCTGAGGGAGAAACCAGGAGAAGAATGCATTCTTTTTAACGTTAGAAAAAGCAGTTGTTCCCTCTGCCCACCACACACAAACCACAGGCTGCTAAGACCGATCCAGTCCAGAATGAAACCTTACGATGCAAAAGGGTAAGATAATCAGTTATTTGTGAATTTTTTTTAATATTTATTTTATTTATTTATTCCCTTTTGTTGCCCTTGTTGTTTTATTGTTGTAGTTATTATTGTTGTTGTTGTCATTGTTGTTGGATAGGACAGAGAGAAATGGAGAGAGGAGGGGAAGACAGAGAGGGGGAGAGAAAGACAGACACCTGCAGACCTGCTTCACCGCCTGTGAAGCGACTCCCCTGCAGGTAGGGAGCCGGGGTTCGAACCGGGATCCTTATGTTGGTCCTTGTGCTTTGCGCCACCTGCACTTAACCCGCTGCACTACAGCCCGACTCCCTATTTGTGAATTTTTATAGGAAACAAACCTCTAAAATTTTATATAAAATAAACATAGTAAGATGCAGACATTGTGACCATGAGCTGGACTAGCACCGGGTTCTTTACTAATGCTCTGTTATATTTTTAGAAAAACATTTAAATTAGCTGACAGAGGAAAAAAAAACATGGTGGATTATTCCTGGAGTTGTATAATACAATAATAATCATATGAAAAAATGTGATGTAGACATCAGAGAAAAAAGGCATATGATTGGATATCATGCAACCAGAAGAGTTATTTTATACATTTTACATTTTTATACATTTCCATGGAGAAAACATTCCTTCTTGAAAAAGGCTAAAAATCCTCTTTGTAGCTTTATACTAAGTGGGGGATATGGGCTAGTGAAATTATTCATTTACTTATTGTGCTACTTTGCTATGCCCTTGACAAAGGTTAAAGCCGGTCTTCATCATATTAAAGGATAACTTTGGTGCCTCGGTCTCTCACCTTCTCTCTCTCTCTGCTTCTGTGTCTCTATCTAAATGAAAAAAAAATGCATTAATGAAACTGAAGTCATTGTAATCTTTGCTTTACACAAAACGCGTATACCTAGTTTATTGTAGTTTTAGCTAACCATAAAAATGTTATTCTTTTTTATTTATTATTTGATAGAGACAGAGAAAATTGAGAGGGAATGGGAGAGATAGGAAGAGAGACAGAGAGACCTCTGTAGCTTTGCTACAGCACTTGTGAAGCTTTTCCCCTGCTGGTAAGGACCCAGATGCTTGCACACTGTAATATGAGCACTTAATGGGGTGTGTGCCACATGGCCCCTAAAATATTATTGTGATGGGCATTAATTAATTTTATAAAATGTATGGATAGATAAAGAAAAAAATTCTTGTATTTGTTTTAACTGTTCATCATATTATGGTTCTTCCATATTTCTGGGCCTATGGGAAAATTGTACATCCCTAAGCTCTTGACTTAAAGAGTCATCATGTGACTTTTTGGACCAGTGGAATGTGAGGAGGAATAAGGTGATTTCTGTAGAAATCAATGATTGATTTCCCAGGCTGGTTCTTTCCTTTTTCACTGGTTGTGAAAGCTATGTTGAGGTGATATCAACAGAAGATTGATCTCAAATGTAGACTGGATGGATGCTGGTGGGAAGAAACTCTGATGAATTTTCTAGATCAACGGTGATGTGTGAGCAAAATAAATTTTGCATTAAGCCAGTGAAAATTTAGCACTGATATGTGACCAAAGCAATTAAAATATAATTTTCTCTGATTCTTAACATTGTAAATAATGTAATACACCTTACACATTTTTCCTGCCATCAGGATTATTGCTGGGTGTCAGTGCCAGCACCACAAATCCACTGCACCTGGTAGCAATTTTTTTCTTTATATTTTATCCCACAGAACAAAGAGAAATTGAGAGGGGAGGGGAAGATAAAATGAGACAGAAAGATGAACACCTGCAGACCTGTTTTGTATCTCATAAAGCATCCCCTTGTAGGTGGGAAGTGGGGGCTTGAACCTGGGTCTTTGCACATGATACGTTGTGTGCTTAAATGGGTGCACCACCACCTGGGCCTTGTAATACAACGTTGAAAAAAATTGTTTGTTGTGAAAAATCACAAGAACAGCTGCATAGAAAAGAGAGGCCAGGGAGTCGGGCGGTAGCACAGCAGGTTAAGCGCAGGTGGTGCAAAGCCCAAGGACTGGTGTAAGGATCCCAGTTCGAGCCTCTGGCTCCCCACCTGCAGGGGAATCGCTTCACAGGCAGTGAAACAGGTCTTCTGGTGTCTTTCTCTCCCCATCTCTGTCTTCCTCTCTTCTCTCCATTTCTGTCTGTCCTATCCAACAACAATGAAGATGAAGACATCAATAACAACACCAATGATAACTTCAACAATAAAACAAGGAGGGCAACAAAAGGGAATAAATAAGTAAGTAAATATTAAAAAAAGAAAAGAAAAGAGAAACCTTATCAGCAGAGGCCACTGATAAGTTGGGAAGCATGTTAGGGCAACCAAGTTGTAGAGCAAACTTCAGAAGGATGAGGTAGTGATGTGGCACAAAGTTTAGCAGAGTTAGGGTAATGTGGTCATATATATTTAGGGTTTCCCATGAAAAATCATGCATCTTTATAAGAGGCAAGTGTGGTGGGCACATTCAGTGGAAAAGCAAACAATGATTATTCCATGCACGAACTGAAAATGGTAAAGAAGGTGTCATCAAGGGCATATTTTGGGTATGGTCATGAGGGGCAAGAAATCTTTCAGTCAAGGTGAACTCAGCTGACTACCTCCATTGTCCAGCTCTTTGCACCGGGGGTCTGACTATTTCTTATCATTACCAGGTATTTCCAAGAGTCTTTCCTAGTCCAATCAAAACCTAGTAAACAATATGTCTTCTCCCAAGGGAAGGTTGTCACATACCTCAAACTATAAGCCCTTGAGTCAGTATTGGTTTGATGTTATTTTTCTTCTGTAGTTCTACATATTTTTCAAGTGTAACAAGAAGGAAAGAGGATAGGACTGTACATACTTGTGGTTATTTGATTTTCACACAGTTTTGATTATTTGATTACAATTATGCTTTTTAATATTCTTTATTTATTGTTGGATAGGACACTTGCAACCCTGCTTCACCCCTCATGAACCTTCCTCCCTGCAGATGGGGTCTAGGGACTTAAACCCAGATCCTCGAGAACTGTAATGTGTGTGCTCAACCAGGTAAGCCATCACCTAGCTCCACAACTATCTTTAATATTTTAGGTACGGGGTTTATTTCATTAGTAATTGCAGGGATCAGTATTACTAAATCTTGATACAGTTTATCTTCCCCCCCCCACAAAAAAAGAAATTCCTTAGTGTTGGTATGCTTCTAAAAACCCCTTCTGTTTCATTAGTTTAATCCCCCCTGCTTAGCACTATTCTATTTACATAACCACTTCATTCTATTTACATAACCACTATTAACAAGGACCACCCTCCCTCGAGGGCATTGGTGGTTCAGTGGTAGAATTCTTGCCTGCTCCGCCCCCTCTCCTTGTCATACCCTGATTTTCACCAGTCACTTTTCTCTCCACCCTCTCTGAGTCGCATCCTGTTCCCACCCTACTGGGCTAGTATATTTATAAGGACAAGATTGTAGTTTTTAGTTTAGTTTAGCTTAGCTTGGTATAGATTGCGCTGCATCCTGCATGAATAAAGAGATACTGCGTACAACCCAGCCATGAGTCCCTGGTCGTCTGTTACCCACCCGTGAAGCCAGCCCGGCGAAAACAACACCTTAGTTTTTAGGTATCACTACTTGAAAGCACTCCCATAAAATAATTTCATACCTGATCTTTATGATTGGGAAGACGCTCCTGCATTTAATACTGAGAACATTTTATTTTGTAGTAAATTTCAGTCTTGTATTTTTAAAAGTTCCACTGATTGCTTTTTCTTTTTCACTCCCTATAGACTTTTTCCTATGAAAACAAATACTGATATCACCATCACCTTCATTTCAAGGGGGCCTGTTGCAGCAATTAACTAGTTAAAGGTAATTGGACATGATCACATAAAACCAAGAAAAACAAGAAAATTAAATTCTAAAAATTCAGACTTTTCTTTTTTCTTTGATTTGATTTGCTTGTGGGAACTTATTGAAGTCTTTTATGCCTTGTCCAAAGACGCATTATACCTGTTAATGATACTTTGAGGGAGACGAGATCTTGCTATGTTTATATCCATTATAGCATTGTGGCTTTTTTCACTGTTTAAGTGGACCTTTTAACTCCCAAGGAAATCTTTTGAGGTCTATATTTATATGCTCTCAGCAAAAATATAGTTTCAATAACTTAGAAAAAATATTCAAAAAACAATACTAATTTTTAAAAGACCATTTATTTATTAGATGTTTTCTTATTATGAATATCTCTGGAATTCATTTTTAAATCAAATTATAAATCACAAGTTTAAATGTTCAATAAAGCAGAATCAGCTAAAATAAGCTACAATGAGTTGCAATGCTTTTGATTTCATTTATAAGAGGAAGTACTGAATTAGAAAAACTAATGGATCATAAAAACAATATGGTAGAAAGAAAAGAAGCACTTTATCACTCATTTCAAATTTTGTGACATAGTGTTTTCTCTTTCTTTTCTTTCTTTTTTTTTCTCAGATTTTTGCAAAGAACGTTATATTCCAGAGCCTCATACAAAACATTTTGCTTGACACATGGAGGATCCTATCACACCGGTTCATTTTATGATTATGAGAGATAATATACATCACATCACTTTGATGGGATTCTATTTATCATGTATATTGAAAATATTGTAAAACTTCCATACTTATTTTAAGAACTCCACCTTTCTAATTCAATAATTTGATCCTGGAGCTTCAGGTTAGAAAAGAACTGATTTATCAGGAGTTGGGCGGTAGTACAGCGGCTTAAGTGCATGTGGCACAAAGTGCAAGGACCAGCTTAAGGATTCTGGTTCGAGCCCCCGGCTCCCCACCTGCTGGGAAGTCCCTTCACAGGTGGTGAAGCAGGTCTGCAGATGTCTGTCTTTCTCTCCCCCTCTCTTGTCTTCCCCTCCTCTCTCCATTTCTCTCTGTCCTATCTAACAATGACGATGACATCAACAATAATAACTGCAACAACAATGAAAAACAACAAGGGCAACAAAAGGGAAAATAATTATAAAAAATAGAAATTTAAAAAATCAAAAAGAACTGATTTATCTTCATTCCTTATGGAAACTTATTTAAAAAGGAATTCGGTATATATTATTGAATAATGGAAATCATAGCAACATAAGAGTCTGTCTCTTCACGTAGCTGTTTTGCAACAGAATGCCATTCCCAGAGACTGACTGACATGAAAATGGAATTGTTGTGGTCCGGGAGGTGGATTCTCAACCATGAGGTCCAAGTTCAATCCCTGGTAGCACATGTAACAAAGTGATGTCTGCTTCTTTCTTTCTTTCTTTCTCTCTCTCCTCTCTTTCTCATGAATAAATAAATAAACTTAAAAAAAAAAGAAAAGAAAAAGGAATTGTTTTATCAACTCCTGGAAAATTAAGTGTGAAAAATGCAGGATTTCTCATTCCCGGGTCACTGTCATATATATTTTATTTTAATCAGAGACATAGAGTGAGAAAAACCAAAGCATTGAACCTGGGGCCTTAGAACGTCAGGCATAAAGTCCTTTTACATAACTATTAAGTTATCTCCCCTGCCCTTTCAACCCCAGGTAGTTACTTTCTTACAACTGACAAACATAGTATATCTGGACCCATATAAACGACTGATGTCCCACTGTCCTAGCCCATGTCACAATTATAAACCTGAATCAATCTATATTTATAGGAAATATCATACAATAAAAGAAACCTAACAAAATAATCCATCACAGTTGTCCACTTCAGTTTGAGCTAGCTTACCTTTCCGTAGAAAAGAGGACTTGTTAATTTTATAAGGCAATCCCTGATCTCCTATGCAGTCATTCCTTGTTTCAATTTATTAAATTATTTTTTATTCTCCTTGATTTCTAATGTAGCAGTAAATTAAACTATGCATATGTCCTTTGCCTGAGTACTATTCTCAACAATAATGAGAGCAATATAAAAAGAGGACTTGTATGTAAAAACAATTAATTAATGGATTGGATTGTAAATTTGGAAAGTTTCATATTATGACTTCATGTTAGAAAATGAGTCACTACAACACAAAGAGAAGAAATTGAGTCTTTGAGATGTATGACATGCAAGAGACAAGAAGTTAAAGGTTTTGGATGAGTTCAGTTCTGGGGAGAACTGACTGCTAGTATTTGGCAATATATTACATTCTAGTAACTAGTAATTGCAGACATTTAAAGCAATCATAAAAATTGCATAATTTAGTAGATGTGCTGGCATTCCATTTGTTTGACTTTGCATTAGTAAGATGTGCTCAAAGTGATTTTTAAATTTATTTACATAAAATTTGGTCTGAATGTTAAAAAAATGTTACTGTAAAATATATATGACACATCAAGCATGCTCTACACACTCACTATTTGACTATCCTGAATCATCTTTTTCTTTTTTTTTTCTTTCTTTTTTGTTTATTTATTTTTTATTGTAGCTAATATTATTGCTGGGCTCAATGCCAGCATGATGAACTCACTGCTCATATGATAAATAAATTCACTGCTCCTGGTAGCCATTTATCCCTCCGCCTTTCTTTCTTTATATTATAGGACAGAAAAATTGAGAGGGGAAGGGGTGATAAGGAGGGAGAGGGACAGAGAGACACCTGCTGTACTTGCTTTCCCCCTCATGAAGATTCTCCCCTGCTGGTGGGAACAAGGACTCAAACTCTGGTCCTTGCACATGGTAATGTGTGTGCTTAACCTGGTGTGCTAAAGCCTGCCCCATCATTCTCAAATATAGAGAGACGTAAGACAGAGAAAGAGAGATACCAAGGCTTCATTCTCCCAGTGCCATAGCATCCCTGTTCAACCTACTGGGAACACAAACACATGGAGCATGCAGATGAAAAAGCAGGAGTCCTGTCAGATAAGCTATGTCTGGGGCCACCTGGTTAAGCACACACATTACAGTACACAAGGACCCAGGTTCAAGTCTCTGGTCCTCACCTGTAGGGGGGGAACTTCATGAGTGGTGAAGCAGGGCTGCAGGTGTCTCTCTCTGTCTCTCTCTGTGTTTATTTCCCCCTTCCTTCTCAATTTTTCTCAGCCTCTACCCAATAATAAATAAATAAAATAAACTTATTTATTTTTAAAAAAGTGGTCTGGGAAGGTGGTGCAGTAGATGAAGCATTCCACTCTCAAGAATGAGGTTCTGAGTTCAATCTCTGGCAGCACATATACCAGAGTGAGGTATGGTTCTTCTCTCTCCTATCTTGATCACCAGTAAATAAACAAGCAAACAAATAAATAAAATATTTAAAAAACAAGTAAAGAAAAGCTGTGTCTGGTGGTCTGGGAAGTGGTGCAGTGGATAGAGCATTAGACTCTCAAGCATGAGATCCTGAGTTTGATCGTTGGCAGTACATGTACCAGAGTAATGTCTGGTTCTTTCTCACTCTGTCTTCTCCTATATTTCTCATAAATAAATAAAATCTTAAAAGAAAAAGAGGAAAGAAAGAAAGAAAGAAAGAAAAAAAGAAAGAAAGAAAGAAAGAAAGGAAAACTGTGTTTGTTTCCTTTAAAGGATAGTGTGGATGTCATAAAAACTTGAAATACTTTCTGTGAAAACACCTATGTCCAGAATTTTTATAAGCTAGCTATTTTTACAGTTCAAATATTCTTATGACTATTTAGTTCTTAAAAATTGGTTTTGTTTTAGGAAATTTGGGCAAGTTATAGTTTCTCAGAAAATTTCTACTTTCTGTTTTGCATGTGACTAATTACATGTGTGGACTTAATAAACTCTGGATCAAAGTTTTTACTGTGACTTTATTTTCAGTAAAAAAATTCCCAGTTGAATGGTGATTTAGTTAACCTTTCAGTGCCTTCATAGACTTTGTATTTGTTATTCTATTCTTGAAATAAATTATTTCCCTAAATTTTTTTTCCTCTTCTGGTTTGGGGATTTATTTTACATGTATATTTCATTCACTTTTCTTCCCCTTTTTTGTGAGTGCCATATTTTTTCAACTTATTATTTAATTAATTTTGTCTCTAAGAATTTCTAATGTGCATATATTCAAAGTTAACATTGTTATATAAGGGTTATTTGATCTTTTTTTATTTTTTATTTAAGAAAGGAGACATTAACAAAACTGTAGGTTAGGAGGGGTACAATTCCACACAATTCCCACCACCCGATCTCCATATCCCACCCCCTCCCCTGATAGCTTTCCCATTCTCTATCACTCTGGGAGCATGGACCCAGGGTCATTGTGGGTTGCAGAAGGTGGAAGGTCTGGCTTCTGTAATTGTTTCCCCGCTAAACATGGGTGTTGACTGATCTTTTTAATTATTTTTGCCTTGAAATATACTTCACTTCTCTTTGTTATTACTGGAAAAAATCTTGTACCTTTTTGTTTGAGTTTCTGTGATGAAATACCACTTGCCAGTGGTGTCTATTTTATTAGATAAAATATTTTTTCTTTAACTTCAACACAGCCTTACAAGCCTCTTTAAATGATTTAATAATTCAATTCTGTATAATAGTTGTTGTTATTTTATTTTGTTGTTCTTTTCTAGATGCTCTTAATTGTATGCTTTTGAGCTAGTTTTCTTTATATTCTTTTTAATTTCTAGGAAAATGAAGAAGTAGAATACTTTCAATTTCATTATTGATTATTTATTCAAATAGTTGATCAGGCATGTGACATATACAGTGAATAAATTACAAAAGGAAGTTTCTAGCAATACTGACCTACCTCAGGAAACAAGAAGAATTACAAATAGTAAATCTAAACTCACATTTAAAGGCACTAGAAATAGAAAATAATAAAACTGATAGTGAGAGAAGAGAATAAAAATTCAAGCAGAAGTTAACAGAATAGGCATCAAAAAAGTACTCCAAAGTGTCATTTCTTACTTATTTTGACAAAAGTCAGTAAGTCCTTGATGTTTGTCAGTTTTACTCATATTGAATTTACCCTTTTAGATCCATTTTGTTTCTTGATTCTTTTTCATAATTTTTCGTTATTTCTTTATACTGGATCCATGTTTCAAGATTTCTAACAACCATTCACCTGTTTTTGTCAGCTTGTTTCATATTCACAGTTTGTTAAAAAAAAATCTAAGTTTCTATCATAGGATACTAATTCAGTTCTTCAAGATCTCTAAATCTGATTTTAATATTTCTCTGAAGGTGTTAATAATCTTTCAGTATTTTCTCCCACATAATCCTTTTATGTATTTTATTCATTTTTTTCTTTTATTTCAGTGTGTTATATTATCTCATGTTTCATCATTATCTCCTCTTTGACACTTTTCAGCATTCTAAAGGTTAGTAATTTTAATAGGCTTCTCTTGTTGCACTTCCCTCTAGTTCTTGTGGCACTATATAGTCATGTGAAAATAAATCTGGGTGGCTAACAATTATTTCAAGTAAAGTTCATTATAGATGTTGTTAAGAAGCAGAGTGGTTAAGAAGCGGAGTAGTGTCCCAGAACCTCACCTCCCCAGAGCCCTACCCCACTAGGGAAAGGAGTATGGATGCACTTGTCAACACCCATGTTCAGTGGTGAAGCAGTTACAGAAACCAGAACTGCACCTTGTGCACCCCTTAATGATCCTGAATCCATACTCCCAGAGGGATGAAGAACAGGGAACTTCCAATGGAGGGGATGGGATATGGAACTCTCTGCTGGAAGGAATTGCATGGAATTGTATGCCTGTTATCCTGCAATCTTGTTAATCATTATTAAATCACTAACAAAATGAAATAAAATAAGAAGCAGAGATGATTGTAGCAAGGCTAAGAAGAGCTCCATTAGCCTCCAATAACTTTTAGGAATTTAAATGTGAGTGCAAGAAAACTTTAAGATTAGGGTGGGGTAGAGAGCATAATGGTTATGCAAAAAGACTCTCATGCCTGAGGCTCCAAAGTTCCAGGTTCAATTCCTAGCACCGCCATAAGCCAGAGCTGAGCAGTGCTCTAGTAAAGAAGAGGAGGAGGAGGAGGAGGAGGAGGAGGAGGAAGAGGAGGAGGAAGAGGAGGAGGAGGAGGAAGAGAAGAAAACTTTAAGGTTGTATTAGAGGAAAAATAGAAGATAGTAAGAGAGATATGTGAGTTATAGAATATTCTGAAACCATAAGAAATATTAGGCAGTTTCATGGTTTGGGTGCATCTAGTTGAGCACATGTTACAATATGCAAGGACCCATGTTCAAGCTCCTGGCCCCCACCTGCAGGAAGAAAGCTTTGCAAGTGGTGAAGCAGTGCTGCAGGTGTCTCTCTGACTCTCTCTCTCTAACTCCCCCTTCCCTCTCGATTTCTAGATTTCTAGCTGTCTTTATTCAATAATTTTTTTTTAGAAAGTAAGCTGTGTTTATATCCTAGAGGCATTGTCATTATTCTATTTAATTATTTCAGTAATGGCACCATCAACAACAGTGGTATACCTTTATCCCATTCTCTGTGTTATCCCATATAAATCTATACAATGAAGTGTCTGTCTTATATTGAAATAGTCATGTTAGTTTCTGGTTATTTCTGTTTTTTTTCTCTTTATATTGTGCTTAGAGGGACACTCCCAACCTCAATATAAAGAATAATGACAGCTGACATTTGATTTCACCTCTTCTATTGACTCAGGTTTTCATTGTTATATGAACATGGTCATAGTCAGGCTTAATCTATTTTCCTCAGATGGCTCACAATCACTACAATCTGCTTTACTTGTGAACTGTACTTCATATATGGTATGTGTTGTATATTAATATTGTTAGTAAACGATCCCTTAGTGAAGACTAGGG
Source organism: Erinaceus europaeus (assembly GCF_950295315.1). Classification (NCBI taxonomy): domain Eukaryota; kingdom Metazoa; phylum Chordata; class Mammalia; order Eulipotyphla; family Erinaceidae; genus Erinaceus; species Erinaceus europaeus. Next base: position 11,547,624 of record NC_080163.1, read on the forward strand.
GAGACAAAGACAAGGCTGAGGAGAGGGTCTTTGAATTTTTTTTTTTCCTAAGATAGTTGTTCTTACATACCGCAATTCTAAGGTCACAGTGCTTAAAATAAACCCATTCTTCTATATTACATATATCTTTTAATGTCATTCATGCGATATCTCTAATCAGAAGCCTAAGTCAGGTTTATACAAATGTGCTCTGAACATTCAGCTTTCACCTCTACTGATTCAAGGACTCTGTCATTATCCCATTTTCCAGGATGAGGTGATTTTAATTACTGCACATCCTGTTGTTAAATTTCACATGAGAAGCTTGAAACTAATAGAGGAATGACCCTGCTTGTTCTTGAGGGTGAAATAATCTGAGTCGGGTGACAGAATTTCAGTTTAAGAAATGATAAAAGTAGGTTTCACAAAATCAAACATATTTTAAATGAGGTTTGGCTACAGTATTCCTATCTGCAAAAAAAAAGCCCATGGTGTCCTTTCAAAGCCCATAATAATATATAATTTGTGTTGGATTGCATCGTGCCCTTAAAGGTCACAAAATGGGTTAATTTGTCAGTCAAGATATCAGGTAAGTATATACTATGTATCAAATAGCTGATGATTTTTAATTCTATTTTCCAAGGTAGTGAGGCATTTACAATATTCAAATGTGCATTCAGCATCAATTTTATTTTTAATTTGTTTTAATTTTATTTGTGACTTAATAATGATTTACCAAACTATAAAATAGCAGGATTATAATTCTGTACCATTCCCATCACCAGAGTTCTATATCCATGCCCTCTTCATTGGAAGCTATAGTACTTCTCCTAAGGGCACATATATGGGTTGACTATTACATATATATATATACATATATTTGTGTGTGTACCTTTTCCTATGGTCCCATTTTCTCTTCCTTTCCAAGTCACACTACTTACACTTGTTACTACTTCTGAATGACCTTCCTTCTTTTTTTTTTTTTTTCTCTTCTATCTCCAGGGTCCTGATGGAGTTAGAGTTCAGAGCTCTCTGGTTAACTTCTCCCAGTCATTTCCCCCCTCCAACCAACCACCCGCTGGTCAACTTTAAACACAGCTTTTACTACGCCTCTTTAGGAAAACAAATTTTAAATATCATGACTGTACCTGTGTGTGTATCTTAGAGATAAGTATATAGACATTACACATAGAAAGCTAAAGTTTGCTGAAATTTAATGGACTTTAAATACATGATTAGTGGCTTAACTGGTCATATTTAACAGTTTTGGTGAAGATTAGACCTGGAATAAATCCTTCTCTCCATTGTTACTGGTCATCTCTATCAGGAACAACACAACAGACCCTGCTGTGGGCCACCATAGGACCTTATCCTCAACATGGATCAATAACGGTAGAGAGTGTTCCATCCTCCAAAGGAAGGCTGGACAACATATTCTACCTTCCACCTGAGGAAGATGGGTCCTGAAATTGGGGCAGCTTGGAATGTTGTTAGCCATGAACACAGAGTCTGAGTTCAGATCTAAAGGTATGCAGAGGTCACATAGGCTCCTAAGCTGAATATGGGCCCCAGATCAAATTGATGGGGTTTATAGTCAACAACATTTATATACCATTTCCATATTTGGGAGCTACTCTCTTCCCTGATCCAGCTTCCTGGTCCTTTTTCCAGACATGATATCATCTCATCTCCCCAGATAATAACTTGGGTCCACCTGCATATCAGATGTCAGGCTCAGAAAAGACAAACAAATACTAGTGTAGGCATGGGCCCTTTGGAATATAAATAAAATAGGCCTACTAAGTATCTACAAAACAGAGACCCCCCCCTCTCCACCCAGATCTTCACCTGCACTATTCCAGCCTTTAAGTTCATGATTAGTCAACAATTTGTTTGTCTCTGTATGTTAACTCTTCTTTCACCCACCAGTTTCCAGATGCTACCGTGATGCCAACCTGACTTTCCTGGGCAGATGATCCCACCAATGTGTCCTGGAGTCCCACTTCCCCAGAGCCCTGTCCCACCAGGGAGAGAGACAGGCTGGGAGTATGAATCAATCTATCAACGTCCATGTTTGTTAGGCAGTATGCCAGCTTCCCCCTACTTAACTCTGCAGTCTATTTACATAACCACTAGAACTGCCCTGCCAGCAGGGCATTGGTTTAATCCTCACTGGTTCATACTCCCTTTTTGCTCCACCCCCTCTCCTAGACACACCCTGATTTCCACCACTCTCTTTTCGCTCCAACCTCTCTATGTCACATCCTGTTTCCACCCTACTTGGCGAGTATATATACAGCTGCTTTTCTTTTTAAACACACTTGGGACTGCCTTCTGGCTCCGAGAGTCCCAGAGTCTGTCTCCTGCGACGCTAGCTCGGCACGAGTTCCTGATCCCTCTCCCACCAGCAGCCTAGGTTGTCTCTAGTGGAGTTCTCTCCAACCTAGAGAGCACTTGCTAAGGAAGAAGCACCCTCAGGCTATCCCGGCACATGTTCAGCGGGGAAGCAATTCCAGAAGCCAGACCTTTCACCTTCTGCATGTCATAATGACCCTGTGTCCATACTCCCAGAAGGATAAAGAATAGAGAAGCTGTCAGGGGAGGGATGGGATACGGAGATCTGGTGTTGGGAATTGTGTGGAGTTGTATCCCTATTATCCTATGTTTTTTGTCAATATTTCCTTTTTGTAAATAAAAATCATATTAAAAAATTCTCTCTTGCAGTGTATAGGTGAGGAAAGCTGTGCTTTTAACTGTTGAACAAGCAAGATGCAAGCTGTTTAAAGAAGTGCACATTATATTCAAGCATGCCTTGGTATTCCCTTGCTCTCAGAGCTGCTTTTGAGTGCAAAAAGTGGTGGGTTTTGCTAACTCCGTTTTGCTGCTCAGAGAAAGCTGAAAAATCAATAGCTGCAGGTTGATGAAACTTAAATCCATTTGATTCCTTTCCATCGCTGCCATTATGCAGACAGTGAAGTGTGATGTATTTAGTTCATGCAGTACTTATTACTCTCAAGCACAGCTCTCATCAGGGAAAAATTAGACCAGATGAGAAGTCATCAAGAAATTCTGGAGAGATTGCAATGATCTTCCTTTTGACTTACTCTTTTTTCTTTGTCTTTGGCTCTCTCTGACTTCTGCAAAAAAGGAGAAAGTTAACCAAGAGCAAAGCTCTGGGAAAGGGCTGTAAATATTTTATGTGATTATTTTTATTGTTATTATCTAATAAAACAGTAGTCACAACCATAGAGAAAAACAAAAGGATAAATGCCAAATTAAGGATGTTTTGCTCAAGTCATTACTTTGGAATAACTGAATAAGTATCAAAGTGATTAACCTGTTTTGGAGATTTTCATATTTTTTTTACTGAGTAGACTATCTGACAGATGATATCAAGTAGCTGTACAATTGAGAGAACCAGAACATGGATTTTGGCAATGAATTGCCCTCGTTCAAATCCTATTTCTGTTCATTACTAGCTGCCTGATTAATGTTGGACACAATAGCCTCCCTCGTCATCAATTTTATCATCTGCATAAGGGATCACAATAGCATCAACCTCAAAATTTTGGTGAGCATGTTCAGCTATGATGGATTGGCAGAAACCAGATGAATTGCAATCAGTGAGCACAGGTCATTTTTAGTCACTTTACTGGAGAAAGCTTGACTTACAAAACAGCTGTCTTAGGCGTGCAAGCTTGCAATTCTTTAAATCTCAGTACACCACACCGTCCACCAGCTGCTCCTTTCCAGCCACTGGAAGCTCTACCAGCTCCCTCCCACCTCCCTCCTCTTCTGTCCTTGAGTCTGTGACACTATACTAGATTGAAGTTTTACTTTGTATTTCCCATGTAGTTTCTTTTTGTTCCCCTTGCCCGATGAGGGAGCTAATGTATTATAGTACACTTGTTGACACATGGTTATATCTATTTTCCTATGGTAGGTGTCTGTAAAACACTCTCACAGGGGCTGGGGCCTGGGGCCTGGGGGCGGTGCACCCAGTTAAGCACACATAGTACTACTTCTAAGAACCTTAGCAAAGATAATGGGTTCGAGCCCCAGACTTCCTGTCTATAGGGGGTTATGCTTCACAAGCAGCAAAGAAGTGGGTCTACAGGTCTCTCTCTCTCTCTCTCTCTCTCTCTCTCTCTCTCTCTCTCTATATATATATATATATATATATATATATATATATCATTTACTTATTTTCCCTTTTGTTGCCATTGTTGTTTTTTATTGTTGTAGTTATTATTGTTGTTGTTATTGATGTCATTGTTATTGGATAGGACAGAGATAAATGGAGAGAGGAGGGGAAGACAGAGAGGGGGAGAGAAAGGTAGACACCTGCAGACCTGTTTCACCGCCTGTGAAACAACTCTCCTGTAGGTGGGGAGCCAGGGTTGAACAGGGATCCTTATGCTGGTCCTTGTGCTTCACGCCATGTGCGCTTAACCCACTACTCTACTGCCCGACTCCCTTCTCTCTTCCTCTTTACCTCCCTCTCCCCTCTCAATTACTCTCTGTCTTATCCAGTAAAATGGAAAAAAATGACTATTATTTACCACAATTTGTTATATTTATACACATATAAGTCAGAACAGCTTGTAATGTTTTCTTTCTGTGTATTGTCTACAAATAAATAATTTAAACTGGATTTTCTTCCTCTGGTAGTTCATTACATCCAAACCACTACTGGCTTTTAACTATATAATACCACAATATCTAAAATTTTAGGAACCATTCTTCATCATAAATGAGTTAGGGAAAAGCAGAGAAAGGCCCAGTACATACAAAAGTAGTTTAAAAAAAACATGGAGGAATTAGATAAGGGCAACCAAATGTGTTACTATTTGAATAATATAGTTATAAAGATATTAAATTTAGTAGGATTAGATACATAAGAGACTTGTTAAACTAATGCACAAATTGACTTTAGTTACCTCTTACAGTGCACTGTTACTGGAAATAATCTTACTTTATTGCAAATCTCACTGGCTTGTATTCATTAGAGTCTTCTATTACATTTTGAAAAGCCAGAAATGCAATTTATATCAATTTGATTTCCATATTTCTTAGTGAATTTGACTGAATATGAAAAATTATTTCAGGGAGTCGGGCGGTAGCGCAGCCGGTTAAGCACACATGTGAAAGCGCAAGGACCAGCATAAGGATCCAGGTTCAAGCCCGGAATCCCCACCTGCAGGGGCGTCACTTCACAAGTGGTGAAGCAGGTCTGCAGGTGTCTTTCTCTTCCCCCTCTCTGTCTTCCCCTCCTCTCTTCATTTCTCTCTGTTCTATCCGACAAGATCAATAACAACAATATCTACAACAATAAAAAAACAAGGGCAACAAAAGGGAATAAATAAACATTAAAAAACAAGATTAATAAATTGCAACCAACAGGATTTTTTAAATTTTTATTTATATTGTTTTTCCCTATTTGTTGCCCTTGTTGTTTTCTATTGTTGTCATAGTTATTATTGTTGTTGATGTCGTTGTTAGATAGGACAGAGAGAAATGGAGAAAGGAGGGGAAGACAGTGGGGAGAAAGAGACACCTGCAGATCTGCTTCACTGCCTGTGAAGCGACTCAGCTGCAAGTGGGGAGCGGGGTGGGGGGGCTCCAACCAGGATCCTTACAATGGTCCTTGCGCTTTGCACCACTTGTGCTTAATCTGCTGTACTACTGCTGACTCCCAGCCAACAGGATTTTAAACTCCTTGAAGAAAATAAAATTTTAGCCTCTAGAATAAATTCATTATAGTCAAAGCAAATCATTCTATAATCATTCTATAATCTGTAAAAAATGGCGACTAATCCCTAGCACTGCAAAAACGGTATCATCTGTTTTCCATCTACACCATGCCTCGGCCTCGCGTGAGCTTGATGTGCAGCTTGACGATAGGAGAATCCGGCATGAAGCCCAGCCAGTCTATCTTGGCGTTACTCTCGATCGCACTCTGTCATTTCACGAACATCTCATAAAAACTGCAGCAAAGGTGGGCGCGAGGAATCACATCATTGCAAGACTGGCCAGCTCCTCATGGGGCGCGAGCGCTTCCACATTACGATCATCATCTCTGGTATTATGCTATTCCACTGCAGAATACTGTGCCCCAGTATGGTTCCGTAGCCCCCATGTCCAATTGGTCGATTCCAAATTATATTCCTCCATGAGGATAATTTCTGGAACCATCCGTTCCACCCCGGTTCCATGGCTGCCAGTTCTTAGCAACATCGCCCCGCCAGATATTCGTCGGGATGCGGCATCATCTAAGTTCATTTCCCACGTCTACGCTCGACTGGACCTGCCAATATACGCGGATATCTTCGCCCACCCTGTCCAACGCTTGACGTCTCGTCACCCAATCTGGTCCCCTACGCCTACACTGAACTTCTCTGTTCCAGTCTCTTGGAAACAGAGCTGGCAGTCAGCTGAGGTAAAGAACAAACACCTCATCACAGAACCCTGCAAGCATCAACCCGGCTTTGACCTAGCACGTTATGATTGGGCCCTCCTCAATCGCTATGGAACAGGCCATGGCCGGTGCGCCGCTATGTTCCATCGCTGGGGAGCCAGAGACGACCCGAACTGCCCCTGCGGCTCCAGACAGACTATGACCCACATAGTCAACGACTGCCACCTCTCCAGATTCAAAGGAGGTCTCGAAACTTTACATCAGGCTCAACCTGACGCTGTTGACTGGCTACGGAAGAAGGGCAAACGCTAGAAGAAGAATTCTATAATCAAGTTTGATTAAATATCCCTTGGTTTAGACATGTCTTTATATGAAAATGTACAGACTATTGGATTCTAAATGCAGAAATGAACCAGAAAATCACCAGGAATGAAAAAGTACTCTTTTCCCTTTACTGAATCCACTAGGAAGCTGTATATGTGCTCATATTAACAAAGAAAGAAAACTTTTTTTTTTTTTTGCCTCCAGGGTTATTGCTGGGGCTCAGTGCCTGTACCCCGAATCCATTGCTCCTGGAGGCTAGTGTTTTTTTCTTCTTCCCCTTTTGTTGTTGTTTGATAGGACAGAGAAAAATTGAGAGAGGAGGGGAAGACAGAGAGGGGGAGAGAAAGCCAGAAGCCTGCAGACCTGCTTCACCGCTTGTGAAGCGACCCCTCTGCAGGTGGGGAGCCTGGGCTCGAACTGGTCTCCTTACACTGGTCCTTGTGCTTCAAGCCATGTGCCCGCTTAACCTGTTGCGCTACCACCAGACCTCCAGAAAGAATACTCTAACATTACTTCACCCTTTACTGATGACTGTCAACTGTTAGCCTCGTATTTTAATTTTTACTGGGAGTTCTTCCCTCCAATACTAAATTGTTTCTCTTGTTTACTTCCTGTTGTTCAGTCTTCGATAGGTATTTTAACTTAAAAACAGAATACAGCAATTGATATTCATATCAATCCATATATTGCTGCTTGTTTTATGAAAAGGCCCATCAATACATTCCAATTGTAGGCCCTACCATTGCCTTACTGTTTTAATTATTCTGCTGAACTAAGTCCTCTGGTTTATTACATACAAAGTGTGGTCCATGATAATCAAATATCACTTAATGCTTATTATTGCACAGACTTAATCTTATTTATTTGAAAAAAATCTGCATTTACCTTCTGTGGAGTGAATGTTTAATCATGATTTATAATAGTAGCATGAAATATATATTTTAATTTACCATTTTTTCTTCAATTAACTGTAAGTTTAATTTGGTTAAATATAACTGAATGTGGTGCAAAGCACAAGGACCAGAGTAAGGATCCTGGTTCGAGCCCCCAGCTCCCCATCTGCAGGGGAGTCACTTCACAGGTGGTGAAGCATGTCTGCAGGGGTCTTTCTCTCCCCTGCTCTGTGTTCCCCTCCTCTTTCAATTTCTCTCTGTTCTATCCAACAATGACGACATCAATAATAACTACAACAACAAAACAACAAGGGCAACAAAAGGGAATCAATAAATAAATATTTAAAAAGATGAATAAAATAACTGAATGGTCTTATTTAAATTTTCACCCTGCTCTGCAGCTCAGATTAGTTATTAAAATACAGTTTCTGTAAGATTAGGAATCTTTATAAAATTTATTTATTTATTATTGGAGTAGAGACAGAGTGAAATTGAGAGGAATGGAGGGGTAGAGAGGGAAAGATACAGAAAGATACTTGCAGACCTGTTTCACCACTTGTAAAACTTTCCACCTGTAGGTGGAGACCGGAGGCTTGAAGCCAGGTCCTTGCTCATTGTAATGTGTGCATTTATATACATGTTCCACTCCCTGGTCCGTAGAGGTTAGGAATCTTTTATTTTAATATTTATTTACTTATTGGCATTCCTAGGTGGGCATCAACCACCAAGATTAGGAATCTTTTAAACAGTCTAATGTAATAAGTAAAATAGTGACTCTTATTGCTCACTGTGGAATATTCAGGGAAAATGGCTTATTGCTTGTTAATTAAGGACAAATAACTTACCGTGCTCAGGAATTTTGGCAAATTATTGAATAAGACCTTTAGGGTCACACTTAAACGTCATCTGACTGCACTGAAGAAATTGTATTTCTTCTTCCATGCCATTCACTTATGTGAATTCCATGCATTAGTTCATGTGTGCTTCTCCAGGTCTAGTTTTTGAAGTCACTATGTAGCCTGTAAAGACTGGAACCACACCCCACCTCACTAAGCAATGTCTGGATCTTAGAGTTCCATAAACTCACCAACATTCAAATCTATACCTATAGGTCATTCTCAGTCTTAGTGAGCAAGCTTCTGTATAGCCCCTTAAGTACTTCCTTCTCCATAACCTTATCCCCCAGAGCAGCAGTTAGAGCTACAGTAGCCTAAGAACAGTTATTCATGAACTGCTCTGTCAGCACCAGGCAGGAAGCCCATTCCCTTTCACACAGAACTGCTTTTAATGCTTCTAATGTTTCCCTCCCACTATTTGACATCACACTTATATGATGAAGGGAGATGTAGCTTTTTTAGTGGGTCACATGCTCTGAGATCTTGGGGGATGATGTGAAAAGGTGCTTCTGTGACAACAACAGTTTTGTGAATTGATGTTTCCCCAGGAAAAAGAAATCCATAAGATTATCTTTACATAATGTCAATAGCTTTATCATGATCACAAAGGAAAACAAAATGGAACCCAAATTTCCACACAGGTTACCTGTGACTATATATATAGTAAAGAAACATCACATTGTTTTGGTAGAGGTAGGAATTATCTCCTCAGGTTCACATACTTTCAGATGTTAATCATCTCTTTTTTCTTTCTTTTTCATATATATATATATATATATATATATATATATATATATATATATTCATTCATTGGACAGAGACAGAGATAAATTGAGAGGAGAGGAGGAGATAGAAAGGGAGAGAGACAGAGACCCCTTTAGTCCTGTTTCATCATTTATGACGCTTCCCCCTTGCAGGTGGGGAGCAGGGTCTTTAACATAAATTCTTTTTTTTTTTTTTTTTGCCTTCAGGGTTACTACTGGGGCTCAGTGCCTGCACTACAAATCCACTGTTCCTGGAGGCTATTTTTCCCATTTTGTTGCCCTTGTTGTGGTTGCTGTTATTCTTTTTATAGCTGTTGTTCTTGTTGGATATGACCTAGAGAAATTGAGAGGGGGGAAGACAGAGAGGAAAAGAAAAAGATATAGACACCTGCAAACCTGCTTCACCACTTGCGAAGTGACCCCCCTGCAGGTGGGAAGCTGGGGGCTCGAACCGGGATCCTTAAGCCAGTGCTTGCACTTTGCACCATGTGCACTTAACGTGCTGCGCTACGCCCAGCCCCATGAACCTAAATTCTTATGCACTGTAATCCATGAGATTAACCAGGAACGCCACCTCCAAGCTAAAGTCTTTATCCTTAATTTACAAATGGCTTCAAGCAACCCTATTAAATATACAATCTTCTGTTTGACCTATGTACTTGACAGCAGCTTGATTTACTGACTCCTCTAATTCCTCACATTATTAATTCCTTGTGACTGAATCTAAGGACACATTTTCTATTTTGATCGTTTGATCTTTGTCTTGGGTGATCATGTTGAGTACACACACTGCACAATGACATTCTGCCCCAGGATGTCTGGAATCTTTTCACAGCTAATTTTTCTCCTCTATCTATCTATCTATTTATCTATCTATCTATCTATCTATCTATCTATCTATCATCTATTTTCCTTTCTTTCTTCCTTCTTCCTTCCATTCTCTCTCTCTCTCTCCCCTTCCTTCCTTTCTTTCTTTCCCTTTCTTTCTTTCCCTTTCTTTCTTTCTTTCTTTTTTCTTCCTTCCTTCCTTTCTATCTTTCTCTCTTCCTTCCTCTCTTCCTTCTTCTCTTTCTTTCTTTCTTTCTTTCTTTCTCTCTCTAGCTCTTTCTCCTCTATCTATCTATCTATCTATCTATCTATCTATCTATCTATCTCTCACTTTCTTTATTCTAGAGCATACACTACCATAGTGCCATTTTACCCTAGGCTGTGTTGACAATTAAGTCCATCACGAAATCTTTCTTTTGGGGCTGCACTTTCCCTTCTTGTTTTATTTATTCCTTTATGTCTTGTATCCTGGAAACTTCCCTGGCTCAAGTAATGTCACTGAATACTAAGAAGTGCTTTTGGTTTTTTTTTTTTTTTGCAAAGTGAGAGCCTTGTACATGTATGGCTTCACTGCTCTAGGGCTTAGATAAAGAAACGTTCACTTAGATAAAGAAACACAGGAAGAGGGAGAGAGAAAGATATGACAGTATTGAATATTTCCCAGTTCCATGACTCTACAACCGGGCCACATACATGACAAGAGGGATGCAGAGGTCACATTGATATCATCTGGGGCCTGTGTTCAGCGTAGGAGCCTATGTGACCTCTGCATCCCTCCTAAGCTGAACATGGGCCCCAGATGATATCAAATCGTTAGGGTTTACAGCCAACAATATTTATGATCCCTTCCAATATTAGGGAGTTTCTCTCTTCCCTGATCCAGCTTTATGGACCTCTTTACAGCCATGACATCATCTCCCTAGACAATAACTTGGATCCACATTCATATCAGATTTCAGGCTCAGGGGAAAAAGAAAAAGAAAAAATATATATAGCCACAGACCCTTTGTAATATAACTAAAATATGCCTACTAGCTAACTACAAAATGGAGGACCCTCCCCCCCCAACTCTTCATCTGCACTACTCCAGCCTTCAGGTCCATGATTGGTCAACAATTTGTTTGGCTTTGTATGTTAACTCTCTTTTCAGCCACCAGGTTCCAGATGCTAGCAGGATGCCGACCAGACTTCCCTGGACAGACAACCCCACCAATGTGTCCTGGGGCTCCACTTCCCCAGAGCCCTTCCCCACTAGGGAAAGCTAGAGACAAGCTGGGAGTATGGATTGACATGACAAAGCCCATGCTCATCTGGGAAGCAATTACAGAAGCCAGACCTTCCACCTTCTGCATCCCACAATGATCTTGGGTTCATACTTCCAGAGGGTTAAAGAATAGTAATGCTATCAGGGGAAGAGATGGGACACAGAGTTCTGGTGGTGGGGATTGTCCTATGGTTTAGTCAGTGTTTCATTTTTATAAATAAAAATTTTTAAAAAAAGAAACATGCCTTAACAAAGAGCTAGCCCTCAGCTCCTAAATACCAGAGGTTTTTGTTGTTGTTGTTGGTGGTGGTGGTGTTTGTTTGTTTTTATAGCTTTACCTGCTCTCTGCAAAGTCTTGGAAGATTTTAGTGGATATGGACATAGTCCCTGAAAGTTGTTTTTCTTTGAGGGTTCTAGAGAGAGCCCATCAGGTAGTGGTTGAATCTAGTCATGGCACCTCATGGAAGTGTTATAATAGGGAAGAAATTCTCTCTCTCTCTCTTCCTCTGCTGCCCCCATCTGAATTAAAATAAAAAAAATTAGTCTGAGAGTGATGAAATTGTGTATGAGTGAGGTCCTGACTCTGCAAAAAAAATGAAATAATAAATGTATTTAATTATTTAATCTAAGATCTACTTTAAAAATATTACTTATGGGTGCTGGGCAGTAGTGCAGAGGGTTAAGCTCTCATGGCGCAAAGCACAAGGATCAGAATCAGAGTAAGGATCCTGGTTTGAGCCCCTGGCTCCCCATCTGTGGGGGGTGGGGTGGGGAGGTGGAGGAGGTTGTCGCTTCATGGGCAGTGAACAGGTATGCATATGTTTCTCTTTCTCTCCTCCTGTCTTTCCCTCTTCTCTTGATTTCTCTCTATCCTATCCAACAACAGCAACATCAATGGCAACAATAACAGTAATGACAACAACAAAGGCAACAAAGTGGGGGAAAAATGGCCTCCAGAAGTGGTGGAATGGTAGTATAGGCATTAATACCCAGCAATAACCTGGGAGGCAAAAAAAAAACCAAAAAACAAAAACACTTATACACACATAATTATCTAGGCAGGTACAATTAAATCTCTGTATTGCCATTCTTGAATCTAGACATTCCTGGACTTTGGGGATTGAACTCAAATAATACTCTATCCTCTCCAAGTAAACTTCCCTTTAGGCATTCATACAAGTATGTAAATACCATCTACTAGTCAAAAATGTTGTGCCGAACCTACAAGATTAAGTAGAATACCAATTTCCAAATGGGCTCCTTCCTCTAAGGAACAGGTTAAAATTTCCATAACCATTAGTGAAATACACAAAGGAATATGTTCATCTTTGTGGCGGCTAAGCCTCAGGCATCAGGGAATAGTAAAACTTGATTTTAAATGAAGCAGCATTCTCTCAGATCCTATTAATCCTCTAGAGCTAATGTATATCTTTAAAATATAAATCCCCACAGATCAAATATCAAGGTCCAACACAATGTTAATTTGCGTTCAAAGGAAAATAGCTTCGGATCTCACTTAATTTCTACTATGTGTTCACTACTGATTTAAATAGTGAAAGGAAAGTTTGACACTTATTCTTAATAGCCAATGTGTGCAAGTTAGAATTTAGCTCCTTTGGGAAGATGACTTAGAGTATCGATAATCTGCCTGAAGCAGAAATTCAAACAAATAAATACATTTTTCTTGTGAATGGACATAATGGAATGATCAGCGAAATACTTAGACAAACTGGTTTTGGATTGTGTGGGTATAACACCAGCAGACATGTGGAAGAATAACAGAAAGTAAAAAGTTTGAAAGTATGGAGTTCTAAAACTTGAGCTTCTGTGTTTTGTCTCTCATTCTCACTGGTATTTAAACTTGGAGAAAATGTTCTACTCTGGGCTTGTGCTTTCCCTCCTATAAATGCAGCTAATGGTAGCATGCCCTTCATGTAAACAATGTGCATAGTAGATGCTCAATAAAAAATATCAATATGATACAGCAAATCCTAACAAAGGGATTTTTCAAAGTTAACCCAGTTACCAAATAATGTGATTATAACAGTAGCTATCTATTGTCTTCTTGAACCCTAAGACAGCAGGAACCTCACATTTCTACTATAGAGCCTATATTTCCCCCATTCCTGGAACCTTAGGATGGGGCTCACTTTCCTGCATGCTTCTCTTAATTCATACCAAATAATATTGTATCCTCCTATCCCAACCTAATCAATGCAACTAGTTCCACCTCAGCATGCTTCACTTCAGACTGTGTCCAGAGACTTCAGGTGTGGAATGACAACCCTTCAGCTTCATTACTGGAATGAGATCTTTCCTTTCAAAGTATTCTTTAATTCCATTCCAGGCAGTTCACTTCCTCACAAAGTCCCAAAACCTTGATATAGACTAGGTCCCGTGAGATAGAGCATATGTTCACATATATCCATAAAATAGGACAAAATATATACCTGAAAGCAAAAGTACACAATAATCTGCAGTGAGTACCCCCCAACACTTCATCTTCACTATTCCAGCCTTTGGGTCCATGATCGGTCAACAATTTGTTTGGCTTTGTATGTTAACTCTCTTTTCAGCCACCAGGTTCCAGATGCCAGCATGATGCCGACCAGAATTCCCAACCCCACCAATGTGTCCTAGAGTTCAGCTTCCTCAGAGCCCTTCCCCACTAGGGAAAGCTAGAGACAAGCTGGGAGTATGGATAGACTAGTCAACGCCCATCTTCAAGCAGGAAAGCAATTACAGAAGCCAGACCTTCCATTTTCTGCATCCCACAGTGACCTTGGATCCATACTTCCAGAAGGTTAAAAAAAAGGGAAGCTATCAGGGGAGGGGAAGGGATACAGAGATCTGGTGGTGGGAACTGTGTGGAGTTGTACTCCTCTTATCCTATGGTTTTGTTAATGTATCCTTTTTTAAAAAATAAATTAAAAATTAAAAAAACATATCAATACGAAGGGAAGTAAAATGAGGGGGTGGGTGATGGCCAAACAGTGCTAAGCATAAAGACCAGTGCAAGGATTTGGGCTTGAGTCCCCCAGCTCCCTATCTTCAGGGGAGATACTTCATGAACAGTGAAGCAACTCTGTAGGTGTCTATCTTTCTCTCCTTCTCTATTCCCCCCTCCTTTCTCAATTCCTTTCCATCTTATCCAATAAGTTTTTAAAAAATTTAAAAAAGGCCACCAGGAGCAGTGGATTTGTAGTACTGGCACCAATCCCCTACAATAACCCTGGAAGAAAAATAAATGCATATGTCTAATGTTCAAACACTGATGGTTTATCTATTTTTCCTCATAAAGCCACTTTTATTAACTTTATGTTTTAATCCCTAAATCTTTCCAAATTTCCAATGATTTTTATATATTTCCTAAGAGTATTATAATATTATGTGAGATAAATGCATTGGATTTAATTTATCACAGTATTGAGTGGTAATGTATATGTTGTTATCAGATACTATAGAAGCCTAGAGCTGGGAGTTGAGCGTGAGGACCAAGCATAAGGATACTGGTTCAAGCCCCCTGCTCCCCACCTGCAAGGGGAGTGCTTCACAAGCAGTGAAGCAGGTCTGCAGGTGTCTATCTTTCTCTCCTCCTCTCTGTCTTCCCCTCCTCTCTCCATTTGTCTCTGTCCTATCCAACAATGACAACAACAACAACAATAATAATTACAACAAAAAAAAAAAAGAGGAAAAGAGAAAAAAAAAAGAAGCCTAGAGCTGGCTGCAAGGGAACCAAAAAGTTCATGACTTAGAAGTCAAGGATCTATTTAGATCAGGAAGAATATGATGACCTTGTGAAAATGGCCCAGCAAGGAAGTAGATCATCTGAGAGAGGAATGCAGGTCTTTTTGAGGCTTAAGTCTGTGTTTTTCCTGCTATGTGTTTCTGCTCTTCACAGCTCTTAAATTTCACTGCTTAAAAAAAACGCTGCTCATATTCTTTCTTTTATATGTATGCACTCTTTAGAAATGGGGTATGCTAGTAGCACTGGGAAATAAATTTGTCAGGCTAATTTATATGCAGATAACATTTTCCCTAGCTTTCTGATTCTAAATAATCTTTAGACTATTGAACAAATGATTAGGCATTTTTCACATCTCAGGATGTAAGACCAATATTGTTAAATCTTTAATCATGCCCAGAGGCAGTACATCAAAGGAATCAACTATCGTAATGATAATGACTTCAATTAACTAATTTTGTTACACAATAATGCATTTCATTAGAGTATTCTAAGAGCTTCCTAGGCATTACAAACCTAATATTCAATGCTCCTATTTGGTGTTTATTTCAGGGACTGAACAGAACAAATAGAAGGCACTGTCTCTACTACGAGATAACTTTTATTTCTTAGTCGAACAGACTACAGAATAATAAGTGTCAACAAAAGGAAACATTCGCACCCAAATTTTACTACTGAAGGTTAGTGCTCTGTCTGTGTTGGTTTTTCACGAAAGACAGAGGAAGAAGCAATGGGTACTGGTGGTTGAGTGCACGTTACAATGCAAAGGACCTGCATTCAAGCCCCTGGCTCCCCACCTGCAGGGGAAGGTGAAGCAGTGCTACAGGTGTCTCTCTGTTTTTCTCCCTTTCAATCACCTCTTCCCTCTCAATTTCTAGCTGTCTGTACAACAAATAAAGATAATTAAATCACACACACACACACACACACACACACACACGAAGAGGCAAGGAAAAAAAAAGTATTGTTTTGGAGACACTGTCAGAAAGCCAGATAATAACTCTTATCAATATTACAGTTGCTATAATCTCAAACGAAGGTAAGATGTTTTCCAGTTTTATAAAGCAGATGAAAGAAAGATAAGTGTATTCACAAGGAGGGATTGAGATGTTTTCTAACAGTCTGATCTGGGGCCTTGTGACTCTCTCTGACTCTCTCTCTCTCTCCTCTTTGAACTTTTATTTATTTTAAAAATATTTCTTTATTTATCCCCTTGTGCTGCCCTTGTTGTTTTATTGTTGTAGTTATTATTGTTGTTGTTATTGATGTCATTGTTGTTGGATAGGACAGAAAGAAATGGAGAGAGGAGGAGAAGACAGAGAGGGGGAGAGAAAGATAGACACCTGCAGACTGCCCTGCAGGTGGGGAGCTGGGGGCTTGAACCAGGATCCTTATGCTGATCCTTGCCCTTTGCACCACGTGTGCTTAACCTGCTGTGCTACTGCCCGACTCCCTTTTTATTTATTTATTATTGGATCGGACAGAAAGAAATTGAGAGGGGAGGGAGAGATAGAGAGGGAGAGAGGCAGAGAGACACCTGCAGCTCTGTTTCACCACTCTTCCTGCAGGTGGGGACCAGTGAACCTGTGTTCTTGTCCACTGCAATGTGTGCATTTGCCCACATGTGCCATGCCTGGCCCTGTGATATTCTCTTTCCTCAAATGAATTGTCTTAAACCTGGCCTCCATATTCCTTAACACAGAGTCTCCTTAATAATCCCCTCCCTAACAGCTGTTTGTCTTTGTGAGAAAAAGTATACTTCCTTCTAACAATAATATAATAGGTATTTCTTTTAAAAAGAGTTTCTGTCCATTCTTGGTACAAGGAATGGACAGAAAGAGTTAACAGGTGCTCACACATTTCTTTTTCATACCTCATCTTTCTTGCTGGCTAATAGGTTGTTTAACATGTGATAATTCAATGGAAATTCATCCGCATGTGGTCTTTGTCTTAAGGAAAAGAATCCTGCTCATCTCTCTCCCTGTAGGAATAGTAAAGATAAATGATTCTCACATTCATGTCCTGGTTACTAAGACCTTAAGAGTAACTCCTAAAAAGGGTGAAAATAGACCTTTATCCTGTCTAGTGAAGACAAGGCTGTGACCACCTGATGACAAGGATTTCTGCACTTATTTCTGAATGGTTCATTGACTTTTCCATAAATTGATAATGCCTGGTGTTTTCACAGCTTTGTCTGGAAAGCATTTATTTAAAGCATCGTTTGAATTCCTTTCTCTCAAATAAGTAAGTGAAGCAGAGTAACAGTGGTGTAGCCTAGAATTTTAACCAATTATATCTGCTATGATTTTATCTTGATTTCTTAATTTCAAGTTATGAATATAATCATCTGATCAAAAGCATGCACTGGTTATAACTTCTTTATACATTTTAGTCCTCAACTGGCAATACAGCCCTTGCTTCCTAGAGAATTTCAGGGTTGTTATTTTTACATTCATTTCTTTCTTTCTCTCCCTCTCTCCCTCTCTCCCTCCCTCCCTCCCTCCCTTCCTCCCTCCCTCCCTTCCTTCCTTCCTTCCTTCTTTCCTTCCTTCCTTCCTTCCTTCCTTCCTTCCTTCCTTCCTTCCTTCCTTCCATCTTCCCTTCTTTTTCTTTCTTTGTTTTTATTTTTCTTGGTGATTTAATAGTGGTTCACAAGACCAATTATTTAAAGAGATATGGCTCTACACTACACCCATAGCAAAGTCCAGTTTTGGGTACCAGGGTTCAACTTTAACATGTCCATCATTTTGGCATTTTGGCATCATTTTTACCTTTGCTTCCATTTCTCCTCATGCGGTGCTGCTGTTATCAGTGCCTTGATGAGGAGTAAGCATTGGGAACCAGCAATACAAAGCAGAAATTGATGCTGAATTCTAGGGCAGGATACTAACAGATATCTGGATAGGGAGTCGCATAGTGGGTTAAAGAGTGAAAGAACAAACTTTGCTAGTTGAATCATTCAGGAAAAGAAAATAAGAACATTAAAAACAAACAAACAGAAAACTAAAGCATTGCTCTGCTCTGGAATAGAATGGTGCCAGAAATGGAAGCTTGGACACCTTTAATGCAAGTCCTGTGTATTATCACTATCTCTCACCCTGGTCCTGAAGGAGATCTCACCACTTGAGGGTGCTTTTTCATATAGAGAGGCAGAAGAACTCCATTTTTAAACCAAGTCACAATGTTAAGTGTAAACCATCTGGTTTTATTAATCAGTTTTGTTACGTTACATATATATTTTAGGAATAAATCCATTTCGGGTTTTCAAAGCTTATATTTCATTTAGTTAACCATTACTTTTTCTTATCAATTTAGATAGTTGCTAATAATTATTTAAAACATTGACTTCTTTTCAGGCCAGGTTGTTTATACCATGACTTCCTATATAGCAATTACTTCCTATGTCTACCCTAACGCATACAGAAATATTAGGTCCCTCCACATTTATGGTATTTCCTGCTCTGTTTGTTGATATCTTTGTCCGCATGGCTTAGTTTGGACCAAATAATATGGAAATGTATGACTTTGTCTCTGTGGTTGAAACTTTAAATTTTTTTAATATTTATTTATCTCCCTTTTGTTGCCCTTGTTGTTTTATTGTTGTAGTTATTATTGTTGTTGATGCCATCAATGTTGGATAGGATAGAAAGAAATGAAAGAGGAGGGGAAGACAGAGTGGGAGAGAGAAAGATAGACACCTGCAGACCTGCAGGTGGGGAGCTGGGGGCTTGAACCTGGATCGTTCAGCCAGTCCTTGTGTTTGAGATTACATTTTTCATTATTAAAAAAAAATTGTTTATATTTATTTATATTTATTTTCCCTTTTGTTGCCCTTGTTGTTTTTTATTGTTGTTGTAATTATTATTGTTGATGTCATCATCGTTAGGACAGAGAGAAATAGAGAGAGGAAAGGAAGACAGAAAGAGAGAGAAAGACAGACACCTGCAGACCTGCTTCACCACCTGTGAAGGGACTCCCCGACAGGTGGGGGCTGGGACTCGAACCTGGATCCTTAAGCTGGTCCTTGCAGTTCAAGCTGTGTGCACTTAACCCGCGGTGCTACCGCCCGACTCCTCATAATTCTTCATTCTTTATGGCAATCTCTCTATAAACAGAATCTGGACAAGTGAAAAGTGCACTTAGCCATAAAGGATTTCACCAGAAGAGATTTCATTCTTCTTTTCCTTTTTTAATTTCTTTTTTTTTTTTTTTTTTGCCTCCAGGTTTGTTGCAGGGGCTCAGTGTCAGCACTGAATCCACCGCTCCTGGTGGCCAATTTTTCTATTTTACTGGATAGGACAGAGAGAAACTGAGAGAGAGGAGAGGGAGAGAGAAAGAAAGACAGGTACTGACCTGCTTTGGTGCTTATGAACTGGGCCGGGGCCTCGAGCTCAGATCCTGGTGCAGGTCATTGCGTTTAGTACTCTGTGTATTTAGCCAGGTGCGCCACTGCCCACCCCGACCCCACGATTTATTCTTTTTAAAAAAATATTTTATTTATTTATTTTCCCTTTTTTGTTGCCCTTGTTGTTTAACATTGTTGTGGTTATTGATGTTGTTCTTGCTGAATAAGACAGAGAGAAATGGAGAGGGAAGGGGAAGACAGAGAGGGTAGAGAAAGACAGACATCTGCAGACCTGCTTCACAGCTTGTGAAGCGACTCTCCTGTAGGTGGGGAGCCGGGGGCTCAAACTGGGATCCTTACTCCGGTCCTTGCGCTTTGTGCTATATGCGCTTAACCCGCTGCACCACAGCCCGACTCCCCCCCCCCATGTTTTATTCTTAAATAATCATTTAAAATTGTAAATCACTGACATTTAGCTTTTTCTTCTTCTTCTAGCGTTTGCCCTTCTTCCATAGCCAGTCAACAGCGTCAGGTTGAGCCTGATGTAAAGTTTCGAGACCTCCTTTGAATCTGGAGAGGTGGCAGTCGTTGACTATGTGGGTCATAGTCTGTCTGTAGCCTCAGGGGCAGTTCGGGTCGTCTCTGGCTCCCCAGCGATGGAACATAGCGGCGCACTGGCCATGGCCTGTTCGATAGCGATTGAGGAGGGCCCAATCATAACGTGCTAGGTCAAAGCCGGGTTGACGCTTGCAGGGGTCTGTGATGAGGTGTTTGTTCTTTACCTCAGCTGACTGCCAACTCTGTTTCCAAGAGTCTGGAACAGAGAAGTTCAGTGTAGGCATAGGGGACCAGATTGGGTGATGAGACATCAAGCGTTGGACAGGGTGGGCGAAGATATCCGCGTATATTGGCAGGTTCGGTCGAGCGTAGATGTGGGAAATGAACTTAGATGATGCCTTTTTATTATTGTTGCATAATTCAGTTTGATCTTACTAAATTATGCTTTGTCTATAGTTAAAACACTTTTCAATTTTGTACCTTAGTTCTCTCACATTTTGCTAAGTACTTAGTCAGAAATGTGGCCAATTTTTCTTTTGCTTTTTTAAAGTATCTTATTTATTTACTTGCTGGATAGAATGAGAGAGAGAAGGTAGGGAAAGAGAGAGAAGGAAATAGAAAGAGAGACATTTGCAGCCCTGCTTCACTATTTCTGAAGCTTCCCTCCTGCAGGTAAAGTCCTTGGACAAGAACCTGAGTCCTCAGGCATTGTAACATGAGCACTCCCTTGTTTAAATCAACATCCAACCCCTTGGTTTGGCATTTTAACTCTTTTTTTTTTAATATTTTTATTTATTTATTCCCTTTTGTTGCCCTTGTTTTTTTTTTATTGTTGTAGTTATTATTGTTGTTGTCATTGTTGGATAGGACAGAGAGAAATGGAGAGAGGA
The DNA here is from genome assembly GCF_950295315.1 of Erinaceus europaeus. Lineage (NCBI taxonomy): Eukaryota > Metazoa > Chordata > Mammalia > Eulipotyphla > Erinaceidae > Erinaceus > Erinaceus europaeus. Next base: position 11,568,528 of record NC_080163.1, read on the forward strand.
GGGGAAGACAGAGAGGGGGAGAGAAAGATAGACACCTGCAGACCTGCTTCACTGCCTGTGAAGCGACTCCCCTGCAGGTGGGGAGCCGGGGTTCGAACCGGGATCCTTATGCCGGTCCTTGTGCTTTGCGCCACCTGCGCTTAACCCGCTGCGCTACAGCCCGACTCCCAACTCTTTTTTTTTTTTTTGCCATGAAGACTATCACCAGGGCTCCTTGCCAGCACTACAAATGAGAATCCACCACTGCAGCTATTTTCTTCCTCTCTCCTTCCCTCAGTTCCTCTCTCTCCTCTCTCCTTCCCCCTCGCTCTCCTTCCCTCTTGTTCTCTCTCTCTCTCTCCTTTCTATTTCACAAATAAAATAGCACAGAGAGAAAGTGAGGGAAAGAGGGCCAGGTAGTGGCAAACCTGGTTGAGTGCACATATTACAGCGCCCAAGGACACAGGAGTGAAGCCCTGGTCCCCACCTGCAGGGGGAAAGCTTCATGAGTGGTAAAGCAGCACTGCAGGTGTCTCTCTGCCTCTTGCCCTATTACCCTTTTCCTCTCAATTACTGTCCAATAAATAAATAAACATAATTTAAAAAGAAAGATGTTTTAAGAGAGAGAGAGAGGGAGAGAGGAAGAGAGAGAGAAAGAGAGAGAAGGAGAGAGAGAGAGAGAGAGAGAGAGAGAGAGAAATTGAGGGCATAGGGACTATAGAGAGGGAGAAAGATCTGTCGCATTGTTAGTGAGGCATCCCCTCCTTGTAGGAGGGCGTCAGGGGGTCATGGGCTCCTTGCACCCAGGTCCTTGCTCTTTGTAATGTGTGAGCTTATATGGGTACACCTCTGTCCTCAATTCTCGTTTATTCCACGTTTCTAAAAATCTGAAAATACGGAAGCTTAAATTAGTAAGGCTTTCTTCCACAGATTTGTTCTTGCTTCTCTGTGGTCTGGTGTCCAATGTGATGTCTAACAGGTACCCCTACCCACCCCACCCCCTCCCTCCTTTTTTTTTTTTTTTTTTTTTTTTTGCAAGAGAACTGCTCAGCTCAGGTATATAATAGCATGAGGGACTGAACCTGGAATTTTGGAGCTTCAGGCATGAACTTTTTGTTTTCTTGCATCACTATTACACTTTGTCTTCAACCCCTTCCAATTATATGTGCTAAGCACATTTTCATTGACCTATAACAGTTCTCAGGTATGCCTTGTGAACTTAAACACAATAGCTAACCTGTTCTAATCTTTAGCACGAGGCCTCTTGTGTGACATCTAGCCCCAAATGTTCTGTTTTTGTACCCTCAAATTTCTCTCTATAGATCATTTTAGATAGAGACACAGAGAAATTGAAAGGGAAGGCAGAGACAGAAAGAGAGACACCTGCAGCCCTGCCTCACTGCTTGTGAAGTTTGCTCCCTGCAGGTGGGGACCAGCGACCCTCAAATTTCTCTAAATCAACAAGGTGGCATATTAAAGTTTTGAACACTATATAAGCTCATCCATAGTTAAATAGTTTTAAAAACAATTATCGAATATTTATTTCATTGGTTTATCCTTATAAAGCTATTTGCATAAGTAAAGGTATGTGACTTGCCAGCCTATGAAGCAGCTTACCACAACATCTGGACTTGTCAACAGGAGGTGTCAAATTTGATCTTTAGCACTGAAATGAAGAAGTGATTCATTCTCTCTTGATTCCTCTTTCCCTCCCTTCTCTCTTGTGTAAAATATATAAATCAAAAAAATTAAAGTAGCATCACAACACTTCTAAACAAGAGAATGTATTCAATTGATTCACTGATTGAATAAGCTATCATGGATGTAGGAGTAGGGTAAAAACTTTAGAATACTCCTTTCATCATGACTGTATTATCATATGCAATTTAAATATTGAACCCATGAAGGAATTTTGTTGTTGTTGTTGACCTGAAATGCTAACCTGGCTTGCTTGATTTAAATTGATTGTATTTGTTGTTTTAATGAAGTAAGGTGTTGCATTCACAATTCATGCTTTCTGTGGCCTTACCTAGTAGACAAGTCTACCATCATAAATCAGTTGAGCAAGTACAACCTTTTTTTTTTTTTTAACTGGAGGTCATCGGAGTTAGTAAATTTCAATTCAAATTAAATCAAAGTTTAGCTGCACTCATTTCAAGGCTTTGATGAAATTCAGATGCGTTCATTCTAAAGATGCTAAATGCTTAACCTGACTCTTTAGAAGGTGTGCATATAAGGTTTAATGTCACTTCTACTTATAATTATACCAAAAATGTACATGCCATAGGGTATAAATGTGATTTGCAATGCAGTGTTAATGCATAAAATCATAATTATTAATCTCCATAACTCAACATTTCTCAGGGAGAAAAGCACCATTTATGAATCACAGGTTCAGGAGCCAGGCAGTGGCACACCTGGTTAAGCGTACACGTTACAGTGAGCAAGGACCCAGGTTCAAGCCCCTACTCCCCCCCACCCCCAACCCCGCAGGGATGAAATGTAATGAGCCAGGAAGTAGGGCTGCAGGAGTCTCTCTGTCTCTTTCTTTCTGTATCTCCACTCTCAATTTCTCTCTGGCTCTATTTAAAAAAATTAAAAAAGTAATCACAAGATGCCAGGGAATGTTTGAAATATATTACATGTAGGGGGGAATTTAATGCTATGACATGTTATAAGAGATAGCTACAAGATTTATGACTGTTGACATAGGAGAGATATATGATAGGCCACAGTTTACCCTGTCGAGTGTGGGCTTTAGAATATGTGAGGGTAAAGGTCTTAATTGGAGCCCTTATCTTGTACAAGGAACACCATGTAAAGGGAAAACTTCACTAACATTGGAGCAGTATTGTGGTGTCTCTGTCTGTTTCCATCTCTCTCTTTCTGCTGGGAAACTGTGCAGACGCAGTTACATCTGCCATGTTGCCCCCTCAGGTTATTGCTAGTTCCCAGAGAGTTGGGACATTCTCGGAGTGCCTGTTCTGCCATGTTGTGCCCTCAGTTGAAGTGCTTTCGTTAGTCTTCCTCCTTCCCATTCTCAGGAGAGTTGTTATCCTATCCTATCCTGGAGTGCTATGGTTACTCCTCCCCCTTCCCATTCTCGCGAGAGCTACTCCCATAAAAGCCCTTCTTCTTCCACACCTCTCTCTCTTGCCGGCTTCTTCACTTCGGTGTTTAGACGCAGGAAAGGTTGCTGCGTGAGGGGGCCATTTTTGTTACCTCCACATGGCCCAACCTGCTTCTCTCTCACCCAACTCTGAGGTGCCAGCGCAAATAAAGATTTGTGTTCCCTCTTCGCTCCGGATCTCCTCTCTCTCTTCTCCACGGCACAGCTTGACACCTCTCTCTCTCTCTCTCTCTTTCTCTCTCTCTCTGTGTGTGTCTCATCCTATATCTGGGAAAAAATAACAAAATATCATCTGACAGTGGGGCAATTATACAGGTGTGAAGTCCCAGCAAAGACCTAGTGACGAAAAAGGAAATAAATCAATAAATAAATAAATAGAGAAAGAGGAGAAATTCCTATGAGAAATCTACTCTTTTAAAATTTTATTCATGGGAGTTGGGCAGTAGCCTCAGGTGGCGTAAAGTGCAAAGACTGGCGTAAGGATACTGGTTTGAGTCCCCATCTCCCCACCTGAAGGGGAGTCATTTCACAAGCAGTGAAGCAGGTCTGCAGGCGTCTTTCTCTCCTTCTCTAGTCTCCCTTCCTCTCTCCATTCTCTGTCCTATCCAACAACGAAAACATCGGTAACAACAATAATAGCTAAAACAATAAAACAACAAAGGCAACAAATAAATAAATTTTAAAAAATTATTCATTTTAGCTCCCCAATAAAATGATTAAATAGAAAATAAACAAAAAAAAAGAAAGAAAACAAGGGCCATTTAGTGATGTATTGGGCTAAGTGTACATATTACTAAATGCAAGGACCTGGGTTTGAGCCCCTGGCTCCCCACCTACAGGAGGTCTGCTTCACAGGGGTGAAGTAAGTCTGCAGGTATCTATCTTTTTCTCCCTCTATTTCCCCATCCTTTCTCAATTTCTCTCTGTCCTATCTAATAAACATTAGAAAGAAAGGGAGAAAATGGCTGTTGGGAGCAGAGAATTAGTAGTTCTGGCACCAACCTTGGAAACTAAAAAAAAAAAAAAAAAAGAGGGGGGAGAGATATTTCCTAATAATTAAAAGACAATAATGAACCAGAAGCAATGAAACTACATGAAACCTGTCACCAGAAACAGAAAATTATAATGTAGTTAATTAATCGATAATAAAAATAAATAAAACCCAAACAAACAAAAATCTACAAACCTTTGTGTTTCAATTTCTCAATGAACAGTATAGTAAATTATCGAATTGATTTTACTAGTTATTTTAATTTTTTTCATATTACTTCTGTAATGTTCTTGTTTCTATATGGAGCTTTTCTTATATTACAGTGGGATAATGTTAGGATAGTTGTAGACTAAAATGTCTTATGTATGCTGTGAATCCTAATTAGATCGCTGTACTTAATGAAGACTGAAGTTCTGTCAGTTAATTTTCTATGCAAACTGTTTGTCTCTTAGAGAATTCCTGTAATTAAAGAAGGCTTTTCAATCATTGTCTTGGGGAGTGGTAGTCATTGGCTTCCAGTATAGTTGTTGCCACATGGCTACATTGTTTCATTTTCCATGATAGTTGTCTGTAGAACACACTCACCCAGCAGCTCAAGTCCTTTCCCACTACTTTACACTAAGATCCAAGCAACCTTCTCCATCTCTTCCCTTTTGTGCCCTCCCAGAATTCCTTGCCTGGGTGCTGTATACCACACCCAGTCCAGCTGAAGTACTCTGAATATCCATTAGTAGGTATAAATGCTTATGGCTACATCTTTTTGAGTGTTAAATTTTTTTCTTAAGAAAGACATAAACAGAAGCCAGACCTTTCAGCTTCTGTACCCTATAATGACCCTGGGTCCATACTCCCAAAGGGATAAAGAAAAGGAAAGCTATCAGGGGAGACGATGGAATACAGAGTTTTGGTGGTAGAAATGGTGTGGAATTGTACCCCTCTTATCCTATGGTTTTGTCAGTGTTTCCTTTTTATAAATAAAAATTAAAAAAAAAAACAAGAAACAGATAAGTGCCTAGACACATGTAGCAGGCACATGTGTGTGATTTTATTCAGGAAAAAATGGAAATTTAATTTAAAAATGACAAGAGAGAAAGACAAATACTGACAGTACAAAGGCCAATATCATAAATTTCTGATGAATACTAATAAAGAATATTATTCTCTTGAGTTATAAGATGATGACTTTATTTTGCAGATATTCATTATGATTTATTTACAGCAAAGGAAAGTAAAAATGAGATATTTAGAAGCTGTCTTTTATTATGATATATTTTCACAGTCACTATGTTACTGATAGATAGTTCATCAGATCTTTATGGTCAGGACAGTGCTGAAAAGAACTAACTGGTCAAATCTCTCATTTTTAATTTAATTTGGTGAACATTTTGAGAATTAAAGTCATGTAAATCAAACTATACCTTTTATTATTCTTATTCTGATAAGAAAATATTTAACATCTTGAAAAATACTCTCTATGTAACAGAGTACATAAATATTTATGAAAAACACTTTCTGTTCAGCCTATTGGCTTTCTCTGGCTAACAAGTCATAACATGAACTGTAATTTGGATGGAGTTTAACTCAGTTTGTTCTGGTCATTGCCTTCAGATATTGTTTGGAGTCATAGGAACAGGGCAATTAACCATTCAGAATGCCTGGCTACTCTCTAACATGTTGCAGAGAGATATATATGAATAATGATTGCAAAGATAAATTCAATTTTATTTTTCCTAGGAGTTCTTTCTTTCAAACATGTAACACTGGAGACAAAATATAGTATTTTAACATAAATTTCAGTATAAAAATAATAAAAAGCAAAAAAAATAACCAAAGATTTAGAAAGAGAGAGATAAAGAGACAGAGATAGACAGTACAAATGAAAAGGCAGTAAATTTAATGCATTTGGATTATCTGTGCAATGTAAAATCTCATTGCCGAATTGATCTTTTATATTTGTTTATTATTTACTGATAATTAGAAAATTAATATGATTTTTAATTCTTTAAATTCAATTATAATTAAATATATTATTAAAATTTTAAACTTACAATGTAATGTCTTTAAGAGACCATCTTTACTACTGGTCATGTTGTACAAATGAATACTGACAAAGATGAAATGCCTGGTTTCTAGCATTACTTTTTGAGTTTCCAGATGTTTTGAAAAACACTTTTTTATTTAAAATTTTATTTATAAAAAGGAAACACTGACTAAACCATAGGGTAAGAGGGGTACAACTCCACGCAATTCCCACCACCAGAACTCTGCATCCCTTCCCCTCTTCTGATGACTTTCCTATTCTTTAACCCTCTGAGAGTATGGACTCAAGGTCATTGTAGGATGCACAAAGTTGAAGGTCTGGCTTCTGTAATTGCTTCTCCACTGAACATGGGCGTTGACAGGTCGATCCATACTCCCAGCCTGTCTCTTCTCTCTTCACTAGTGGGGAAGGGCTCGGGGAAGCATGGCTCCAGGACACATTGGTGGGGTTGTCTGTCCAGGGAAGTCTGGTCGGCATCCTGCTAGTGTCTGGAACCTGGTGGCTGAAGAGAGTTAACCAAGCAAATTGTTGACCAATCATGGACCTAAAGGCTGGAATAGTACAGATGAAGAGTTGGGGTTTCCTACACTTTGTAGCTAGTAGGCATATTTTAGTTATATTCCAAAGGGCCTGAGGCTATACTATTTTTTTTTCTTTTTCTTTTTCCCCTGAGCCTGAAATCTGATATGCAGGTGGATCCACCTGGGGATTGTCTGGGGAGATGATGTCACCGCTGTAAAGAGGACCAGAAAGCTGGATCAGGGAAGAGAGTAGCTCTCTAATATGGGAAAGGGGTATAAACATTTTTGCCTGTAAACATCAATTTGATGTGATCTGGGGCCCATGTTTAAAGACTGTATTTTTTGCTTAAAATGTTATGTGGTGTTATAGAGGATAAGGAGCCTGTGAACTGGGACTGGGACAATGACAATTCAGTGGAAGCATGATTTCTTTGGGAGTAGAAGTAATAGTTGTTACTAAGCAACTAGGCAGAAGGCAGGATCATTTACAACACCAAATATGGCAATAGGGAAACTCTAATTCAATATAATTGATCAGTATATGCTCATAAAGGTTGAGTCAACCAATATCTATGTGCACGTGAGAGCACACGCACACACACACAATTTCTATACTCCTACATGCATTGCCCAGACTCAGTGCATGTCCCAGATTCTCTCCCCAAGATGAAACAATGAAGAAAAGAAAAAGGTGAAAAACATCTGTTTTTTTAGTGCCCTTCTAGAATTTGTATTCTAGTCTCAACACAGGACTGTGATGAATGAGGAAAGTATTATGTACATTAGCAAGTAATTGATCTTTTTTTTCTCCATTTCCTAAGTAATTGATCTTATGGAGAAAAGATAACTGAGGAAATGTAATGACAGGAATAGGATTAAGGTTAAGATGAGTATCTGTTTTAGCTTGCTAGTATATATTGCCACAAATCTGACTCTTTTTTAGCAAGGTAAACCAATCCATTCAAAAGTTGTGAACATTCAGATATGGATACATTTTGAGTACCATCATTTTGCCTATCATCAATAATATCCAAGAAATACTTCACTGACATTTAAGAAAAGATCTAAATGAAAGGATGGTACAACTTTCAGAGGTAGAGCATTCTGTATGGTGAAAATCCTAGTTTGTTCCAGAAAAAGTGAAGGTCAGTATGACTGGAAAAGAGAGCCCAAGATGGGGAGATGAATAGTATGAGAGCAGGTCCAATGGCATCCCAAAAAGGCCCTAAGTGGGGGCTGGGCAGTGGCACATCTGACAGAGCACACCTGATTTTAGTTTAGTTTTAGTGATTTGCAAGACTATAAGATAATAGGAGCATAATTCCATACCACTCTCACCACTAAAGTTCTGTGCCCCCCACACCCCTTGAATGGTAACCACCATAGTTCTCCCAGGATTAAAGATATGAGTTGACTATATACATACATATGTTTTTTTTCCTTGTGTTTCAATATTCTATATGCTACATATGAGTGAAATCATCCCAAGGTTGCCCTTTACTTCCTTACTTATCAACCATAATCACTGACAGTCCGGTACATTTACAAAGGAAACATAGTTTTTCTTTTTAACTGATGAGTAGTACAAGACAGAGTACATGTCCCATAAATTATTCTTTTGTATTTATGAGACTCAAATTAATTTTAATTCCATTCTTAAAGTTTTTTTCCCCACTACCTCTAAGTAATCTTCATAGGTTGTTTCCTCTTGATATTCACAATTTTTTAAAAAAGATTTTATTTATTAATGAGGAAGATAGGAGGAGAGAAAAAGAACCAGACATCACTTTGGCACATGTGCTGCCTGGGATCGAACTCAGGACCTCATGGTTGAGAGAGTCCAAAGCCACCTCCCGGAGACCACAATATTTACAATTTTTAATAAAGAAAATTAAAAAAACACGCACCAGAGAAACTTGTGAGCCATTTCCGCAAAGATGGCTGACCCCACGTGGAAGAAGATGTCCATTTTTATTCACTTCTTTTTTTTTTTTTTTTAATTTTTTATTTAAGAAAGGATTAGTGAACAAAGGCATAAGGTAGGAGGGGTACAACTCCACACAATTCCCACCACCCAATCCCCATAACCCACCCTCTCCCATGATAGCCTTCCCATTCTCTAGCCCTCTGGGAGCATGGACCCAGGGTCGTTGAGGGTTGCAGAAGGTAGAGGGTCTGGCTTCTGTAATTGCTTCCCCGCTGAACATGGGCGTTGACTGGTCGGTCCATACTCCCAGTCTGCCTTCTATGTCCCACCTTCACTTCCTTTCTAAGCCACGCCCACACCTATTACAACTTGCGTGTATCCTGCCTTTTTCCTCTTCTCCTTCATAAAAGGGCAGAGAGTGCACATTTTATAATACTCAAGAAGCCCAGGTCAAGCTCCCAGTCTTCACCTACAGGGGTGAGGGTGGGGGGGGGGATCACAAATAGTGAAACAGGACTGCTGCTGATGTCTCTCTCTCTCTTCCCCTTTACCTTCCTCTCAGTATCTTTCTATTTCTACCCTAAATTAACTAATTAAACTATTTAGAAAAAGGGGTTCTAGGCATGGCTTATTTCAGAAAAATGCCATAGTCACTCACATGGGAGAACAAAGATGAATGCATAGTCCAGAAGTTGTTGATCATAACGAAGGAAAAGAAACTTGACACTGGGAGTCGGGCTGTAGCGCAGAGGGTTAAGCGCAGGTGGCGCAAAGCACAAGGACCGGCATAAGGATCCCGGTTCGAACCCCGGCTCCCCACCTGCAGGGGAGTCGCTTCACAGGCGGTGAAGCAGGTCGGCAGGTGTCTATCTTTCTCTCCCCCTCTCTGTCTTCCCCTCCTTTCTCCGTTTCTCTCTGTCCTATCCAACAACGACAACAACAATAATAACTACAACAATAAAACAACAAGGGCAACAAAAGGGAATAAATAAAATAAAATATAAAAAAAAGAAACTTGACACTCCTACTGATATTGATAAGTCCTATAAGTGTATAACCAATATTGGTAAGTATTTTTATTAGTTATTTAATAAAGATTGACCAGATTGAGAGATAAGAGGGGTATAATTCCATACAGTTCACACAATCAGAGTTCCATATCCCATTCCTTCCATTGGAAGTTTTCTTATTCTTTATCTCTCTGGGAGTACGGACCAAAGATCTTTATGGGGTGCGTAAGGTGGGAGGTTTGGCTTCTGTCATTGCTTCTCCATTGGACATGGGTGTTGACAGGTAGATCCATACCCCCAGCCTGTTTCTGTCTTTCCCTAGTGGGGTAGGGTTCTGGGGAGGTGAGGTTCTAGGACACATTGGTGAGATTGTCTTCCCAAGTGGCCCATGACTTTACTGATTTTTGCCTGAGCCCTAGAACTAACATGCAAGTGAGATAAAAGTATTATCTGGGAAGATGGTGTTAGAGTATTATTAACTATTAGAAAAAAAAAACTGAATAGTTTGTAGACAGGTAGAAGCAAAAGACCAACCAAGAGGTTATAAAAAGAGTCTGTATAGATGTTGAAAGCTTGGTACAAACTGGTAGTAAAGTGATAATTGGTTGAATTCTGGTTAGATGTCAAAAGCAGACATGTTAGAATTTGCTTGGGGTAACACATGGTGTGTTAAAAAAAACCAAAAAACAGGTAATGGGATTTTTTTTTTTTACTATACCTGATACCTTGGATTTAACACTTAGAATTTATTGCCCTTTATTGCAATAAGTAAAATTATAAGAAGCAGAAGGAAGAAGTGTTTTTATTTTGCTTTATTGGGGAATAATATTAGAAGTTAACAGTGTTTGAGTACTAAGGGCTATGAATCTATGAGTATGCTCTATGTTTGTAAGAGGACTAAGGCTACAGTGAAAGTAAACAATGACCTTAAAAAAAAAAGAAGTTAATCTGTTATGAGAACTCTGGTGGTTCTCTGGGAAGTGGGAAGATGGGAATACTGAAATTTGTGCTGGGTGTGGATGGAACTATACATGGTAATCTTATAATCTTGTAACAAACTATTAATAACTAATGAAAGTTAAAATAAAGTTGGTCAGGTACACTTGGCTATTTGATATCCAAATTAAGATGACTCATAGAGTTCTAGAGTTCAGGAAAGATAGAAATAGTAGTCAGGATATGGTTTTCAAAGACAGTTAACTAAAGTCATTATAATTTGTGGAAGTGCTAAATGATATATTTAGATAAAAAAATTAATTCAAGAGCTACATACCAGATTGTGCTAAAAAAGAGATCAGGGAAGGAAAGGGATCCCACAAAAACCACTGAGGCAGAATGAGGAAGAATATTGGATGAGGAACCTAAAGGGCATAGATTTCTGAGTCCAAGACAGAAAATAATTCAGTAGAGTGAGGGAGTCTGTGGCTTACTGTTGTATGTCAAGAAAGCAGAAATCTAAGGGGGGGAAACACAGTGGCTTTAGTGCTGCTAGAGGGTTTTGTTGATAAGAGCAGTTGTAGTGATACTTCTAATTGCAACTAGCAGCATGAAAATAAAATTGAGTGTTGAAAAGGAACTGCAAATGAAATTATTTGTTAATGTTTTACTATATAATCTAAACAGTAGCTGAAGGCAAACACACACACACACAGACACTGTAAACCATTAATCCCACCAATAAAGAAAGGAAAAAAAAAGAAATATTCATTCTAGAACAAGAATTACGAGAAAACAAATGTAAACATTGCAGACAAGATGGGCTTATGAGGGTTATATCCGAAAAGATGCAGCACCCAGAAGTTCAGTTAAAAGCCCTCAATTCAAAAGTAGCTGAAGCAAGTGCCCCCCTCAAAATATTTCAGATAAGTGAAGGGCAAATTCAGATAGCTACAAAATAGGTTCTGAGTTAAAATTCTCAACTTTGAGAATGCCAAATAGAGTTTTTACAAGAAACCCAAGAAAGCAAATTATCATAGTTGAAGACTCCAAATACTGGGGGGTAGGGGAGGAGTGGGTGGTGGCACACTTGGTTGAGTGCACATATTACAATGTGCAAGGGCACAGGTTTGAGCCCCAGGTCCCCAAGTGCAGGGTGAAACTTTCCCAAGTGGTGAAAAACAGTGCTGCAGGTGTCTCTCTCCTCTTTCACACACTTCTTCCTCAATGTCTGGTTGTCTTCCATCCAATAAATAAAGAGTAAATAAGGACTCCATGTACATATGGAAAAAAATTTCTTGACAATAAAGAAAATTTGATGGTGAGGATGAAAAGTAGGGCCACTGTTCATGGAGAAATAACAGAAGGATATCATTTGTAATTGGAATTTAAAAGTCAACTGGACTATAATAACCTAAAAGAAGCTTAAAAAACTGATTCCTGGTGTTAAGATAACTTATTTTTGGAAAGTCTTTAGAAAATTAAAAAAACAACAACTTTGCACTTTTTTGGTCAATCATTTGAAGTAGAAAAAAACAAATGAAATATATTCCAGATGGAAAAAGTGTCTTTGAAGTCAGAAAACATACCATAAGCTGGGGCTCTAGTCAGAAGTTCTGAGATTGCCAAACAGACATGATGGACCTAGAACTCGAATAGATTCCTCTCTCTAATGTTACAGGTCATCTCTATCAGGAACAACACAATAGACCCCACTGTGGGCCCCCATAGGACCTTGTCCTCAACTTGGATCAACAATGGTAGACAATGTCCCATCCTCCGAAGGGAGGCTGGACAATATACTCTATCTTCCACATCAGGAAGATGGGTCCTGAAGTTGAGGCAGCTTGGAACATTCCTACTCATGACCACAGAGTGTGGGCTCAGATCTACAGGGATGCAGAAGTCACATAGGCTCCTAAGCTGAATATGGGCCCCAGAACAAATCGATCGCGTTTACAGTGAGCAATGTTTATACACTTTCCCATATTTGGGAGCTACTCCCTCCCCTGATCCATCTTTCTAGTTGTTTCTCCAGCCATAATATCATCTCATCTCCCCAGACAATAACTTGTATCCACCTTCATATCAGATGTCAGGCTCAGGAAAGTAACAACAACAATAAAAATACTAGTATAGTCATGGGTTGTTTAATATAACTAAAATAGGACTACTAACTATCTACAAAACAGAGACCCCCAAATCTTCATCTGAACTATTTCAGCCTTTAGATTAATGATTAGTCAACAATTTGTTTGGCTCTATATGTTAACTCTTTTTTTAGCCACCAGGTTCCAGCTGCTACCATGATGCCAAATGGACTTTCCTGGGCAGAAGAACCCACCAATATGTCCTGGAGTCCCACTTCCCCAGACTCCTGCCCTACTAGGGGAAAAGAAAGACAGGCTGGGAGTATGGCTCAACCTTCCAGCACCCATGTTCAATGGGGAAACAATTCCAGAAGTCTGACCTTCCACCTTCTGCACCCCAAAATGTCCCTGGATCCATACTCCTAGTGGGATAAAGAATAGGAAAGCTATCAGGGGATGGGATGGGATACGGGGTTCTGGTGGTGGGAATTGTGTGACGTTCAACCCCTCTTACCCTATTTTTTTTGTCAGTGTTTCATTTTTATAAATAAAAATTAAAAACCATACATAATGTGTGAGAAGCACAACTTGAGCTAAACTTAAAGTAATAACTCAACTATATCTAGAAAATGAGATGACACTGAACAGGAGACTAACAGTAATAGAAAATGATCAGGTAGAGAAAGGGGACACTTAGATGGGAAATAAGTCATGCACACAGAAAAATGGTGACATTGAAAGAAAAGAATAACCTTACTAGATACTTGCTAGGGCCCATGTTATTGATCAGTACATGTATACATATGTCCATAAGCAAGGGCAATTATATATCTCTAAGTAAAAGTGTTTAATAACCTCCTGTAAATAGAATTAGTCCTAATAATCCTAGAAATTTAGTAGAATGGCCTAAAGAAAGTATCATAAATTCTGTAACCATATATTTTTTACTTAGGTCTGGATACACTCCTCTCCTACCCCTTACCTCACTTACCTCAATCACCCAATCTACTCAATTAACTATACAAAGGTAGTATGTACCTTATATTCTTCCATCTTTTAAATCTTCTGATAGCAACATCAGTGTTATTGTTACTACTTGATAAGCTTTAGAAGAAACTTTATACAACTGTCTCAGAGATATATTGACAATAACTATGTATCAGGTAAAGTATAATGATTGCCCCTAGAACAACCTTTATGCATGTCATGAAACAAGTAAATGCAGAAAAAATTGTGGCTAACAAAGACTGCACTAAAACCCTAGGTGTGTCTCCTCCTAAACTTAAGGCCAGATGCCATAAATATAATACTGGTTGAACACAACAAATGTCATTTAGCATTTTAACAACTGGGAGAAAGTCTATGCTTATCAGATAATGAAGTGACTACAAAAGTGGGGTAAAGGCAAGAGACTGGCTCACTTAATTATTGCTGAGCTCACGTGGATTAACTCTCAGCCAGGAAGGTAAATGACTGGTTATATAGGCAAGAGACACCGGGGAAAATTGGGACACTCTCATTTAATGGCAGATAGATATGGGTTTAAATAGAGAACCAAACAAAGAACATTTTTCAAATATGTCAGAAATTACAGGATTTTTAAAGATCAGTTTGCCCCTATGGTAGGGGGCTTGTTTGACAGGAATTGATGAGATACATAAAGGTCAAGACAATTATTCTCCATGATGCAAGCAACTTAATTATCCAAAGGTATTTGAGAGAAACATAGGTGTTAAACCAGCGAGATAGAGAAATGATAAACAGAGCATGATAGTTATCAAATCTATAAGGAAATAAAGTTTGGAGTTTCACTGACTGATGTCAGGGAGGTATTTCATGGAGTATGCTTTCTCTAGTGATCAAAAGTGAGGTGATTTTGTGAACTTTGGGTGACTATGTGAACTTTTAATGAACCTTAAGGAAGGCAGCCATGTGGCCTGCAGTTAGTGGGGAGAGGCAGTAATGTTTCTGTGGGCTTGAGAGTCTGAAAAGGGAGAACTGAGTCTGAGAGACTGTTTTTCCCCTTTGCTCATCTCAGGGAGAGAGACTAACAAGGGGGTGTCTTTCCCAGACCTCCATCCAAGGATAGGGGGAGTTTCCCCTAAGCTCTATCAAGCTTACACATAGTCCCACAAATGATGGTCTTTTTTGCCACTGTCAGCCCACCCCATCACTCAGGCTCCAAGACAGGGAATCCTTGGATTCCCCTACAGATAATATGGGCTGACTTCCAAAAGGTATAACCATGGAGTAACAGAGAACAGAACCAATTTTCCCTCAAATAGAAAATGTCTACAATTATCAAACTTAACAAAACTCACCAACTACAGCTGAGAAACCCACAGAGGCACTGCAGCTTCAGGCGGGTGAGAAGGGGTTCAGGGAAAGTAAGCAGACACAAAGAACTTAGAGCTTCAGCACAGAGCAGCATTCACCCTCTACTTGCTTCAGTAGACACAGCATCACAGTATTGGCTGTGAGAGAAGGGAAACCCTTAATGTTTAATCAAAACAAACAAACAAAAAGCAGAGCATTTGTAATTGAGAGAAATCTGGTCTATTGCCAAAACATAAATGTAATTAGCTGCAGTTGGTGATGAAAGGCTACAGTGATACCTGCTTTTCTGAACACAGCCTAAGCCTAGAAGAAAACCCCTGAGGCTTGATTTTAGAATTAAATCATACGGAGAAACCAATATACAAACCACAGGGAGTACAAAAAGCTCAAGGAAGCAAGAAACCTAACCCGAGCCCCTAACTCCTCCACCACCATATAAACAAAATGAAGCCCAGAGATCACAATAGCACCATCTACTGGTCAAAAATAACCAGCACAATAAATGCATAAACAGAAAAAATAGCAGGAGTAAACAACAAACCATGTCATAACAGCCAGACAGAAATGAAACGGAAGAACTCCAAGAAATTACAGATGTAGACATACTATCAGAGAAAAAATGCAGACAGCTTATTATGAGGACTCTCTAAAAATAAGTATGGTATGGAGAAGCATATTCAAGAGTTGAAAGAATTTTTTACGAAGGAGTTAGAAACCACAAAAAAAGAGCTCCAAACAGACTTTTGTAAGAAAACAGAAAACGTGAAAGAAGGGTTTCGATTAGAGTTCACAAAGCAGTTAGGAAGCATGAAAGAAAGACTTTAAACAGAATTGCGGAGTGAAAACACTCCAAGTGCAGTTCAAGCTTCAGTAGATGGCTTTGGTAGTAGATTCATTTATGTCCTCCTTAAGGTAAGGGCTGGGGACTTAAATCCTGTTCCTCGAGCATTGTAGCATGTGCACTTAACTGAGTGTACCACTTCCTGGCCCCTTATATATTTTTTGAGAATGAGAGAGGATAAATGGAAAAACAGACAAAAAAGAAAAACCACAGAATCATTCCACCATCCACAAGTATCCCAGGTGATGATGGGCTAGAACTTGTGGCCATAGATATGGCAAGGTATGTAGTCTACTGGTAAGTTATCTCCCAGTTCTTCATTTTTCCATCCAAGTATCCTATCCTTCCTCTTGTCCTGATGTCTTAACATTAGAAGGCCCCAGGTGTTGGTCCTGAGACAGTTAATTCATTACATGATCTCAAGCTGTTTCATGGTTTTAAGTATCAGTTTTAGTCTCTTGTTCAATTTTCCTCCCAGTTACAGATGCCTTTATCTAATAATTTATAGAACATTTCTATTAGATAATAAAATAGAAATATTAAATCGAACATGCATAAAATCAAAGAGCGTTTTCTACTATGTCTGCTTTTCTTACAATAACTCCTGTCTCAGTCACCGTGCTCTAAAGCTTCAGGGTCAACTTTCTCTCTCCTTACTTCACATTAGCAGTGGATACTCAGGGTCTAACTTGTTTGATGAAATCATCATGACCAGTTTACCCTAGGGACAGTCATCTGGTGCTTGAACTATTGTTATTGTTTTCTATTTGGTATCATGAATATTTCTTATGGTTGAGTTTATCTTTTTAGTTATGGTACACACTAAGGTCAAATTTAACCTTGTTTTATTTCTTTTTTGTGTGGGGGGGTCACTACTATTTTTTAAAAAATATATCAAGGTTATTTTACACTTTTGTCCAGGAGGAGTTATAATGTCTTTTCAGTAGATTTATATAGAATTGGATATTTCTCTGACCTCAGCCTCTGGTACTTGTCTTAACTACTTTGCTTATAGACATGTTGGCCTTTTGCTGCTCTAAAATACCATCACAGGGCCATTGTGTCAGCAACATTATACACTTTAAGAACTCTTTCAAAAAGGAATTAGTAAATGACCCATTCTGGGTGCTACTTTTCAAAACGTATATGTCTAAGTGTATGAAGTATAGTCTAATCTTTGAATGAACAAAGTATAAATTGTGAACACTTTAACTTCTAGGATTACTGACATGAAACACCACCTCCTTATTACTGATTCCACTTTGTACCACTCTTCTGTCTTCCTTCCTATAATGACCTATAGGAAGAATGATTTTCCCTCTGTCCAAATCCTGGGGAATATTATTATGCTTCTTTTTGAGAATGAAGATGCTAATTTGTCTTGAAGAAAGTGAAAAACTGTTTTCTCCCAGCAAAAAATGTTGAAGGCATTGAATTTATGATGCTTAAGAAAAGGCTCAAGAAGAACAAATTTATGTTGGAAGTTAATCTTTCATTAAAAATTTATGATAGCCCACCACACCTAAATTCCAAGGGAAAAACATTTAATTCAAAATTTATATTTTAAAATAATTTTAGTGAAAGATTTATCTTTTGTTGAAAACATGAAAATAAACATTTAAAATATTGTTTCATAATTGAAGAATGTGGTCCAGTGATCGAGTAGTATAGAGAGAAGAGAAAGTTATTACATATGAACTACTTAACAATTAATACAAAAATTTTTATAAGCCCCAATACATTTTGACATTACAAATGAGTTTTTCCTAATCCTGTTATTAAGACTCTTAGTAAAGCTGAGATATATTTGGTGTGCTTACTATTTGTAGTGATATAAATGCTTTACACTAATTATCCTATTTTCTGCTAAATTGAAGATTAGCACATCAAATGACATTAATTGGCAAGAGACTCAATATTTCTTTATCTCCAGCACTTGCATTTTAAACAACCACACATTCTCCCTCTAAATGATGATTAAGACAAAAGAGGTAATACATAAATTGTAAAAATAACACTTTTGGTGCATTTTTTAAACTTCATCTTCATTGAATTTCATTTTTCAGGAGCTATTCATGAACCCTGACTGGCCTGAAAATAAAGAAATCTATTGCTTTTAATTCACATCTAGTACAGCCTTTGGAATTTTTTTCCAGTTTGAATTTGACAGGACAGAGAGAAATTGAGAGGGGTGTGGAGCCAGGGAGAGAGAAAGATAGACACTTGCAGACCTGCTTCACCACTCATGAGGTGTCCACCCTGCAGGTGGGGAGAGTTGGGGCTTAAACCCAAGTACTTGTGCTTGGTCATACAGTGCACTAAACCGAGTACCCAGCCACCACCTGGACCCCTTTGATTTTTCAGTTCTCTGAAGAGATTCTAAGCATGTAAACTCAGGAGAAAGTACTTCTTTCTGTAATATAAACTCTCAAGCCATGCTGTTTATTTTTTTATGTTTTCAGGGCTCTCCTAGACAATAATATGTTTAGCAACAATAAAATAATGCAGGGTCGACAAGGAGGCTCAGTTTGATGTTGCACTTTCTTATTACCCAAGTTGGAGCCCCGCTACCACTACGGTGAAGTGATACAGGGAACTTAGGTGCTGTGACGTCTTTCTGTGTCTTTGTCTTTCTACCTCACAAAGTCAGACTAGAGTAGTGAATCCCAGTGACTTCTTCCCCAAAATAAAATAAATGTAAAAGTGAGTTCAAAATATACAGCATATTCTAATAATTTATTTAGAAAACATTCTAACTAGGTTTTTATCTTCGTCTCTAATTCTAGTATTTTGTTTTGACTAGAATATTCATGGCTTAGTCTTACAGAATTCTTTAGTTATTCAAATCAATGCACTCTCACAATAAAGCCCAAAATTATTTCTGATAAATACATTCATTGATAGAAGAAAATTCAGAAAAAATATGATATTTCAGAGAAAAACATTCTAAAAGTATCAGATGCTGATATGTTCTTACATATTTACAGAGAAAAATCTGGATAAAGCATATAAGTATCCTAATAATTGAAAATAATCAACACCAGTGATTACTGTCAGATGCTCTAGATATTCTTCCTAAACACAGTCTTGATACACTTAAATCCTCACTAACCTCATAAAGCCACTGATGATACAGCTTCTGATAAAATAATTTTACCTCATCCCAAACCATTAAAACCCTTCCTTATGGAAATGATAGATATCCCATAACTCTTTCTTTATCTTTATGTAAAAAAGATTCCCAACATTTTAATCAAGCATTTCAACATAACACATTCATTCTTTTAGTAGACTTTATTATATATACTTTTTTATTGCCATCAGCATTATCACTGGGGCTTGGTGCTGGTGCTATGAATCCACCACTTCCAGCTACCATCTTTCTTTCTTTCTTTTTTTCCTTCTTTCTTTCTTTCTTTCTTTCTTTCTTTCTTTCTTTCTTTCTTTCTTTCTTTCTTTCTTTCTTTCTTTCTTTTCCTTCCTTCCTTCCTTCCTTCCTTCCTTCCTTCCTTCCTTCCTTCCTTCCATCCATCCATCCATCCTTCCCCTTCCTTCCTTCCTTCCTTGGAAGGTATAGTTAAATAGGGTAGAGAGAAATTGCAAGAGGATGGGGAGACAGAATGAGACAAATTCCAAGGAATTTGTGGCTTAGTACAGTACACTTAACAGTGATTTCAGTGTCAGACAGGAGTAGAGAATTACATTCTTTTTCCTCAGCACCTACTTTCATATTGGACTTAGAGATGTTGCAAAGAGAAATTCAAATATTTGTAATGTTTATTACACAATAAGGTACAAGATAAACAGTGAAAAATTAGCATATCTAAGTATAAAATTCAACACCAGTTTTCAAACAGAGAAATGGCAAAAAATAATTAGACTTATTTTTTGAAAAATTGTAAAACACATATTCTAACCATTATTTTTGCCCATGTTTACCTTGTCATCACCTTTAAAAATTCTTTTTTTTTCCTCCAGGGTATCGCTGTGCCTGCACTACGAATCCACTGCTCCTGGAGGCCATTTTTCCCATTTTGTTGCCCTTGTTGTAATCGTTATTGTTATTATAGCTGTTGTTGTTGTTGGATAGGACAGAGAGAAATGGAGTGAGGAGGGCAGGAGGAAAGAAAGATAGACACCTGCAGACCTGCTTCACCGCTTGTGAAGCGACTCCCCTGCAGGTGGGGAGCCTGGGGCTGGAACCAGGATCCTTCCTCAGGCCTTTAAGCTTTACGCCATGCGCATGGAAGAACCGCCCAGCCCCCACCTTTAAAAATTCTTAAAGTGAAAAATAGTAAGTTCTTTAACCATTAATATCCAAGTGTAATTAGTTTCTGTTTCAAAACTTTATTTTGGCTGGCAAAAATTCTCACTTGGATAGTGCACTGCTTTGCCATCTGTGTGAACTAAGTTCAAACCCAGCCCCCAATTGACGGAAGGTGACGTTGGTACTGTGGTCTCTTTCACCGTTCTGGTTCTCTCTCTACTGAAATATATATATATAATTTGTTATAAATAATCTTTTCTTTTCTTTTGTTTTCATTATGAGTAACCTAAAATTAGGTTAAGAACTGATATATTTTATAAAATTGAAAACATCCTCATGAGGAATGAATGCACAAATACTTGCCCTTTTTATTTATTATAAGAATGTTTCCTTCAGTGTGCAGGGGGCGTACTTGAATCTGGCTTGTCCACATGGCAAAGCAATAAGCTATTCAGCCAATCCCTGATTCATTCTTGTTTGTTTGTTTGTTTTTGTCCCCAGGCTTATCACACTAAGAGTCCAACTACTTTTGTTGGCCATTTCTTTTTTTCTATTTTATTTGACACGACAGAGACAGATTGAGAGAGGAGGGGGGAATGGAGGGGGAGAAAGAATGAGAGATACCTGTAGGTCTGCCTTACAGCTCATGAAACTTCCCGGTGCTGTTGAGGAGTGGGGGCCCAAACCGATGGACCTTGTGCATGATGATATGTGCACTTCACCGGGTACACCACGATCCAAACCCCTTGATTTATTCTTTTGAGTTAGTTTGTTTTCGATATTATGCCAGTGAGATTCACCTATATTACAACTTATGGTCATAATATAGGTGAATCTCACAGGTCGTAGTTCATTTATTGTCCTTATCCAATAAAGGTAGAGTGTTGTATTCTGGAATGTATTTTCTTGCTGTTTTTTCTGTAGTTGCCTCTTTTTTTTTTTTTCCTGATTTACACTGAGATTTCCTGGAATGATACTTGCACCAGAGAATGGCTATTAATAGCCTACTTATTCTTTGCCTCTTTACTGCCATCTTAAAATAGCTCCCCTAGTCAGTCAGTTTAACGCTTGGAAATCAATGCTTAGTGACCCTCCACAATAAAACAACACTGTTCTCATTCTGTGAAGAACCTGACAAGTACTCACTTTGTACGTGTTGGAACTCTTCCTGCAGTTTGAAATTAAGTAACCATTAACACTGTGGTTGTTTTATTACCTTTCCTTTTGGAATACTTTATCATTAAGCAAAGTCAATGCCTAATTTAGTAAGAACCTCTAATTTTTTTTAATTACACTTTTACTACACAGTGTACATGACTTTCTAACACCCAGAGAGTGATGGAAGGAAGCTTGTTTAGACTTGTTCAAAATCATGAAAATCTGGAGAATGATTATTCAGGTATACACATTTTATCAGGTGACTGGGTTTTACAACAGCAGATTGTCTGTTGCATGGTTTTTGGATATTACTTGTTTTAAAGAATTTCCCAGGGAGCTGGGTAGTGGCATACCTGGTTAAGTGCATAACATACTAAGAGCAAGGACTCATGCAAGGATCCAGGTTTGAGTCCCTGGTACCCCACCTGCAGGGGAGACATTTCACAAGAGATGAAGCAGGTCTGCAGGTGTCTGTCTTTCTCTTTCCCTCGCTTTCCTTCCTCCTCTTTCCTCAATTTCTCTCTGTCCTATTTGTGCCAGCACTGAGAAGTCTCAGTAATAAGTAAAAAGAAGAAAAAAATGCCCTTGCCTCTTGTTCTTCTTCTTATTTCTCTTAATGATTAATGTTATGTAAAGCTATATCTTTTCTTCACTTTGTCAAAATTCTATACATATGTAAAAGTCCACTGTTCAACTTTTCTGTGTATTAAACATGACTTTTTCCCCCATTATACTATAGGGGAAAAACATATTTGTATAACTTGATTTTATGCTTGATAGGTTTCTTAAGTTATCCTAAGTGGTTCTTAATACCAGGCAAAATAAATAAGTACTAATTTCTTTATGTCATCTATTAAAAAAAAGGAGGGAGTTGGGCGGTAGCGCAGTGGGTTAACTGCAGTTGGCACGAAGCTCAAGAACTGGCATAATGATCCAATGATCCTGGTTGGAGTCCCAGGCTCCCTACCCGCAGGGGAGTCACTTCACAAGCAGTGAAGCAGGTCTGCAGGTGTCTCTCTTTCTCTCCCCCTCTCTTCCCCTCCTCTCTCCATTTCTCTCTGTCCTATACAACAACAGTAATAACTACAACAATAAAAACATAAGGGCAACAAAAGGGAATAAATAAATAAATAAATAAATTTTATAAAAAGAAGAAGAAAACGTATTTTAGGAATAAGGTGTTTACCAGAGGGAGGAGAGCACAGAACTTTGATGGCAGGTGTAGTGATTTATATACACACACGTGTCTGAAACCATGCTGCTGGTATCTTGTAACTTTGTGAATCACTGTTAAAATAATTAATAATAAAACTCACTAAAAATAAATAAAAACTTAAGTGATACACTTGCATATTTTAACTCTAGAAGGAAGAATTGCAAGTAGGATATCTGGCAGAAAAAAAAAAGAGAATGAATACTGACCTGTTCCATTTTTTTGTTTGTTTTTCTTGAATGATTCAATACTGATTTACAAAATTTCATGTTAACAGGGGTATAATTCCACACTGTTCTCAGTACCAGAGTTCTGTATCCTAAGAGGCCCCTCCACAGCCCCCCACCCCCCATTGCAAACCACTATGGTTCTCCCAAGGTTGCAGATATTGGTTGACTGTCATCTCTATAACTATCTGTCTACATTTGTACCTATTTGCCCGCTTTTTGTTCTAGGTCTGATCCTCTCTTCCCTTCCAAGCTACCCCAAACCCTATTATTACATCCAAATCTCTCTCTCCTTTTTGTCCTCTCTCTCTCTCTGGGACCTGATGGAGCTGGAGTTCAAAGCCCTTTCCCCTCTTCCTCCTATCACTTCTCCCTCACTGTGAGTATGCATCAAAGTTGGTTTGGGGGATGCAGAAAGTAGGATTTCTGGATTCCATAATTGCTTCTATGCTGGAATTGTGTATTGGCAGGTGGATCCATACCCCCTGCCAGTTCTGAATATTGGCCTGTTTTTGAAGTTATTGTATAAATACTATGTGAACCATGAAAGAAATATTCTTTTAAATGGCATAAAACTAACCAGGAAGACTTCATTAAGAACTATCACAATAGAAGTCAAGACTGTTGAAAAGAGAAAGAGAGATTGAACCTGACTACTGAAACAAAGGCCAGAGGCTTCTTAAAGGATGTTCGAGTGAATGGAGAAGTACAGGAAGACGCCAATATTGTGTCCATGTGATTATACCACCAAATTTGACTCAGTGGTACTTATCAAATTTAGAGCACTCCTTATAAACACAGTTCACTCAGAAGCCAGGCCTTTCACCCTCTACACCCCTTAATGGTCCTGGTTCCATGCTCCCAGAGGGATAAAGAACAGGAAGGAAAGCTTTCAGTAGAGGAGATGGGATACAGAACGCTGGTGGTGGGAATTGTGTGGAGTTGTAAGTCTCTTTTTTTTAAATAATTTTTTAATATTTATTTAATTTATTTATTCCCTTTTGTTGCCCTTGTTGTTTTATTGTTGTAGTTATTATTGTTGTTGTCGTTGTTGGATAGGACAGAGAGAAATGGAGAGAGGAGGGGAAGACAGAGAGGAAGAGAGAAAGATAGACACCTGCAGACCTGCTTCACCGCCTTTGAAGCGACTTCCCTGCAGGTGGGGAGCCCGGTTCGAACCGGGATCCTTATGCCGGTCCTTGTGCTTTGCGCCACCTGTGCTTAACCCGCTGCGCTACAGCCTGACTCCCAGTTGTAAGTCTCTTATCCAGTGGTCTTGTCAATCACTATTAAATCAATACAAATAAATAAATACAGAATTCTAGAAGTTTCTCTAAATGAAAAAACAACAGTAACAAAAACTCAGTCCCTTGGGTAGTAGAACATTTAAATCTTGGTGGCAGGAGTTGTGTGGAGTTATACTCCTATTATTTTGTAGTCCTATAAATTACTATTAAATCACAGTATCAGGGAAAATTAAGTCTCAATAGGCAGAGAAAACATTTTCATAGTCAAATTTTCTAAAGTAAGTGCTCTTTGATAAGTAAGATGAAGGGACTTAGGTCTAAACTAAAATTTAGTCAGGTTGAGGGATATATTCTTTAACTTCTTACACAAAGTGCAATAATTGTTTCATATAGTCATGAACAACAACAAAAAAAGTACCTTTAAAATTTTCACCCAGGAGTCGGGTGGTAGCTCAGCGGGTTAAGCGCACGTGGCGCAAAGCGCAAGGACCAGCTAAGAATCTCGGTTCAAACCCCTGGTTCCCCACCTGTAGGGGAGTCGCTTCACAGGCGGTGAAGCAGGTCTACAGGTGTCTATCTTTCCCCCTCTCTGTCTTCCCCTCCTCTCTCCATTTCTCTCTGTCCTATCCAACAATGATGACATCAATAACAACAACAACTACAACAACAACGAAGAAACAACAAAGGCAACAAAAGGGAAAATAAATATTTTTTAAAAATTTCACCCAGTAATTTATCTCCCTTAAACAAGCAAATGTGTAAAAATTATAAATAGTTATGATTTAAACACAATAATTTATGTTTACTTTTATTCTTGCTTAGCAGAGTAAAATTTAAAAAATTAAGAAATACATTTATACTTAGCATAGTTAATATCAAAAGGCATAGTCTTATAATTCCTCTACTGCATTAATTCACAGGCTTCTGTTTTTTTTACCCAAGAATTCAGAAATCAATCTAATAGTGACTATATTCAATACCTATGTTCTCGAAATACCCAATTATCTCCATGCAGTTTTTATCAACTAGATCTGATAAGTTTAATTTTTTCTGAAAAATAAATGAGATCCCCAAATAATAATTTCCTCTGTACCACAACCTCAAGGTGACTGAAAATTAGTGTTATCATTGTAGTTTATCATTGTAAAACAAAGTATTTCAGTGAATATACCTTGATAGTTAGTCTTTTTTATATAAAAAGCAATTTTGTCATAAGAGAAGAAATTATAGAAAAAAATGTTAAAGTTACCTTTAGCAGGATAACTGCTCACAACTCAGAGGTCTGTTGATGCTTAGTAGTTTTGTACAGTGTTATATAAATTACCACTTCCTGTTTTGCTCTTACTCATGGATTTCCTGTTTCATACCTATGGTGCCCTACATAAACGCTTTCTCTCATCTCCTTGCCAGATTGTTATTTCTGAACTTCACCTGACTTCATACAGACAATGATATGAAACACAATTTCTGTTAAAATTTGGCATGCACAAAGTGGTTTTGTATTCGGTATCACAAATAAAGGCTAAAGAAATTATTTACAATAACTTCTCCAGTGCTATACTACTTCAAACATAAAAAGAACTCATTTCCTTCATTGAAAAGTCAAAGTGAGGTAAAAACCACAGTCTTCTGATTTATTAAATCAGTTCACCGTACCTGCGAGTGGCCACAGAACCCCTTACTGTACAATGTTGGAGACATTTTTCTTTCTAAAGTTAGCTAAATATAAATATACTATATTTTTGATACAAATTAACAAACATAATGAGATCCCTTTGGTTTTCATGTGACTTTAATATAAGATATATTTATAGCTTTACACAGAAATAAAACTTTCGTGGAGTTATTTTTAATTTTTTTTTTAGAACTAAATTACTTTTTGGTTTCCATATGTTACAAAGAAATATGATTGTGTCGACCTGTCCAGTGAAGAAGCAAATCCAGAAGCCAGACCTTCCACCTTCTGCACCCCATATTGACCCTGGGTCCATACACCCAGAGGGAT
The DNA here is from genome assembly GCF_950295315.1 of Erinaceus europaeus. Classification (NCBI taxonomy): domain Eukaryota; kingdom Metazoa; phylum Chordata; class Mammalia; order Eulipotyphla; family Erinaceidae; genus Erinaceus; species Erinaceus europaeus. Next base: position 11,594,448 of record NC_080163.1, read on the forward strand.
AAAGAATAGGAAAGCTATCAGGGGAGGGGATGGAATATGGAGTTCTGGTGGTGGGAATTGTGTGGAGTTGTACCCCTCTTATCCTATGGTCTGTCGGTGTTTCCATTTTATAAATAAAAAAATGTTAAAAAAGAAATTATGGTTTTATAAACACAATGAATTATACACTTGAAAAATTGTAGGGGCAGGTGGTGGTGACCCTGGTTGAGTGCACACGTTACAGTGCCCAAGGACCTTGGTTCGAGCTCCAGGTCCCCTTCTGTAGAAGAAAAGCTTTGTGAGTGGTGAAGCAGTGTCTCTCTGTCTCCCTCCCTTTCTATCACCCCTTCCTTCTCAATTTCTGGCTGTCTCTATCCAATAAATAGATAAAAATAATAAAAATTTAAAAAACAGAATAATGTCTAAAAAAATTGTGTTTGCCTTTTGCCCCCCCCCCTTTTTAAACCAGAGAGTTAAATCTTTACCACAGAGAGATAATGTTTCATCTCTCCTTGATTGATGTCGGATTCTGATCTACTTACTAAAATAGTAAAACAACCTCAGAAGTCAGAATGGCACCATGCAAATAGACTGCCTAGGGTTGCTTTTAAAATACATAAGACCCTGTGACAAATAACAGGTTTAGTTGTAAGATTCTCTCTCTGTGTGTGTGTTCTATAGAAAGTGTGAAAGGTAGGAAAACTAATTCAGGAAATTGAAATGTTGTCGAAGGCAAAATAACTATAAATATGTTCAGGAAGAAAGGGTGAAGATGAGTGGTAGGAATTTGAGTAAGACTAGATTTTATTCTCACATACTTTATCCTAGAAAAGTCTACTTTCCTCCTTTTAGGACACTGTAGAGTGGCAGTTCCTTACTTTTTCTTTCTTGATGGCATTCCATTACTCAATATTTCTCAAATCTTCTACTGTAAATTAGAGATGTGAAACAGTAGTGGATAATGTCCTACTAGTAGATGGACACTAGTTCCAGTCATTTTTCTTTCTATGTAAGTTTCTTATAAGATCTAAAGTTCCCAGCTTTCTCACTTGTTGACAAGAGGCAGAGAATCTATGGGATCATCCAAGGTCTTTGAGAAACCACACATATCAGCCTATAATGATCATTTGAAGTTCACATAATGCACATATCTCTTCAAACATAATGCAAATACATTTATCTTTGGACTGAGATATAGCAAAAACACGAATCTGGATTATAGAAGAAATACATAATTTGAAGTTACATATATATACATATATATTACAAACATATATATCAATTCTTTTATAGGTAACCTATAAATATGCATGTTTCATTTAATATATACCTAAAGTTGTTGTTTTTAATATATAAATATATTTTATGAGCTTCCTTCCTTCCTTTTATTTATTTTTTCCCCCTCCAGGATTATCACTGGGCCTTGGTGTCTGCACTATAAATCCACTGCTCCTGTGGCCAGCTTTTAATTAATTAATTTATTTTTTGGATAGGACAGAGAGAAATTGAGAGGGGAAGGTAAGATAGGGAGAAAGATAGACATCTGCAGATCTGCTTCACCACTTGTGAGACAACCCACCCTGCAGGTGGGGAGCCAAGGCTAGAACTGGGATCCTTAAGCAGGCCCTTGTTCCCTGCACTATGTACACTTAACCTGGTGCACTGCTGCCTGGCTCCCTCCTAGGAACTTCCTATTTGAACACTATGAATAAAGTATCACAACTAAAGATTTGACATAATTTTTATTTCATTTGGGAGAAATTTGATAGTTTCCTTTGGCATTGTTGCTAAAAAGATCTCCTTTCTCTTATTGTTGAATTGTTCTCATCATAATGCCTAACAGTAAGACATTTTTATTTTTGTTAATTCATTTACTAGTCCAACATGCTTTGGTATTTTATCTTAAGTTACACATACATACATACACATATTTTTGTTTGTTCAAATCAAGTTCATCAATTTACTTACTTGTTTATATTTACTTTTTACCAGGGTTATAACTGGGGCTTGGTGTCTGCACAATGAATTCTCTGTTCCTGGTAGCCATTTTCCCCTTATTTTATTAGCTTTTTTTTATTATTATGACAGAGACAGAGATAAATAGGGTGAAAGAAGATGAGAGAGGGAAGAAGAGAAAGAGACACCTGCATTCTACTCTAATGTTTGTGAAGCTTCTCCCCCTACGGAGGGGTTTGGGGAGCTGAACCCAGGTCCTTGTGCCAGATAACTTAAATACTTTACCAGCCTGGTCTTATTTATTTATTTATTTTAATTGATGATATAATGGTCCTGTATTTTTGTAGAAGTTTTCATCTTTGTTAAAATTCAGAATTTATATCAAACACATAGATCTATCTCTTATTGTACCAACGTTTTCTTTTGTGATTATTCAAGTTTAAGTTCTCAACAAGGTGATGCTAAGAAGCCAAATGGTATTTATACTTAATGGATATAACCAGAGATCTTGAATACAATCAACAGTAGATAAATACCAGCCTTTAGCTCCAGAGAAATAGTACTGATAGCTTCTAAACTATCAAAATAAATACAATTTGAAAAGACAGTTGATAATGAAGCAAGTCAGTGTCTCTGCTCATAACATAGACAGAAACATGAGAGAACAAGAAATTATGTCCCAGCTCCCAAGTGGCCTAAGTTTCTTGGGATGGCTTTTTGTCTTTATTTAATATCTGTACATTATGCTAACCTCTTTTTGTACTGCCCTTACTAAAACAGTAGGAGAGTTCACTGTGTCCTATTTTATAAAAGAGAGAGATTAAAATCTGCTCTGAAACCTTGGCTGAGTCAGAGTGTTTTGACACTCTTTGAAGCCACCCTTAAGCAGCTTCTGCTTTGTATTCTGTTTGCAGCACCTCACAGTTAATACTCTTCTACCCTCTGTCTGTGTCCTCTGCCACGGCTGATGTCAGAACAGGGCAAATGTATTATGAATTCCCCAAAAGGATAGAGATCACAATGGCTCCAATAAGACATAATGGATACATGCAAAATAACATCATAAAGGGGGCCAGAATGCATAAATATTAGCAGTCTATAAAATCCTTTATTTCAGGCAGAAACTGTTTACAAAGGCAGATGCTGATGAATCATTCATTCTAAAAAAGAAATTAATTTAGTCGACTGGAAAGACATTGTTTACAGATAGCAAAGAATATTTCAGACTATCAGTTTCTATAACTGCAATTACATTGTTTTGTTGTGGTGATGGGGCTTTATCGCTTTGGACTGAATCTTTCAGATAGACAGATACAGAGATAGAAAGAAAGACAAGGAGACACCACAGCATTGAAGTTTCTTCCAGAATACTGGGCGTCTGTGAGCCAGGACCCTGTGAATGGCAAAGCAGAAACAGGATTCAGATGAGATATTTCAGCCCTCAAAGCACTTTAAAACAAAAGTGCCCTCCTCCACTCCAAATTAATATAACCTCACATTTAAATTTAAAAAGTCCTAATAGATACACTTAAAAACACAAGATTAATTTTTGCATCTATTTGTTCAAAATATTATTTATTTTTGTAACTACTTTGTAACTATCTCTGTTTCTTTTTTAACGATGTTTCTTTGTTTTTAGGCTTTAAAGCCTAAAATGTATTTTACACTTCAGACACATCTCATCAAGTCACATTTTGAACTCTCAATAGCACAAGTGGCTAGAGCTTACACTGTTGAAGAGAAAACTAAAGTTCGCTTGTACCTACTTTCTTTTTTCAAATTGTTGTTATTTTTTATCTTTAGATATTTATTGGATAAAGACAACCAGAAATTGAGAGGGAAGAGGATGGTAGAGAAGGGAGAGAGAAGGAGACTTAATAAATGAAATCAAATATCCCTATGCTTCCAGCAAGACTACAGTCCCTCAATGGGCCAAATCCCTTTTGACAGAACAAAGGTTTTGGCTTTTGTTAAAGGACAAATTCAAAACTATTCTTTATCATCCCCTTCCCTCTCACTGCTTCACCACTTGCAAAGCTTTTCCCTTGCAGGTGAGGACTGGAGGCTCTAACCTGGGTCCTTATGCATTGTAACATGTGGGCTCAACCAGGTACACCACCACCTGGTCCCCTTTTCACTTACTTTCTTTCATAAACCCCCAAAATAACTATTAAAATTACCTAATGCCAAGATACCAGCTATGAATGTACCTAAATGAACATTTTTTGTTTGCTCTTTATATTACCAATGCAAAGCAACACAATGGCAACAGCACTGAATTAATAGTCTAAAGTTACCAACTAGCTATGAGATCTCAAGTGAATCACATGCAGTTGGGTTTTTTTTCTCTCATATATAAAAGAAAGGCTCTAGGATTTATATTTTGTAAAATAATTTTATTTCTAAAAGGCTGTCAATCTAGACAGACCAACTACATGAGGAAAAACACGAAGCCTTTATGTGAGAAATTGGTAATTACCTCATTAGAAAAGCAATAGCTATGATTTATTGTGCAAAGGTATTAAATCTACTGTGTATAGAATCTTATAAAAATCATATGTGCCCTCTTTATCTTTTTCCCTCTCTACCTTCCTTTCTTTCTCAATTTCTCTCTGTCTCTATCCAAGAGTAAATGCATAAAAATATTTTAAAAATTTTAAAAAATGCAAATAAAATATTTTCTTAAAATTATAGTACATAAGGTCCTGGGTCCAAGCCCTTGAAAACTTCACGAGTGGTGAAGAATTGATAAAAGTATCTCTCCCTCTCTCTCTCTCTTTCTTTCATTCTCTCTCTCTTTTTAATTATCTTTATTTATTTGTTAGATAGAGACAGCCAGAAATTAAGAGGGAAGGAGGTCACTGAGAGGAAGAAAGACAGAGAAAGAAAGACACAGGATAAAGAAAGACATAGGAAGAGAGGAAAAGTCACAGGAAAAGAAAGACAGAGGAAGAAAAACACCTGCAAACCTGATTCACTACTAGTGAAGCTTTCCCCCTGCAGATGGGAACCTAGTTCTTTGCACATTGTAACATGTATGCTCAACCAAATGTGGCCACCACTGGATCCCTTGTCTCTGCCCCTCTCTATCTCCCCCTCCCTTCTCAATTTCTGCCCATCTCTATTCAATAGTAAATTAAAAATAAAAATTAAAAGATTTAAAAAAAAATCAATCAATCAATCACATGCGCCTATATAGTGAATTTCACTTAAATGGCTGAGATAATAGGAGGGGGAGAAAGCATTGAAGAAAATTACAGGGATTTTTTCATGCTCAGATCTGAGTGTTCCAAGGTGTATCTTAGTGACAGATCATCAGATATTGAGTCATTACATTTAATCTAGAAGTATATATTTTTTCTTCCATAAAGAAAAGTCAAGTACAATGAAACAAGTAAAACATAAAAGAGAAAAACAATGTCTTAAACATGTTGCTATTCTCCCAAACACATATATTAACCTGTCTGGCTGGAGGTATTTGTTAATTCATTTAGCCCAAAACCTTGTCTTGGAAACTCACAACTGGTTACAAATCCAATCTTTTACAGAGCTATATACCTGCAGGCGGCCCAAAGAAATATTCAAGTTCAACTATAAGTGCTATGGGAAGTTAATCATTAAGTTCACGTCTCGATTTTCTTTCACAATACAGTCAATCACATTGAATTTACCCTTTTACATTTTGACCTTTGTTCTGTCAAAAAGGAATTTGGCCCATTGAAAGAGGACAGTCTTGCTCGAACTATTATAGGGCATAGGAATAATTGCTTTTCAGTTATTGTCTTTGTCGATTATGTGATGTTTGATTTCATAATTGAAAAATAATGTATTTTATGTTCATAAGAATACATCCATCCAGTGAGAGCCTATTACCACCCCCCCTTATTTAATCATCATCAATTATATGACCAGATATACAACAGGTCACATTTGAAAATTAATCTCACTAAATCAGAACTGGAAGTCTCTCGGTTGAGCAAATGTTGCAGTTGATAAGTAAAATAAATAGTAATAATAATAAATCCAAGGGAAACTGGTCCCCTTTCTGTTTCATATTTGCTCACATTTGCTAACAAACCTAAAACCTCAGTAATTTGGGAAACTTTGAATAGAAAGAAATTCAGCAAAGTTGGCAGGTACTGTAGTAATAAAATACTGGCTTTGTGAAAATCAAATTGTGTATTATTTAATACTTAATAAAAGTTCCTGAAATAAATTTTATGACTTCAATAGTTATTCAGTTGCTTGAACTCAAAGCAGTTTACATATATTTCATGCCTTTATTTCTGTTGATTTACGCATTCAAACCCAAATGAATGCTGCTTTGTTAAACATTACTTTTAAAACTACCCCTAATCAGAATAAACACACTCTTAAGAAAAAACTATTTAAGAAAAGAGAATTATGGCAATTTTTAACAAGTTCATCCAATTTTGTAGAATTTTCCCAATTGTATCTCATAGAACCCAGTCAGTCACTGTGAAGCTTCATGTTAGCTCACAGATTTCTTTTTCATACAAAAGATAACTCAGGTATCTATGGACATAAACCATGTTTGATCTTATTTAATGAATTTTTTAAAAGTATATGTATTCCTAGGCAGTGTCTTAATCTCATATTAAATCATGACACACCTGAGCTTCAGCAATCAGATGAGATGGGGTTCTTTGGGGTGGTATGATCATAGATTCAAAATGAAATATTTATATGTAACATATAAATATTTTGTATATGCCTATGTACTTAATATATGTGAGTATAAACACACGTATATAGTCTTAGACTGGAGAGATAGCATAGCATAGCTGTCCTACATTGGACTTAGATTCCTGAGTCCACAATATTACCATGTCTAATTCTAAGCAACAACATATGCCAGGGTTGAGGAATGTTCTTCCCCTCCCAAATAAATCTTTAAAAAAATGTCTTCTTAGGGATAAGGTGGTAGCATGGTGGGTTAAGCACACATGGTGTAAAGTACTAGGCCCAACGTAAGAATCTTGAGCCCCTGGTTCCCCACCAGCATGGGGGTCACTTCACAAGCGGTAAAGTAGGTCTGCAGGTGTCTATCTTTCTCTCCCCTTCTCTGTCTTCCCCTTCTCTCTCGATTTCTCTCTGTCCTATCCAACAACAAGGACATCAATAACAACAGCATTAATAGCCATAACAACAAGAAAAAAAAAAGGGCAACAAAAGGGAAAAATGGCCTCCAGGAGCAACAGATTCATAGTGCAGGCACCGAGCCCCTGCGATAACCCTGGTGGCAAAAACAAAACAAGCAAAAATCCTTCTTCTCCTCCACTTCCTTGCTAGCACTTGTTTCACAAATATATACTTCAGTATAATATATATAGTATTTTTTAAATTTACAAAATGGAGATATTGACAAGACCATAGGATAAGAGGGTTATAATTCTACACAGTTCCCACCACCAGAACTCCCTACCCCATCTGCCCTCCTCCACCCCCCCGCAAACTTCTCCTTTTTCCCTTTGGGAGTATGGAGCCAGATCATTACGGGGTGTAGAAGGTGGATGGTCTTACCTCTGTAATTGCTTCCCCACTGAACATGGGCATTGCCAGGTCTATCTATACTGCCAGTCCGTCTCTCTCTTTCCATAGTAGGGCAGGGATCCCGGGAGGTGGAATTCCAGGATGTACTGGTGTTATGACCCCAACAGAAGTTTGGGAAAATTAGCATATGAATGGTGCTAGCCATGGGGCAGAGCATGCACTGATCTATGCGGTACATGGTGGACTGTGGGCAGATCCGGTCTATGTGGGTCTACAAGGCACTGTGGGTGGACTGAATAGATGGAAAAGGCACAGCCAGCAGGAAGTCCAGTCTCTTTGACTGCTTCTTCTTCTCCTGGTCAGATGCATTTCAGCAGAGGCTGTTCTAGTTGCCCACCATGGCTACTTCTCCTGGGAACTGAACATGTGTAATTCAGCTAGCCAGTAAACTCTAAGACTCCCCTACAGCCATGAGCAACCTATACCTCCAGTGGTAATTTTGTTTTTAATATTTATTTTATTGATTTATTCCCTTTTGTTGCCCTTGTTGTTTTATTGTTGTAGTTATTATTGTTGTTGTCGTTGTTGGATAGGACAGAGAGAAATGGAGAGAGCAGGGGAAGACAGAGAGGAGGAGAGAAAGATAGACACCTGCAGACCTGCTTCACCGCCTTTGAAGCGACTCCCCTGCAGGTGGGGAGCCGGGGTTTGAACCAGGATCCTTATGCCGGTCCTTGTGCTTTGCGCCACCTGTGCTTAACCCGCTGTGCTACAGCCCGACTCCCCAGTGGTAATTTTTTTTTCTCATGGGACTGGACTTTTAATAACTATTCACAGACTTTATGGACCTAGTGTTTTCTTAACCCCTGATGAAAATTGCTTATTTTGCAGTACCTAAAATGTATGTCCTATACTCTTGTACTGCCCTAATAAACCTTGTATTGTTTAAAACTGTTTCAAGCACCCCACAGTTAATCTTCTATACACTGCAGCCTAAAGCCCCTTTTAAGTTTCAACATATCAGTGTGGTCGCCTGCCCAGGGAAGTCAGGTTTGCATTATAATAGCATCTGGAACATGGTGGCTGAAAAAGAGTTAAGATATAAAGCAGAAGAAATTGTTTATTGATCATGAACCTAAAGACAAGAATATTGCAGATGAAAATTTGGGGTCTTCGTTTTGGAAAAAGCTAGTAGATCTACTTTAGGAATATTGCAAGGGGCCCATGACTTTACTAGTTTTTTTCTTGAGTCTGACAACTAACAGGTAGATGGACCCAAGGTATTGTCTGGGAAGATGATGTCATAGTTGGAATATATATAGTATTTTAATGAGAGATATATAGAAATAAAGATACACAGAGAGATAGAGAGTCCAGAGCACTGCTCAGCTCTGGCTAATGGTGATGCTGGATATTGAAACTGGGACCTTAGAGCCTCAGGTATGAAAGTGTTTTGTGTAAGCATTTTGCTATCTCCCCAGCCCACACTTACTATTTATTAGTCTTTCTAATGTATAACAGTCCCATAGGTGTGAATTGGCATTTTATTGTTGTCTTTATTTTCAGTTCTTTAGTAATCAGTGACTGTGAGCATTTTTATGTATGTCTGTTGCTACCTAGAACTCTCCTTTGGTAAAGAGATTCTGTTCTAATTTGTTCTGCCTTATATCCTACTGATTTTCAGCCACCAAGTTATAGATGCTACCATGACACCAACCTGACTACCTTGGGCAAACAATCTCACCAATGTGTCCTGGAACTTTACCTCTCCAGAGCCCTATCCTACTAGGGAAAGAGTAATAGGCTAGGGGTATGGATAGACATGCTAACATCCATGTTCAGTGGAGAAGCAATTACAGAAGACCTTCCACCTTCTGTACCCCATAAAGATCATTTGTCCATACTCCCAGTGGGATAAAGAATTGGGACACTTCCAGTGGTAGAGATGGGATACAGAACTCTCTTGATGGTAATTGTACCCCTGTTATCTTACAATCTTGTCAATCACTATTAAATAACTAGTAAAAAAGGAAAAAAAAAGAGGTAGAGAGAGAGAGAGATTCTTTTCTGCCCATGCCCTCTCCTCATTTTTATGACTTTTGTTTTGTTTTGTTTTGTTTGTTGTGTTGCTGAGTTTTGTGAGTTTTTCAATATATTGTGCATACAAACCATTTGCCTGATGTAGAGCATACAGTCTCCCATGCAGTAGGGCATCTCCTTATTTTGGTGGTTTCCTTTTGATGTACAGCTTTACAGTTTGCTATAGTTTCCTTGTTTTAGTTTTGCTTTTTTCCCCTTGATGTTGGATTTCTTTTTAAAAAATTATCTTTATTTATTGGATAGAGACAGCCAGAAATTGAGAAGGAAGGTGGTGTTACAGAGGGAGAGAAATAGAGAGACACCTGCAGCACTGCTTCACCACTCGCAAATCTTTCCCCCTGCACGTGGGGATGGGGACTCAAACTCAGTTCCTTGCTCATTGTAACATGTGCGTTCAACCAGGTGCGCCACCACCCGGCCCGGACTTGATTCTTCAGACATCATGGAGTGCTCTGCCATTACTTTTTCTGTTTTTACTGGGCTCTGGTCCTGACATGAAAGTCTTTTTTTTTTTTTTCTTTATTTTCCTCCAGGGTAATTGGTGGGGCTCAGTGCCTGCGCTATGAATCCATTGCTCCTGGAGGCTATTTTTCCCCCTTTGTTCCCCTTGTTATTTATCATTCTTGTTGTTATTACTACTGTTGTTTTTGCTGTCATTGTTGTTGGATAGGACAGAGAGAAATGGAGAAAGGAGGGGAAGACAGAGGGTGAGAGAAAGATAGACACCTGCAGACCTGCTTCACTGCTTGTGAAGCGACTCCCCTGCAGGTGGGGAGCCGGGGCTCTAACTGGTATGCCGGCACTTGTCCTTGCACTTGGGGTCATGTGAGCTTAACCCTGCACTACCATCAGACCCCCAGGAGAGTCTTTTAATACGTAAATTGGTTCAACCCCTATGGAAAAGAGTCTGGAGATTGTTCTGAATGTTAGAAATGAACCTACCCTGTTGGAATAGGTATATCAATTCCTCTCCTAGGGATTTACCCACAGAAAACAAAAACAACTATTCAAATAAAATAAAAATACCCAGGTAAAGAATAAAAACCCACTGCAGGAAATGGACTGTCATGTCCACATTGCAGTAAACCTTGGCGGTCTAGAAGGTAACCAGTCAGATTGTATCTTTCATTTTGTATTCAAGCCCCTTGGCAGACTGGGACTGTCACCAATCCGCTCACACCTTTCACTTATACCTGTGCACACCTGACTTAGTACACTTTGTAACCAATCAAAATGGGCCTTTTTCAAGCCTACCCTGGAACTAATCTGATCCTCCTGTGGCCATTTTAAAGGGAATCTCATGGGGATTGTTTGAGTGGTAGGAATCCACCTGATTCCACTGGTGTAAAATATAACACAACTCCCTGTCCTCCATGTGGCCTCAGTCTCATTCTTTGGTTATTTTGAGCTGTAACAGTCAAGAGCTGTAACACTTGGAGCTGCACCTCAGATAGTTCACTAACACAAAGACACAGACACACACACACACACACACACACACACACACACACACACACACACACACACACACACATTCATAGCAGTATTGTTTGTAATAGCCCAAACTTGGAAGCACCCTAATGCCCAACAACAAGTAAATGATGATGGAAGTTGTGCTCTGTATACACAGTGGGAACCTATTCAGCTGTAAGAAATCATGAAATCTTCTCCTTTCCCTCATATGAGATGGAACTTGAATCATGCCATGCGAGGTAAGGCAGGAGGAGAAAGATGAGTACTAAGCAAATCACTTAAAAAGGGAACTTAAGAAGCCAAGAAGAGAAGGTAAAACATAGGGTGAACATTATTTATTCCAACAAGGCCAAGGATGAGGTATAGGGGTTGGATAATGGGGCTGGGTGGACTTCCATGGCCGAGGGTGTTCTCTGATGTCAGGGAGCATAGTTTTCTTTGAGATCAGAGTTAAATAAACTTCATCATCCCATTAGCAGTGAGAGAAAAGAGGTTTCACTGAATGTTTTCCAGATGGGTACCATGAGGTTCTGGTAAAATGTCTCCCACATGTGTGACTGTCCCATCTTCTGCCTGTGTTTGTCTCCTAAATCTCCAATCTATTATATGGGCTCATTGTCCCTCTATCTGTTGGGTATGTGTGCATACAGCTATGTCAACTATAAATATTTCATAGGTATACATAAACAAAAAATATCATAAAGTCATGTATAATTGAATGATTTCCGATAATATGAAGATGATTCTACATTGGCCTTATAGCTCCAATTCTAGTGATTAAATAGGATTCTATGTCTACTCTGAATCCTGACTTTATCCCAAGGATGGAGGTAAAATTCTGGGCTATCAGATATGACAGGTTTCATGTTAGCCTGAAGGTCTGTTGACCACTGTATGTGTTTATCCTGAACTATAGAAAAAATAGGGACCTTAGAGAAAATATGGTATCAAGAGTTATTACAATACATCAAGCTATTCTTCTTTGCATTAAGATACTTTTTCCAGGGCTAGGGAGATCACATAATGGCTATGCAAAAGACTTTCATATCCGAGGCTCCTCTGTCTCTGGTTCAATCCCCAGAGCCACCATAAGCCAGAACTGAAAAACCTTCTGGTATTTTCGTCTGTGTCTTTCTCTCTGTATCTTTCTTTCATTAAAATATAATATTAAAAAAGAAATATCTTTTCCCCTTTGGTTGTACTTTAAATGATTATTCACATAAAACAAACGATAAATTTGTAGAAAATATAAGTGGTATAAGGAAACATTTAGTAAAGAGGAGTCTATTTTAGTACTGCTTAATTCCCAAGTTATAAATATTTTCTTAGTTAGCTACAGGGATGAGACATATTTTGCTACCCAGTTCATCATATTCATGAATTATGCTTTTGTGATGCATTGAATGAAGTAGGAATTGACAACCCCTACCCACACTTGCCACTTAAAACAACTCTTCAGCTACCTGGATACTCTCAAATTCTGCACGCTTTTTCCTACTGAACATTAGGCCGGTAAAGTCAAATGTAGATTAACTGGTTCCGTCTTGGAGAGCATCAGATGAATGGGGCTTCTAATCAGATTCTCAGAATGAATGAGACGAGAAGAAATCACATTAGTTCTGAGGAGAGATCAACACACAAGCACTCAGGGGAGTTTCAGGACCTAAACCTCAAGATGGAACAAAACGATGCTATAGTGGAGGGGACCGTGTTGTGACTCTCTTGGGAAATATACAGCTATACTCATCGGATGAGCTACTGTGTCAGTCTCCACTTCACTTTGTGGTTTCTTCTGCTGTATAGAAATGTATTAGTTTGATGTAGTCCCATTGGATTATGTTTGGTTTCATTTTCTCTCTCGATTTTCACCTCTATACAGTATTTAACTGAAAGTATATTCAGTTGTCATAATTTCCTTTATGGCATATAGTATGCATATATTATTTTCCACTTATAAATTCTCTCTAGTAAAGTGTCAAAACTTAAATATATATACATATATATATATATATATATATTTATTGCCACCAGGATTATCACTTTGGCTCAGTGCTGGCAGTACAAATCTACCCCTCCCACTGGTCATTTTTTCTACCCCTCATCTGTTTTATTCAATATGGCATAGAGAAATTGTGAGAGAGAGGAGAGGGTGATAGAGAGGGTGAAAGAGAGAGAGAGAGAGACCTAAAGTTCTCAGCTTATGAAGCATCCAGAGATCAGGGACTTGAACCCAGGTTCTTCAGTGGATGCCTGTGCAGGGTACTCTGTGTGTTTAACCAGGTGTGTTTCTGCACATCCCCCAGGTGTCAAGATCTTTGAACCAACTTTTTAATTAAGGTAGGTTCTTAGTTGAGTTTGTAAAGGCTACATCTATCCATTTATAACATTTCTCATCTACGTTTTCTCCCCATATGTGGCTTTTCATGACCCTGATGGTGTCTTTCATTGAGCAAAAGTGAATTTAATGAAATCCAACTTTTCACTTCTATTATTGGGTAGATATTTAGATTGTATCTAACAAGTCACCTTCAATTCTAATGTCACCTAAATTTTCTCCTACATTATATTATCTACAAAGATGTTTTACAGTTTTGCATTTAGCTCTATGATCCATACTGAGGTAATTAAAGTCAAGAATGTGGGTTCAGGTGGTGGCGTACCGGTTAAGCTCACACATGAGTCAAGAATATAAGGTCTGTGTGTATATGCCTTTCTGTATGATGTTCAGGAATCAGAAAAAATATCCGTGAATTTTCAAGATCTTAGTTCTTTTTCTTGTACTTTTAAACATTTTTATTTATAAAAAGGAAACACTGGAAAATACCAAGGATAAGAGGGGTACAACGCCACACAATTCCTACCACCAGACCTCCATATCCCATCCCCTCCCCTGATAGCTTTCCTATTCTTTATCTCTCTGGGAGTACGGACCCAGGATCATTATGGGATGCAGAAGGTGGAAGGTCTGGCTTCTGTAATTGCTTCCCCACTGAACATGGTGTTGGTAGGTCAATCTATACTCCCAGCCTCTCTCTTTTTACCTAGTGGGGCAGGCCTGTGGGGAAGCAGGGCTCCAGGACACCTTGGTGGGGTCTTCTGTTTAGCCAAGTCCAGCTGGCATCATGGTAGCATCGGAAACCTGGTGGCTGAAAAAAGAATTAACATATAAAACCAAACAAATTGTTGACTAATCATGAACCTAAAGGCTGGAATAGTTCAGATGAAGAGTCAAGAGGGGTGGTCTCCATTTTGTAGGTAGTTAGTAGGCCTATTTTAGTTATATTCCAAAGGGCCTATGACTGTACTAGCTTTTTTTTTTTTTTTTCTGAGCCTGACATCTGATATGCAGGTAGACCCAAATTAATGTCTGGGGAGATGATGTCATGGCAGGAAAAAGGGCTAGAAAACTGGATTAGGGAAGAGAGTAGCTCCCAAATATGGGAAAGGGGTATAAATATAGTCGACTGTAAGCCCCATCAATTTAATCTGGAGCCTGTATTCAGCTTAGGAGCCTATGTGACCTCTGTATCCCTGTAGATCTGAGCTCACATTCTGTGGTCATGAGTAGGAATGTTCTAAACTGCCCCAATTTCAGGATCAATCTTTCTCAGGTGGAAGATAGAGTATATTGTCCAGCTTCCCTACGGAGGATGGAACATCCTCTATCGTTGTTGATTCAAGTTGAGAAAGGGATATAATCTGTGGTCTGTATTCCTGGATCTTCTATACTATGGACCAAATTTTTTTTCTGAACATTTTTCTTATCTTTATTTATTGGATAAAGTCAGTCAGAAATTGAGAGAGTAGGAGAGACAGAGGGAGAGAAAGAAAGACATCTGAAGCACTGCTTGACCACTTGAAAAGCTTTCCCCCTGCAGGTGGGGGACTGGGGCTCGAACCTGGGTCCTTGCACAATGTGACATCTGCATTCAGTGAGGTGCACTACCACCTGGCTCCCCTTTGGTTCTTTTCCTGTGGCACTACTTTAAGTAAACTTTGCAAGGCAGGTATGGTAATGGCAAACCCCTTTAGTTTTTCTATGTCTGGTACTGTATTAGCTGCTCCTTCATATTTGAATGTTAGTCTTCCAGGGTAAAGAATGCATGCCTGGCAGTTGTCATCTTCAGATGTTGAATATACCACTCTACTCTCTCAGCCTACATGGTTCCTGTAGAAAAATTGGACACCAGTCTGACTACACAGCCTTTATAAGTCACTTTCTTCTTTTCCTTGGCAGCTGTATTTTTTTCCCTTTGTCCTTGACTTTTGATAATGTCATGATAATGTGTCTTAGTGTAGACATATTTGGTTTTAGGAATTTGAGAGTTCTCTCTGCTTCCTAAACACCTACAGTCTGACCTTATCCAGATTTTGAAAATTTTCCATATTTTTTGAATGTGATTTCTGCTCTCTCTTCTTTCCTTCTTCACTTTCTGAGATCACTGTAAGTCTTGTATTTGATTTTATAATAGAGTCTTCAATCTTGCTTCATTTTCCTGAAAACTTTTCTTTTTCTAACTTGAAGTAAAAAGACTGTGGCCACTTTGTTTACTATTTCTGATATTCTTTTTTCTTCATGGGTAAGTCTACTTTGCTGACTTGTTATTTGAGACTGGATAGCATTCAGAGCATCTTTCTTACCCTGTAACTCTGCTTTCAAGTTTTTCATACTGTCAAGTGACTCTTTGAAGTCATAGATTTCTTTCATAATCCATTTCTCCATATTAAATTGAAAGCAAGCTTCATATTTCTTCAAATTTCTTGACAATGCATTGCCTAAATTCTTTTTCTAATGGTAGCTCTTCTGGATCTGTGTCATTAAGTTTCTGTAACCTTGTTTTTTTTTTTTTTTTTTTCAGAACCTGCATTTCCCTATTTTTACTCATCGGTTTTAGGTTCTGTTTTTTGTCTAGCATATAGTTCTGGATTCAGTTTTATATGTGAATCACTTTCAGACCTGCAGGGTGGTCTGGCCCTATTCACAGGGTTTCTATGGTACTTGTACCATCTTAGAGCTTGATGGGCTTCATGGCTGCCATATGCATAGGCAGTTCAGTTCCCTGGTGCCCCTGTATGACTCCCTAGAGTTCACTTAATAGTCTATGACTTGTAGAGCTCTACACAGTAGTCACAATCTCCTTTACTTAATCCACGCATCATCGCTGAATGGTTCCCATTGGGTCCTTTAAATCTTGTTTCATTTTTCCTAAAGCTCTTTTCTTCTAATTTGGAGTAAAAAGAGTGTGGCCAGTTTGCTTGAAGAAAATGCAAAGATGGCTCCTTCCTGCAAAGCAGTACTTCATTCTAATTGTCTTTTTTCTCCCTCCCTTCCTGTTCTCAGATTCCATATGCAATCATCAATCTTCAGATAGTGATGCTTCTTTCTTTACCTGAAATCCTAACCTGTTCTCTGATGAAGTTTATATAAAGTGATTTTTGCCTTTATTTATTCCTTTTATTTTTTAAAATTTCTACCAAGATTACCACTGGGGCTTGGTGTCAGCACTACAGTTTTTTTTCTTTTATTAGTTTAAAAAATGTATTAACTTTATTTATTGGATAGAGATAGCCAGAAATTGAGAGGGAAAGGAATGAGAGAGAGAGAGAGAAGAGAAAGAGAGAGAGAGAGGGAGAGAGAGAGAGAGAGAGAGAGAGAGAAAGAGAGAGGGAGAGAGAGAGAGAAAGAGAGAGAGAGAGAGTCCTGCAGCCCTGCTTCACCACTTTCAAAGCTTTCTCCCTGCAGATGGGAACTGGGGACTCAAACCTGGGTCCTTGTGCATTGTAACATGTGCACTCAACCAGGTGTGCCACCACCCAGTCCCAATTAATTTTTTTGTTAGATAGGACAGAGACAAATTGAGCAAGGATGGGGAGATAGAAAGAGGGAGAGAAAGCTGAACATCTGCACACCTGCTTCACTGCTTCTGAAGCAGACCCACTGCAGGTGGGGAGTAGGGTCTCTAACCTGGTTCTTTGTGCTTGGTAATATGTGTGCTTAACCGGGTATACAAAGCTCCCTAAAGTGATTCTTATAGACAACATTTGGTTTTGTATTTTTAACACATGTTCTTTTTATTAAATTATTTTAAATATTTTGTATTATATATATATATATATATATTAGTGATTTAATATTGACTAACAAGTTTGTAGGATAACAGGGTACAACTCCATACAATTCTCACCACCACCAGAATTCTGTATCTCATCCCCTCCTCCATTGGAAGGTTCCCTATTCTTTATCACAGCATATAGTATCTGATTTAATTAGTTCCTTTTAAAATAATATTTTAATTATTTATTAATGTGAGGGATAGGAGGAAGAGGAGGAAAAAGAAGAGGAGGGAGCTAGACATCACATGTGCTGCCTGCCAGGATTGAACTCAGGTCCTTGTGCTTGAGATGCCAGTGCTTTATCCACTGTACCACCTTCTGGACCACTTAATTGCTATCTTTGCAAAGCTGACATTTAAAATCCCTATAATAGGGAGTCGGGCGGTAGCACAGTGGGTTAAGTGCAAGTGGTGTGAAGCGATTCGAGCCCCAGGCTCCCCACCTGCAGGGGAGTCACTTCACAAGCGGTGAAGCAGGTCTGCAGGTGTCTCTTTTTCTCTCCCCCTCTTTCTTCCCCTCCTCTCTCCATTTCTCTCTGTCCTATCCAACAATGACAACAATAAAACAACAAGGGCAACAAAAAGTAATAAATAAATAAATATATGTTTTAAAAAATGCCTATAATATAATTGTATTAGTACCTAATATTTTTTTACCATTTTCTTTTCTCTTTTGTTTCTTTCTATTTTTTTTTTGAACTTTGTGATTTGAACTAAATATTTCTATGATTCTATTTTCTCTCTTCTCTTAATAGACCACATGACTTATTTTAGTATTTGTCCAACATTTCACCATACACCTTTGCAGCTATTCCAAATTCACTTTCAAATAAGGTTCTAACACTTCATGGGTGGCAAAGTAATTGTAATATTTCTTCTTATCTACTGTATTAATGTTGTCATTTATAATAAATGTATACAGAATATAACCATAATTATAAGTAACCAAAATATTGTTGTCACTTATTGTTGAGCAAGGATCTACTACAGAAACCCTGCATTGCTTCTTGAGTGTATTCCTCCTTGTGGGTCCAAGTATCTATGACATTTTTGTTTTTTTATATGACTCTCCAGTCTTGGTGAGCTTCCCTGTGACCTTCATTCTGATTGCAATAAATCACTAATCTTTTAATTTTTTTGACTTTTAGCTTGTTGTGACTTTGGGGTTCTGGGTATATGCAGCTAAGTCCCTCCTGGCAACAGTATGATGGTTTGCTTGAGGGTGAAATATACCCTCATTACCACAGCAATTGTTTAATTTAATTTAATTTAATTATGTGGGTGGAGACAGAGAAATCTAGATGGAAGTGGGGAGATAGAGATGAAGAGAGACTCCTGCAGTATGGCTTCACCACTTGTGAAACGTTGTCTCTGCAGGTGGGGGTCGGGGGCTTGATTCAACCAGGGGTGGCACCACCTGGTACCACTACCATAATTCTGTAAATCAATGTTCCTTCAATAAAGCGATACTGAAGTTAGGGTAAATAATAAAAATATAAAAAAACCCAAATATTACCATTATCTAGTCAAGAAATGATGATTTTGAACAAAAGTAAGGTGGTAAAAAGTAAGAAAAGTTGGATAGGTGTTGAAGTTAGAGGCAAGATGTTTAATATTTAGAAAATTGACAATTTATTTTCAATGACAATAATAAAGACAGATTCAACAGTATTAACTTTTGCTTCTTAGGGGCAGTTGAGAGCTTCATGGAAACATTTAGATCTTTATTATCAATTAATTTACAAAAATAGCATAATTGATTAAAATATATAGAGCATGGTATCTTTATTTCTACTCATTTTATAGTGATTATAGTTTGAAGTAAAAGATGATGAGAACATCCTATCAAAATGAATGATTTTAAGATTACTGTTCTTACATGCTGAGGAGGCAGCATAACAGTGAGGCTAAAAGTTATTCATGCCTGAGGCACCCAAAGTCCTGGGTTCAATCCCCACTACCAACATAAGCTTTTTACCAGAGCTGATCAGTGCTTTGGTAAAATAAATAAATTAATAAATAAATATTAAAAAATAAATTATTCTTTTTAAATTAACTATTATAAAACTATTAGAATTAGCTCCCTTTCTATTTAAAAAATTCATGACAAAAATATTTCATTATTCTGCAACATAAATAACAAGAATAAATTAAAGTAGTTTATTATTCTAATTTTATCAAAATCAACAATAATCATGGTCATAAAATTTCCTTAAGACTAGTTATGATTAGAGGAACAAATGGTTGACATATGTTATTTTTCCCACTTTTTGTTTATTTTATAATTTTGATTGTACAAAAAAAGAAATAAAACTATAAAAATAAAGGTATATAAAAGCCATAAACTAGACAGTGAACTTCTTTTTTTTTTCTACTTGTTTATTTTCTGTTGTCTTTTTATGTTATGTTTCTGTTGTTATTGATGTCGTTGTTTTTAGATAGGGCAGAGAAAAATGGAGAGAAGAGGAGAAGACAGAGAGGGGGAGAGAAAGACACCTGCAGATCTGCTTCATGGCCTGTGAAGGGACTCCCCTACAGGTGGGGAGTCAGGGGCTCAAACCGGGATCTTTATGCGGGTCCTTGCGCTTCGTGCCATGTGCGCTTAACCTACTGAGCTACCCAACTCCCAACAGTGAACTTCTAAGTTCACTAGGAGTAGTGAACTCTTAGTTAAAATGGTAACATAAGACAAAATTTTATAAGAGAGTTTTTATAGCCGTTCATTCTACCTACAAAGAAATTGCTGTGTGTCATTTGTATAAATAAGCATATGGACCAATGGTTTCATATAAAATATCACAATTTTGATGAAATTATGTTAAGTGTTGTCTTTCTGTGATAATTTTCTCATAGACCAACCTCAGCTCTTTTGTTTTCAAAGACAATAAATTAACAATAAATTCATTTTTTTAGTATGGCACCATAATATGTAAGGAAGACTATTTTTTTTCCCTGAGAGCACTGAGTGTAAGGAATCATACAGTATGGTACTTCTGTATGTTAATGTTACCAGGTAATCACACTAAAAGACTGGAAATGATTAATGCCTTAGAGTAAAAACCAGATAAGGTGTTCAACACTTGAGAGTGCCAGAAACATTTGGGACAATGCAAAAAAAAAAATAATAATCTGCATGTAAAACTTTTTCTAACACTGAGAATTATTAGTAATTATCAAAAATCTTAACTGCCTGTATTCATAACTTTGATTGATAACTTTGATTAAGGGACAGCTTAACTTGTATTATGCTTCATTATTCAGCACTAATGTGCCTGAAATTCATATGGCTTCATCTTCTTTGTACATGCTGAAACTATTTCAGCCATATATTTTAAGAGAGCATTTGTACTTAGAGTATAAGGTTGGTTTTACTTTTTAAATTAATGAAAAGACTTGGTGTTATTCAACTTACTTAAAAGTTTGGAAGATGAATACTTCTTTATTGTTTTATCCCTTCATAAAATATCATGAAGATATCACAGTCTGTGAAGTGTCTATACATTTCAGTGCCATATGTTTGTTGATAATAAAATATAATATTTCTAAGATTTTTTATAAAATTAAGAAACTTATAGTAAGTAATCATATGGCAAAGTACACATTTTTATCAAGAAAACTAACATTTATGCATTCAGATATTAACTTTATTTCCTATCCTTATCATCACAAAGGATAGTCAATCTGCCTGAAAAATGAGGATTACTTCTTCTAAAAGAAGCAATTGGGGGGTAGATGGTGGCAGACCTGGTTGAGAACACATGTTATATTGCACAATGATCTGGGTACAAGCCCCTGGTCACTGCCTGCAGTGGGGGAAGCTTCACAAGTGGTGAAGCAGTGCTGCAGGTGTCTTTCTGTATCTCTTTCCCTATCTCCTCCTGCCCTCTCAATTTCTTTCTCTGTTCAATAAATATGTAAATAAAAAATTAGAAAAAGAAGAAGCAATGAAATAACATACATAAAGTATTTATGTGGTCAGCACATAGTAATACTAATATATGATTAGTGATACTACCAATTATAAATATCTTGTCATGAAGTCTTCAGACCTCACCTTCAAATAATTTTCTAACTAGGAGGAATCTGGGAAGAAGAAAAAGATCATAAGGGTCAGTTAATCACAATGTACAAGGCATGTAGATCTCAAGTCCATCTTCTCTAGGAAGAAGAAGGGAAAAGTTAATTAGGAAGGTAAGTTGCCAAAAAAGTAAAAGACAAGAAAAGGAGGGAAAGGTATGGTGTGAGCAAAAACAACTTTATCCACAGATTAGATTCTCTCTAGAAGTAATTATCTCAAAAATAATTTTCATTGTATCTCCATGGCTCCCATTAAAATAGCCCTTTTGCCAATGGAGGAGAGGCTGGGGGGAGTGGTGAGAAATGTTTACTCCCTTGCAAAGTCTATGTGGTTAATGAAGAAAATCAATAAAAAATATACCTGCTGGTCAAAACCTGTTAGCAGAACAGTAATAGGAGAATTGTCTGAGTGTTTAAATCTCAGTGGAGGAAACAGTTCAGCAGTCTTGTATGTAATGAACTTCTATCTCAATTCTTGAGCCTGTCATGACTACATCTGAAAAGTGAACCACAATATATTTTTGACATGAAGTTACTCTTTCTTTCAATCTCTCTGAAGGAAGATTTCATCCAGAGAGCAAACAACATATGAACTTAATCAAAATGCTGAAGTATTGATAACAGATGACTGAAGGTTACAGAAAAAAAATGTGATTCTGATAAAGTTTGAAAGAATTCCCAGGAAAATAAAAAGATGAACAAAAAAGAAGTACATCTGATTAGTATTTATTTGTCACTGTTTAATGTCTCTCAATTCTTCTTCTTCTAGCATTTGCCCTTCTTCCGTAGCCAGTCCACAGCGTCAGGTTGAGCCTGATGTAAAGTTTCGAGACCTCCTTTGAATCTGGAGAGGTGGCAGTCGTTGACTATGTGGGTCATAGTCTGTCTGGAGCTGCAGGGGCAGTTCGGGTCGTCTCTGGCTCCCCAGCGATGGAACATAGCGGCACACCGGCCATGGCCTGTTCGATAGCGATTGAGGAGGGCCCAATCATAACGTGCTAGGTCAAAGCCAGGTTGACGCTTGCAGGGTTCTGTGATGAGGTGTTTGTTCTTTACCTCAGCTGACTGCCAACTCTGTTTCCAAGAGACTGGAACAGAGAAGAAGTTTATTGTAGGCGTAGGGGACCAGATTGGGTGATGAGACGTTAAGCGTTGGACAGGGTGGGTGAAGATATCCGCGTATATTGGCAGGTCCAGTTGAGCGTAGACGTGGGAAATGAACTTAGATGATGCTGCATCCTGAAGAATATCTGGCGGGGCGATGTTGCTAAGAACTGGCAGCCATGGAACCGGGGTGGAACGGATGGTTCCAGAAATTATCCTCATAGAGAAATATAATTTGGAATCGACCAAGTGGACATGGGGGCTACGGAACCATACTGGGGCACAGTATTCTGCAGTGGAATAGCATAATGCTAGAGATGAGGATCGTAGTGTGGAAGCACTCGCGCCCCATGAGAAGCTGGCCAGTCTTGCAATGATGTGATTCCTCGCGCCCACATTTGCTGCAGTTTTTATGAGATGTTCGTGAAATGACAGAGTGCGATCGAGAGTAACACCAAGATAGACTGGCTGGTCTTCATGCCGGATGCTCGTATCGCCAAGCTGCACATTAAGCTCACACGAGGCCGAGGCATGGTGTAGATGGAAAACAGATGATACCGTTTTTGCAGTGCTAGGGATTAGTCGCCATTTTTTACAGTAATCAGATATCAGAGACATGTCTTTCGTGAGTGTTTCCTCGAGGATGTCGAACTTGGATGCCTGAGTTGCACAGCAGATGTCATCGGAGTAGATGAACTTCCTTGAAGAAGTTTCTGGGAGGTCATTGATGTAAATATTAAATAGCGTAGGAGCCAGAACAGAGCCCTGGGGGAGGCCACTTGAGACAAGTCTCCATCTGCTAGACTTGTCACCCAGATGCACCTGGAATCTTCTGTTTTGGAGAAGAAACGATATAGTGTTGGCCACCCATGGAGTCAGGCATCTTGAGATCTTGACTAGGAGACCACGGTGCCAGACCGTGTCATGGGCTACTGTGAGATCAACAGAGACAGGCCCCTGGAGTATTATGTTTCTTTGTCAATATTTGGCATAACAACTAAATATGTTTGCAAGTTTTTTTTTAAACTTAATTATCTGTCCTTTACTCTAGAATTATATAGATCAAACGTGCTATCTCTGGTGTTAAATGTGGATGAAATACAAAAAATGCTCAGGGAGTCGGGTGGTAGTACAGTGAATTAAGTGCACATGGTGTGAAGCACAAGGACCCACAGAAGGATCCTGGTTCGAGCTCCCGGTTCCCCACCTACAGGGGAGTCGCTTCACACATGGTGAAGCAGGTCTGCAGGTGTCTATCTTTCTCTCCCCTTCTCTGTCTTCCCCTCCTCTCTCCATTTCTCTCTGTCCTATCCAACAACAACAACAACAACAATAAAACAACAAAGGAAACAAAAGAAAAAGTAAATAAATAATTATAAAAAATAATAATAAATGTTCAATAGCAGTATAGCTTGCTCTCTCCTCCTTCATTCATTCATTCCTTTTTTCTTCCTTTCCTTTTTCTTTTCCTTCCCTTTCCCTTTCCCTTTCCCTTTCCCTTCCCCTTCCCCTTCCCCTTGTCCTTGTCCTTCCCTTCCCTTCCCTTCCCTTCCCTTCCCTTCCCTTTCCTTTCCTTTCCTTTCCTTTCCTTTCCTTTCCTTTCCTTTCCTTTCCTTTTGGTTGTTATCACCATGTTTCAATGCTTCTAGGTGATTTTTTCATATAAAAAAAAAAGTGAGACTCATTTGAGACCCATACCTATTCTCTGTCTCTGAATTTTTCTCCAAAAGTTTGTCTGGACAAATGAAGCCCCAATTATGATAAAAAAAAAGTAAAAGTCAGAGTTAGAGGGAGAGCAGGAAAGACACTATAGTACTAAAGGTCACTCTAGTATAGTAGGTTCTGGCCCTAGCAATATATTTTTGTAACTTCTATTAATAATCAAAGAATATTAATACAGAAGTAGTTTAAAAAGCCAAATAATGAATCATCATTACTATAATCATAATCATATACAATAATATTTTCAATAATTTATAATACTACTTCTATTACTAGGAAAATTGATATTATAAAATTATTTTTATTGAGAAATAAAAATAATGTTCAAAAAGACTGAAACATATGTTTTATCTAAATTCAAATAAATATGACACAAATTATGTGGCTTATATATGTAATGGCAGGCCTTCCAATTTATTGGTTGTAGCTATTTTATCTATGACTATAAGAACTAGATAAGACAAGTGTAATTGATTTTTTTCTTTTTAAATTATTTTTATTAGTGATTTAATGATGATAAGCAAGATTGTGGGATAAGAGGGGTACATTTCCCACCACCACAATTCCAAATCTCATCCTCTCCATTAGAAATTTCCCTATTCTTTATCCCTCTGGGAGTATGGACCAAAGATCTGTATGGGGTGCAGAAGGTGGGAAGTCTGGCTTCTATAATTGCTTCTCTGATGGACATGGACACTGGCAGGTTGATCCTTACTCCCAGCCGGTTTGTGTCTTTCCCTAATGGTGCAGGGCACTGGGGAGGTGGGGTTCCAGGACACATTGGTGAGTTTACCTGCCCAGGGAAGTCAGGATGGTGTCATGGTAGCATCTGCAACTTGGTGGCTAGAAAGCATTAAGATACAAAGCATAACAAATTGTTTAATAATCAGGAACCTAAATGTAAGAATATAGCAAATGAGATTTGGGGTCTTCATGTTGAAAGAACCTAGGAAGTCTATTTTAGTTATATTCCAAGGGGTCCATGACTTTACTAATTTTTGCCTGAGCCTGACAACTAAAATGCAGGTGGGCTAAATATATTGACTGGGAAGATGTTGTCAGAGTTGGGAATAGGACTAGAAAACTGGATCAGCGCAGAGAGAAGCTCCCAAATAAAAGGGAAAAGCATATAAATACCATTAACTATAAGCCCCATCTATCTGACCTAGGACCCATGTCTACTCATATTTAGCACAAGAGTCTGTGTAACTTCTGCATCCTTGTCATTCTGAGCTCACAGCTCATGGTCACAACTAGGAATTGTGTAGGCTGCACTCATTTCAGGACCAGTTTTCCTGGAGTAGCAGAGTATGTTGACCCAGCCTCCTGTCAGAGAGTGGGATAGTTTCTACCATTATTGTGCCACACTGAGGGCAGGGTCCTGTAGAGGCCCACAAGAGGGTTTATGATGTTGTTTCTATTGGACATCTCCAATTCCATCAACAATTCCAGTGATGATGGAAAGAGGGATCTGTTAGAGGTCTAGGACCATCATATTTACTTGGTAATACCAGGATTTCCTGATGAAGGCCCTGGATAGCCTGGTAGTGACCAAAAGGGTCATCATTAAAATACGCCAGTCTCTTGCTCTTATCCAGCTTTAGTAATCCTTACTTTATTGGACAGAGTTAGGCTTAGAGTGACTGAAGGAAGGGAAATAGGAAGTAGATGAGGAGTGTATCTATGTCTAAGTAGAATGTATTTGTTTAAGTATTTTATGGTATATTTTTAAAATCTTTCTACATTCTTGCTGCACTTTTTAAGTCACTGCAGACTGTTGCACACTTTTACTTTAAGGTATATATTTTCCCCTAACTTACAGATGCATGTACACATGTGCACTATATTATGGCCCCTGGTCTATATCTGGGTTCTGCAGCTTTCTTAGGAAACAATCTGTTGCCTTCTTAAACTCTAAGACAGCAAGGAACTTAAGTAGACTGAACCATATTTGCATTCCTAGGGAAAATCCAAATTGGTCATAATGCACAATCTTGTAAAAGTTTGTTACTTGGTTTGCTAAAATTTTGTTCGATATCTTAGCATCTATATATCAGAGATGTCAGTGTGTATTAGTCTTAGGTTTATTTATTTAGAGGAAAGGAAGATGAAAAGAGATATAGAGAAAGAGGGAGAAAGATGGACACCTGCAGTCTTGCTTTATTTCTTGTGAAGCATCCCCCTTTAAGGTGGGAAGCAGAGGCTTGAACCCAAGTCTTTGCACAAGGTTACATGTACTCTCAAATGGGTGTGCCACTGCCTGGCCTCCAGTTGTTATTTATTTTAGGGTGTTTTTGCATCTCTACCTGCTCCGTCAAGAAGTATTCTTGTGTCTTGCTTTGGGAAGAGCTCTTGGCAAAGAGATAGCAGTTGCTCAGTTTAACTATCTTGTAAAATTCAGCTGTGAAACCGTCTGGTCCTGGCTGGACTTCTGTTACTGAAGAGAGTGTTGATTATTATTTCAAATGGTTTATTCTTAATTCTTCCTGGTTTAGTCTTTGGACATTGTATGCTTCTAAAAAAATATGCTTATCTCCTCTAGGTTCTCAAGCTGAGTGTCCTGTTACAATTACTCACAGATTTCTCTTTGGCTATCTGTGGAATCTGTTGTGACTTTTTCCCTTTCACACTATCTCATTTATTTGGTTCCTCTCTTTCTCTGTTTTTAGTCTGTGAGTCTGGCTAAGGGTGTGTAAATTTTGTTTAACATTAAAAAAATTGACCCAATTTTCTTAACATTTTTATTACTTTTTTTGTTTTGATGACATTTATTTCCACTGTGTGTGTGTGTGTGTGTGATTCTTTAAGTGTGAGGGCTGGTTGTTTATTTGATTTTTTTCTGTTTTCTGATATGTGCCTGTATGACTCTGATTTTCTCTCTTAATATTTCAGTTTGTTATATAGGGTTAGGTAGTTTGTTCCCATTCATTGGGGAAACTGACGATCCTTCCTAGCCGACTGAATCCACATGGATCCCAGTCACTTTCAAAGCCAGCAACAAGCAGCTCCTGACAGCTTTCAACCTGACGCTGTTGACTGGCTACGGAAGAAGGGCAAACGCTAGAAGAAGAAGGTAGTTTGTTGGGGTTTTTTTTTGTTTCTTGGTTATGTATTTTTTTATTTTTTCTCTTTGACTCAATAGTTAGAAGACATACTGTTGAATTTTCATTTTTGGTGGTCTTCTACAGTCTTCTTTGGGGAGTTGATTATTAGTTTTACTTTCACTGGGATGTGAAAAGATGCTTGAATGATTTTGATAATCCAGAATTAATTAATGTTGCCTTTGTGGCCTAACAGATAGTCTGTACTTGATAATGTTCCATGTGGATGTGAGAAGAATATCTACAGCAGTTTGTTGGAGTAAATAAATCTGAAGATGTCTACTAGTTTAAAATGTTCTTTCTTTTCATTTAAGGATCTTCTGTCCTTACTGATTCTGTGCTTGAGCTGTCTATTTGGGATAGTGCAGTATGTAAATCCTTTATATCATCATGTTGCTATAATGTGGTTCTTCGGTTTTGTTAATAGGCAGTTTATGCACTTCTGGTGCCTCTTCATTTGATACATAGGTATTGATTATTGATAGTTTCTCTTGGTTGATTGATCTTCTGAGCATTATGGAATGTACATTACTATCCTTTTTTATTTTGCCTATCTTAATATCTGCCGTGTCTACAATGAGTAGAGCTATAATGATATTTTTAGGGTTCATTATCTTGTATGATTGTTTTCCAACTTTTTACCCTGAAGCTATTTTATCCTGCTGAGTTATGTGAGACTCCTGTAGGCAGCATAAGATTGAGTTGTGTTTTACTGTGTCTGTTAGTGAGTGTTTCTTGTTGGAAAGATTTTTACCCCTACTTCAAATCTCAATTAAAATCTAGCAGGGTAAAATACACTGATACATTCTGATATTTTCAGATAGCCTTTATAGTTAAATGTAGTTCAGGAAACATAGGTGTTCTGGTTACTAGCATTTATTTTTTACTACTGTACTTACTTTATTTTAATGAGAGAGAGAGAGAACAGAGAAAGACCAGAGCACAACTGAGCATACAGAAGTCCTTGGAACTGAGTCTAGGACGTTGGAGTCTCAGGCATAAAAGTCTTTTGCATAACCCTTTTGCCATCTCCCCAGCCCAATAGTATTTATTGGTATTAATATTTATTTATTTTATTTGTCATAAAAAATTTTCATGGAATGAATCTGCAAGTTAGTCTCTCAAAGTAATTGACAGAAACTACATTTTAAGTATTTTAAAGCTGATTAGATATGAGAGAGTATCATAATAAATTTACTTTTCTAATATTTTCCTTTAAGCTGATAACAATCTAAACTTACCAGTGTTTGTTCTCTGAGATTTATATGCTTTTTTATTTTTTATTTTTCTTTAGAATTTTCATATCGTCATACTGAAAACTAATTTTGAAACATTCTTGGAGTTGAAGAAACAAATGAAAACCGAGGGCAATTATGTAAATAGTGTACTTTGAAAAGATCCCATCCTCAAAGTATTACTTCTTTACAGATGTCAGACCTTTTCCACAAATCTTGAATGATGAATTTGGGTGGGAAAATGGTGAGAATTAGAGGTAGTTGTTAAGTTGAATAATACAAATTGTAAATGGGGGGCAGGGACCAGTGCACCAGGTTAAGCACACCTAGTATGAAGAGCAAGGATCCTGGTTCTAGTCCCCCCAGCCCCCAACTGAGGGGTAGTGGTGGTGGTGATGTTTGCTTCAAAAGCAGTGAAGCAGGTCTGCAGGTGTCTTTCTCTCCTCTTCTCTACCTTCTTCTCCTCTCTCCATTTCTCTCTGCCCTATCCAATAAAATAAAATAAAATAAGTAAGTGAATAAATAAATTAAATAAATAAAATGGCCGCAGGAGAAACGGATCCGCAGTGCCGCAACAAGCAACACTATTGCCAGTAGTAATGCTGGAGGCAAAGAGAGAGAGAGAGAGAGAGAGAGAGAGAGAGAGAGAGCGCCACGCCCCACTCAACTCCACAATGATGGGTCTGACAGGGTCAGCACCCAGGAAAACTCTCTTCAAGGAAGAAGAATTCTGGGAGTGGGTCTTGGCATCCTGAGCAGATCTAAACTGGAAACTCTGATTGTTGTTTTCAAATCGGGGACAAACAGCCCCTGTTCCCAGATTAGATACAGATGAACAAGAAATGAGGTGGACAAAGTTATGGGTAATCAAATACCTAAAGTTTTAGGAAAAATTCTTAATAATACTTACCTCCTCTTATGAAATACGTTAAAAACTCTACGTAAAATACTATCTGCTAAGCCTGTTACTCAGAAATGCATCACCCCATGAAGTATGACATTTCTGTGTAAAACTGCAAGGCCATCTAATCAAGAAATGAGCTTTGTTCCAGATATTGTTTATGTAAGACTGAAGGATATATAAACTCTCACTTGCTAAATAAAACTTGAGTTCAGATTCACCCTCCAACAGAGTGTGTTGTATTCTGTTCTCCTCCTGACCCACCCTGGTGGTCCCCTCTGGAGTTCCCTGATCCTTTCTTCTGCTCCTCCGCCTGAGCGGTCCGTCGAGAGAGAGAGAGAGAGAGAGAGAGAGAGAAAGAGAGAAAGGAAAAAGAGTGAAGAGTAAATGCAGTTTAAAAGAATTGAACTTTTTGTGCAACCTTTGAAAAAAGTCCTTGCTGACCAATCAAAGACAATTAATAATGTATACCATGAAAATATAAAGGAAGGTGGGTTCTCACTTTGCTGCAGGAGGAAACATACTGATAAACTGTGTGCATAGACTATAAAATAACCGAATTAATCATAATGGTGTCTTATGTCAGTAGACTAATGCTATTTGTGCAATGTATTATAGAATATAGAGAAAGGAGGTAGAAATTTGATTCAGTTTTGGTTACTGAGATCTAGATGATTATTAATCACCATGAAAATGAGGTAGAATTAGCATATATGAAAAATGCTTTAGAATTGATTATGCAATTAAAAGTTATGTGATTTAAGCTCACCCCCTAATATTAAATTGATAAGCTACTATATACTGAAATTGTCACTCTAATAATATATATAGTACTTTTTACCTCATCTCAATTTTTCTCTTCTTTTATGTTCCAGTCCAAGTAATTATAGTACTGCTTTTTTAAATTTTTTATATTTATTTACTTTCCCTTTTTGTTGCCCTTGTTTCTCATTTCTTCTTCTTCTAGCATTTGCCCTTCTTCTGTAGCCAGTCAAGAGCGTCAGGTTGAGCCTGATGTAAAGTTTCGAGACCTCCTTTGAATCTGGAGAGGTGGCAGTCATTGACTATGTGGGTCATAGTCTGTCTGTAGCTGCAGGGGCAGTTCGGGTCGTCTCTGGCTCCCCAGCGATGGAACATAGCGGTGCACCGGCCATGGCCTGTTCCATAGCGATTGAGGAGGGCCCAATCATAACGTGCTAGGTCAAAGCCGGGTTGATGCTTGCAGGGGTCTGTGATGAGGTGTTTGTTCTATACCTCAGCTGACTGCCAACTCTGTTTCCAAGAGTCTGGAACAGAGAAGTTCATTGTAGGCGTAGGGGACCAGATTGGGTGATGAGACGTCAAGCGTTGGACAGGGTGGGCGTAGATATCTGCGTATATTGGCAGGTCCAGTCGAGCGTAGACGTGGGAAATGAACTTAGATGATGCCGCATCCCGAAGAATATCTGGCGGGGTGATGTTGCTAAGAACTGGCAGCCATGGAACCGGGGTGGAACGGATGGTTCCAGAAATTATCCTCATGGAGGAATATAATTTGGAATCGACCAATTGGACATGGGGGCTACGGAACCATACTGGGGCACAGTATTCTGCAGTGGAATACCATAATGCCAGAGATGATGATCATAGTGTGGAAGCGCTTGCGCCCCATGAGGAGCTGGCCAGTCTTGCAATGATGTGATTCCTTGCGCCCACCTTTGCTGCAGTTTTTATGAGATGTTCATGAAATGACAGAGTGTGATCGAGAGTAACGCCAAGATAGACTGGCTGAGCTTCATGCCGGATTCTCCTATCGTCAAGCTGCACATTAAGCTCACGCGAGGCCGAGGCATGGTGTAGATGGAAAACAGATGATACCGTTTTTTGCAGTGCTAGGGATTAGTCGCCATTTTTTACAGTAATCAGATATCAGAGACATGTCTTTCGTGAGTGTTTCCTCGAGGATGTCGAACTTGGATGCCTGAGTAGCACAGCAGATGTTATCGGCGTAGATGAACTCTCATTGTTCTTGTAGTTATTATTGTTGTTGTTATTGATGTCGTCGTTGTTAGATAGGACACAAAGAAATGGAGAGAGGAGGGGAAGACAGAGAGGGGGAGAGAAAGATAGACACTTGCAGACCCACTTCACAGCCTTTGAACAGACTCCCCTGCAGGTGGGGAGCCGGGGCCTCAAACTGGGGTCCTTGTGCTTTGAGCCAAGTGTGCTTAACCCACTGTGCTACCTCCCGACTCCCTGCTTTTGTTTTTAAAGAT
Source organism: Erinaceus europaeus (assembly GCF_950295315.1). Taxonomy (NCBI): domain Eukaryota; kingdom Metazoa; phylum Chordata; class Mammalia; order Eulipotyphla; family Erinaceidae; genus Erinaceus; species Erinaceus europaeus. Next base: position 11,625,978 of record NC_080163.1, read on the forward strand.
TAATTGATTGTACCTTTTAGCCTCCTAGAGATTTTACTCTAGTAGAATATAATTTTTGACATTTTATTCATTCTCTCCAGCTTTTAAAAATGTTTTATAAATTAAGAGAACCTACATAAGCAGCATCATGTATACCTGTACACCTATAGAGTGTCACTTCAGTTTCCATGTGGATTATTCATGTTCGCTTCTAGTCTACATTTGTACTATCCTGACTGCTCCTGATCTTGCTGAATGTGAGCTTTTAAAAAGTAAGCACAGTTTTTTCTTTAGCTCAGCTATACGATGGTGTTCTATTATGTTTTTTTTGCTTTTTCTTAGAATTTTCAAGAATTATCTTTTCCAAAGTTCTTGTACTTTTTATGGTCATTTCCAACAAAATGTCAGCATGTTATTGTCTCCCTGATTCTGAGGGAAAATAATAACAAAAGACATGAACACCAGATTTTCTTTGCTTATCTTCCCCTAGAGTACCAAGTTATTTACAGCACTACCTCAAAAGAAATATCTTTACTGGCTGCAGTGTCATTTAAATATTATCTCTACTTCAGGAAGTCTTCTATTCTCAGTAACTCTTTTGTTATTAAGGCCACCAAATATATACAGATTGTTATGTACAATTAACCAATTCTTAGTTTTGACCTGTAGAAATAACTGACAGAGTCTATTACTCTCCTTATATCATGTTCTTCCCATGTGTCTACAATATATTTTTGCTTCTTAAAAACCCTCCAGCATTTTCTATTTGGAAGTATAGTGGGAAACATTGATTTTCATTTTTCTTTATTTTTAAAAATAGAATACATATATATATATATGTATATATATTCTTTGATTTTCTACTTCTCTCTATTAATGCCCACTGTCTTGGTGATCTGATTCAACTCTGCATTCATATCTCTCTAATTTACCACAATAATTTCTTTATGAATATTTTTATTTGTACCTGTCTAATCTATAAATAGCAGCTATAGGAATATTATTATAAATGAAATTATATTAATATAATTTAATATTATATTAATGAAATATATTAATATAAATGAAATATTATTATAAATGAAAGTTAGATTGTGCTTTTTCTCTCCTCAAAATCTCATCATGTTGGGAGTCAGGCGGTAGCACAACAGGTTAAGTACATGTGGCGCAAAGTACAAAGACCGACATAAGGATCCCGGTTCAAGCCCCCGGCTCCCCAGCTGCAGGGGAGTCGCTTCACAGGTGGTGAAGCAGGTCTGCAGGTGTCTATCTTTCTCTCCCCCTCTCTGTCTTCCCCTCCTCTCTCCATTTCTGTTTTGTCCAACAACAACAACATCAATAACAACAACAATAATAACTACAACAACAATAAAAAGACAACAAGGGCAACAAAAGGGAAAATAAATAAAATAATTTAAAAAAATCTCATCATGCCTCCTTGTATCACCTAGCCTGAAAATTATGGGGTTTACACAATAACTATGGTATGACCAATGTATGGTAAATCTTTTGTTTCCACATTTCATTGTTTTCCTTGCTTATTAGGACTGCATGTAATGATTTTCCCAAGAGAGATAGAGCCTGGGAGTATAAATCGACCTGTCAATGCTCATGTTCAGTGGGGAAGCAATTACAGAATCCAGACCTTCCACCTTTTGCACCCCATGGTGACCCTGGGTCCATACTCCCACAGGGATAAAGAATAGGAAAGCTATCAGGGGAGGGGATGGGATATGAAGTTCTGGTGGTAAGAATTGTACCCCTCTTATCCTATGGTCTTGTCAGTGTTTCTGTTTTATAAATAAATTTTTAAAAAAAGAAAAAAAACTTTCATAGGTTTTAGTGAATAGAATGCAAACATAGAGAGAAGATAATGATTTTTTCCACCACATGTACCTAGGGTTTCAATCAAATCAGTGTTTGAAAATGGGACCGGAAGGTTCAGATGATAGCTCACCAGGTAGAGCATATACCTTGTCATGTGCTTGGTGCAGTGTCACATGGGGATTTAATGGCTGCAAAGGAAGCTCTTGTACTTTGATATCTTTTCTTCTCTCTCTCTATCTTAGTGAAACTTAAGATACTCAGGGAGAATTCTATCCACCTCAACAAAGCTATTTTCTTTGTGCGTGTGTGTTTCCCAGAACTTGACCTTGTGTATGCATGATTTTACCACTCCCTAACTGATCTTTTCACTCAAGGAAGTGGGTATGCTAAATTGAACACCTATGTACTAGTATTACATTTTCCAAACTCAACAAATAAAGCCGAGGCCTGGTGGTAGTGCACATAATACAAAGAGCAAGGACCTGAGCAAGGATCCCAGATCAAGCCCCTGTTCCCCACTTGCAGTGGGGTCACCTCATAAGCAGGAAGTAGGTCTGCAGGTATCTTTCTCTTCCCACCTCCACATCTCCTCCTTCTCTTTCAGTTTCTATCTGTCCTATCCTATAAAAAAATGGAAAATGCCCCACTAGGGAAAGATAAGAACAGGTTGGGAGTATGGACTGACCTGCCAACATTCATGTTCAACAGAGAAACAATTACAGAAGCCAGACCTTCCACCATCTGCAGTCCATAAGGATCCCAGGTCCATGCTCCTAGAGGGATAAAGAACAGGAAAGCTAGGGGTGGGGCTGTAGTGCATCGGGTTAAGTGTACTTGGCCAGAAGCACAAGGACTGGTTTAAGGATCCCGGTTAGAGTTCCTGGCTCCCTACCTGTAGAAGAGTCACTTCACAGGCGGTGAAGCATGTCTGCAGCTGTCTGTCTTTCTCTCTCCCTCTCTGTCTTCCCCTCCTCTCTCCATTTCTCTCTGTCCTACCCAAAGAACAACATCAACAATAATAATGATAATAACAAGACTACAACAATAAGGGCAAGAAAAGGGAGGGAAATGGCCACCAGGAGCAGTGGATTCATGGTGCAGGCTCTGAGCCCCAGCAATATCCCTGGAGGAAAAAAAAAAAAGAATAGGAAAGCTATCAAGGGAGGGGATGGGATACGAACTCTGGTGGTGACAATTGTGTGGAATTGCACCCCTCTTATCCTATGGTCTTGTCCCTATTTTCTTTTTTTTATTTTACAAATATATTTTTACAAAGAAACAAACTAAGAAATAAAAAGAAAGATGACTTCTTTAGCTCTTCACAACTCATGGGAAGAAGACTGGTAAATTCCTTCTCCTATATTTGAAAACATGCCTTGCATATCTTTGCTATCAAATAGTCTCCACACAGCAATGTAGTTGGAATGCTATTTTTGATGAACAGCATGGAGTTGTTGAGTTTGCATTTCCTGCTAGAAAAAAAATCTGTGGAACATATATATTCACAATTTGATGACTTTAGCATAAACCCCCTTGATTACTTTTATTCATGCCAATGACAGCAAAGTTAACCTCTTGCATTCATGAGGGATTTATTTTTCCCTACCTATATTGTGATTGAAAACATAACTTTTACTTTTTTTTCCCTCCCCTTAACTCTTGGAACTACAGAAGTAGTTATTTAACATATTTTAATTGAATAATAATAAAAACATAATTTTAAATAATAGTCTATTTTGCTTTAAATGCATAATTCTTTCTCATTGTTTCATCCTTCAGAGCAATTAAACCTGTGAATAGAAGGTAATGGATTTGAATGAATAATGGAAAGTTCATCCCTAACTCATCTCATTTTAATAAAGTTGTCAAACCCAATCCTCATAGGTCAAAATTCTGAAAAAGAAAATCTGGTGAGAGTTTTATATGTTCATGACATGAATTCATAAGTCAAAGTTCTTTATTAAGAGGCTTTACCCATTACATCAAGACTTTTGAGTTTGTCTTTTGAGAACCTTTGAGACATACAATTGATTTCCCCCTCTCATATTAATTAACTACTGATTTATATGACTACATTTTGCTAGGAGTGTACATAAACACCATTCCCATCACCAAAGGACCGTGACCCATCCCTCCCGCCCATTCCCACCCCCCACTGGCCCAGGAAGCTACTGAATCTTTTTAATAGATAGGCTACGTATTTGATATGCGGACTCTCTCAAAAGCCTAGACCAAGTAGATTAGAAGCTTCCAATAGCACAGCTATATACAAGATACTGGGTACTGTACAGCAAACCATAACAAAGGGACTTTTCAAAGTTAACCCAATTAACAAATAATGTGTGGGTAATATTAACTATTGATTGTCTTTTTGAACCCTAAGACAGCAGGAACCTCACATCTTCACTATAGAGCCCCTACTTCCCCCAGTCCTGGCACCCTTGGATAGGGCTCACTTTCCCGTATGCTTCTCCCAATCCATACCAAATAATATTGCATCCGCCGATCACAACCTAACCAAAGCAACGATTGCCATCTCAACATGCTTCACCTCAGAGTGTATCCAGAGACTTCACGTGTGGAATGACAACCCTTCAGCTTCATTACTCGGGTGAGACCTTTCCTTTTATAGTACACTCTAATTTCATCTCAGGTAGTTCACTTTCTAACAAAGTCCCATAACCTAGACATATACCAGTTTCTGTGAGAGAGAGCTTATGTGCACACGTATCCATAAACTACTGCAAAATATATACCTGAAAGCAGGATTACACTAGAGTTTGCAGTGAGTACCTCCCCAACACTTCCTCTCCACTATTCCAATCTTGGGATCCATGTTTGCTCAACAAATTGATTGGCTTTGTATGTTAACTCTCTTTTCAATCACCAGGTTCCAGATGCCACCAGGATGCTGGCTAGGCTTCCCTGGATTGAGGACCCCACCAATGTGTCCTGGAGCTCAGCTTCCCCAGAGACACACCTGACTAGGGAAAGAGAGAGGCAGACTGGGAGTATGGACCGACCAGTCAACACCCATGTTCAGCAGGGAAGCAATTACAGAAGCCAGACCTTCTACCTTCTGCAACCCTCAACGACCCTGGGTCCATGCTCCCAGAGGGCTAGAGAATGGGAAGGCTATCATGGGAGAGGGTGGGTTATGGGGATTGGGTGGTGGGAATTGTGTGGAGTTGTACCCCTCCTACCTTATGCCTTTGTTCACTAATCCTTTCTTAAATTAAAAATTTAAATAAAAAAAAAAAAAAAAAAAAAAAAAAGACTTTTGAGAAATAAATTAAAATATTTAAAGTTGCTCAGACTTTATTAACTTTTTTTTCTCAAATCAAATAAGTATTTGAAGTCAAACCTAGTTCAAGATTTGATATGAGTCCATAAAATTAGTATCTTCCTGTATGCATAGCATTTGGCATTGTCAGTGTGTGAATATACAATGTTTATAAGATATTAAAATAATCTTTCAGAGTTCCAGGTTATGATTATTATAACCATCTTTGTAGTTTTCACTGTACTGGAGGAAATAGTAATTTATAAAATACTATTTGTCACATGAGGATATCACTTTTTTATAGAAATGATGCCACTACTTCTTTTTAAATTATTTTTAATTACTTTCATTTATTGGCTAGAGACAGCCAGAGATTGAGAGAGTAAGGGGAGATAGAGTGGTTAGAGAGACAAAAAGACACCTACAGCCCTGCTCCACCATTTTTAAAGCTTCCCCCCTATAGGTGGGAACTAGTGGCTTGAACCTGGGTCCTCGTACAATATAACACATTCATTTAATCAGGTGCGCCACCACCCAGTCCTAGGATATCACTTTACTATCTCCACATGATAGATACTCACACCTTTTGTCTAACATTGAATTGACAACTTCCTCCACCATAGTGCAGTTAGGTCCACCCCTTACACACACACATACACACAACACACACACACACACACACACACGCACACGCACACGCACACGCGCACACACACACACAAACACTTATTTGTTGTACTTGGAATAAGCATATATCCTTCTGGAAGCTATTTATTAATTTGTTTATTTCTCTTTAGTTCATTTTGTTGGGTGGTTAATGATTTATACTTTAATTATTAATTCCTGGGTGCAGTTTCTCATCTGCCTATAATAGGTGCCTACAAAACACTCTCACCTCCAGTTTAAGTGCCTTTTCACCATCACATCATCAGGACTTATATGCCATCTCATCTCCATTCCCCTTTGATCCAGTACAATACACAACACCCAGTTGAAGTTTCTTTATGCTCTTTTATTCATGTTGTCATTTTCTTTATTTATTGAATAGTGACAACCAGAAATCAAGAGGAAGAGGAAGGGCATAGAGAGGGAGAAAAGGGGCCAGGTGGTGGTACACCTGGTTAAGTGCTCATGTTACAGTACATAAGGACCCAGGTTCAAGCCCCCTGATCCCCACCTGCAGGGGGAAGCTTCATGAGTGGTAAAGTAGGGTTGCAAGTGTCTCTCTGTCTCTCTCACTATCTATAACTCACTCTCCTTTCAATTTCTGTTTCTACCAAAAAGAAACTGAAGCCCTCAGTAAAATGCTGTCAAACTGCCTTAAGTTGTTGCACCTTATATGCTTAAAAATTTTAAAGGGAGGGAGGGAGAGAGAGAGAGAGAGAGAGAGAGAGAGAGAGAGAGAGACTGACTTGCACTACTGCTTCGCCACCCTTGGAGCTTTCTTTACCCCGTAAAGATCTTTGGTCCATTTTCTTTAATAGGGACCTTTCTATTGGAGGGGATGGGAAACTCTAGTGGTAGGAATTGTGAGGAATTGTACCCCTCTTCTACCACAATTTTGTTGGTAATAAATAAATAACTAATGAAATTTAAAAAGAATGATAATGATATGACTCATCAAGGTTAAACAGTACTTGAAGGGTTAAGATACAAAGCAGGAAAAATAATTTAATAAACAAGAGCCCAGAAAGAGTAATAGAGCAGGTGAGATTATGGGTCTTTGTGTGAGAAGAAACTAGGTCCATGACTTTAGTAATTTTTGCCTGATCCTGATAGCCAGCATGCAGGTAGAGTAAAAATATTGCCTGGGAAGATGGTGTCAAAGTTAAGAGTAGGGCTAGAAAGCTAGATTAGGGCAGCCACCAAATTGCAGATGTAATGATTCTATTCATTTCTCTCTACCCTGTCATCAAGCAAACAAACCAGAAAAAAATGGCTGCAGGGAGCAGTGGATTAATAGAGTTGGCACACAGTCCCACAGATAACCACAATGACAATTAATAAAGGGGGGCACACATTACCATGAGAAAGGACCTGGGTTCAAGCCCCTGGTCCCCACCTGCAGGGGGAAAGCTTCACAATTGGTGAAGCAGGGCTGCAGGTGTCTCTCTGTTCCCCTTTCTATATCCCCCCCTCATTTTTTTCTTTATCCAATAATAAATAAATAAAATATAAAAATATTTGAGGTAGTTCATAATTGGAGATTTTAAATACATTCTCAGTATTAGAATATATTAATAAAACATTACTAGTTTGTAACCTTGGCATTGTGATTATATAGGGGAAAAAGTTCTGTTGGGTTTTAGAGCTGCACCTGAAACATTTCAATAAATATAATGATGTGTGCACTTCAAACTATTTTGCCAAAGAAGGCAAATTATTAGTAAATGGTAAAAATGACTCTAGAAAAGAAGGCCTATAAATCAGAAAGCTCTTCGTTAGCTTTCTTCTCATGAGCTAATGCCCAGTGTTGACCAGATGTTCAAATTTCCAAAAGAAATTGTAAATCTAGGTTTTCACATGTAACCACCTGTGTTGTAAATGCTGGTACTTAATTACTCAATGTTGTGAACATTCATTATTCCAAATGCAAACAGATTTCAAAGCCCTAGGAGATCTTTGGGATTTCTAGCTGAGATTCCCTTAAATGTGTGGAAGAAAAGGGTTCTGGGACTTAGAAAGTGAGGAGGCAGAAGGTGCTTATCCAAAGAAGTTTTTAATACAGTCTCTCCAAATCCAGAAGTTGACATCACACTTGAAATGTTCTAGCAATAGGCTAAGGGTATGGATCCACCTGCCAATACCTACATCCAGTGGAGAAGCAGTTACAGACACCAGAACACCTACTTTCTGCACCCTCCAAAATAACCTTGTTCCATATTCCTAATGGAGGAGAAGTGATAGGAGGAAGAAGATAAGAGAGCTTTTAACTCTTGCACCATCAGAAGATAGATAGATAGATAGATAGATAGAGAGAGAGAGAGAGAGAGAGAGAGAGAGAGAGAGGGAGAGAAAAGTAGAGGGACACATGGAGATAGTAATGTTGTCTTGAGTGGCTTGGAGGGGAAGAGAGGATTGGATCAGGAAGAAAAAAGGGGTAATTACGTATAAATGTAGACAGATAGTTGTAGAGATGATGGGTGACCCATGTTTGCAACCTTAGGGGTCCTGTAGTGGATTTCAGTGAGGCTTCTGAAGATTCAGAACCCTGGTGGTGGGAATGGAGTGGACTTATACCCTTGTTGACATGTCATTTTTTTAAATCAATATTAAATCACTAATAAAATTTAAAAAGAAAACTGTTACCTGACTAGGCAGCACACACAAAACAGCAAGGACTCAGAGATCAAGGCAATCCACCTGCACGGTCATCTCAGTTATTGATTCATCGACTGGAGCATGCTGGCAGAGCTCAGAGTCATAGGAGTCTTTAGGATTAGTAATTTCTCCCTTTAAAAAAAAATAAAGAAAAGAAGAGAAAGAAAGAAAGAAACGATCTATCAGCACATGCATAAGACAAAGTGACATTGTGTGTGTGTGTGTGTGTGTGTGTGTGTGTGTGTGTGTGTGTTTAATTCCTTCAGTGTACTAGGGGCTGGTCTCAAACCTGAGTAGTAGACATAGCAAAGCAGAAGCCCTACATAGCACTTGGTAGTCCAAGAGAGAAAGATATTTCTGAAAAAGGCTAGTTATTTCCAAGGTCCCTAGTCTCAAAGACTATTTGTACTTAAAATTGCTCATATCAGTAGATACAAACATGAACCTATGTCTATCCAGTTGAGAATTAACAAAGGCTCCTGGGGCCTTTGCCTTCATTAGTGAAGAGATGTCTTTTCATGACTTCATTGACTTCTAAGCTCCTCTAGTGGGACAGAATGTTGACTGTGGTGTCTTTCATTATAAGCTGTAATATGAAAATTATCATAATCTATTTTTTTTCTGAGGATTTATTTTTGCTGTGGATACAGTACATGTATTCATTTGACAAAACACCAGCCTGCAAAAAAGTATTAGAGATGATGAATCAAAGAAGTGGCAAAAATTAGTATGTGAACCTTTTTAGTATATAAGCCTAGAAAGGGTGCTGCTGAAATATAATGGAGTTACAGTTCAGTGGGTGATGAGACATATTCAAGAAATTTGACTCAGTAGAATTTAACTATCAGAGTCATAAGCAAACTCAGTTTCCAGAGATTAGCAGTCTTCAAGCTTAAGGAACTGTGAGCTAGAGAGGGCTTGGTGTAGAAATAGAAGCAAGGGAGTCGGGTGGTAGTGCAGCAGGTTAAGTGCACATGGCGCAAAGCAAGGACCAGTGTAAGGACCCTAGTTCCAGCACCCGGCTCTCCACCTGCAGGGGAGTCGCTTCACAAGCGGTGAAGCAGGTCTGCAGGTGTCTATCTTTCCCCCTCTCTGTCTTCTCCTCCTCTCTCCATTTCTGTCTGTCCTATCCAACAACAACGATATCAATAATAACTACAATAAAAATAACAAGGGCAACAAAAGGGAATAAATAAATATTTTTTTAAAAGAAGTAGAACCAAATACATGGGGTTTTGGTACCTGTTAATTTTGGATACATGAAAATCACTTAGGCACATGTACATACTGCTTTGAAGCTTACTAGGGAATTCTGTTCTAGTGGTACTAACTTGGGATCACTAATGGTGGTCTTTAAAGCAGACCAGTTTTCATGGTTAAATACATAGAAGGCTTGAAACATAGTGTAGTCAGTACTATTAGTTTAGCTTTTCTCATTCTCCACTCCATTATTCTTCTGGTCCAAGAATTTGCAGTTACCCAAACGACCCCATCATACTTTATTCCTTGTTTCTTTCTTTATAGTATCATCTCCTTATTTATTGGCAAATGGAGTAAGCATGAAACTTTACTGAGGATGATCAGAGTTGAAGTTAGATCTGGGAGAAAAAGATATATTTTCTGCTCTGTGAGCTGTAAATAGCCTCAATAGAAGCTCTGTGTGGGTGAAACAAGACAGAAGTAGAAGAGAATACAGTGAAGGGACAAACAAATGAATAAATAACAGAATAAGGCAGAAAAGAAGAAGTAGGATAGTTCTGATTGTATTTCATATTTTTCTTTATTCTATGGAAGAAATGCTGTTTTATAAAAATATTATTTCTGGGATATAATTTCCCAACTTCCCAATATATGTTAATAACTTACCTCCACCCAAGGGCCACCCTTTCTCTTCTAGAGTTCATTATATGTCTTCCTTCTCTTACCACCTCTTTCCCACCCTTCCTCTTCAGCTTGCCAAGGGCTGTAGGTAATGAACAAGTGTTTATTCCTGCTGAATCCTATCTTTCCTACTCCTTTGTTTCCGAAAACTCACACATGAATAAGATTAGATGGCATTTGTCTTTCTCATTTTGACTTACTTCATTTAGCATGATTCCTCCCTTGATATCCATGTTATAACAGATTACAAAATCCTTCCTTCCTTCCTTCCTTCCTTCCTTCCTTCCTTCCTTCCTTCCTTCCTATCTCTTTCTTTCTTACTTACTTTATCTTTTTCTTTCTTCTTTTTTAAATTTTTTATTATTTTTATTTATTGGATAGAGACAGCCAAAAATTGAGAGGGAAGGAGGTGATAGAGAGGGATAGAGACAAAAAGACACGTGCAGCCCTGCTTTACCAGTTGAGACCTTCCTCCCTGCAGGAGAGGACCAGGGGTTTGAACCCGGGTCCTTGTGCACTGTGACATGTGTGTTCAATCAGCTGCGCCACCACCTGACCCCTCTTTTTTTTTTTTCTTTATTGGGTGGTTTACTGGTTTATAGTCTGCAGTAAAATACAATAGTTGGTACATGTGTAACATTTCTCAGTTTTCTGCATATCAATCTAACTCCCTGTCTAGGTCCTGGTCCTCTTCTACTATCATGTTTCAGGACCTGAACACTCCCCACCCCCCAGCAGAGTCCTTTATTTTGGTGCAACATACAAATCCATCCATGTTTTCCCTTCTGATCTTATTTTTCACCCCCTGTTTATGAATAGGATCATCCCATATTTATCTTTCTCTTTCTGACACATCTCACTTAACATGATTCTTTCATGATTCTTTCCTAGTTAAGCACACACATAACCATGCACAAGGACCCAGGTTTAAGCCTCTAGTACCCACCTGCAGGAGGAAAGCTTCATGAGTGGTGAAGCAGAGCTGCAGGTGTTCTCTGTCTTTTTTCATATCTTTACCCCCCACTCCTCTAGATTTCCATGTCTCTATCCAATAAAGAGTAAATAAGAAACATTTTAACATAATTTCTTCAAGCTTCATCCAAGATGAGGTGAAGATAACGAATTCACCATTTTAAATAGCTGAGTAGTATTCCACTGTGTATATATACCACAACTTATTTAGTCACTCATCTGTTGTTGGACAAGATCCTTTCTTATAACTGAGTAGTATTCCTTTGTGTATATAGAAGACAACATCCTTATCTGCTCCTCTGTCCCTGGGCACTTTGGCTGTTTCCATATATTGGCTATTATGATGGATGTACATGGCACATAAACAATTTTTTCTTAGAGTTCTTTGTTTAAGCTAACATTTTCTGTATTAGCCCCAAATTAAGTCTATCTCAGATACAACCTTTCCAAGAGCTGAACTTTAACTAAAGGCACATAATCATAGTTGCAGAAGCAAAGGACATCTAGGGCTTGGAAATATGTTACTTTTCGTGTGTGTGTGTGTGTGTGTGTGTGTGTGTGTGTGTGAGATAGAGACTATTTTCTTCCCATTTATTAATTTTTTTGCCTCCAGGGTTATTGCTGGTCCATGCTTCCAGAGGGCTAAAGAATAGGAAAGCTATCAGGGGAGGAAATGAGATATGGAGTTCCAGTGGCGGGAATTGTGCGGAATTGTATCTCCCTTACCCTTTGGTCTTGTCAGTGTTTCTATTTTATAAATAAAAATGCTGGGAAATTGTGCAGATGCAGTCACATCTGCCATGTTGTCCCTCAGGCTATTGCTAGTTCCTGCGAGAGTTGGGAAATTCTAGGAGCACCTGTTCCGTCATGTTGTACCCTCAGGGCATTGTCAATTCCCTTCTTCTTCTAGCATTTGCCCTTCTTCTGTAGCCAGTCAACAGCGTCAGGTTGAGCCTGATGTAAAGTTTCGAGACCTCCTTTGAATCTGGAGAGGTGGCCGCAGGGGCAGTTCGGGTCATCTCTGGCTCCCCAGCGATGGAACATAGTGACGCACCAGCCATGGCCTGTTCGATAGCGATTGAGGAGGGCCCAATCATAACGTGCTAGGTCAAAGCCGGGTTGATGCTTGCAGGGGTCTGTGATGAGGTGTTTGTTCTTTACCTCAGCTGACTGCCAACTCTGTTTCCAAGAGACTGGAACAGAGAAGAAGTTCACTGTAGGCGTAGGGGACCAGATTGGGTGACGAGACGTCAAGCGTTGGACAGGGTGGGCGAAGATATGCGTGTATATTGGCAGGTCTGGTTGAGCGTAGACGTGGGAAATGAACTTAGATGATGCTGCATCCCGACGAATATCTGGTGGGGCGATGTTGCTAAGAACTGGCAGCCATGGAACCGGGGTGGAACGGATGGTTCCAGAAATTATCCTCATGGAGGAATATAATTGGGAATCAACCAAGTGGACATGGGGGCTACGGAACCATACTGGGGCACAGTATTCTGCAGTGGAATACCATAATGCCAGAGATGATGATCGTAGTGTGGAAGCGCTCGCGCCTCATGAGGAGCTGGCCAGTCTTGCAATGATGTTATTCCTCGTGCCCACCTTTGCTGCAGTTTTTATGAGATGTTCGTGAAATGACAGGGTGCGATCGAGAGTAACGCCAAGATAGACTGGCTGGGCTTCATGCTGGATTCTCGAATCGTCAAGCTGCACATTAAGCTCACGCGAGCCTGAGGCATGGTGTAGATGGAAAACAGATGATACCGTTTTTGCAGTGCTAGGGATTAGTTGCCATTTTTTACAGTACTCAGATATCAGAGACATGTCTTTCGTGAGTATTTCCTCGAGGATGTCGAACTTGGATGCCTGAGTTGCACAGCAGATGTCATCGGCATAGATGAACTTCCTTGAAGAAGTTTCTGGGAGGTCATTGATGTAAATATTAAATAGCGTAGGAGCCAGAACAGAGCCCTGGGGGAGGCCACTTGAGACAAGTCTCCATCTGCTAGACTTGTCACCCAGATGCACCTGGAATCTTCTGTTTTGGAGAAGAAACGATATAGTGTTGGCCACCCATGGATGCAGGCATCTTGAGATCTTGACTAGGAGACCACGGTGCCAGACCGTGTCATAGGCTGCTGTGAGATCAACAAAGACAGCACCCATCTTTAAATTCTTCTAGAATCCATTTTCAATATAAGTTGAGAGGGCCAGGGCTTGTTCGCAGGTAGATCTTCCTGGGCGGAAACCAGCTTGGGCGGGTGATAGGAATTTCTCTGTAAGATGAGAAATACGTGACAGAAGCAGCCTCTCAAGGAGTTTGTAACACACGGAGAGGAGAGAAATTGGTCTATAGCTGGCGGCCAGTGTTGGGTCTTTCTTTGGTTTCAAAACTGCTATTATCTTCACAGGACGCCAAATTTTGTGCATAGATTTGGATTCCAAGATGTGGGACAGGAATGTAGTGAGCCACTTCTTTGCCGTGGGGCCCAAGTTAAGAGTGAGTTCTGGGGTGATGTTATCATAGCCAGCAGCCGTTCCCGGTATAACCCTCTTCAAAGCGTCTTCCAGTTCAGACAGTGTAAAGGGAGAGAGTTTTGGAGATGGACAAGATAACCGGAAGTGGGATGACCACTCATGGGAAATTTCTCTTTTCCAGACTGGGTCGATGTTAGCACGTCCAACTTGAGTTAGGTGACTGGCCACTGAGTTTGGAGATACGGGATGATGGGAGACGGGAGAGGGTTGACTACTCAATTCCCTGAGATAGTTGGAGTGCTTTGGTTACTGCTCCCCCTTCCCATTCCCAAGAGAGTTATTATCCTACCCTGGAGTGCTATAGTTACTCCTCCCCCTTCTCATTCTCACGAGAGCTTTTCCCATAAAATCCCTTCTTCTTCTGCCCCTTTCTCTCTTGCCCGCTTTTCACCTAGGTGATGGAAGGGTGTGGAGCATAGCAGGAGACAGCCATCTTGGCTGGCTTGACATGGCCCAAACTGCTGCGTTCCCACCTCAACCCTGAGGTGCCTGCGTAGATAAAAGATTGTGTTCCCTTTCTGCTCTAAACCTCCTTTTTCTGCATCCTGCCACCAGCAAGCGACATAAAAACTTTTAAAAAAAATTAAAAAAGAGAAATACTCTGAAGGGGGCAGGCCGTGGCTCACCTGGTTAAGCACACTTAGTATGAAGTGTAAGCCCCTTGCTCCCAACATGCAGGGGGGTTGCTTTTCAAGTGGTGAAGCATGTCTGCAGGTGTCTATCCTCCCCACCCTACGCCATCTTCCCATACTCTCAATTTCTCTTTTTCCTATACAAATAAAAAAAGAAAAAGAGTCTCCAGGAGCAGTGGATTCACAGTGCAGGCAGTGATCCACAGTGGTAACCATGGAGACAAAAAGCAAACAAACAAAAATACTCTGACATCACCACAGTCCCTGATGTCCCAACCAGTTCCTGCCTGTGTCTGACATCCAACATGCAGGTGACCCAAGCTATTGTCTGGGGGGATGCTGTCACAGTTGAAAAAAGGACCAGGAAGCTGGATCAGGGAAGAGAGTAGCTCCAAAATATGGAAAAGTATATAAATATTATTAACTGTAAATCCTATCTATCTGATCTGGGGCTCATAGTCAGCACAGAAGCCTATGAAACCTCTGCATCCCTGTAGGTCTGAGCTCACATTTTCTGGTCATGGCTAGGAACATTCCAGGCTGTGCCAATATCAGGACCCTTCATTGTCAGGTGATAAGCAGTATATGCCATCCAGCCTCCCTTCAGAGAATGGAACATTCCCTACCCTTGTTGATTCACATTGAGGGCCAGGTCCGATAGGGGCCTACAGAGGGGTCCATTGTGTTGTTCCTGATGGAGATGACCAGTGACAGTGGTGACAGGGATCTGTTAGAGGTCTAGGCCCATACTGCCTGATTAGGCCCCCAGGTGATGTTCAGAGTATTTTTCTAAGGGGGGGGGGAGAGCCATGCAAATAAGCTGAAATGAGTAGTTAGCAAAACCATTAATTTATGTTCTCGCTTAACTTATGGCAAAACTAATAACTTTTACATTCCTAAAATGTAGGTTTGTTCGAACTGCTATACTGCAATGAATTTAACTATTTTGCAATTTAAATTATGTGACTTTATTGTTAAAAAGTAAGTCATAAAAATTTCAAGGGTTGTTGTAAAGTCTCATTTATTATTGTTGTTGAATAAATTTTGTCATGGAATTTCTTTTTATTATTATTATCTTTTGGTCACAGATTTTGGCCAAAGAAAAGAAGTTTATGGGGCTGGGTGGTGGCACACCTGGTTAAGAACAGACATTACAGTGTGCAAAGACCCGGGTCAAGCCCCAGTCCCCACCTGCAGGGAGAAAGCTTTGCAAGTGGTGAAGCAGGTCTGTAGGTGTCTGTCTGTCTCCCTCTCTATATCCCTCTTCCCTCTTGATTTCTGTGTTTCTTTATCCAATAAATAACAATAATAATTTTTAAAAGGAAAAGAAGTTTATTACCTTACTATGTTTTTCTGAAGAAAGAGAATAAGAATGAATTTTATTGGTTGCAGTGCTTCTTTTCTGTGCATTTTATCTGAAAAGACATCCATGCTATGCCTTGTATTATTTTAAATGTGTCAGATACAAAACTTCTGTTAGGCTGATGCTATATTTTAGATGCTACTTTTTAATTTAAATAAATGTGAGAACTTTTTATTTATGGTGGGGGCCAATTTGCAATTATGATCTCCCTGATGAGATTCTTCTAGGAAATGAGAGGTGCATGATAATGTAAATGAAGTTGTAGATCTGGTTGGTTTTAATTTGTGACCTAGAGGTCAGTAGTTATTGGGTGTAATAACCTTGTGGTAATGGAGAGATTCAAAGCTCATTTGTATAATGAGAAATCATAACTAGTTATGGTTCAGGATGATGATTTTTCTCTCTCCCATTCTGATCTGCTGCAATGCTGTCTCCATTTTATAGACTTTGTATCTCTATCATTTAAGACATTTCTTGACTATGCAGAGTTATACTTTTTTAAAACTCATAATAAAGTTTATAAAAATCTTCTGTATTCAAAGCAGTATTCTTTTTATTTGCTTGCTATTTTTAAATACGTGCTTTTATCATCTTTCTTATGAGTCTTATATGAGCCTGTGCCTAAGACATTTTTTAACCTCTACACTGTCTTTCAGATAATCATTTTGTCCTTACTTCAGATTTCCTGATTTATTTTACAAAATTAAAAATTTTATATTCTAGACA
The DNA here is from genome assembly GCF_950295315.1 of Erinaceus europaeus. Taxonomy (NCBI): domain Eukaryota; kingdom Metazoa; phylum Chordata; class Mammalia; order Eulipotyphla; family Erinaceidae; genus Erinaceus; species Erinaceus europaeus. Next base: position 11,642,503 of record NC_080163.1, read on the forward strand.
GAGGAATATTCAGACCAGAGCTGTCCATGTATAAAACTTTTTATTGCACATCAATAAAAAAAGCTAAAATTTATTACAGACTAAGAAGCTAGCATTTCCAAATTACAGGAGAATTACACATAGTAGATGGCATAAAATCTGATATGTACTTATCATTACTCAAATCAGATATTTAGTCATGAACATAGAAAAATGGAATTCCAAAGTTAGTAAAAGCATTAAAATTGAATGAAAAAATTACTGTATAGAAGTGCTTTCTTCATGAATCACAATAGTAGTAAGGGTAATATATTTTTGGACAAGTATGCTATTCTGTGGTAGATAGTCACTCTTAAGGTTATTATCATGTGATCCTTTAGTTAATTGCCATAAATACAAAATGAATTGGGTACTAACAATACAACTTGAAAATGATAATTCTAAGATTTTAGAAATTTATTCATTTATCTTTCTTTATTTTATTTTTTTTTATAAATATTTATTTTATTTATTTATTCCCTTTTGTTGCCTTTGTTGTTTTATTGTTGTAGTTATTATTGTTGTTGTCGTTGTTGGATAGGACAGAGAGAAATGGAGAGAGGAGGGGAAGACAGAGAGGAGGAGAGAAAGATAGACACCTGCAGATCTGCTTCACCGCCTGTGAAGCGACTCCCCTGCAGGTGGGGAGCCGGGGTTCGAACCGGGATCCTTATGCCGGTCCTTGTGCTTTGCGCCACCTGCGCTTAGCCCGCTGCACTACAGCCCGACTCCCTCATTTATCTTTCAATTCACTAATATCACTTTGTTGATTTACGGAATTTTTGTTGTCACAAGGATACACATTATATTATGATATCTCCCCAAGTCAGATATCCATGCATTTTTCCCTCAACTAAAACATCATCTTTTTCTGCCATAGGGTCTTCTCAGTTCCCAGCCTTCCCTTAACACCCCTGCCTTCTCCTTTCTCGGTCCTTCAATCTGCGAATCCATTGATGATTCACCAGTCTAGTATGTTCTTTGCTTTACTTTTAAGAGTTTGTCTGTAAGTAAGATCACCTGGCATCCAACCTTCTTATTTATTTGTTTGTTTTTGCCTCCAGGGTTATTGCTGGGGCTCAGTGCCAGCAAATCCACTGCTCCTGGCGGCCGTTTTTTTTCCCCATTTTATTGGACAGAACATAGAGAAATTGACAGAGGAGAAGGAGAGAGTGGGAGAGAAAGACACCTGCAGATCTGGGTCACTGCTTGTGAAGCTTCCCCCCTACAGGTGGGGAGCAGAGACTTGAATCTGGGTCCTTTTGTGGGCCCTTGCAACTTAGCACTGTTTGTGCTTAACCGCTAACCCCTTTGGCGTCCATCCTTCTTCTGGCTTATTTTGCTCAGTATAATTTCATCTAGTTCCATCCATATTGTAGCAAAGGAGAATATGTCACTGTTTCTTACAGCTGCATAGTATTCCACTGTGTGGTTATGTCAACATTTCTTTAACCATTCATCTCTTGTTGGACGCTTGAGCAGTTTCCAGATGTTGACTATTACAAACACTTCTGCCACAGATACGGATGGAAAGATGAGACTTTAAAATGTTAGTAACTAGGTCAGATTCACATGTGTTATTACATCAGTTTAGGCTCCTAATTTCAAATTCTGTGCTCTCTGTATCCTTACTCATTGAAGTGTTCGCTTTCTGTTAACTGTAATCATTACCCCCTCCCCCAAAATAATGGCTTATGAAGTCATGAGCTTTGTCTTATCTTGGGTGCAATTTGATGGAATTGTCAAGTGAAAGAAATTAAAATGAGAGGATAATTACCAGGTGATTTCACTAATTGGTGGAACTTAAGAAAGAAGGACAGAAATGGAAAACAGAAAGTGAAACTTGGACTGGATGTGACATATTAAAGCAAAGCAAAGGATTCTGGGAAGGACAGGAAGAAGGGAATGGAATCCTGATGCATAATGGTAGAAAATGTCCTAAGTTTTTGGAAATGAGAAATTATACTGTAACCCATCAATTCCACTCCACCCATAAAATAACATCATAAATTGTGACAATTATTCCATTCGTATTGCTATTAGAATTGTTCTCTAAAGAGTAGAAGTACCATATTGTATTGTGTCAATGGCACCATTGACTCTGAAAGTCATCAGTACTCACTACATATCGGCATTTAGAGACCTATTACAGTGGTTAAAACTTTGAACTTGTGAACATAAGGTCTTGTGTTATGTCCCATGACATCACATGTACCAGGATAATGCTCTAGTTCTCTCTCTTGTGTTAATAGATAAAATAAATCTTTAAAAAAATTGATGGGACTACTTGTTAACACTTCCTGTCGAGTCCACATATTACTATGCACAAGGACAGGGGTTCAAGACCTAGCCCCCACCTGTAGAGAAGAAGCTTCATGAGCAGTAGGACAGTACTGCAGATGTATCTCTTTTTCTTTACCTCTCTGTCTCCTCTATACCCCTCCACCCAATTTCTATCTGCTCTATTAAATAAAAGGAAGGAACTGAATGAATGAGTATTGCTCAGTGGGTCAGTCAAGAGAAGCCTACCAGAGAAGACTTTACTTAAAAAGAAGACTAAGAAAACAGAAATGTTACACATCTACCAACTACTATATTTTACTGTCAACTGTAAACCATTAATCCCCCAAATAAAGAGGGAAAAAAAATAGGCCAAATAGCAGATGATCTCATTTATAGGTAGAACTTAAGGAACAAGGACAGAAGGGATGATGAAACAGTGCTACAAGTGTCTCTCTTGTCTCTTCCCCTCTCTATCTCCCTATTTCCTCTCAATTTCTCTCTGTTTCTACCCAATAATAGATAAATAAAAGTGTGAACAATATGAAAAAAGGAAACAGCACAGAAAGGAAAAACACAAGGTAAAACTTGGTCTGTTGTACCAAAGCAAAGGATTCTAGGGAGGGAGGGAGAGAGAAGGATGTGTGAGGGGTGGTCTGGGGTCTGAGAAAATGATGGCAGAAAAGGATTTACATTGGGATTGAGAGTGTTTTGCTGACACCTATCACAGGGAGATAAGAAATTGTACCTACCCATATCTGAGCAACTGTACTGTAAATTGTTAATCCCCAATGAAATTATACATATATGTAATTTCATGTATACCGATGAGATGGTAAAATATAAATTACAAAAACATTAAAGCAAATATATGGTGGTCATGATGACATTCCATTCAGTTTGAAGATAATTTCTTCTTTTTTTTCTTTATTGGGGGTTTAATGTTTTACAGTTGCCAGTAAATACAATAGTTTGTACATGTAAACATTTCTCAGTCTTCCACATAACAGCACAACCCCCACTAGGTCCTCTGTCATCTTTTTCCAGGACCTAAACTCTCCCAGCACCCACCCCAGAGTCTTTTACTTTGATGTAATACACCAACGCCAGTCCAGGTTTTGCTTAGTGTTTTCTCTTCTGATCTTGTTTTTCAACTTCTGCTTGTGCATGAGATCAACTCATATTCATCCTTCTGTTTCTGACTTATTTCACTTAACATGATATCTTCAAGCTCCATCCAAGATGGGCTGAAAATGGTAAAATCATCATTTTTAATATCTGAGTAGTATTCCATTGTGTATATAGACCACAACTTGCTCAGCCACTCATCTGTTGTTGGATACCTGGGTTACTTCCAGGTTTTGGCTATCATAAATCATGCTGCTATGAACATGGGTATAAACAAATCTTTTTGGATAACTGTGTATTTTTCCTTAGGATTTATATACAGGAGAGGAATTGCAGGGTCATAGGGTAGGTCCGTTTCTAGCCTTCTGAGAGTTCTCCAGACTGTTCTCCAAAGGGGTTTGGATCAATTTACATTCCCACCAGCAGTGCAGGAGGGTTCCTTTGTCCCCACAACCTCAATTTGGACATAATTTTAAGCACAGATAGTAGTCTATTCTAGAGAAAAATTTAGACCACCTTACATATTTTCTGAATATTCTTGTTTGAACATGGTAAGACTTATATGCTTTATATATTACAAGAAGTACAATATAGTTTGAAGTCATTCAATATTCTGTACAAACCTACACCATTCTAAGAGCAACACTATGTTTGCTATATAAAAGCAAAAAGGCTGTACCCATAATTTAACCTTTTACTGTACTTCCTCATCAGGGATGTTTTTTCCTTCAAGCCTAGAGTAGATATAGAACATTTTCAGATAGACACAGATGTTTATTTTTATTCTTTCTTGGTTTCTGTTTAAATAGATTTCATTTATTTATTTGATAAAGTCAGAGAGAAATCAAGAGGGAAGGAAAGACGGAGAACAAGAGAGACAACTGCTTGTGAAGCTTCTCTGCTTCAGGTGGGGACTGGGAGATTGAATCCAGTTCCTTTCACATAGTAATGTTTGCATTCAACTCTGTGTACCACCTCCTGATCCTCTTCTTAGATTTTTTTGCTTGTTGCCTCACTGGGGCTCGGTGCTGATGCCTATATTACAAATCCACTGCTCCTGTGGCCATTTTGTTTTTGGATAGGACAGAGAGAAATTGATAGAGGAGGGATGATAGAGAGGAGGGAGGGAGAAAGATAGATACCTACAGACTCATTTCAGGACATGTGAAGTGACACCTTGCAGGTGGGGAAAGAGCCAGATCCTCGAACCAGAATCCTTGTGTGGGCCCTCTTCTTAGTTTTAAGTGATCATGTTGAGCAGGAAAACAAAAAGGGTGATTTGAGGAGTTAATACAACAATTTGATCAATAAGAATGATGCTGAACCAGCGCTTTGTGTGAACAACTGAAGGAGAAGCAATAACTCAAATAGTGGGCATGGCTGAAGGCAAAGGGACGTAGACATCTTATTTGGGAATGGCATATGCTTGATATTGTTATTGGAGAAGCAGAGACCATAGCAGATTGTGTCTTCGTGCAATAAATAGATGTGGTGCTTTAATTTGGAGTAAAAAAACAAACCACACAACTTAAAAGCACAGCTCCAGGTTAGCAGAGTGGGTTTTAGGCTCTCTCCCAAGCTCTAATACTAAGAATAAACAGAATGTGCTGACTGAATGGGAGAAGAGGCAATGGTAACCTCTTTAAATAGACAGAAAAGAAAAACCACATTTGACATCACCTTTCCCTAGAGAAAGCAATCATTATAAGTAAGTGTCCATATCAAAGGATAAGTCAGGATAAAGCCAGAGAAATTCATTTCCAGTCTTCAGTCTTCCCTGTGCAGTTCTAATTGGCCCTAGGTGCTATACACTTGGAGGAAAAGAACATTTTGTCACAGCCAATTTAACGCAGCTAATATTCAGTACTTGTTAGATGCAAAGGATAACTCAGAATTTCTTTTTCTTTTTCTTTTTCTATCTTATAAGAGTACAAGTTCAGCATCCAGTCCAGAAACAAGTAAGTCAAGCTTGTGTTTCAGATCACTGTTCAGCTTCTCCCTGTCTCATCCCTATGAGGAGAGACCATAAGATGTGAATATTTGTTTTGCAGAATCATTTGAACTTTGAAAGTGCTCATATCCACACAGATATAAGTAAGTTTTATTTTATGTCTTTATTTATTTTCTTGTTTATTTAGTGGACGTAATGATTTATCTGACTGAACTTTTTCCTCGGAGTCCTATATAAATTTACATGTTGAGTACATGTTAAACACTCACTGAACAATATCTTATATTGTAGAAGCGGTCAAGAGAAGTGAAATATCAGTGCAGGGATGATTCAACAATTCAACAATTGTAACACATGGACTCAACTAGTTGTGCCACTACCTGGCTCCCAGTCCAACAATTATAAGTCAATCCGTGTAACTTACCTTATCAACAAAATGAGAGAAAAAAACACCACATGGTCATATCAGTTGACGAAAAAAGGCATTTGATAAGATCCAACACCCATTTATGATAAAGACCCTCTAGAAATTGGGGACTAGAAAGACAATTTATCTATATAGTCAAGTCCATATATAATGAACCCACAGCCAACATCATCCTCAACAGGGAAAAACTGAAAACTTTCCCCATAAAATCTGGAATGAGGGAAGAATGTTCTGTATCACTATTAGTATTCAACATAGTCCTAGCGATCCTTACCACTGCAATCAGGCAAGAAAGAGGCATCAAAGAAATACATATTGGAAAGGAAGAAATCAAGTTATTACTATTCTCTAATGATATGATAACATACCCAGAGAATACAAATAAATACTGTAAATCTGTGGCATTTTTATATACAAATGATGAGAGGAAAGGGAACTGAATTGAAGAACTTAATCTCATCTACATTTGAAAGAGCTGAAGGAGCTTTACAAAGAAAACTATAGGTTATTGTTCAAAGAAATAGAAACTAACGTAGATAAATGGAAGAATGTTCCTTAGATTGGGACAATAAATAATATTAAAGTGACCATTCTACCAGAAGCAATTAACAGCTTTAATGCAATACCTAAGAAGAACCCAATGATAGGTTTCAGTGAAACTGAACAACTTATCTAAAATTTTGTGTGAAAACATAAAAAAACAACAACAAAACATCACAAATAGCAAAAGTGCTTCTGAGGAAAAAAAAAAGGAAAGAAATGGAATTATCATGCTCTTTACTATATTTAAAAGTAATAATAATCAAAACAGCATAGTACTGGACTAAAAATGGACACCAGAATCAATGGAACAGAATTGAGAGCCCAAGTTCTCTTCAACAAATGGTGCTGAAACATATAAAAGAATAAAACTAAATCATCATTTTACACCATGAATTAAAATCAGATCAAAATGGATTAATTATCTGGAGATTGTACTATAAAGTATATAGAAATGATTGATATATATATAATATAAAATATACAGAAAATATATTTTCTATATGTAACATATAGAGAAATATATAGGAAAAAATACCAGCAAAACATCACCGGATCTCAACATGAAAGATGTATTTGGACACTCAAGTCCATGAGCATGTGGAATGAAAACAAGAATAAATAAATGGTACCATATCCAACTAAAAAGCTTCTGCACATGGAAAACAAATTACACAGCCTCTCAATTCTGCTAATCTGGTGAGATCTTTCCTAACATATGGACCTACCTATTTCCATTTCAGATGACACGTATTCTAGGAAAGTTATATATCCTTTATATAAACTAAGGGTCCTAAGGATCTATAGTGCTGTGTACATGTGTTCACATCTCCAGAGGTTAGGGATAATTAGATACCTCAAATAAAAAGGGATTAATAGGCCTCTGTGATTAGGTGGAGACCTTATAAACTGGGCAATTTAATAGAATGTCCTAAAGAAGGCGTCATAAATTCTCTACTCAGATATTTATTACTTACGCTTAGACATCTTCTTCTCCTACCTCCTACTTCACTTCCCTCATTCACTCTTGCTATTCAACTAACTATACAAAGGAAAATAAGATTTATTCTTCTTTCTTTTAATCTCTCCACACAGGGCATCAACATAATTGCCAGCCCTTGTCAATCTTTAGAAGAAGCACTTTATAGATTTGGCCAAGAGATATACCAGCAAAAACTATATCTATATCCCTGTCTGTCTATCTGTCTATCTGTCTATCTATCTATCTATCTATCTATCTATCTATCTGTTATTTATCATCTGTCTATCTATATGAACAATTATTGTCCCTATAACAACCTTAATTAAAATTATCAAACAAGTAAATGCAAAAACAAACAAAAGCAAAAAATAATAATTAGAGGTTAACTTAGACCCAACTAAAATCCTCTGTAAACCTAATAGTGGCTTGGAGACAATACATGACAGTCAAGGTTTTAACAACTGGAAGAAAAAGTAAACTTGTCAGACAGAAAAAATAGGATTAGAAAAACTGGAAAATGGCAAGTGACTGGCTCACTTAATGATGGCCATGTTGACCAACACCAGGCTCCTTCATCACATAGGGCATAGGGCGCTAATCAGGCAATCCTTGGATTGTCCCATAGACACCGTGGGCCTAGACCTATGGCAGATTATTCTCTTTATCATCACTGGTCACTTCCATCAGAAATCTCATCATATAACCTTTTGTGGGGCTCTCCAGGACTTTACTCTCACTACAAACAAGTAATGGTAAGGACTTCTGGGACATCCTTCTCTGCCACTTGAGGGAGACTGGTCATGTAATCAGTGCAGCCTGGAATGTTTTTAGTTGCAGCCATTGACTGTGGACTCAGACTGACAGGGACTCAGAGGTTATACATATATTCTAAATACGAATACATATGGGCCCCAGGTTAGATACACCAATATGGTAAACAGTTAATTGTATTATATTTTCAAGTTTGTGAGCTACTCTCTGCCTTCATCTAGTTTTCTAGTCCACCTCTACTTAGCTATCCAGCTCAAGCAAGAATTACTGAAGTCATGGGTCCTTAGTAACATTCCCAAATTAGACACTCTAGCTTCTTTACTCTCCAGGATCCCTATTCTCATATGCTCTATTCCCTTTCTTTGGTTTCTTGTTTATTAAACATATTGTCCTGTTTAACATATTACCACCTTTCAACTACCAAGTTGCAGATACTACTATGATCCCATCCTGAATTCCCTGGGCAGACAACCTGGAACGCAGAGTCTCAGGCATGAAAATCTTTGCTATAAAGTTCCCAGCACACTGAAATTGTCTATTCTTAAACTCCTAAACATAAAGACTGATCAATAGGGGCTGGGTGGTGACGCATCTGGTTGAGCACATGTGTTATAATGCACAAGGACTCGGGTTTAAGCCCCCGGTCCCCACCTGCAGGGGGAAAGCTTCATGAGTGGTGAAGCAGGGCTGCAGGTGTCTCTCAGTCTCTCTCCCTCTCTATCACCCCCTTCCCTCTTGATTTCTGGCTGTCTCTATCCAATAAGTAAAGATAATAATTTTTTTTTCAAAAAAAAAAGACTGATCAATAGTAAGGGCATGAGTTCACTGAAACAATATTGCAAACTAAGAAAAAATATATAGATTGATAGATGTAAAACATTATATATATTTATATATATTTATATATATATACATATTTATATATATATTCTTGTCATTGTAGGCTATTATTTCCTAGATATACTGTATCTGTTTTTTTCCTTTATTGGGGAATGATTAATAGTTTAAAGTTGACATAAAATACAGTAATTTTTACGTATGTAACATTTCTCAAGGTTTCCACATAACAATCTAACCCCCACACCCCAGGTCCTCCTCAGCCATCATGTTCCAGGATCTGAACCCTCCCACAACCCTTGGTGTGATACATCAAGAATATACTATATTTTAAAATGTGCTCTTCATTTGCATAATAATTAACAAAAATTTACTAAGCACCAAATGCTATCCAACTCATACTCTGCCATTTAACACTTTAAAGGACCAGTGACCCACGTTATCTAATTACAAATGTAAAGCTAGAGCATACAGATGTGAAATTAAAATCTAATAATGAATAAAGCAAAAATTATGTTAATTTATACAATTGCAAATCCAGTACCCTTTTTGCATCTATGTAAGTAAATATAAAAAAGCAAGTTTGACTTTTAAAAAGCTTTTGTTCTACTTATAGAAAAAAAATACATGAACAGCTATAAAAAGAAAAGATTGACCACAGACATTTTGCTGTAATTTTCTAATACTAGAAATAAGAGGTGTAAAAAGTTCCCTGAAGAGCAAATTATTGTAGGCTTCACAGGTCAAGGAAGACTAGAATCTGTGATGCAAATCTGAAATAATCATCTTAATGGCAAAATAAAGATTAAGGTAGGGCAGCTCAAGCATAACTATGGGAGCAAGAATTCATCAAAACTTTGAGAGGAAGAGATTGCTGACATGTTTGTATAAAATGCTATTATTCTCCCCTGTGCTTTGTCAAGTGTAAAAATGGAAAGAGATAGAAAATGTGCACTTAAAAAAATTCCCAATAGGTAAAAGTTTAGCTCATAATAAATCTCCGAAATTTATACTTTATAAAAAATTAGAAGAGCAAAAATTTATTATGCATAGATGCATGGACCCATAAGCATGTGTGTGGCTAGTGCATACACACACACACACACACACACACACACACACGCGAGTTTCAGGATACATTTTCAGAACTTCCAGGTTGTAATTAAAAGGAACAGTTACTATTGTTCTTCTCTCACTTTCCAGGAGCATTTTTGCACAACTACTTCACTCCAAGAATCCATTATTCACTAATATTCTGTAATTATAGAATTTCCACAGATGGGTAGAGTGTATGAAACAACTATATATATATTTTTTTATTTTATTTGCTGTTGGAACTGGACATTGGAAAACAACAGAAGACAAGGCTAAGAGGGGAAGAGCTAATAATTAAATAATTTATTTTGGAGTATCAGTAAAAGAACTCGCTTTTATAATATGTTGTTTTGCCATGTGGGTGACCTAGGTTTGAAACCTGCTCTCACTGTAGCTCAGAAAATGTTAGTGCTGTTTGGGGGAAACTGGTTAGGTCTGTGGAAAGGCCCAAGACCACCATAGGATTTTGGTCAAGCGCTGTTGTTAATGTTAGGGGCTCCAGCAGGCCGGGCTAGCTTTGCGGCGGTAAACAGAGACTCGAGGACACACGGCTGGGCCGGGAAGCTGTATGTCTTTATTCATGAACAACAATTCATAAACTAACCCAAACTAATCACCACACAGATCTGTCCTGCATCCTTCTCCTCACGCTGCTGCGCCAAGAACTCTGGAACTCTGTAGGGGTTCCTGGGGCGGGGAGAAGGGCACCCACGAAACTAGCAAGGGCCAAACCAATTCTCCTGGAGGAGGTAGAGCGAGACCAAACCAATGTGATACATACAACAAAGCGCCTTCCTGAAAGCATTAAAAGTGGCTCTGTGATCAAGTATATCACATTTAAGCTTCTTTATTACAAAGACTAGATGTAGAACACTTGCAGAAGTACAATGAAGGTGCACTGACAACTCATGGGGATAAAACCTTCCTCCTCAAGGGCCATGATGCTTTTTCTGAGTCATACCTGGTCTAGCTTCTCATTGGTCCACTGAGATCACCTGTCCTTCCTATTGGGTTACAACTTCCCAGGAGTACTTACTTTCCTAAAATTCCCCCAAAGTGAATAAAGAACTTTAAAAAATTGTCTTAAGGCCATTTTCCTGCTGCTACCTTTTAAGTTCTTCCTATCTATATAAGGAAAAATGAGGTAAAAATACAAAAAAAAAAAAAAACTGTCTCAGCTATGTGAAGCTCTAGGCATCCTATCCTTTCCCAGCATTGTGGTCTTTCTCTCTCAATTTTTTTTTTTTTAAATCAGAGTTGCCGGGATAGCCTGAGGGTACTTCTTCCCGAGCTAGTGCTCTCTGGGTTGGAGATCACTCAACTGGAGCTGATCTAGGCTGCTGTGTGGGAGAGGGATCAGGAACTCGTGCTGCACCAACTTCCGCAGGAGATACACTCTGGAACTCTCGGAGCCGGAAAGCAATTTCCAAGTGTCTTTAATCAGAAGAGCAGCTGTTTTTATACTCTCCAAGTAGGGTGGAAACAGGATGTGATATAGAGAGGGTGGAGAGAAAAGTGACTGGTGAAAATCAGAGTGTGACAAGGAGGGGGCGGAACAGGCGAGAATCCTATAACTGAACCACCAATGCCCTGGGGTGCTTTATGTAAAAGTGATTTATGTAAATAGACCAAACCTTTGGATCAGTAAATCCCTATATAGGCATATGGATAAGAAGAAGCCAGGGGGAGATGGCAACTACCCAACACAGAATAATGCTCAGCTCTGGCTTTCTAGCTTATGGTGGTGCTGGGGAATTGAAGCTGGGACTTTGGAGCCTCAGGTATGAAATGCTTTTTGCATAACCATTAAGCTATCTTCTCAGCCTACATTGTGGTCTCTCTACCTGAAAAAGTCAGCTTGCAGTGATGAAGCCCCAAAAAGGAACAAAATAAAATCATTTATTTTGATTGATATTTAAATCCTGCATGTTGTTTTAAGAAGACTAATACTTGGGTCTTTTTTGTCAGAGTTGCTTGAAACTCAAAATTGTAACTTCTCCCCTAAAAGTTATAGGCATAGACATTTCTCATGAATAAGAGTTAAATAAATTCACATAAATAAAGATTGCTAGAGATTACAGTTAGAACTGGCTTACTTGTCTGAGGAACATGTTGAATATTTGCCTTGCATTCCTCAGACTGCTAATTAACACTTTGAGTTGTAGGTCAAAGGTGTTAGTTATCTAGATGTACTTTTTTTTTCAAATTAATAGCATTTTGGCTTCTAATAGTTCTCAAAAAAACAAATATCTAGACATTATTTGCCAGCAAAGCATAGTGAATTTTAATAGTGTAGTTACAAATAATGCAATTTGATTTCAAAATATAGCATATTTACACCCTTCCTGACACGTCACACAAAAATACATAAGTATCAATATTTCTGTGTACATACATGTGTATGTAAAATGTAAAAGTAAGAACATATTGTTTGGGGGACATGTAGCCAAGCAAAGAAGTGGGGTTCCCCTTCAGGTTCGTCTTGGTTCTGATGAAAAAGGAATTTCCAAAGGTGTGAGAGAGTTCAGGTGTGATTTCTGAATCCTTTATTTAGACATGCAGAGTAAAAGTTGGGAAAGGAAAAAAAAAGGGGTGGGGTGGGTGGGAGAAAAAATAAATACCCTGAGGGTCTATGGACCCCAAATCCCAAGGTCAAGTGACCAAGGCCCCAAAGAAATCTCTTCTCATTCACAATAAACTCTTATTGAGTTATTTACATCACATCAGAGTTCACTTTTCATTGGCCCCATGGAGTGAACTCCTCCCCCTTCAGATATTGCAAAAAAGAAAAGGAACCCTTCACCCAGTCAATCTCCTCACCACTTGTATAGATTCAGTGAGAAGAAAATAAGCTACTATACATCTGTTATCCCAGTGTGCAAATTTAGAAAAAATAAGTGTGTCCTCCAGGACCCCCCTGCGCCCTGAATTCTCCCTCAACAATATGTCAGGGATCATATTTTTACTCTAGTTTATTTTCTTTTTCTTCTTCTTTTTTTAATATTTTATTGTGGAGGTTTGCATAAGCAGAGGTCGAGTGTGGTGTGGACCATACAAGGGGTACACCCCTGGATGCCTGGGAGGAACAGGCCTTCCATCAGTCTCCCCAGGGGCTTTTTGCCTTTGGGTTGAGTGGGAAAGAACCTGCCTAAGAGGTCCTATTCGCCTATCAGTCTCTCTCTCCTACACAAAGACCCGCCTCCCCCTTCTGTGTTAGCTGGTGATTTTTGCTTCCTCCTTCTCCAAACTAGCTTGACCACTTACCCAACAGTCACTGGAAAGACCCTGTTTCCTTCTCTCTTGAACACATATGGTGTAAACAGGTATGTATGCCAGGTTAGCCTGAAGGTGTTTCTTTCCCGGGCACGTGCTCTCTGGGTTGGAGAGAACTCCGCCAGAGCCAACCTAGGCTGCTGCTCACTCAGCAATGTGGGAGTCATGGGAGAAGAACTAGGAACTCTCGTAGCTAAGCAGGAACGCAATGCAATGCTGCCTTTATTGATCTGCCTTTATATCTTCTGAAGTGGAAGTGGCAGGTCAGAAAAAAAATGGGTAGGATAGGGGGTGGGGAGAAGAAAGAGCTCAGAAGTAGCAAGTTTCCATCTAACCAGTGGGGATTAAACCAATACCCTGTAGGCAGAGTGGGTCTCAGGAAAAACAATGATTATGTAAATAGACCACAGCTTTAAGCAATCGAGCAGGGAGCTGGTGTAATGCCCAACACAGGTAACTGGCTCTGAAGGCCCCCAGCAGCACCCTCCTCCCTTAACATTCCTGATCATATAAGGCTAAGGACATAGCTGCTCTGTTCTTCTCCCTACCCCAACCTATAAAAACCCTAGCTTGCCATACAATAAATCTGCTATTCATAGGCAAATAACATCCTAGGGTGATCCTTGGCTTTGTCTCTTGCAGTGATCCACAGGGAAAGAGCTCCCCAGCTCCTACTCATCCCTGCTGCCCTTGATATGACCTTTTTGGCCCCTTCCTCTGGTGCACAACAGTGGGTCAGCTGACTCAGTCAGATTGAGAAGTGGGATCCTCATCAGGACTCTGACATTTTATTTTATTTATTGATTGATTGATTTTTATTTATAAAAAGGAAACACTGATGAAACCAGAGGATAAGAGGGGTACAACTCCACACAATTCCCACCATCAGAACTCTGTATCCCATCCCTCCCTTGAGAGCTTTCCTATTATTTATCCCTCTGGAAGTATGGACCCAGGGTCATTGTGGGATGCAGAAGGTAGAAGGTCTGGCTTCTATAATTGCTTCCCAGCTGAACATGGGCTTTGGCAGCTGGATCTGTACTCCCAGCCTGTCTCTCTCTTTCCCTAGTGGGGCGTTGTTCTGAGGAATCTGTGCTCCAGGACACATTGATGTGTTTGTCTATCCAGGAAGTCTGGTTGGCATCATGCTAGCATCTGGAATCTAGTGGCTGAAAAGAGAGTTAACATATAAACCCAAACAAGTTGTTGACTAATTATGAACCTAAAGGCTGAAGTAGTGCAGATGAAGAGTTGAGGGGAATCTCTGTTCTGTAGATTGCTGGTTGTTGCTATGCTTCACATTGGTTTGGTCTCGCCCCATTCTTCCCGCCTCTGGGTGATTGTGGTTTAGCCCTGCTAGTTTTGTGCGCCCCCTTGTCCCCGCCCCCGAAACTCTATGGACTTCCAGAATCCTTGCCGTTGCCGCTGGAGGAGAAAGATGGGTAAGCACATGGTGTGATGATTTGCCTGTTCGTGAATAAAGATTTAACTGCGTTCTCTGCCCAGTCGTGTGTTCTCGAGTCTCTGTCTACCACTGTGAAGCTAGCCCAGCCTACTGGCACCCCCGAACTTTAACAACAGCTGGTAGGCATATTTTAGTTATATTTCAAAGGGCCAGTGGCGATACTAGTTCCCAAACAGACATGATGGGCCTAGACCTGGAATAACTCCCTCTCTCTATTTTTACTGGGGTCATCTATATCAGGCACAACAAAACAGAGCCCTTTGTGGGCCTCCATAGGACCTTGCCTCAACTTGGATCAACAGCAGTAGACAATGTTCCATCCTCTAAAGAGAGGCTGGACAACATACTCTATGCTACACCTGAGGAAGATGGGTCCTGATAGTGGGACAGCTTGGAATTTTCCTACTGATGACCACAGAATGTGAGTTCAGATCTACAGGGATGCAGAGGTCACATGGGCTCCTAAGCTGAATATGGGCTCTAGATCAGACCAAATTGATAGGGTTTATAGTCAATAATATTTATACACCTTTCCCATATTTGGGAGCTACTCTTTTCCTTGATCCAGCTTTCTGGTCCTTTCTCAGCCATGAAATCATCTCCTCAGACAATAACTAGGATCCACCTGCATATCAGATTTCAGGCTGGGGGGGGGACTATTTTATTTTATTTTAAGGAGAGAGAGATGCAGAGAGGACAACACAGAAAGACAAGAACACTGCTCAACTCTGGCTTATGGTGTTGCTGGGGATTGCACTGATTTTTTTCTTTTTATAATTTATTTCAAAAGAAACAGGTAGATTGAGGAAGAACTTGAGAGGTGTCAGAATAGCACTTTCACATAAGCAGTACTGTTTGTTCCACTCAGGATCTCATGGTTGTGAGTTCAGAGCTCTATGACTATCCTTTTTTTTTTTTTTCCTTAAGTATTTTATTTTATTTCTAAGAGAAATGCAGAGACAGAAAGACAGAGAAATACACCAGAGTACTGCAGAACTCTGGCTTATTGTGGCTCAGGGGATTGAACTTGGGACTTTGAAGCTTCCAGCAAGAGAGTCTCTTTGCATAACCATTATACCATCTACCCCACAGGCCCTGCATTTTTCCTGCTAACATAGAGAAAAGGAAAAGAACTTCATCTTAATTTAATAGTAGGGTTTACATTTTGGCCTAGATAAAAAAGCCAATGCAGAAAGCATTGCCAGTTTCCCTCAACTTTGGTTGGGGCTGTAGGGAAAACGTTTGCATAACAAAAGATTACCTTCCAGTTGAGGTCACAAGACACTTAACCTGTGAAAGCATTTGCTAATAGCATTATGATATCTTACTAGGATCTTTCTCTGTGACCAGGAAAACACTTTCTAGGTGGAAGTAAATGCAAATATAAAGACAAAGAGCTTAGTGTAGCATTTTTTTTTTCTGGTAGGAACACACTCCTTTATTAGGGGGAGGGTTGGGCTGATATAGAAGGCTAGACAAAGAACAGTTTTCACATATGTCAGAATTCACACGTTTCTTAAAGGTCAGCATGCCCCTATGGCAGGGGTTGGTTTGACAAGAGTTGATACATAAAGACCAATACAATTAGTCTTCTGTTGCAGGCATTTAATTATCCAAAGGCATCTGAGAGAAGAATAGGGGTGAGATAGAGAAGGAAGAACAAGGCTTCAAAAACATCAAAAGGGCTACAGAAAATAAGGTCTTGGGGGCTTCTTATTTGTCCGGTGTCAGGAGTGTGTGATAGGATGTGCTCTTCCTTTGTGATCAAAAGGTGAGGTGGAATGTGTGAACTTTGAGTGAATGAATCTTAAAGTAGGCAGCCATGTGGCCTGCAGTTAATGGGGAGAAGTATTGGGGCTTCTGTGGTCCTGAGAGTCAAGAAGGAAAGAACTAAGTCTGAGTTTCTCCCCTTTTGCTCACCTCGGTTGAGAGAGACTCACCAAGAGGGTATCTTCTCAGACCCCCATCCAAGAATGGGGGTCGTTCTCCCTAAGCTCTATCAAGCTTACACATAGTCCCAACATCTCCTCCTTATTTCTTTAATTAATGAACAGTGTCTATGGATCAATGTTCCTCTAAAGGAATACTAGTGTAAGGGTGAACAGGGACCCTCTGCATTGTAACATGTATGATGTCATGTATGCGTTTTTTGAGGAATTAAATGTGTTTGTTATGAGAGCTATCAGGCTCTCTTAGGTGAGTGGGTGCTAGGCTTAAAAGGACCTGAGGGGGTGGGCATGGAAAAACCTAGGGAAATCTTGAACTAGTCTCTATAGGTCAGCTCTGGGCTGAATAGGAAATTTTTGACCATCCTCCTAGTCACCCAATTTTTCCTTCCACAATTCTTTACCTGCATATTCTTAAAAAAAAATAAACAAAAAACCAGTAATGCATAGTTACCTATGAAAATACAATTTATCAAAGCATGAAATTTTATATAGAAGGTATTGTTAAATGTAAAGTGATAAAACTCTTTCCATCAAAAATGTGATCTTTTACAGAATGAAGATGAGTTGATTTTTTTCCCTTTTTTATAGAGACCTTCCTGTTAAAGATTTTGCCACTTATAATTCAGTTACATAAATCTAATGAAAATTAATAGCCAGGTGTGGGGGATAACATAAAGATATGCAAAAGCACTTTCATGCCCTAGGTTCTAAAGTCTGAGTACCAAGGGGAATATGTGTGTGTTTGTGTGTGTGTGTGTGTGTGGTGGGGGTGGGGGGCAGGAAGGCTGACAATGGCTTCCCCCATTCCCGTTTTTCTCAACAGAGAATTGGAAAGAAGAGCATGATTATTCAGGTAAAACTTTTATTGGAAAAAAGAAACATGTTAGGGGCCGGGTGGTGGCACACCTGGTTGAGGGCACATATTACAGTGCGCAAGGACTCTGGTTTGGTACCCAGGTTTGAGCCCCAGGTCCCCACCTGCAAGGGGAAAGCTTTGTGTGTGGTGAAGCTGGGCAGCAGATGTCTTTCTATCTTTCTCCCTTCCTATCACCCTTTCTGTCTCAATTTCTGGCAGTCTCTATCCAATAAATAACTAAAGGTAATAAAAAAATTTAAAAAAAAGAAAAAAAACATATTAGAGAAGAGAGGTAGAAGGAGAGGAAGGGAGAGGGAGAAAGAAACAGAGAAAGACACAGGACTGAAAATTGCTCACATGTTAGTCCCGGGAAAGAGAGAGAGAGGAAGGGAAGAGAGACCTAAATGGCTGTAGTCAGGGGAAAAGACAGAGCCAAAACACGCTCAGGGTCCTGCTTCTAAACCCAAAATCTCACCCACACCTTCTAAGCCTCACCTGTAACCACGCCCACTTCTGGGTGGCACCTCCCCCTCAGCATTCCAGCCACACCTGTAACCACGCCCACTTCTGGGTGGTTCTCCTCTCCCTCAGCAACAACCATGAGTCAAGTGCTCTGCTCTCTGTTTATTCATTAAAAGAAAACATATATACAAAATAAAATGCACACATATGTACTTACTATATATTAGAAACTAAGCTTTCTAGTCCTATTCCCAATGCTGACACCATCCTCAGTGACAATACGTTCATGCCACCTGCATGTTAGCTGTGGGACACAGGCAAAAATGAGAAAATCATGGGCCCCTTGGAATATACCCAAAATAGACTTCCTAGCTTCTTCCATAGTGAAGACCACTAATTTCATCTGCTCTATTCTTACCTTTAGGTTCCTGATCATTAAACAATTTGTTCTCCTTTATATCTTAATGTTTATCAGCCACCAAGTTACAGATACTATCATGATTGTATCCTGACTTCCCTGGGCAGATGATTTTACCAATGTGTCCTGGAACCTCACCTCCCCAGAGCCCTACCCCAGTAGGGAAACATAGAGACAGGCTGGGGTTATGGATCAACCTTCCAATGCCCATGTCTAGTGGAGAAGCAATTACAGAAACCAGACCTTCCAACTTCATCACCCCATGAAGATTTTCAGTCCATACTCCAGAACAATAAAGGATAGGGAAGCTTCCAATGGACGAGATAGGATACGGAACTCTGGTGGTGGGAATGGTACAGAATTGTATTCCTCTTATCCCACAATCCTGTCAATCATTATTAAGCCACTAAGAAAAATAATTTATATATGCATTACAGACACAAAAACCAAGAACCTTAAAGACCTATGTTATTTTTATGAGATCATTCCAACACTGACAACACAAGACTAATAATGCTACTACTAATGCTGGAACCAAACAGCATAAGAAGATAATATAAATATTATCACATTACAGGGACAACAATAACAAAGCCTATATTTTGAAGTTTAACTTCTACTAGAGATTGGCACTAAATATAATGATATGATGATGATGGTATGATTATAATGATAATGGCAACAACTATAAGGATGAGTTAGGGCATTTAAAAAAAAACACAAATATTTGTTACCTATTCCTTCTCAAATATCTCCATCCAATAGAGATTTTAGTTTGTGTGAGAAGAAAATAGAACTACCAAATTCAAATTCCCTTTGTCTCATCTTATTAGTGTTTCAACTATTACCTAAACATAATGTAAATACCACATAATGTCATTATAATGTAATTCATAACCAACTAAACATGTTTTCATTAATTATTTTATTATCTTTTTTTGGCTTCTTTTTTTTTTTACCTCTGGGGCTCGGTGCATACACTATGAATCCACTGCTCCTGGAGGCCAGTTTTTCCTTTTTTTTTTTTTTTTAATTGGATAGGACAGAGAGAAATTGAGAAGGGGAAGGAGGATAGAAAGGAGGAGAGAACAATGGACACCTGAAGACCTGCTTCACCTCTGTGAGCAAGCCCCCTACAGGTAGGGAGCAGGGGGCCTGAACTAGGATCTTTGGACAGGTTTTTGTGCTTCATACTCTGTGTGTTTAACCTGCTGCACCACCTTCCAGCTCCCTCATTAATTTTTTAAGCATAAGTTAGCATATGATTATTCTAAGTAGAAGCCATGCAGAGGAAGGAAAATTTAAAAGAACTCTAAAAATGTATTATTTGTATAGTAGTTAAGCTTTTCTTTTAATAAATAATAAAAAAAAACCCAGCAAATTATTTACCTCTCTTGAGAGGGGAATTGACTGGGGGCCATCCACCAGTTCACTTCCATGGGTGCTCTTCACAAGAGTCCTTCACAGAATTACTAGACTGACTCTGTGATCGGTATCCAAATTCCAAACTGCTTTCGTCATAGTTGTGAGGTAGAGATCCAGCAGCAGCAAAGTTAATGTGTAGAAAATGCTCAGCGCTCCAGAGCCTGAGGACAGGGTATCAAACTCTCTCTTGCCTTCTACTCCCCTTCCCTAAACCCTATCTATGTCACACCTGAACTAGCTTTTTGTTGGTCTGTTGCAAGGTGTCCCTCTCTCTCTCTCCCTCTCTAGCTTTCTCCTCACCTCTCAATTTTTCTCTGTCTCTATCCAATAAAACATAAACAAGAGCTAGTCCGTGGTGCAGTGGGTTACACGCAAGGACCATCGTGAGGATCCCTGTTTGAGCCCTCAGCTCCCCACCTGCGGGGGGGTGGGGGGGTGTCGCCTCACAAACAGTGAAGCAGGTCTTTCTCTCCCCCTCTCTGTCTTCCCCTCCTCTCTCCATTTCCCTCTGTCCAATCCAACAATGACATCAGTAACAACAACGATAAACAACAACAAGGGCAATAAAAGGGAAAAGGTGACCTCCAGGAGCAGTGGATTCATAGTGCAGGCAACGAACTCCAGCAATAAATCCGGAGGCAAATGAAATAAAATAAACAAATACAAAATTAAAAAAAAAAGAATCTTTCAAAAAAGAAAAAGCTACTTGAACTCTAACAGTAAGTACCCTTGGCACCTGCAGCTTCTCCAAGCGGAAGAAATCTTGAATGTTCACTGTAAGAGTTACCGCTACAGATATGTTTAGTATTAAAATCTGAGCCCTGAGGGGAGTCGGGCGGTAGCGCAGTGGCTTAAGCGCACGTGTTGCGAAGCGCAGGGTCCAACATAAGGATCCTGGTTTGAGCCCCCGGCTCCACACCTGCAGGGGGGTCACTTCACAGGTGGTGAAGCAGGTCTGCAGGTGTCTATCTTTCTCCCCCGCTCTCTGTCTTCCCCTCCTCTTTCCAGTTCTCTCTGTCCTATCTAACGACAACAATAATAACTACAACAACAATAAAAACAAGGGCTACAAAAGGGAAAATAAATAAAATAAAATAAAAGAAAGAAAAAAATCTGAGTCCTGAGAAGCACAATCATTGATTGGATCTAATGGCAAGGTCGTGACGGGTGCTGGAGGAGGTGGCTTCTCAGGGGAAAGAACAGCCAACATAGTTATCTCCAGAGTGTCAGTAGCAGTAAATGTGATAGTCTCCACCCAAGTCGAACCTTTGGTCGGTTCGCTTGAGTGATGGCATTTGCAGGCTCCATTGGCACAGTGGCAACCTGCGTAGCTGGTTCTACAGAAGTAACAGAGTCAAGTCTGTCCCTGCAGGGGTAGTGGCTGTGGACAGATTACTTGTCTGAACACCTGCATACATTGGGGGAGGGGGCGTTGTAGCACTAGATAGATTAGGATCATCTGGGGTGGGGGGGCTTGGGAGAGCGCACATAATGCGAAGCACAAGGACCCGCACAAGGATCTTAGTTCGAGCCCCCTGACTCCCTACCTGCAAGAGGGATCACTTCACAAACGGCGAAACAGGTCCGCAGGAGTCTATCTTTCTTTCCCCCTCTTTATCTCTCCCTCTTTTCTCAATTTCTGTCTTTTTTATTTTTTTCCCTTTTGTTACCCTTCTTGTTTAACATTGTTGTGGTTATTGATGTCATCATTGTTGTTGGCTAGGACAGAGAGAAGTGGAGAGCGGAGGGGAAGACAGAGAGGGGGAGAGAAAGATAGACAACTGCAGACCTGCTTCACCGCCTGTGAAGCGACTCCCCTGCAGGTGGGGAGCCGGGGGCTCGAACCGAATTTCTCTCTGTCTTATGCAATAAATTGGAAAAAAAGGCCTCCAGGAGCAGTGGATTCTCCTTCCTGCAGAGATAACTGTGAAAGCAAAAAAAAAGGAAAAAAAGAAAAAAGGAACATTTAAAGACTGTGTGTGAGAGACAGAAAGCTATTCAAAGAGCAATTGTCCCTACTTAAACTTGCCCCTTCGTTCCCTCTTGCAAAATAAATCTACTTGAACGATTACACCACAATCTCTAGAACCATCACAGGACCATTTTAGACTCTTAGCTTCTATTCAGTCCAAACTACTTTACAATAATACATTAGCTGGTCTGGTTCCCAGATACCCAAACATGTTCTATTTTATAAGAATGGAACCCAACAGTGATTTAGGTGGAATTCCTGGAGGCAGGGAAGAAAAGGTGTTGCCTATGGGAAAAAAAAAATCTGTGACGTGTTAAGATCAGTGTGAGAGGCACTATGTCCAGGCTGTGTCCTGCATTCAAGGCATCCCAGGATGACATAGAGACAATAAAAGTTCTTTCTGGGTGTCTCCCTGTTTGGATCTACCCTACAAAACACGGCCTTGTCTGGGAAGTCTGAGCCAGACAACTCCTCACTGCAGTCTCCTCCTTGAAGCTATAGCCTTAAAGGGTTGGGTGACTTCAACTTACCTGACTAAAGACAAAACAACAAGATAATATTTTTAACACAAAACAAAAGAAAATGAAGTAGGAAAAAAATCAAAACAGCAATACAAAAAGAACAAAAATCATAGCAAACTTGACTGTTACCTGGATCAAAGCCAGATCTGTATTCAGTTTAGCCTGGATCTCATTGCATTGATGGAAGTTCTGGTGGTAGGTCTCTGTTTCTCTCTCTCTCTCTTCTCTCCCACTCTTCCTATCTATTTCAGGGATTCGCCTGGCAAGTGTGAAGCAAGTCTGCAGGTCTCTCTCTCTCTCTCTCCTTAATTCTCTCTCTCTATTTCTATCTCTCCCTCCCCTCTCAATGTCTCTTTATCCTATCAAATAAAAATACATAGCTGTAGAATGATTTAGCATCTGCAAAAATAATGAAAACATCTCAGTATAAAATAGATTATAGTCATATTAAATAAATCTTGGGCATTACCCTATTATTTCTAAGTCATAATTATCTAAACACAAACCCATTAGATTTTTGAGAAGTTAAAAATGTGAAGAGTTGAAAGTCGAAAAATGTTAAGAGTGGAAAGTCGGGTGGTAGCGCAGCGAAAGCGCTAGGACCGGCGTAAGGATCCTGGTTTGAGTCCCTGGCTCCCCACCTGCAGGGGAGTCACTTCACAGGCGGTGAAGCAGGTCTGCAGTTGTCTCTCTTTCTCTCCCCCTCTCTGTCTTCCACTCCTCTCTCCATTTCTCTCTGTCCTAACAACGGTGACATTAACAACAACAATAATAACTACAACAATAAAACAAAAAGGGCAACAAAAGGGAAAATAAATAAATAAAATTAAAACTTTAAAAAATATGTGAAGAGTTAATTAGAGAGCATAATGCCAGGATTAAGACTACTGTTTATCACTCCCAGTTGAGCCTTATCCATAATACAAAGTCAGATTGCTCCACATGTGGCATTTTCATGGGTGACAGCAATTCTTTGCATTTCCAAGATGTCTATAAAAATAATGCATCAAAGATTAATCTGCAAATGTGCAAGACTGAATATGAGTAGTAGAATCTTGACTCCAGAGTTAGCCTTTCTCATTATTACTGTCAGTATAAAGTATCATTTGCTCCCCAGTGCTAGCTTTCTCAGTCAAATTAACAATGTCAGTATCAACCTTAATGATTGCTTTCACCTTGGTTCTTTTGGGGAAGTCTATTAATATATTATACATATTCTTAATACATCCAAGTCCTAGTCTGCTGAAAGTTAGAGACCTGCAGGGTAAACTGGCAAAGCTGTACTGCTGTTTTTCCCATTCTTCTTCTTCTTCTTCTTCTTCTTCTTCTTCTTCTTCTTCTTCTTCTTCTCCATTTTTTTTATTTCCATGACTATCTAATGTGCAAGTGCTGTCCCACACTTCAAAGCAAGAAGTAAAAATACAGCATTATATTAATTCATTTAACTGGAAATATTTATTATTGCTTTATGTCTTGCATTGCACAGTGCAGATGAAACCCAGAAGAGCCCACTATCGAGTGCTTATCAAAAAAGAAAGAAAGAAAGAAAAACTCAGTGAAAGAAGAAATTATTAGTAATCTATGACAGCATAATATAAGTATCTGATCATAAATGTTGTTAAATTATTATAAAATAGTCACATATTGATAGATGAAGCACCGGTAAAGGTTATCCTATACAACTATCCAGCAAAATTTAATAGATTTATTTACCAATTTTAGTGATTCCATAAATATCTGCTAATTGGAATTGAATTCCCAGCTCCAATCCCTGAATTGTCTAGGGCTTGAAAAACACCTCATATGCATGATGTCTCATGAACATGTTATACGCACCTGGCAATTGAATATGCTGCAGACAGCTTTGCTAATCAGATGTGGCCACATGCCAAACAGTCTACTTGACATTCATCCTGCAGCCCAATAACATTTAGCATTCCCAGGTGAGTGACAGTCAGGATGTAACTGGTCATTGAATTTTCCAAACTCTTATTATTATTAAAAGTAGCTGTCTGAACAGAATGACATGAAAATTAATGCATTTTTGCATGTTTCACTTTCAGTGGTACAAAGTAAATACATAAATAAAGATATTGAGTGTGTAGGCAACATAGCCTTTGCATTTCTATCCTTAAATCTGCAAATTAAGGCTGTTTTGAAACCCTGTGGTATGCTTCTTTCCATTAGAAATATGCCTGAAGGCTGCCAAGTGATTAGAACATTCACTAAGCCTAATACATAATAGATGTTCCTATTGACTATGGTTAATGTGGACCTAGACCTCCTTCAGGATATAGAACAACATTAAATTGTTCATTTTAAAATGATGGTCAACAGATGGACAATCTTTTAGGTTTAATCAGTGGATCTTAGGAGATCCATTCTTGAAAGGATTTCTTCTTTTCTTTCTTCTTCTTCTTCTTCTTCTTCTTTTTTAATGATTTTATTTATTTATTCATGAGAAATGATAGGAGAGAGAGAAAGAACCAGACATCACTCTGGTACATGTGCTGCCGGGGACTGAACTCAGGACCTCATGCTTGAGAGTCTAGTGCTTTAGCCACTGTGCTACCTTCCCGGACCACAGGATTTATTATTTTCTAATATAATTTTGTGTATTGTTCTCAAATAACATGTGCTAGCTTCTTGTCTATAAGCGTAGAATCCCACAAAGGCTAGGTTGGCCAGATGTTTTGAAATTCTGCTATCTTTTAAATTTATGACTTTACACATTGAAAGCAATTTTGGTTTTGTTTATTTGTCTTGGGCAGTGTTGCAGTTATATTGGGAGATTTCTCTCTTCTTTCTCACTCTCTCTTTCTTAGAAAGACTGAGAGTAATAATTTTAATCTTCTCTTATTTGTGATTCCACAAAACTATTTGCCATTTCTCCTTTATTTTAGATATTTTTCTCCACACAAGCAAGAATCAGTTCACATAATACTTAAACTGTATGACTAGAAAAAAACATTTATTTTGTAGCCACACATACATTGTCATTCATTTTAACATTCTTTAAAAATTGTATTTATGGGAGTCGGGCTGTAGCGCAGCGGGTTAAGCGCAGGTGGCACAAAGCACAAGGACCGGCATAAGGATCCCGGTTCGAACCCCGGCTCCCCACCTGCAGGGGAGTTGCTTCACAGGTGGTGAAGCAGGTCTGCAGGTGTCTATCTTTCTCTCCTCCTCTCTGTCTTCCCCTCCTCTCTCCATTTCTCTCTGTCCTATCCAACAACGACAACAACAATAATAGCTACAACAATAAAACAACAAGGGCAACAAAAGGGAATAAATAAATAAAATAAATATTTTAAAAATTGTATTTATTTATTATGGGATATAAACAGGAAAATTGAGAGGGCATGGAGAGACAGAGAGGGAAAGAGACAGATAGACACCAGCAACCCTGCTTCACCACTCATGAAGCTTCCCTTCCGCAGGTTGGGATAGGGGCATGAATCTGGGTCCTTGTGCACTGTAATATGAGTGCTTAACCAGGTGTGCCACCACCTGGCCCCACTACAACATATATTTTTAAATGTGACTATAAGTCTTATGACAGTCACTGCTCATATCTCACAATTTTCAGGCTTATGTACCTTTTATGGCTTTCTGTTGCACACACAAAGATTTGTGATGTCTAACACACTCTGTATTTTGAGGGTTAGTGATTTCTAGCTTCTTACACCTCACCCTTGCAACAGAGCAATGACTTCTATTCTTCACACCAACTTGCTTCTACCCTGCTAGTATTACAGCCTTAGGTATCCTCTTTTCAGTGACTCACAGGTAAAAGAACAAGATTTCTTTTCTGTTTGTTAGGAGTAACCACCTGCCTTTATCTGTTCCAGGTACCACTTGGTATGCTTTCCGTTTGTTAAGGTAGTTAATCTTCAGAGAAACAAACAAAATAGTTATTACCCCACCTTTCACTGTACAGATGACAGCAATGAGCGACAGTGCAATTAACTCATAGATGGCATTTGACCAACTAGGTGGTGGCTCACTTAATCAGCTTAAGGTTGCTACAGTGAAAATACCATAGACAGAGTAGCTGAAAAAAAAAAATCTTGCCATTTGGGAGGCTAGAAAACCCAAGATCAAGGTTCTGGCAGATTCATTGCATGGTGGGTGTCTGGGTCCTGGTTTATGGATTGTTGAGAATACATTACCCATAAGCAAATGGAATTATGGGCTATGTACATAATTAGCATGTGGATGACCTCATGATCTATAGCAAAGGGCATAACCTAGCAAGGGATTGTGGGTAGAAGAGATTATTTAAGCAAGTCACTGTGTCTTCTTCAACTCATGATGTTCCTGTCTGATCTTCTCCCAGGACCTGTAAATTTTGTAGCTGAAATGAACTAAATTTAAGGTCTCATGGCTCCTGCCACATGTCTAGCTAGCCCTTTTTTCCTGACTGTATTCCCCACCACAGTTTTTATGTACCTAATAAACATGTTGCTGTCATCAACCCCAACAAAAGTCCACAGTAGTTTTAATTTTTCTATAATGCATGGTCATCCATTTATTGCAACCTCACATAACAGGTGAAAGACTTTTGAATCTCTTCAGCACACATTCCTTGCATGAACCTCTATCTCTCTGACGTTAAGATATTCATCTCCTAATACCATCATGTTGAAGTTTAGAATCCTAATATGTAAATTTTAGAGCAAAGCAAACATTTAGTCCATAGCAGAGGTACCAATAGACACACACACAACACACACACACACACACACACACACACACACACACACACACACACACACACACATGCTTCCAGAATCAATGTACATTTCTTTCTTTATTTATTAGGAGAGAGACAGAAGAAATGAATGGGTGTGGGAAGTGGGATAAGAGAACTAGATACTACTCAGCTCTGGCTTATTGTGGTGCTGGGGATTGAACCAGGGACCTCTGGGATTTTAGACATATAAATTGGTGTTCTAACAGACTGAGCTATTTCCCCAGAGCATTCATATTCTTTACTATTTTAATGTTAGCTGATTACCAGCCTCAGCTTAAGAAAAATCTTTTTAGTAAGTATATGAATTCCCTAAAATAATGTTTTTATCATTCTTTGTAAAATTTAAACCCTTTGGGTTTCTTTTTCTTTTCTTTCTTTTTTTTTTAAATCTTGAAAGCATTGAAGTTTATAACTTATGTACATGAAACTACTCACCCTTTTCATGACTAAATTTTACTAACATTTAAAATATGAAACGCAAAGCAGAAAAATACTCTTGATCTCCATTAATTTTAATATAAAATATTTTTAAATGTTCTTAAAAGGTATGAAGATAGCATAATGCTTATGCAAAAACAAATAAACAAAATTAAAACAAAACAACAAAAAGCTTCCCCCCCCCAGGGTTATCACTGGGGCTCAGTGCTTGCACCACGAATCCACTGCTCCTAGAGACTATTATCCCCTCTTATTTCCTTTGTTGTTTATCATTGTTGTTTTTGTTATTGTTGTTGCTGTTGCTATTGCTAGATAGGGCAGAGATAAATGGAGAAAGTAGGAGAAGACAGAGGGATGGAGAGAATGACACCTGCAGGCCTGCTTCATCACCTGTTAAACGACCCCCTTGCAGGTGGGGAGCCCGTAACTCAAACTTGTATCCTTATGCCAGTCCTTGCACATTGTGCCATGTGTGCTTAACCCACTGCGCTAACCCCTGGCCTCCAACAAAAAACTTTTATACCTGAGGCTCCAAAGACCCAGTTCTAATCCATTATATCACCGTAAGTCAGAGCTGAGCAATGTCCTGTTAACAAAATTCAAAATAAATAAATAAATAAAAATAAAAAGGATTATACAAAGCTGCTGCTTAAATTAAAGCAATGAAATGTTTAAATAAACACAATATTTGCAAAGCATTTAGGTTCAGAGCCTCAAACTGTATATTCTCCTCCTTTTATCGTAGTTTATAATGGCAGAATCAAGACAGAAGAGTTTCCTTTCACTTTGAATAAAGTTGTGATCTGACCAAATTCACACAATGATACATCTTTATATTTACTCCTGTCTCCATCACTTTTCTATTTATACATCTTAGGCATTCAACATATATTTCCACACATTTTCTGCACTCCTGGGAATAAGATAATTTCTTCTCCACATCATTTAGAGACCTGTCTTTTTTTTTTTTTTCTGCTTCAAATCAAAATCAGCTTATAATTCTGGAGATTACCCTAACTGATGAAAGATTTAAAAACCCTGAATTGTTGATAGTTGCAGAGAGAAAATTCTCCCAAAAAGTGATAAAATGATATTGATTCTTTAGCCCCAGCTTGAAAGGAATGCAATTAAAACAAGTGTTACATCATTAGAACTTGAAAGCAAATGGTATGCAGTAGTCAGGCAACTAATTAGTGAGTAATACATGGCCATTTGGAGTTGAAGAGCACAGTGAAGGAAACACTTCAGCCAATCAAGTGGTCACTGATTAAAACTAATAAGCGATAATAAACAAGATCATAACACATTTTTTCAGAGGGCCAAGATAGGATGGAGCAGGTGGTGCAGAGGATACAATTTAGACTCTTTAAGTATGAGGTCCCTGGTTTGATCCCCAGACTCAGATATGTCAAAGTGATATTCTCTTTCTCTTTCTCTCTCTCTCTCTCTTTGTAGGACCAGGGACTGGGACGCAAACCCAGGTCCTTGAGCATTGTACCATGTGTGCTCAACCAGGTGCTCTAACACATGGCCCCTCACTCCCTCTCTATCTTCTTTCTCCCTCTCAATTTCTCTACCCAATAAATGATTTTTTTTTTTTTTTTGGTCTCCAAGATTATTGCTGGGGCTTGGTGCCTGCACCATGAATCCACTGCTCCTGGAGGCTATTTTTTCCCCCTTTGTTGCCCTTGTTGTGGTTATTATTGTTATCGTTACAGATGCTGTCGTTGTTGGATAGGACAAGGAGAAATGAAGAGAGGTGGGGAAGACAGAGAGGGGGAAAGAAAGACAGACACCTTCAGACCTGCTTCACTGCTTGTGAAGCGACTCCCCTGCAGGCGGGGAGCCGGGGGCTTGAACCAGGATCTCTACGCCCATCTTTGCGCTTTGAGCCACGTGCACTTAACTCACTGCGCTACTGCCTGACCTCTTTAAAATATTTCTTAAAAGAAGAAAACAAACAAACAATGAATGAATGGAATTTCCAGGTTAAAAAAAAAAAGCAAGATTTTATTTGTATTAACTCAGGATTTTTTTTTTCTTTTTCAATTTAGAGGCACATACACATCAATGGAAGATAACTCCTAAAATTAGTAGTTTTACACTTGGTTTTCCCTTATTTTACATATTTAACACATTCTTTTTTTTAAATTTATTTTTTATTTAAGAAAGGATAAATTAACAAAACCATAGGGTAGAAGGGGTACAACTCCACACAATTCCCACCACCCAATCTCCAAATCCCATCCCCTCCCCTGATAGCTTTCCCATTTTCTATCCCTCTGGGAGCATGGACCCAGGGTCTTTGTGGGTTGCAGAAGGTGGAAGGTCTGGCTTCTGTAATTGCTTCCCCGCTGAACATGGGCATTGACTGGTCGGTCCATACTCCCAGTCTGCTTCTCTTTCCCTAGTAGGGTGGGTCTCTGGGGAAGCGGAGCTCCAGGACACATTGGTGGGGTCTTTAGTCCAGGGAAGCCTGGCCGGCATCCTGATGGCATCTGGAACCTGGTGGCTGAAAAGAGAGTTAATATACAAAGCCAAACAAATTGTTGAGCAATCATGGACCCAAAAGTTGGAATAGTGGAGAGGAAGTGTTGGGGGGGTACTCACTGCAAACTCTAGTGTGCTTCTGCTTTCAGGTATATATTTTGCAGTAGTTTATGGATACGTGTGAACATATGCTCTCTCTCACAGAAACTGGTGTATATCTAGGTTTTGGGACTTTGTTAGAAAATGATCCACCTGGGATGGAATTAGAGAAAGCTATGAAAGGAAAGGTCTCATTCTTAACAATCCATTCTTCAATAGAGTTTGTAACTATAAGCTGTAGACATTGATACATGCCTCTTTGGAGGTTTGTGAAGAATGTATATCTCCTGAAATAGTTAGGTGTATACACCACCTACAAATGTGTCAATAGTTTGAACACACACACACACACACACACACACACACACACACACACACACTAAACTATTCCTAGATATATATCTTTTTGCAAAAGACAATCTACATATGAACTACTGAAGTTAGTTGCCTACATATGTCAGATTTTAGGAAAAAGATTAAAATGTCAAGACTGTGGCAACCTATAATAATGAAGGGTTTTATACATGGTTTGTTCTTTCTCTTGGAATAAAATATAAGAACTCTTAGGGACCACTGTCTCCACTATGTTCTCTGCTGTAATCATCTTACCTATTCTTTTAAGTACAAACTAATGATGGTATTTACCAAATGCTATCAAATGGCAGCTTCTCTATTTGAACTAAGCATTATTTCATTGCTAGTAAATATAGTATTTTTTTCTTGAAGTGCTTTTTTAGAAGAAGATTTTGAGGGAATGTTAAAATGTGACACTCCCTACTTTATCAGAAACTTTATTTTAGTAACTTAGCACCATTTCTATAAATATTTAAAATATTTCATTTATTTTATCATATTTTATTGTTGGTTCATGTTTTATAGTTAACAGAAAAATACAGTAGTTTGTACATGTGTAATATTTCTCAGTTTTCCACGTAAAAATTCAACCACCAGGGGGCACCTGGCTGAGCACACACATTACAGTGCCCAAGGACACTGGTTCAAGCCCCTGGTCTCTACCTGTAGGGGGAAAGATGCATGAGTGGTGAAGCAGGGCAGTAGGTGTCTCTCTCTGTCTCTTTCCCTTTCTCTGTCTTCCCCTTCCTCTCAATTTCTGGCTATCTCTATCCAATAAATAAATAAAGATAATAAAAATTAAAAAAAATTACACCTCCTCTAAGTCCTCTTCTGCCATCATGTTCCAGGACCTGAACCCTCCCCCACACCCCAAGTTCTTTTACCTTGGTGCAACACATCAAACCCAGTCCAAGTTCTGCATAGTGCTTTCTCGTTTTTCAACTTCTTTATTTTATTATTAGTGACTTAATAATGACTGACAAGACTGTGGGATAAGAGGGTTACAATTCATATAGTTCCCATCACCAGAGTTCTGTATCCCATCCCCTCCCCTGGAAGGTTCCCTATTCTTTATCCCTCTGGGAATATAGACTGAAGATATTTATGAGGTGCAGAAGTTGGGAGGTCCGGCTTCTAGAATTGTTTCTTAGCTGGATGTGTATGTTGACAGGTTGACCCATATCTGTAGCCTGTTTTTATCTTTCTCGAATGGGTTAGGGCTCTGGGGAGGCAGGGTTCCAGGACATATTGGTGAGATGGACTGCCTAGAGAAGTCAGGTTGGAGTAATGTTAGTGTTTTTTGATATTTGTCTATGTGTGAGGTCATGCCATATTCATCCTTCTTTTTCTGACTTACCTCATTTAGTATGATGCCTTCAAGCTCCATCCAAGATGAGGTGATGAAAGTCAAATCACCATTTTTTAATATAGGAGTGGTATTCCATTGTGTGCATATATACAGAATTGCTGGACACCTGGATTGCTTCCAAGTATTGGCTATTACAATTTGTGCTGCTATGAACATAGGTATACTCAAATCTTTTGGGACGGGTGTGTTGGGTTCCTTAGGATATATTCCCAAGAGAGGAATTGCAGGATCATTAGGGTAGGTCCATTTCTAGACTTCTGAGAATTCTCTAGACTGCTCTCCACAAGAGTTGGGCTAATTCACATGCCCACCAACAGTGCAGGAGAGTTCCTTTGTCCTCAGAACCTCTCCAGCATTTGTTACTGCTACCTTTTCTGTTGTCTGACATTTTCATAGCAGTGAAGTGGTATCTCATTGTCTTTATTTGCATTTCTCTTATAATCAATGACATTTTTTCATATGTGTATTGGCCTTTTGTGTCTATTATATGGTGAGTAATCTATTCATAGCCTCTCCTCATTTTTGGTTGGGATCATTTGTTTTCTTGTTGCTGAGTTTAGTGAGATCTTTATATATGTTGGTTATTAGCCTCTTGTCTGATGTATGGCACATAAAGATCTTCTTCCAAGTGGCAAAGGCTTTCTCTACATTTATTGATATAGTATATTGATATAGTAATGTGGTTTTTGGTCTAGCTTTTATTGATTTGGTGGATCACGCTAATATATATATATATATATATATATATATATATATATATATATATATATATATATATATATATATATATATATATATTTAACCAGAGCATTGATCATCTCTGGCTTATGGTGGTTTGGGGGATTGAACCTGGGACATGGAGCCTCAAGCATGAAAGCCTCTTTGCATCACTATCTTACTAACTACCCCCACCTGATTTATATAGATGAAACCAAACTTGTATACGTGGGATAAACCCCACTTGGTCAGGATGAGCAATCATTTTTAATATATTGCTGTATCTGGTTTACTAGAATTTTGTTCAATATTTTAGCATATATGTTCATCAGAGATTGGTTTATAGTATTCTTTCTTCTTTTTTTTTTTTGTTGTTGTTGTATCCCTGTCTGTTTTTGGTATCAGGGTCATGTTGGCTTCATAGAAACTGGAAGGGTTTATTCCTGTGTCTTCAGTCTTTTGGAAGAGTTTTAAAAATAGAGGTATCAACTCTCCATTGAAAGTTTTTACTCTTTCAAAGAATCAACATTTAGCTTTGTTGATCTTTTTACCTTTTCTCTTATTTTCATTGTTATTTATTTCTGTACTAATTCTAGTTATTTCAGTCCTTCTGGATGCTTTAGGGTTCCATTGTTCCTCTTCTTCTAAGTCTTTAAAGTGTGTAAACTTTTTCATATTCCCTAATGTGTGCTTGTATGACTATGAATTTTCCTCTCAGTATTGCCTTATCTGTGTCCAAAATACTCTGATAGCTTGTGTTTTCATTTTAATTAAATTCTCAAAACATTTTGATTTCTTCTTTAATTTCCTCTTTGATTCAGTAGTTGTTAGTGTACTGTTGAGTTTCCATATTTGGGGACTTTTACTAATTTTTTGTTTATTGTTAAGTGTTAATTTAATTCCACTCTGGTGGAGAAGATGCTTGGGATTACTTCAATGCTCTTGAATTTACTGACACTGTTGTTGTGGACTAACATAGTCTATTTTTGAAAATTTTCTGTGTGGACTTGAATAGACAGTGTATTCCAGTTTCTAGGGGTGAATGGCTCTGAGAATGTCCAATAGTTCTGGTTTAATCTATCACCTTATTTAGCTCCATTATTTATTTATTTTCTGCCTGGATGATCTGTCAAGTTGAGAGAGTAGGCTGTTGAAGTTCCTTACTGTTGGTCTGCTTCTAATTCTGCTTCTAAGACCCCTTCTGTTTTGATCATCACGTCAGGTTTCCCTGCATTGCTTAATGCTGTGGTCTATTTACATAATCACTGTTTTACCTGAGACCCGTCCTGCCTGCAGGGCACTGGTTTAATCCCACTGGTTCACACTCTCTTTTCACTCCTCCCCCTCTCCTAGTCACACCCTGTTTTTACACCCTACCACTTCCTTCCTGGAGAGATAAATGCAGATGAATAAAGCCAGCATGGCATTGCATTGCATCCCAGCTCAACCATGAGTCCCTGGTCATCTCTCTCCTGCCCGAGAAGGTAGCCTGGCATCTGGCACCCAGACAGAGACCGGCACCCTACTATTACTGTGTTGCTGTCAACATATTACTGTAGCTCTCTCAGAAAATGTTTGATGTGTTTAGATGGCTTTTCATTATGTACACAGATGTTAGTAATTGTTAAGTCCCCTACTAAGTTATATGTATATTCATTTTAAAATCTGTCATGTCAGATATAAGGATAGTTGTTCCTGCCCCTTTTTTGTGGTCCATTAGGTTTTATGCTTCTCTGCTGTTCCCTAACATTTATCTGCAAAGTAATTGTATTAGTCAAACTGAGAGGAATAGGGAAGTATTTATGGAGGGGAACTTTTTCTATAGTATGTGCATTAATAATATGTTTGCATGTTTGGCTAAAACAAACAAACAAACAAACAAACAAACAAAAAACAGCGTACCTGGTTAAGATCACACATAACAATGCTCAAGGACCTGGGTTCAAGCCCTGGTCTAAGCCCCTGGTTTCCACCTGCAGGGGGATAGATTCACGAGTGATAAAGCCGAGCTGCAGGTGTCTCTCTGTCTCTCTCCCTGTGTATTTCCCCTTTATCTAAATTTCTGGCTATCTCTATCAAATAAAGATGATAAAAAATAAAACAAATATACAGCAGATCTCAGTGCTCTGCAATTTGAGTCATAATTGATTAATTCATCTGGAATAAATAATTCCCTTTGCACTCAATACTAAAATTATTTTTTAAGATTATGTTTGTTGGTATGCATGAGACTCCTTCTGTTTCATTTGGTTTAAATCCCCCCTGCTTAACACTATTCTATTTACATAACCACTTCATTCTATTTACATAACCACTGTTAACAAGTTCCACCCTCCCTCCAGGGCATTTGTGGTTCAGTGATAGGATTCTCGCCTAATCTGCCCCCTCTTTGTCACACTCTGATTTTCACCAGTCACTTTTCTCTCCACCCTCTCTATGTCACATCCTGTTTCCACATTACTTGGCAAGTATATATAAAGACAGCATTGTGAGTTTTACTGTACTGTACTTTGAGTTTAACTTAGCTCGTCTTAGATTGTGCTGCGTCCTGCATGAATAAAGAGATACTGCCTACAGCTCAACCATGAGTCTCTGGTCATCTGTTACCTGCCCGTGAAGCCAGCCCGGCGAAAACAACATAGCCCGCGCAAAACAACATATGGCGCCTACAACGTGGGACCGGACCTGTGCAACTCCCAGATAAGTGAAGACTTTGCCTACCTATGCACTATGGTCTTCTCTTCTACTTACGAAGAGGTTTTCCAAAGCCTCTACTGTTTCATTATGAGACAGTTTCTCTGTCTCTGGAACATTTTACTCTGGGCCACACTTTGGTTCCCTGACCGGGAACTTTGGTTTCTTATGACCGGTATCATAGAGCTTGGGAGATGCACTGAGATTTCTCCTTGGACTTTCTGGATTCCCTCTCCCATGTTTCCTGAGGAAAAGGACTACATTTTGCTCCGGGCCACAGTTTGGTTCTTTATGACTGTGATCGTAGACCTTGGGATATGCATGGGGATTTCCACTGGGACTTTCTGGACTTCTTCTCACATGTTTCCCATGGAGAAGGACTACTCTAATTTGAAGAACATTCTCGAGTACCCTGGCAGTTCCCAAGTATGGAGACACGTGGTTAGTTCTACTCTCCTGATTGGATTCTTTCTTTGATGGGAAGACACTTTTAAAAATAGGTGCCTGAAGCAATCCAGCCGGAACAGTCAGAAGCACCCTAAATGGAATTTCGAGGACCTTTTTGGACTAGGACGTCCTCCGGGGGCTCTTAATCCTACATGGTGAGATCTTGATAATCTGATTCAAGTTGCATTTCATAAGAGAATGATTTGAATGACTGAATTTTTGTTTGACATTGACTTAAAAAAAATGCTGGGCACAGCCATGATTTCTAGAGACATCCAGAAACAATCCAAAAAATTGTTTTTTCTCTCCTTTGATTTCTCTTTTACGTCTTGACATGAATCTGAAAAGTTTAATCCTGAAAACTGTATGAGTTATGGGTGGGGCAGATAGTGCAATGATTATGTTAATTATTCTCATGCCTGAGGCTTTTAACCATGGTTCTTCTGTTTACCTTTCCACATTTTATTGAGTTTAAACTGTTTAAACAACCTTAAAATCATACTAGAAAGGACTTTCAATTATAATGGAGTTATCAATTATAGTAAAATTCTAATCTGGTACAAGTTTTGTTTGACAAGTAAGTGAATTTCAGCTGTCAAGTCTTCACATGAAAAAGCATCTACTCAAATGAAAATTTCTGGAAACCCATTTGGACGCCTGTTCTCTGACATTGCCCACAAGATAAAATGATTATAACACACCCCCGGAAACCAATGATGAGACCTGGCACGACCTGAAGAAACAGATTCACAGACTCCAAAGATCACTCTCTACAGAAAAGCAGAATTCTGGTGGCCGACATTCCCCATCGAGACAGACGTGCAGTGTTTCATCCTCCGGCATTTTCTTCTGTGGTCAGCTACTTTGGACTGACACCTCCATCGGACTTACTGGTACACGCTGCTGTGTTTCTCAAAGACTAACTTCAGCCAATTGCCTTGAGACTTTATAGACCATGTCCCCTCACCTGCAGGCTCTACCCCAGAGGCAGAAAGCTCCCCCTCCTTATTAGGTTATGCCCACAGAGGCATGAAGCGCCCCAAGAGGCAAGAGATGCCCACAGAGGCAGGAAACGCCCTTTGAGGCAAGAGATGCCCCCAGAGGCATGAAGCATTCCCAGAGGCAAGAAATGCCCTTTCGCCTGCTAGGCCTTGCCCTTTGAGGTAAGAAACGTTCCCCTTGACATCACATTGGTTATTGCTGCTCGCCTATTTTGTTTTCCATGTCTTATGCCAGTTCTTTTGAAAACGCCTGTACGATATAGGTTTCTGTTCACCCCACAATGGCCATTAGTTAAAAAGAAAGGGGGAATTGTTGGTATGCATGAGACTCCTTCTGTTTCATTTGGTTTAAATCCTCCCTGCTTAACACTATTCTATTTACATAACCACTTCATTCTATTTACATAACCACTGTTAACAAGTTCCACCCTCCTTCCAGGGCATTTGTGGTTCAGTGATAGGATTCTCACCTAATCTGCCCCCTCTTTGTCACACTCTGATTTTCACCAGTCACTTTTCTCTCCACCCTCTCTATGTCACATCCTGTTTCCACATTACTTGGCAAGTATATATAAAGACAGCATTGTGAGTTTTACTGTACTGTACTTTGAGTTTAACTTAGCTCGTCTTAGATTGTGCTGCGTCCTGCATGAATAAAGAGATACTGCCTACAGCTCAACCATGAGTCCCTGGTCATCTGTTACCTGCCCGTGAAGCCAGCCCGGCGAAAACAACATAGCCCGCGCAAAACAACATATGTTCATGTCAGGCATATAATTATAATAGACCTGCTATATTGGCAGTTATGTTCATCTTATGTGTTAGTAGATAGAATCAAATTACTCTTCAGGAACTGTGTATCAATATTTCTTCCCAATGAATTATATTTACAGTCTTTACCTCACACTTCAATATGATATGAATGTTAAACTGGAATTGTAGTTTACTAACTGTGCACACTCAAGTTGCATTTGCAGAACAAACTCTGATGCATCATGATTCTGCACACATGTGGATTGTGACTGCTGTAATAAGACATCCTTGGGGCCAGGTGTTGGAGCACCTGGTTCAGCGCACATGTTACAATGCACAAGTATCCAGGTTCAAGCCTGCCAGTCCCCATCTACAGGGGGAAGGCTTCATGAATGGTGAAGCTATTCTGCAGGTATCTCTCTGTCTCTCTCATTCTCCATATTCCCCTTCCCTCATGATTTCTGATAGTCTCTAGCCAATAAATAAAGATAATAGAAAAAAATATTTAAAAAACAAAAGAAGACATTCTTAAAAGAAGCATTTCTTTTTCTTTTCTTTTTTTTTTTTATCTAGTTGCCATTCTAGTATCTCAGCTTATTATTATTTTTTTCTTTTCAGATGATGAGAGACAGGGAGGAAAAAACAGAGGGCAAGGCTTATGAGTCTTACAGAGTTTTGGTTCAAAAGGCTGGATGATGGCAAACCTCATTCACTCCACTGTTGCTCAAAGTATTCTGGCTTCCTCTGAGTGGTTTACCTGCATAAACCTGACTTGAATTCCATTTGTCACCCCTCCTGTTTTCCCAGAACTGCTTTCACCAAGAATACTGGAAAATACCTGGAATCCTTGAAAACTTCCCCAACTGCTTTATACTTGAATGCAAGGCAGTGATTAATATGAGACTCTGTCTTTTTCACAACCTTTTCACAATAAAGATTAGCTTCTCCACCAGAATAAGTTTAACTTCCACTGGGGGAGTGCTCAGAGGGAAGTTACAGTAGCTTCCTATTTTTCCTCAGATTCTATGATGGGTAATTGAGTTACGCAACTATTGGAATGTCTGATACACTGACCCTTCCAATACAAAAGTTAATTTTTTAAAGATAAAAATATCCTAAACAGCAATGTAAGCTAAAATATTTGAATTGACTATCACAGATAGAAGATAGATTTGATTAATAAATTTAAAAAATCAATACCCAGTGCTTTTAGAAATAAATTTTTCTTTTCTTTTTTTTAAAATACTTATCTATATATTCCCTTTTGTTGTCCTTGTTGTTTTATTGTTGTAGTTATTGTTATTGTCATTGTTGTTGGGTAGGATGAACAGGAATGAAGAAAAGAGGGGAAGACAGATAGGGGGAGAGAAAGACAGACACCTGTAGACCTGCTTCACTGCCTATGGTAGCGATTCTCCTGCAGGTGGGGATCCAGGGGCTTGAACTGGGATCCTTACACAGGAAAGCTCCACGTGTGCTTAACCCACTGTGCTACCGCCAGACTCCCCTTAGAAACATAGTTTTAAGGGACCAGGTGATGGCACACCTGGTAGAGAGCTCATAGTACAATCCACAAGGATCTGGGTTCAAGACCTTTGTCCCCACCTGCAGGGGGTGAAGCTTCAATAGTGGTGAAGTGAAGTAATACTGTAGGTGTCTCTATCTCTCTCTCCTTCACTGTTTTATCCTTCCCCTTTGACTTCTGTCTTTTTTTCTTTTTTCCACAATAATAATTTTTATTATTATTTTATTATATATATTTTATTATTATTGTGGTTATTATTGATGTTGTTATTGCTGCCGTTGTTGTTGGATAAGACAGAGAGAAATGGAGAGAGGAGGGGAAGACAGAGAGGGGGAGAGAAAGATAGACACCCGCAGACCTGCTTCACCGCTTATGAAGTGACTCCCCTGCAGGTGTGGAGCTGGGGACTTGAACCAGGATCTTTATGCCAGTCCTTGTGCTTCAAGCCCTATGCACTTAACCAGCTGTACTACCACCCGACCCCCTTCTTTCTTTTATCAATAAATAAATATTTTTAACAGAAATAGCTTTTTAACCATGTGCCTATTTTTATTAGTTAAATAAACTCTCTGAACAAGGGATCCTAACTTAGGTACTGGTATCCTATAGGGAAACAGTTATCCTAAGCATAGGTTTATTGATCCTGTGTCTAAAATATCTTACATGAGTATAGAATGCAATCCATTCGCAGGGGATGGCAAAGCCACTAGACAATGTATGCAATCAATTAGGCTATTACTTCATCTATCTTAGTTGATACTGCTAATAGGATCATATATAATTGCTTTACCTAGGCAGAAAATGTGCTTGCTAATAAGTTTTATGTAATTCACAGAAAAACAGTTAAGCACTAACAGTAGAACATCGATATATATGATCTAAAGCTTCGTCTCACAGCAGGTGGTGGGAAACAGCCATTTCAACAGGGCGGTGATAATGCAATTCCCAGTGTACTGCAGTCTGTTTTCAGAGCAAAAATTTTCTTTTTGATGTTTTATGTTTGTTTGTTTCTGTTTTGGAATATTTTACAGGAATATAAATTTGAGGTCGTGATTGATCACCAAATGATTCTAAAGTTACAGCCATTGTTATTTACCAAATGGTGTGTGTCTGTGTGTGTGTGTGTGTGTGTGTGTGTGTGTGTGTGTGTGTTGGGGGGGCAGGTGGTGTCACTCATAGCAGTACCCAGAAGGACATGAGTAGGGCCTGGGTTCAAGCTCCAGATCCCCACCTAGAGTGGGGACGCTTCATAAGTAGTGAAGCTGAGCTGGGTGTCTCTCTGTCTCTCTCTTCTTCTCTATCCCACTTCCCTCTCAATTTCTCTCTGTTCTATCAAATTCAAGTTTAAAAAAATCTTTTAAAAATGTTGTTTAGCTCCATTGGAAATATGAGTTAAAGGGAAACTTGTTCTTAACAAATCAAAACAAAGCCAATAGTACCTCTCAACCTGTTTGAACTGAGAGAAACACATGGCTTTGTAGAAACTAGAGACAGATGTAAGGCTTAAAGACTGTATTATATGTTTTCTAATTTGTTGAATTTTTCTTAATGAAAGATGCCACACGAGTGTAAATTAAGTAATCTTCCTACTTCTCAATGAACAAGATGCTATTTAACACAGTCATATTAAAAGCAAAGAAAGTTTTCAGTAGCATAACTTAGCCAGTTTCTATGTTGCATATTAGGCAGAGTCTGTCTTGAAATGATTGTTCTGATCCAGAGTAGAGTGTGTTGTGGATCTAGAGAGGAAAACACACTGCTTCTTTGTGTAGACAGTTGTGTTGAAGTCTACAAAGATGAAGAGGAGAAGATTCTCCTAACCACAGATAAAAGATGCTATGTTGTCTGTCCAGGGAAGTCAGGTTGGCATCAGGGTAGCATCTGCAACTTGGTGGCTGAAAAAGGATTAAGATATAAAGCAGAACAAATTGTTTAATAATCAGGGGCCTAAAGGTAAGAGTATAGCACATGGGATTTGGGGGTCTTCATGTTGGCAGAAATTAGGAAGTCTATTTTAGGTATATTCCAAGGGTCCCCAGACTTTATTAATTTTTGCCTGAACCCTATATGCAGGTGGGCTATAAATATTGTCTGGGAAGATGTTTTCAGAGTTGGGACTAGGACTAGAAAGCTGGAGCAGGGCAGAAAGAATCTTTTAACTATGGGAAAAGTATATAAATACCATTAACTCATGTACTGTAAATATCATTGATTATTGGGCCTTAAAGCCACCCCCCTGCTCTGCTTACATAATAATTGTTTTGCCTCTCTCCACCCCCTTTTCTAGCCAGTTACTTCCCAACTTGCCACTTCCGGAATTCTCCCATAAAAGCCTCTCCTGCTTCTGCTTTTGCTCTCTTTGCTCTTTTCTCTTCCTATACGCGACCTGGAGAAGGGCTGGTAGACATACTGGGCGGCGGCCATTTTGCTAGCTCCACATGGCCTGAACCGTTGTGCTCACACCCAATTCTGGGACGTCCATATGAATAAAGATTTGCATTCCTGCTCTGCCACGAGTTCCTGGTCTCTTCTCTCCCCCCCACCCCCGTGATGCAACCTGACATCTGGGCCCATGTTTAATCATATTTAACACAGACTCCCCTGGGCAGAAAATCTGACCAATATGTCCTAGAGCCCCACCTTCCCAGAGTTCTGCCCTACTAGGGAAAGATAGAAACAGGCTGGGAGTATGGATGGACCCGTCAATGCCCATGTCCAGTAGAGAAGCAATTACAGAAGCCAGGCCTTCAACCTTCTGAACCCCAAAAAGATCTTTGGTCCATGCTCCCAGAGGGATAAAGAATAGGAAAGCTTCCAATGGAGGAGACAGGACATGGGTGTCTAGTGGTGGGAATGGTATAAAATGATACCCCCTCTTAATCCAGAGTCTTTCTTGCCAATAATTATTAAATCACTAATAAAAAAATCTTTGTTTGAATAATGCTTCCAATTTCCTAGCAGTGCTCACTAAGATGTGTAGTAAGTTCTGTTTCTTAAGTCAGAGGACTTCTCTAGCTGAAGAGAAATTAAGCTGTAAGGAAATTTTGATCCTGGGATGATTATTTGACTTGTGCAAGCCCTCATTCAGTTGCTATTAATTGATATATAATTGGATTCGGAATTCCTTAGAACATCTTTTTTTTTTTTTTTAGAGGGTGGTGAGATCATTCACCCATGAACTTAATTTAGAAAAATTTGCATAATATCTTGCCTTTTCAATCAATCTGCAACATATCTAACATATTTTCAATCTAGAGAGAACCCATTTATTTTGCAAAAACAGCTTAAAAAATCTTTTACTTCTGACATTAAGAAGTCCTTGCCTCAGATCCTAATAAATTTTATCAAGTATTTCTACTAGTTCTTCCCAGTAGAAGCCATGAACAGCCTACAGCATTATTATTATTATTATTTTTACTGACTTTCATTTTCTGAGCAAGTTTTGCTGCCAGACTAGAAAATGAATGAAGAACAAATTAGGGAAAAAAAAGAGTATCTCTCTATTTTCCAGCTCAGTAAGTTCTTTAAATGTTACATAAATTCAAAATGGTACAGCATGTAATACTTGAGGGGTGTTTTGGACTTGCACACTAGATAAGTCTGTTTCTTCTTCCAGAGAAAAATATTATAAAACATGTAGGACATTTCAAACTGTATTGCAAAGCCACAAGTATGTAATTGTCTCACAGCAATTTGTTGTTTTCTTCAGAACAGTTTGGTAATTGAATAATACATACTCATCACGAGAACATTTCAATTTCTGCTTATGAGTAATCTCTACTACTTCTGTTTCCCTTTTCTATGTTTAGAACACAGTTCTAACTGAAATTTGCTTGCTTATGCTTTGGGGAAGGACATGAAAAATCTTTTCCCTCTACAGAATAACAGGGATTGGACTTTTATTTTCCTTTTTAATTTTTTTTAATTTTATTGATTTATTTTCCCTTTTGTTGCCCTTGTTTTTGTT
The DNA here is from genome assembly GCF_950295315.1 of Erinaceus europaeus. Classification (NCBI taxonomy): domain Eukaryota; kingdom Metazoa; phylum Chordata; class Mammalia; order Eulipotyphla; family Erinaceidae; genus Erinaceus; species Erinaceus europaeus. The sequence continues at coordinate 11,685,483 of NC_080163.1, forward strand.
GTTGTAGTTATTATTCATGTTATTGATGTCGTTATTGTTAGATAGGACAGAGAGAAATGGAGAGAAGGGAAGGCAGAGAGGGGGAGAGAAAGACACCTGCAGACCTGCTTCATCACCTGTGAAGCGACTCTCCTGCAGGTGGGGAGCTGGGGCTTGAACCTGCATCTTTCCGCAGGTCCTTGCATTACCACCCAGCTCCCTATTTTCCTTTTTCTTTGAAGTACTCTCACAGACAGTTGTGAACCTAACCAACAAAGCTCACTGTGTATGCTGGAATTGACTATTTAAAAAACTTCCAAAGAGTAAACTTTGTCAGTCAGTATAAACCAGTTCTTGATATTTTTGTAGAAATGGACCCAACTTTTTAGTTTAAATATTTTCACATCATCTGGAGGAACTCTTTATACATACACAGTTTAACTCATGAGTACCAAAAATTGGTAAGATGCTACGACGCTATTCAGCTATTCAGCGGGTCATTGATGCTATTCAAGATGCTATTCAGCAGGTCAGTGAAAATACATAGTTACATGTTACTAATTTAAAGAAATTCATCTTGAAAGGCAACGTCTTATGATCCTCACTGTATGATATTGTTGGGAAACAAACAAACAAACAAAAAACTGAGGGCCAGACAGTGGAGCACATGATTAAGTGCTCACATTACAGTGCACAGGCCCTGGGTTCAAGCCCCTCATCCACACCTGCAGGGGGAAATCTTCACAAGTGGTGAAGCAGGGCTGCAGATATCTCTCTGGATCTCTCTGTTTTTATCTCCCTCTCCCCTCTCGATATCTCTCTGTCTCTATCCAATAATAAATAAATAAATAAATAAAACTTATGAAGACAAAGTTCCTGAGTGAAGGGAGATGTTTAAGAGATGTTTGCAGGATATTAAGGCAGTGAGACTATTATGTATCAGACAGTAAAGGAAGAAGTAGTATCATTAAATTTACATAATGCAAAGCACAAATAATGTGTTAATATTAGCTCATCAATTTTAATATGTGTGTCACTCTAGTACAAAAAGTGAATAGAGCAAATGGGAGAGCGGTGTAAGGTAGGATTTAAAAACTCTTCAAATTTTCTCCTCAATTTTCCATTAATTTGTAATTTGTAAATGCTCCTATGAATTAAGTCTGTTAAAAGGAAATATGTAGGCTTGAATCTGAGTGGTATCTGTGGTCTTAGGTATTATAATTTACCCCTTCCAATTTTCTTACTGTTTGTTTCACACACTTCAAGTGGAAAATAATACTATTTGCACATTAAGTTTTGTGAAATTAAACAAGACTATCTTTGAAACAGGAGGTTCGAACCGGGATCCTTGCACTGGTACTTGCTCTTTACGCCATGTGCGCTTAATGCGCTGTGCTATCACCCGGCCCCCTATTATTTTATTTTTTAATTGATACTAGGGTTATTGTTGGGGTTCAGTGCCGGAACGATGAATCCACTGCTTGCAGTATCAATTTTTTTCCATGTCTACTTTATTTGATAGGGCATAAAAAAAATTGAGAGGGAAGGGGAGGACAGATACAGAGGGAGAGAAATATACACCCACAGACCTGCTTCATTTCTCCTGAAGCATCCTTCCTGCAGGATGGGGGCTCAAACCTGGTTCCCTGCATGTAATGATAAGTGCACTCAACAGTGTGTGCCATCACACAGCAGCCCTCAACTCACTTCTAACATTTATCATGCATTCTCCCTATAATTTTTTTCTATTTCTTCATTCCTGTCTTCTGACAATTCTTGCTAAGCTTATTGATTTTAACTATATTTTTATTTTAAATTATCAGAAGTAGCTTTTTTTCTTCCCTCTAGGGTTGTTGTTGGGGCTCAGTGCCTGCACTACCAATCTACTGCTCCTGGAGGCTATTTTTTCCCATTTTGTTGCCCTTGTTGTAGTTGTTACTGTTGTCATAGCTGTTGTTGTTGAACAGGACAGAGAGAAATCGAGAGAGGAGGCAAAGGCAGAGAGGAGGATAGAAAGATAGACACCTGCAGACCTGCTTCACCGCTTGTGAAGCGACCCTCCTGCAGGTGGGGAGCCAAACTGGGGGCTCGAACCGGGATCCTTATGTAGGCAGATGTAGCTTTTTTTATATTCTTTATATAATTCCCAAATCTGAAGTCTGTGGAGAAAGAGAAAGGCAGAAAGATAGAAAAAAAAGATAATTTATTTTTTTAATTTTTACTATAAAAAGGAAACACTGACAAAAACTAAAGGATAAGAGGGGTACTACTCCACACAATTACCACCATCAGAACTCCGTATCCCATCCCACCCCCTTATAGCTTTCCTATTCTTTATCCCTCTGGGAGTATGGACCCAGGGTCATTATGGGATGCAGAAGGTGGAAAGTCTGGCTTCTGTAATTGCTTTCCCACTGAACATGGGCTTTGGCAGGTCGATCTATACTCCCAGCCTGTCAAAAAGAGGGAATTCTAATTGTACATTTTTTATGAATTTAATTTATAGCATATATTTCTGAATACTGAATTGCTTCTGCCCCTAGACTTCTGTCTCATAATTTCAAAGCAAGTCTTAATAGTTGAAACCTTTAGTTCTATACTTGTTTATTGATCACAGTTTAGATCTTAACATTTCATTTAATTCCTTTGTTTGTCTTTGCAAATCTAGCAGTGGTTTAAACACTTGTCATAGGATATTTTTCTGGCTTTGTCTAGATAAATTTAACATTCAGTTTTATGCATTTCCATGCCCTAACTTCTATTTCCATATTCATCCAATTAAGCTCAGACTCGAAAATGTATGTCTTCAGTGCAGGAAAGAATGCAGACACAAGCATACTCATAGCACATCTATCTTACAAAAACAAGCAAAAAGCCCCTCCATTCCCTTCACCCAGGAGTTTCTTGAGTCTCCACTCAAGGGGAAATCTTGGGTATTTTCTTGAAATAATTAGGAAAGTTTCCTTTTTCAGTCTCCCATGGATTCAGTCCCTAAACCCTCCCCTCATGATCATGAATTGTACTTCGTGATTGTTTCTGTCCTGCTGTCAGTGTAGACAATCTGAGACAGCAAAAGAGGCACTCTTGTGTCCCCAGGGTTAGCAGAATTGATTTATTTGTTATCTTTTGTCTTAGTCTAACTTCTCCCTCAATCTTACCTGGTAAGTATTAACTATTCAAGATACTTTTTTGAAGGGAAAAAATTAAAGGGATTCTCCTATAGAAAAGTCAATTTATTTTTCTTTTAACAATAAAACTGAGTAGCTTTTATTTCTGTCACTGACATTCTAATCATTGATGTTATGTGGAAAAACATTAATTTACACCCTACATTTTAGGATGTGAAATTGCATATGAAATTAAAATTTAAGTTAATATGGTAAGACTAACTTGAATAACTTCCAGTTGTTCGTTTCATAATTTCCATATGGAAAGGAAAGCTTAGTAGCTATGCATCTTGAAATTTTATGTGCACTTGTCTCTTTTTTTAATTTTTTTAAATTTCTTTAAAATTTGGGGAACATTAATTGGGGAATTAATGTTTTACATTGGACAGTAAATACAATAGTTTGTACATGCATAACATTCCCCAGTTTTCCATATAACAACACAACCTCCACTAGGTCCTCTGTCATCCTTTTTGGACCTGTATTCTCCCCCCACCACCACTGCAGTCTTTTACTTTGCTGAATTACACCAACTCCAGTTCAGGTTCTACTTGTGTTTTCTCTTCCGATTATAACTTCTGCCAGAGAGTGAGATCATCCCATATCCATCCTTTTTTAAAAATATTTATTTTATTTATTTATTCCCTTTTGTTGCCCTTGTTGTTTTATTGTTATAGTTATTATTGTTGTTGTCGTTGTTGGATAGGACAGAGAGAAATGGAGAGAGGAGGGGAAGACAGAGAGGAGGAGAGAAAGATAGACACCTGCAGATCTGCTTCATCGCCTGTGAAGCGACTCCCCTGCAGGTGGGGAGCCGGGGTTCGAACCGGGATCCTTATGCCGGTCCTTGTGCTTTGTGCCACCTGCGCTTAACCCGCTGTACTACAGCCCGACTCCCATATCCATCTTTTTGTTTCTGACTTTTTTCAAGCTCCATTCAAATCGGCTGAAAATGGTGTAGTCACCGGTTTTAATAACTGAGTAGTATCCCATTGTGTATATATACCACAAATTGCTCAGCCACTCATCTGTTGTTGGTCACCTGGGTTGCTTCCAGGTTTCGGCTATTAGAAATGGTGCTGCTAAGAACATATGTATACTCAAATCTTTTTGGATGGGTGTGTTGGGTTCCTTAAGATATATCCCCAGGAGAAGAATTGCAGGATCATAGAGTAGGTCCATTTATAGCCTTCTGAGAGTTCTCCACACTGCTCTCCACAAAGGTTGGACCAATTGACATTCCCACCAGCAGTGCAGGAGGGTTCCTTTGACCCCACAACCTCTCTACCATTTGTTGCTGCTACCTTTTCTGATGTATGCCATTCTCACAGGAGTGAAGTGGTATCTCACTGTTGTCTTTATTTGCATTTCTCTGACAGTCAAAGACTGGGAGCATTTTTATTCTTTATTTATAAAAAGGAAACATTGACAAAACCATAGGATAAGAGGGGTACAACTCCACACAGTTCCCACCACCAGTACTCCATATCCCATCCCCTCCTGATAGCTTTCCTATTCTTTATCCCTCGTGGAGTATGGACCCAAGGTCATTGTGGGATGCAGAAGGTGGGAGGTCCAGCTTCTGTAACTTCTTCCTTGCTCAACATAGGCGTTGACAGGTCGATCCATACTCCCAGGATATCTCTCTCTTTCCCTAGTGGGGTGGGGTTCTGGGGAATCTGAGTTCCAGGACTCATTGATGGGGTTGTCTGTTCAGGGAATTCTGGTTGGCTTCATGCTAGCATCTGGAATCTGATGGCTAAAAAGAGAGTTAACATATAAAGCCAAAGAAGTTGTTGACTAACTATAAACCTAAAGGCTAGAGTAGTACAGATGAAGAGTTGGGGGGTCTCCATTCTGTAGATAGCTAGTAGGCATATTTTAGTTATATTTGGAGCATATTTTCATGTGTTTCTTGGCCTTTTAGACCTCTTCTGTGGTGAATATTCAGTCCATGTCCTCTCCCCATTTTTGGATGGGGCTATTTGTTTTCTTGTTGTTGATTTTGGCAAGCTCTTTATATGTCTTGGTTATTAGCCTCTTGTCTGATGGATAGCATGTAAAGATTTTCCCCATTTTGTGAGGGATATATTGGTTTTGGTAGTGGTTTCTTTTCCTGTGCAGAAGCTTTCCAATTTGATGTAGTCCCATAAGTTTAAACTTGCCTGAGTCTTCTTTGTAATTAGATTTATTTCATTGAAAATGTTTTTAAAATTCATGCAGGAAAGAGTTATGCCAATATTTTCCTCTAAGTATCTGATAGTTTCTGGTCTAACATCCAAGTCCTTGATGCACTTCAAATTTACTTTTGTGTTTGGTGAAATACAGTGTTTCAATTTCATTCTTCTGCATGATTCAACATATTTTTCCCAACACCATTTGTTGAAGAGACTCATCTTTCCCCATTTAATAGTCTGGGCACCTTTGTCAAACATTAGATACCCATAGGTGTGGGGGCTCACTTCTGGCCTCTCAATTCTATTCCACTGGTCAGTGTGTCTATTCATGTTCCAGTACCAAGCAGTTTTGATGACAATGGACCTATAATACGATTTGAGATCTGGGAGTGTGATGCCTCCAGTTCTGTTTTTTATTCTTAAGATTGTTTTGAAAATTCTAGTTCTTTTCTGGCTCTAGATAAACATTTGTAGCATTTTTTTCTATTCACCTAAAAAATGTGGTTGGGATCTTGATGACTGCTGGGGAATTATGCAGATGCAGTCTTTGCCCTCAGGCTTTGCCACTTCCTGCAATATTCTGATATTCTCACAGTGCCTTCACTCCTGGTTGTTGCCCTAGAAAGCCCTTCTCCTTCCGCCCCTTGCCCCTCTCTTGCCCTTTTTTCACTTCAGTGGTTAGACGCAGAAAAGGGTGTTCCAGGAGGCGGCCATTTTTTGCTACCTCATGTGGTCCGAACCACTGCGCTCTCACCCAATTCTGAGGTGCCCGTGCGAATAAAGATTTGTGTTCCCTCTCCACTCTAACACTACATCTTCATAATTCCCCAGCAGATGAGGATAGCATTAAACTTGTATATGGTTCTGGGTAGTATATTCATCTTAATGATGTTAATTCTTCCAACCCATGAACATGGAATATCTTTCTACTTCTTTGTGTCTTTTTCAATTTACTTGGTTAGTGACTCACAATTTTCAGTATACTAGTCCTTCACTCTTTGGTTAGGTTTATTCCTAGATATTTTATTGTTTTTGTTGCTATAGTAAATAAAAGGAATTGATTTCTTGATTTCAATTTCTTCTAACTTAGTGTTTGCATAGAAGAATGCCACTGACTTTTGTATGTTAATTTTGTAGCCTAATAATACCATACTGTATTGCTTGCTTCAGGTAGGCTCTTTTTTTTTTTTTAAGATAGAAACAGAGTCAGAGAGACAGGGAGGCAGGGAAAGATACCCCAGCATGGGAGCTTCCCTCCCCAGTGTAATGAGAACTGGGTTTAAACCTCTGTATCCCTTTAATTCCTTACTCCTGCCTGACTGCTATGGCAAGAACGTAGCATCTTGAACCTAGTGGCTGAAAGAAAAGTTAATATATAAAGCCAAACAAATTGTTGACTAATCATGAACCTAATGGCTGGAATAATACAGATAAAGATTTGGGGGTCTACATTTTGTAGATAGTTAGTAGGCCTATTTTAGGTATATTCCAAAGTGCTCATGACTATACTATTGTTTTGTTTGTTTTTTTCTGAGCCTGACATCTGATATGCAGGTGGATCCAAGTTATTGTCTGAGGAGATGATGTCATCAGCCCCCTATTTTTGTTACTTTTTTATTGCGAAGTAAGATAAAATGAACTTTGAAGAGTTGAATCCCGTCTGAAATATGCACTGTGAAAAGTCTGCTATTTCTAAAATTATTTAGGTAAAACATCTGAGAATTAGTTAGAGATCCACAACCAGTAGTAAACATTTTAATGAAATGTTCCATGGAAAAATTACATAATAATCAGTACAGTTATCAGACAGCTTGTTTACGATAGGAAAAGGGTAGATGCCTAGAAATAACATTTTAGTTAGAGGATGTGAGAAATGGTAGAACTATAGAGACTTCTGAAACACAGGACTAGAATGGTGGTCTGAATTTGGGGCCAGGTTTTAATCATACCTGTGTTTTATTAGAAAGCAGCAGAGTATATATGCATTTTATTTTATTTTTTAAAGGACTTTATTTATGTATTCATGAGAATGATAGGAGGAGGATAGAGAGTAAGAACCAGACATCACTCTGGTATATGTGCTGACGGGGAATGAACACGGGACCTCACATTGGAGAGTCCAATGTTTTTATCCATTGTGCCACCTCCTGGACCATGAGTATATATGCATTTTAAAGAAGCCAGGGCTGTGAAAATAGCATGTACTGTCTTTGAAATCATTGTCTTTTCTCTCTTGTTTACTATTAAATAATGTGAATAATCCTTGGACACATATAGTAGGAGTGTTTAAGAATCCACAGCTTTCTTAAATAAATCACAGCAATAATAGGTCACGATAGGCCTTTGTTTTAAAGGAAGTACCAAACGACACAAATTTTGGCATATTAAAGTGGATACTATCAATAATTCAATCCCAAGTGACTTTTAGGGCTATATTAATGCTGTAAACATAATAGACCCTTCCAAGATAAACATGCAGATCACACCAAGAATTTATTACCTTTATTTATTTATTGGATAGAGGCAGGCAGAAAGTGAGGAGGAAGGGGAGATAGAGAGATGGAGAGATAGAGAGACACCTGGAGCTCTGCTTCACCATGTGTGAAGTCTTCCCCCTGCAGGTAGGGACGGGGCCTTGAACCTGCGTCCTTACACACCGTAATGTGAACGCTTAGCCAAGTGTGCCATAGCCTGGCCCCCTAGAGAATTTTAGGGTCAGATATTAAAGATACCTATATTAAAGGCTGAACAAGTGAAAGTAGAACCCATTTTTGAAAAAGGTATTTTCAGTCTGGCTGTTCATCTTATTTTAGATAATATCCAACATAATTTTGACCAAATTATCAGAGCAAAAGGCAGTCAAAAAAGTTTTACTTGGTGCCTTTTTATCAACAAATTCCAGTCAAAATCATTACAATTATATGCCTAAATATATCATAACACTCATTGCATTCTCTTTATTATGAAATTACACTTCAAAATACTATCTAATGATGTATAAAAAACAACCTACCATTTAACTAAATATGACCATATATTTGTGCCTAAAACAAAAGACAATTTTTAAAAACTTATTGGGAAGCTATTAGGAACATTAGAGCTAATGTATTTATCTTACAGTTTTAAATATTTTAAACTATGAAATACTGGATTAAAATTTTAAGGGAGCAGTAAAATAATGCTATTTTGAAAAATATATCATTGTAAAATGTGTTTGTTCATGTTTTTTTGACACATTTTAATGGGTGTTTCTTGAGTGTATGTAGAAAGAAAATTACTATTACCCAGTACGTACTGTAACAAAGAATTCTTCAAAATTATGTTACCACCTTCCTTGTTCTATGTCCTGGTTCATACTTGATGATATTACAGTTTTTAATTCTGAAATTTTAGTGGTGGCAGAAATATATCACTGTGGATTAACTCTGAATTTCTTTGATACTTAAGAGTTAGGGAAAATATAAAAATATTAAAAAATGTTTGAATTCTAATACAACATTGTTTGTTTGTTTGTTTGTTTGTTTATTGCTTCCAGGGTTATTGCTGGTGCTCTGTGCCTGCAATGTGAATCCACTGCTCCTGGTGCACTGCCACCCAGCCCCCAAAATATCTTTCTCTTTCTCTTCATCTCCCCCTCCTTCATGATTTCTTCTGTCCTTAACCAATAAAGAAATAATTTGTCTTTAATCTAGTGTTATATTTTAGGATACAATAAGGAGAAAAATCACAACACCAGGAGCTGGGCGGTAACGCAGTGGGTTAAGCGCACATGACGCGAAGTGCAAGGACCAAAGGGTCCCAATTTGAGCTCCTGGCTCCCCACCTGCAGGGTGGTAGCTTCACAAGCAATGAAGCAGGTCTGTAGGTGTCTATCTTTCTCTTCCCTTCTGTCTTCCCATCTTCTCTCGATTTCTTTTTTTAAACATTATTTATTTATTTATTTATTTATTTATTTATTTATTTATTCCCTTTTGTTGCCCATGTTGTTTTATTGTTGTTTACATGTTGTTTATAATTGTTGTCGTCGTTGTTGGATAGGACAGAGAAAATGGAGAGAGGAGGGAAAGAAAGAGACCTGCACACCTGCTTCACCGCCTGTGAGGCAACTCCCCTGCAGGTGGGAAGCCAGGGGGCTCAAACAGGCATCCTTACACAGGTCCTTGCGCTTTGAGCCACCAGCACTTAACCCATTGTGCTACCGCCCGACTCCCCTCCTCTCTCGATTTCTTTCTTTCTTATCCAACAACAAAAGTAGCAATAGTGACAAAAATAACAACAACAAAATGGAGAAAATGGCCTCCAGGAGCAGTGGATTTGAAGTTCAGGCACTGAGCCCCAGCGATAACTCCGGAGGAAAAACCAAAACCAAAACCAAAACCAAAACCAAAACCAAAACCACAACAATAGCAAGGAAAAATGTGCAGAAAATTCTACTAAAAATGCTTAAATATTTCATCTAGTTTAATCTTATGAAATGAATGAATGCCCATCAGCAATGTGATTCCCTTATTTTGCTGGAGAACTTAGAGTAAGAAAATAGCTTACAGGGCAGGGTGGTGCTGCACCTGATTAAGTGCAGCCAAAAGGACCCAGGTTCAAGCCCCTGGTCCTCACCTGCAGGGGGAAAGCTTCACAAGTGGTGAAGCAGTGCTGTAAGTGTCTCTCTGTCTTTCTCTATCTCTTCCCATCTCAATTTCTTTGGATTCTATTTGGAAAACAGATAAAGTTAAAAAAAAAAATTAAAAGGCACATGCGGCACAAAGCACAAGGACCAGCTTAAAGATCCCAGTTTTAGTCCCTGGCTCCCCACCTGCAGGGGAGTCGCTTCACAGGCGGTGAAGCAGGTCTGCTGTTGTCTGTCTTTCTCTACCCCTCTGTGTCTTCCCCTCCTCTCTCCATTTCTCTCTGTCCTAACAGTGATGACATCAATAACAACAACAATAATAGCTACAACAACAATAAAAAGACAAGGTCAACAAAAGGGAAAATAAATAAATAAAATAAAATGAAACTTTTAAAAGAAAAGTACAGACTGTAGGACCTTACACCCGCCCCCTACCAAAAAAATGTTTCAAGGCAACTAGAGTGTGGAGCTACTCATAAGGTTTATCTGTTTAGAAGAGAAGTAAGTCAGTCTGTAATTGGCAGCTGAGTCATAGAGATAGTTAGACTAGACTCACCTTCCTCAAAGGAGAGATCTATAGGAGTTAAAAAAAATAGCCAAGAACTTGAAAGTTTGGAAACATGTGCTTTTTCCTCTTGAAGGTGTGGCTCTTGCAATGGGATTCCTTATAGAGTTCTCAACAGAAACCGTAGAAGCAAGAAGACAGTGGAATAATACATTCAGTGTGCTGAAATGTATGAATTGCCAGCCATAAATACCTCACCCAGGAAAATTATCAATCCAAAAGAAAAGTTCTAGAAAAAGACATAGTAGCCTAGACACAGTGAACTGCTGTCCCATAATATAGTTATTAGAATGACATGTCACAACAAACTTCATTAGAGCAAATCTGGGATTACTAGGGTAATTCAGAAAGAAATTTCTAGGGTTATTCAGAAAGCATCTCTGTCTGAAGAGGGGTGAGTATACAAGACCAGTGAAAGAGAAATGGAGAAATAGTGTGATTGCCACTTACACCATATTGGCAACTGAGTTAATCCATACCTTGGGAATCATATTTTGGGGGTCAAGGCCTAGAATAGCAGAGATCACAGCAACTGAGCTAATCCCGGTGAGGAGGGAGAGTGACAGGAATACAAGTGCTAAAGATTCTACTCTTGTGGTAGTGGGAAAAAAAAAAAAAACAACTTTATTTCTGAGCCATAAAGATGTTGAACAGGGGACAACCTGCCCAAAGGAATACATCATTGAAAACTGTATGGAAGTCCTCAAACAAGCAAAAATGGAGATACCTTACGATCCAGCAGAATCATTTCTAGTCTTATATTCATAAAAAACAGAAAATACGAGCTTCAAAGGTCATTTGCATCCTTCTTTTTTTGTAATTTTATTTCTGTTTTTTAATTTGTATTAGTGATTCACTAATGATTAATAAGATTACAAGATAATGGGTACAATTCCACACAGTTACTATTACCATAGTTTTCAGTCTCATCTTTTCCTTCAGAAACTTCCCTATTCTTTTTCCCTCTGGGGACATGAACCAAAGATCTTTATGGGGTGCAGAAGGTGGAAGGTCTGGCTTCAGTAATTACTTCTTTGCATGGCATGGGCATTGGCAGGTGGATCCATACTCCCAGCTTGTTTCTATCTGCCTTAGTGGAGTACGGTTCTGGACAGATGAGGGTTTGGGAAGCATCACTGAGGTTGTCTACTGAGGGAAGTCAAGATGGCATTATGGCAACATCCGCAACTTGGTGGTTCATTCCTGTGCAGTGGGGGCTGTGGACCAAGTCTGGCATCTGCTGTTCCACTCTGTACACATGGGCTGTGCTCCATGCCTACAATCACTCAAAATGTGAAACATCAGGAGTCGGGAGGTGGTGAAGTGGGTTAAGCTCAAGTGGCACAAAGCAAAAGGACAGGTGTAAGGATACGGTTCTAATCCCAGGCTCCCCACCAGCAAGGGAGTCACTTCACAAGGAGTGAAGCAGGTCTGCAGGTATCTATCTTTCTTTCCCCCTCTCTGTCTTTCCCTCTTCTCTCCAGTTGATGATGACATCAATACCAACAACAACAATAACAACAAAACAAGGGCAACAGAAGGAAATAAATATCAGTAAATAAATAAAATGTGAAATATCTTTTATTTTGCAAAAATATATATTTGGGGTTTAATTTTGTACAGTTGACAGTAAATACAATAGTTTTTACATACATAACATTTTCCAGAGTTCCATACAACAATATAACCCCCGACTAGGTCTTCCTCTGCCATCATGTCTCAGGACCTGAACTCTCTCCCCCATCCATCTCTGAGTCCTATACCTTGGTGCAATACACCCACTCCAGTCCAAATTCTGCATAGCATTTTCTTTTCTGATCTCTTGTTTTTCAACTTCTGCTGAAAGATGTGAGATCATCCCATATTCATCCTTATGTTTCTTATTTATCTTACTTAACACGGTTCCTTCAGGTTCCATCCAAGATGGGCTGAAAATGATGAAATCACCATTTTTAATACCTAAGTAGTATTCCATTGTGTATATAGACCACAGTTGTTCAGCCACTTATCTGTTGTTGGACACCTGGGTTTGATTCCAAATATTGGCTATTATAAATTGTGCTGCTATGAACATAGGTGCACACTAATCTCATTGGATGGGTGTGTTTTGTTCCTTAAGATATTTTCCTGGGAGAGGAATTGCAGGGTCATAGAGTAGGTCCATTTCTAGCCTTCTGCGAGTTCTCCAGATTGCTCTCCACAGAGGTTGAACCAACTGACATTCTCATCAGCAGTGCAGGAGGGTTCCTTTGACCCCACACCCTCTCCAGCATTTGTTGCTGCTACCTTTTCTGATGTATGACTTTCTCACAGGAGTGAACTGGTATCTTATTGTTGTCTGCATCAAATAAAAAAGCTTCTGCACGGCAAAAGAAAATTACCCAAATAAAGAGATCCCTCTCACAGAATGGGAGATCTTTAAATACCATATATCAGCAAAAGGCTAATAATCAAAATATAGAAAGAGCTCACCAAACTCAACAACAAGTAAACAAATGACCCCATCAAAAAATGGGAAGAGGATATGAATAGAATATTCACTACAGAAGAGATCCAAAAGGCCAACAAACATATAAAAAAATGCCCCAAGTTATTGATTGTCAGAGAAATGCAAATAAAGACAATAATGAGATGCAACAATGATGCACTATTCATTAAAGTTAAAGCAACTTAAATGCTCATTGATTGATGACTACATATAGAAGTTATAAGTGTGTATTCAAAGGAACACAACTCTGCAATTGAGAAGCATAGACTATTGTGTGGTCCTGGAGATGGCGTAATGGGTAAGGCATTGGACTCTCAAGCTTGAGGTCCTGAGTTCAGACCTCAGCTGCACATGTACCAGAGTGATGTTTGGTTCCTTTTCTCTCCCCTCTTATATTTCTCATTAATAAATAAATTTAAAAAATAAAAAAATTATAGTATTGTATCATTTCACACAAAATAAAGGGAACTAAGATTATGATAAGTGAAATAAGCAGTGAAAGATATAGATCAGATGGTCTCACTTATATGTGGGATATAGTTAACTAAAGAAAATAAAATGTTAAATCATCTTTTTCTTTTTTTTCTGTTCTGTACATCTTTATTTTTTATTGAGGTTCAATATACAATCACATGCAAGTTTGTTTGAAAACTGTTTCAAAACCATTGTAAAATGCAGAGCTGTAAATTTGGTGCTTCTAAGAAAAAAATTATTTATTCCCCTTTGTTGCCCTCCCCTTTTTTTAATTGTTGTAGTTATTCTTATTGACATCGTTGTTGGCTAGGAGAGTAAAACACCTTTTTCATAGGCTTAAAACTGAAATACAAATAAATATATTAAGCTTAAAATTTTTGAAAACCATCCTTAGGCTATTTTTTTTTTCATTGCATGAATTTCACATAGTGAACAACCAATTGTTTTGTGTCAGAGCAGTCCTGTACATGCCAGATACTGCTCTGACTTCCAAGGACTATAAGAATAAATGCCATGGGTCCTTTTTTTTTCTTTCTCACATTTCCATTTTATAGGCAGACAACAAGCAACACTTAAGTAAAACACCTGACATCATTTGAAATAATATGAAAGACTACGTAAAAATAAACTAGGGAAAGAGGAAATAGAAATGTCTGGAGGTGAACAGAGACTATTACCTTAGATCCTAGAGACAGTCTAGGTCAAGTAAGTTTTTGTGATGGTGAGAAAACTAATTGTGCTAAGTGTTTTCTTTTGAAATCTATGTGTCTCCTCACGGCACACATTTTTTGAATTGCCTATGTGTTAAAAATAGCCAGTTGAAATTCCAAAACTTATGTTACAAATATCTATCATGTCTGACAAATAAATTGAACTTACCTAATATGTTACTTCAGTCTCTTGCTTTTATAGTACAGTTTCTGTTTCAAAGCCATTCATCAAAGCTAAAAGTAAAATAAAAATTACATTGACAGTATAAGAATGTCAATGATTGTAGTACAAGATTTTCCAGACAAACTGCAAGGTAAATCTCTTTATTGACTGACAAATGCTGCCAAGATTTTAAAATAACAGTCTACTAAGTTTGTTTTCATGATTATCAGCTGTATTATTAATTATTCATTTTCTTTGTATTTTTCTTTCTTATTAAAGAAATGCAAGCACACAGGACTAAAATTTCAAGCCATTTGAATAAATATAATATTAAAACTAAAGTCTCCTTTCTTACCGTTCCACAGTTCTAACTCATTTTTGCCCTTTTTGTTTCTAGTTTAAGAGTTCAATTCAAATCTAAATACTACATGGTCAGGCTCTTGCATAATGATTTGTTAGGAGTTGGATTATATCTCTTTCCCTAAATCTGTATTGAAAGTCTGTTCCCTAGCACTTCAGAATATGAATTTATATGGGAATACAATTATGGCTGCTATAATTAAATGATATTCATACTCTGTCCTTTGCACCAATGTAAAGGATTCTGGGAAAAGAGCAGAAGGAAGGGGACTAAGTGGGAGGAGCTTAGGAGTCCTGGCGCGTAATGAACCACTCACTACATTTCACTACATATAAAAGTAAACTCTAAATGGACTATGGATTTGGACCTTAGTCCTGAAACTATCAAATACTTAGAGGAAAATATTGGCAGGACACTATTCACTTTGGATTTTATAGACATCTTCAAAGATAAAAATCCAATTGCAAGGAAGACTAAAACAAAAATAAACCAATGAGATGACATCAAATTGAAAAGCTTCTGTACAGCAAAAGAAACCACCACTCAAGCAAAGAGAATGATTACAGAATGGGAAAATATCTTTCTATGCCATACATCAGACAAAATGCTAATAAACAAAACAGGAGCTCACCAAACTTAGCAATAAAATAAGCAAACAAATGACTCCATCCAAAAAATGGGGAGGGGATACAAGCAGAATATTCTAAAATATTCTGTTCTAAAATATCTAAAAGGCCAATAGACATATGATAGACTGTTACAAGTCATTGATTATCAGAGAGGGAGAGAGAATGAGACACACCTGTTGCACTACTTCACTATTTGTGAAGTTTTCCCTCTATAAGTGGGGACCAAGGGCTTGAACTTGGGTCCTTGTGGCTTTTATCATGTACTCTCCAATGGTTGCATTACTACTCTGCTCTATTATCATTTTATAATTTCCTTCAATTTGCTGTCATTTTCTTTTCCAAAGCCTATATTAGGAAGATAGATATTTGTAGGTGTCTTGGGATTTATTTTCTCATAAACACATTGATTTTTTTTCTCCTAGTCAATTGTGCTTCTGTTTTTCAATACCTCTTTCATCCATGCAGATTCTTTATTATAGCAAATTTTAAGGGGATTGAACCTGAAACCTCAGAGCCTCAGACATGAAAATCTTTTTTGCATCATATTGCGATGTCTCCAGTTGTATATATATTTAAAGTCCTTATGCTTATAAGAAGGAACTACCATACAAATTGAATCAGAATGAGTTCAAATAATATAAAATATTTGGAATATAGAGAAGCACCAATGTAGCTTAATTACAATTTTCTTATTTCACTGGCAATTATCTCTAAAGAACTTAAAATGCATTCTTGAATTTGTTCAACTCAGTAAAGTTAATATATGTTGACAATCGATTCACTGTCGAGTCTTAAATTTATCTCAAGTAGTGGATGCTGGAATTAAAATCTTCACTAATACTGCCTACACTTCAGGGGCTGGGTGGTAGTGAACCTGGTAGAGTGCACATGTTACCATACATAAGCAAGGACCAGGGTTCAAGCCCTGGTTATTTCCCATCTGTGGGGAGAAGGTTCATAAGTGGTGAAACAGTGCTGCAGGTGTCTCTTTTTCTCCCTATCTCCCTTTCCTTCTCAATTTCTCTCTATCCTTTATTAAAAAAAAATACTGTCTGATTCCTCAGAACCCCGCCCCACTAGGGAAAGAGAGAGACAGGCTGGGAGTATGGATCGACCTGTCAACGCCCATGATCAGTGGGGAAGCAATTACAGAAGCCAGACCTTCCACCTTCTGCACCCCATAATGTCCCTTGGTCCATGCTCCCAGAGGGTTAAAGAGAATAAGAAAGCTATCAAGGGAGGGGATGGGATACAGAGTTCTGGTGGTGGGAATTGTGTGGAGCTGTACCCCTCTTATCCTATGGTTTTGTCAGTGTTTCCTTTTTATAAATAAATAATTAAAAAAAGAAAAAATACTGTCTGAACTTCAATAGAATCTGAGTTCCTCATAGCTCAAGGATGGAAGTACTGATCAAATAGTCTACAACTATTTTGAAATAGTACCCTGGTCTCCCTCAAACATCCAAGTCTTCTGACGTTTCATTGATTTTCATTGCTTTGTACACCTGGGAATGACAGAATTCAAGACTTTGTTTGCAAGTAGACATGACCCAGTGTTACTATAAAATTTTAACTCATTATTCAGTAATCTCTTCTCTGGCATGCTTTTAAAAAGCACAAGGATAGCAGAAAGAGGTCCCAATTGTTCCACAAAATTCAATATGGATATTTATTTGCTGAGGTTGGAGAGCCACAGGCTGTACACTGTCTTGGCACATAACAGGGAGTGATTAACCTTTCTCACTTCTTATTATGACAATTTGGGTTTCTTTAAATGACTATGAATTGAACCTGCACATTTGCCTTCGTATCTGTATCAGCAGGACTGCTAAGAAGTTACATAATTAGAGTTTCAGAAAGGATTGGTCAGCCAGAGGAAATGGCAGAATTAGTTCAAGCAGCCACATTTTAGCAATTTGCTATGAATAGAGAGGCCACTAGCACATTTCTGTGAAGAACCTTTATTTTATCACCAAAGGCAGTTTTGACTTTCAGACATATTAATCCACTAAAGAATTGTTTTTCTGCTTATACTTTTAGCTAGGCTTTGCCCAGTGTATCTATAGAAAAAGAAGGGAAATTTTAATTTTATTATTGTTTGTTTTTGGATGAGCAAAAGGCATTTACAACTAACGATAAAGGGATAAAATGGGTGGCAATATAGTCATTCAATAGCTGTCTTTACTAAGTATTTAAATAATATTTATGAGAGAGAGAGAGAGAGAGAGAGAGAGAGAGAGAGAGAGAGAGAGAATGAGGCTAGAGAGAACCAGAGCATCACTGTGGCAAGTCTGATAAGGAGATTGAACTCAGGGCCTCTTGTCAGGGAATTCAACACTTTATTCATTACACCACCTCTCAGGTTACACCATTCAAATGTTTTAAAATATAAAATGGATGGATCAGACTTTAACAATTTTTTTATGGTGGCTTCTATCAGAAACATATGAAGGTATCATCGAAGAGGATGAAATTCTGTAATTCATTGAGTAGTTATGGTTATCTAATCTCTTGTGTCCTTGTACATTATATTTTATAATAATACATTTTAGGAGTATAAAATATTGTAAAGTAATGGGGTTGGATGGTACCACACTGGGAAGCGGACACACTTGACTGTGTATAAGAAGCAGAGTTCAACCATAGAGTTCCCATCTGAGGGGGAGAGAGGAGCTTCATAAGCTGCAGGGCAGTGCTTCAGAAGACTTTTTGCCTTCCTCCCTCTCCCTTCCTATTCTATTCCTCTTTATCTGTAACCAAAACTAAAATAAATAGAAGAGAGAAAGAATGATCATCTTTCAGAGGTGGTAGAGTCATCATTCAAGCACCATGTCATAATACTGCTGGAAAAATAAAATAAAATACACTACCAATTGCTTTATGTTTACAAAAAAAATCCCAGATGAAGGGGGCTAAGCAGTGGCACACTCATCACCCTGTGCAAGGACCCTGGTTCCATCACCCTCTCCCTCACATTCTACCTGCTGCAGGGGTGCTTCACAAGCAAGTCTGCAGGTGTCTTTCTCTTTTCATCTCTATCTCTCCATCCTCTCTCAATTTCTTTCTGTCTTATACAATAAAAATTAGAAAGAAAAAAAAGGGGAAATGCCTTCCAGGAACAGTGGATTTATAGTGCTGACACCAAACCCCAGTAATAACCCTAGAGGCAAAAAAGAAAAAACTATCAATATGGGGGTCGGGTGGTGGCACACCTCACACCTGATTGAGAGCCCATGTAACTTACAATGCTCAAAGACCTAGGTTTGAGCCCCCAGTCCCCACCCACAAGGGGAAAGCTTTTCAAGTGGTGAAGCAGGGCTTCAGATGTCTTTCTGTCTCCCTTTCTATAATCCCCTTCTCTTTCAATTTCTGGCTATCTCTATCCAATGAATAGGTAAAGATAAAAATAGAGCAACTATCAATTTGTCCACATATTTTTAGATCAGTTGTGTTGTATAGTGTTGACTTAAATAGCTATTTATTAAGAATAAGAAACTCATTGCAAACATTTAAATGAGTGTAGTGAATGGATGTATAATAAAAAGTCTGTTCTCTGGATAATGTTTTCCATAGCATGAACTCAATGTGAACAAGTATGCAAATGTTTTTCTGAATAGAAATATAAATTAGAAGAAGAAAAGCATCATTCCATTTCACAGATATAGACAGGAAAATAGGTAGAAATACAATATATAAAAATATATACTACATTCTACATAGCATGCTGCACAGACACATACATATATATAAAGGGAGACAGACGGCATTCAATTTCACAAGTAGAAATATTGAAGGAAATTCTGAGAAAAGCCATTATTAAAAGGAATATTTTGTCTAGATTTGATATGACTGATGGCTAATTATTCTATTCATGGAAATTGAATATGAAAAGCTCATTACTCTTAAGACAAGTTTTAAAAATATTAAAAAACACAGAGACAGAGTTCTTTCCTTCAGAATGTTGTTTGGATGCTTATTATCATTTTTTTGAATTTGCTTTCTCCAAAGTGCTGATACCTACTGTTTGGAAAATTATTGATTAAGGGAGAATGGTGGTGGTGGAAATGTAGGTGTGTGTGTGTGTGTGTGTGTGTGTGTGTGTGTGTGTGTGTGACTCTTTCTGGTTAAAATAGAAATCACAGTGCTAATCCCCCCTGTTCCTCTTACTCTTAAATGCAGTTAACTATTAGTCATAAATGTCAGGGAACCAATTCCCTTAAAAAAATACCAAATACACAAAAGTGCAAGTATCTTCTTTGTTCTTTCATACAAACCTAACAGCATTAGAATCAGAGACTTTTTTTTGGCGTTGTTCTTCTCAATAGCATTAAAGTTTATTCTCCTTACAAGTGTCATCAAATTAGACGCATTCATTCAAAAGTCTCTTTAAAACTTTTGCCTTTTCTTTCCTACTGTTCCTTTTAATTTAGCACATTACAAGCCTAATTCTCCAATCCACAGGTTTACACAGGGGGTGAGAAAAATTGCAATTCTCACTCCTGTGGGAAAGTTGTCTTTGGTCCAAGCCTGCTCTCCCTGTGAAAGCCAAGGGTGTATTGAGAAGGCACTGTTAGTCCCACTGACAGAGTGATCAGTTCCCAGTCTGGACACCATCACATCTCAGACATGGCATACAGATGGCGTGTATACATACTAGTTTGTGTCAGCAGATAATGTCTCAATAACTGATACTTTCAAGCAGGTGACATTTATCGCTTTTACCAGGAAACTCGAAGTGGTTTTGATGTGAGATAGGATTTTTTCAACCCCTGCAGTGACAAAGGCACCCCAAAGAGATAAGAGAGGAAGTAGGGCAGGAAGTGGAGTCTGAATTTTTCAAGCAATCTTTTAAAGAAGTCAATGCAACATTAAGAACAAAAAAAAAAAATTGAGTTGAATGATGTGAGATATTGTCAAAAATAGGATTCTGAAAAAAAGATGTAACAGTCGGTACTTCTAATGTTTGGAAATTATGATCATATCTATGAAGATTTTTTAAACGCACCATATAAAGTGTACTTTATCTAGAGAGCATCTTAGGGCACAATTTTCGGAATGGAAACTTTTCCTAAAATTAATTCTAGTGTCTGAGCATTTTAGTCATTGCCTAAGAAGAGAAAATCATGCTTTTCCAAGATAAAATCATGATTTTATCAGGATTTTTCCAAGATAAAATATAGATGCTTCTTATTTTCATTGTTCAATAAAAATGGGAAAAATAGAATCGTAATGTGCAAACTTTCTTTTTTGAAAAAAGTTAGTGATTTAATATTGATTTACAAAATTACCTGTCAAAAGGACTTAGTTCCACACCATTCCCACCAGCAGAGTTCTGAATCATCACTCTCCCCACTGCAGGCCACCACAATTTTGTATCCTTTCTATAGATAATGGGTGTATGAAGCACAGCTTATATATTTTTTCCTAAAATATTCTTATATATCAAGATACTGAAATATATAAAAAGTGAAATTATTATATTTGTTCATAAGGAAATATAAACATTTCCTTAATGTTGTTTCATCTCCTGACAAATTACAATCATTTGTATGAGGGTGGTACACACATACAAGGTGTATAAACATCTGTGAAGCACTACTGTTTTCCATAATAGATGCCTCACAGCTAACATCTGGTGCTCAGCAATCTCATAAATATCAAATGCTTCCATCTAACTCAACTCATAGTCTAGTTACATCTTTCTTTCTTCAATCTATTTCCAATTAGAAATTTTATTAAGTATTTTCATCAGATACATTTTTGTTCTCTATATTTGTTCAACTTTCTAGTTCCAGGCTATCTGACTACCAGCAATTTTCTAAGCACATACATAATTCTTAGGCATAGAATAATTTCAATGTAGATTTTTTTAAAAAATATGTATTCATATACTTATTATTGGATAGAGATAGAAAGAAATTGAGAAGGGAGGGGAAAGTAGAGAGGGAGAAGACAGAGAGACACCTGAAGCTTTGTTTCACTACTTGTAAAACTTTTCCCTCTGCAGATGGGAACCAGGGGCTTGAACCCAGGTCCTTGCACACTGTAGTGTGCATGCTTAACCAGGTGCACCACTGCCTAGCTCTCTCTCAATGTAGATTTTATAAATATAGTTCAGTGTTATTGCAATAAAGCTGTCTGATAGAATAGCTTCAAGTCATACATCTACTCTGAGTTATTTACATGGAGTATTTTTTAAAAATATTTATTTATTTACTTATTTTACCTTTGGTGCCCTTGTTGTATTGTTATAGTTATTATTGTTGTTGTTGTTGATGCCATTGTTGTTGGATAGGACAGAGAGAAATGGAGAGAGGAGGAGAGAGAAAGACACCTGCAGACCTGCTTCACCGCCTGTGAAGCAACTCCCTAGCAGGTGGGGAGCCGGGGGCTGGAACCCAGATCCTTTTTCTGGTCCTTGCACTTTGTTCCCCGTGTACTTAACCCGTTGCGCTACCGCTGGACTTCCTACATGGAATGTTTATGAGAATCATGCATAATTCTTTCAGAGTAGGTCATATATGTGAATGTCACATGTCAGTGAAGCCATCAGGAATCAGAGATAAGTTGGGTGAACATTTAGCATAATGGTTGAAGTAAGCATTTTATAAAGCAACTCTCATTTGTATTGTTGGTGAAAGAAAACAGACCTTGAGATGTGATAGAGTTGATCTGAATTATCATTTTCTTAATATATATATATATATATATATATATATATATATATATATATATAAATTTCATTATCTTTATTAGATAGAGACAGCCAGAAATCAAGAGTGAAGCAGGAAATAGAGACACCTACACCCTGGTTTTCCACTTCTGATTCTTTCCTCCTGCAGGTGGGGACCTGACGCTTGAACCTGAGTCCTTGCACATTATAATGTCTACTCAACCAGGTGTGCCACCACCTGGCCCCTTGAATTACCATTTTCTAAAATGTGATTTAGATGAATTTTTGAGCCTTACTTCTATAAAATTTCATTACAAATGAAGATAGATTTTTGTAGCTACATATCTGTATAGTTCTGGCATCAACACCATTCATTTATTTAGTTACTTATATTTTGTTCTTTTTCTTTTCTCTCCAGGATTATGGCTGGGGCTCAGTGCTGGCACGATGACTCTAATGGCCACTTTCCTCCTTTTTTTCTACTTTATTTGTTAAGACAGAGAGAAATTGAGAGTGGAGGGGGAAAGACAGACACCTGCAGATCTGCTTTGCCGCTTATCAAGCATCCCCCCCCTGCAGGTGAGGAACCGGGGGCTCAAACTTAGGTCCTTGCACATGGTATTATGTGTGTTTAACCAGATAAGCCACCACAAAGACCCCTCAACAGCCACTTTCATTGTGTATGATCACTCAATTGTCAACAGCATGGAACACCATGGATACAGAAAAATGCCATTTAGTTTTTCATTTTGTAGTAATAGCTAATATATAAGGTGTGTAGAGATGGATAGACAGATTGAATGGATAGTGTGGTTTTTAAAAACACTAAACATTTGTCTCAGTTTAGGCATAAAACTTAAGTTTCTATCTTTTTCCTTTCTTTCTCTCTCCCTTTCTTCCTTCCTTCCTTCCTTCCTTCCTTCCTTCCTTCCTTCCATCCTTGCTTCCTTTCTTTCTTTTTTTATGTCAAGCCTGAGATGTCAACCTTCCAACTCCAATAATCTGGTGAGACCTTTTCTAACACATGGGGCTACCTAATTCCATTTCAAATGGTGCCTTCCCTAACAGAGTTACAGGCAGGGTACATGTGCGCATGTGTCCAAAAGTTAGGGGAAAGCATACACCATAAAGTAAAAGTGATCAATAGTCTGTTGTGATTAGATTTAGACTCAACAAGCCTGACAAGCTAGTATAGAAAGACTTAAAGACACCATAAAGTGTCTACTCAAATATTTACTACTTAGGCCTAGACACCCTCCTCTCCTACCCCCTACTTCCCTTCCTCCAATCACTCTATCTACTCAATGAAGTACAAAATGAAATTCAGTAAGACACATCTTCCTAATTCCTCCTGACAACAATAGCATGAATGCCACCCCCTTGCTAAACTTTAGAAGAAACAGTGTATACAATTGGCCAAGAGAGAAACTGGCAAAAAAATATATATATATCAACTAAGGAAGAATTATTGTCCCATGACAACAAATAAAATGCAATAGTACTTAAGGTTAAATTTCTTTTTTTTTTTTTTCCTCCAGGGTTATTGCTGGGCTCGGTGCCTGCACCATGAATCCATCGCTCCTGGAGGCCATTTTTCCCCTTTTTGTTGCCCTAGTTGTTGCAGTCTCGTTGTGGTAATTATTGCCATTGTTGACGTTGCTTTGTTGTTGGATAGGACAGAGAGAAATGGAGAGAGGAGGGTAAGACAGAGAGAGAGGGGAGAGAAAGATAGACACCTGCAGACCTGCTTCACTGCCCGTGAAGCGACTCCCCTGCAGGTGGGGAGCCTGGGGCTCGAACCGGGATTCTTACGCCAGTCCCTGTGCTTAAGGTTAAATTTCTAATATTTTGACACTGAATGTAATTTTTGTTGCTGTGGTCGGCACTTAGACAACTGTTAATGATAGGCATCGGCACTGCCACTGCTCCTTTGAAGAAACATTCTATAGATTTTGTAAAAACTGTTCTTAGGACATTCTTTACATTGTATTCATGTCACTTGTATTTAAAAGTCACACTAGAAATTAGGCTGAAGGTTTGGTGTTGAATATTTTACTTCTCCTAAAAAGTAGACTGCTCTGCTTGTGCTTTTGAAGTCAATGTCTCACTGCAATGGTTACTTTGAATTAGTTGACAGGAGTGAAAAACAAGGGTTTTATTATACTTCAGTAGTTTTTTCTAGCCTATTTTTCAGAATGCATAAAGTCTCTCACAATATAATTTTTCATTACTTTGGTCTTCTTTGTTTTCTGAGTTCCTGTGCATGTGTTATGAATCATCTAAAATATGTATTGAAGTATCCGAATTACTAACTAAAAGTAAAATAAATGTATTATGTAAATGCATAAATGGGAGCTGATTAATAGCATTTTTACTCCATTCTGAGTGAGAAGAGGAACCTCACTAAGTGTAGCAATAGCTTCAAATATATGCATTAATTACACATGTAAAGCAATAGTAAAAACAGCAATTTTGGGGACTTCACATTACTAATGGAAAAAAAAGAAGTTATTTTTTTAGAATTAGTAGGCCTGGGGAGGCAACATAGGGGTTCTGCATAAGACTTTTGTTCCTGAGGCTCCTAAGTCCCAAGTTCAATGCACCAACATAAGTCAGAGCTGAGCAGTGCTGTCTGGTCTCTCTCTGTATCTTTTTCTCATTCTCTTTTTCCTTTCTTTCTCTCTCATTAAAATAAAATATTTTAAAAAATAAAGGTGCCAGAAGTTGACTCACCAGGCAAAGTGTATATTAGCATCCTCAGTGACCTGAGTTTGAGACCCCAGTAGTCACTTTATGGAAGTGTCTTCAGGGTCAAAATTTCATGATTACTAGAGAGAGGCTATGGTGTTCTCCTTCCCTCTGTGCATTTCTTTATCTCTCTGTGTTATTCTCACCCTTTATCAAAAAGGAAAAATAAATCTCTGGAAGTGGTGTAGTCATGTAGTGATAACCCTGGTGGTGAAAAGGAAGAAAGAAGGAAGAGAGAGAGGAAAGAAGGGAGGGAGATAGGAAGTGAAATTGTAGATGAAGCAGTAACCTCCTAAAAATCCCTGCCTACTCATTGTGACAATTTTGGAAAACATGGTTTAATAATAATATTATTAGTCATTTGCTTTCTGAAAAATCAAATAAATACTGATTTTCTGGACAACATGAATAGTGTAGTAATGCTAAAGTTTCCAAGTTTGACCATCTGTATCTGTCTACCCTAAAGCTGTAGACAAGTTCACTGAAATACTCAAACACTGATTTTGTCTCTACTAATCTGTCTCACCTAAGTGTTTTCTTCCTCAGTGAGTCTGGTTTAAAAGTATACACTTGAATCATAAATGATCTATCAATAAAAAAAACTGAAATGGGGAGTCGGGCGGTAGCGAAGGTGGCCCAAAGCTCAAGGACCGGCATAAGGATCCCGGTTCAAGCCCCTGGCTCCCCACCTGCAGGGGAGTCGCTTCACAAGCCTTGAAGCAGGTCTTCAGTTGTCTATCTTTCTCTCTTTCTCTGTCTTCCCCTCCTCTTTCCATTTCTCTCTGTCCTATCCGACAAGGATGACAACAATGGCAACAACAATAACTACAACAATGAAACAACAAGGGCAACAAAAAGGGAAAATGAATAAATACATATTAAAAACAAAAACTGAAATGGCTTCTAGAAGATGTAAGGACTGGGACAAATCTGTTTTTGTAACTTCATCTATGAAATATTAACCTCGAAAAAATGTATTCAAAACTGTGTCAATGCACCAAACTCTTCATGAAGAAGTAGGGTAGAAACTTCTCTTCTTTGGAAATTAATGAGACAGCTGTTTCTTCTTCTTCTTTTTCTTCGTCTCCTCCTTCTCCCCCCTCCTCCTCCTCCTCCTCCTTCTTCTTCTTCTTTTCTCCTTCTTCTCCTCCTCCTCCTCCTTCTTCCCCTTTCTCTTCCCCTTCCTCCTACTCCTCATATTCTTCTTCTTCTTCATCATCATCACTTCTTCTTCTTCTTCTTCTTCTTCTTCTTCTTCTTCTTCTTCTTCTTCCTCTTCCTCTTCCTCTTCTCTCCTTGTCCTCCTCCTCCTCCTTCTTCTTCTTTCTTCTCCTCCTCCTCCTTCTCCTCTCCTCCTCCTCCTTCTTCTTTTTTAACAACATTCTTTCTTACCAGCGAAGTGTACCATTGTATTTGTTATTTTTCTAGAGGCAACATTGTATTTCATATCTTCCTTCAAAGATGCATATGAGTTTACCTTTTACTGAAGCAGCATCTACAGAAGCTACATATTTCTCAGAACTTTTCTTATAAAATTATTCTTCTATTCTTCCACTATTTCATTTAAGTGTTGAAATTAAATTAGTCTTTTATAAATACTCATTAGCGGTTCTGATTCTTTCTCTGGTATTGGCTTCCAAGGGAGCAAATAGACCTAGCACGGTGCACACATTTATATTCTAAAGGAAATTGTTCATATTCTTTTGAGGGAATAAAGGAAAAAATCCCCTGTTCTTCATTTTAATACGTTCTCTCTTTGGGCTCAAGAAGGGGACATGATTAGGTGAAGTGTCATGGGGGGTAAGGCCAGGGGGACAAAGGGAAAAACATTCTCATTAATTGAAATTGCATTTCCTGCTAGTTAATTATCTGGGTGTTGGGTTACCTGATTTGAGAAAAATCAACATCTGAAAATGTTGCAATCTCTTTGTAACATATTATTAACATAAAGTTTAAATTTTAATTGGATTTTCGGGTAAGTGACCTTTATTACTTCTGGCAGGGACATGCCATACAATAACTAAACAATCCCACTGGAGTCAAAGACATTCCAAATGTCAGTGAAAGTGGTACAGCAATGTTTCTAATTTTCAAAATCTTAATAGCAAAAGAAAAGAGGCATAACATACTCAGACAGTGACAATGATCCTGCCATGCAACTCAGTACCAACATATACCTGACAAAGATGTACAAAAATTAATTATTTTGATTTTCATGCTTAAAATGAGTAGTGTCATAAAGAAGCTTGGAACCATCAGCAATGACTATGTACTCCTGTATGACTATATATTTGGTTAAGTAATGCATAAAATATAGGTCATAGAAAAATATGTTTCAATTTCTTATGGCAGATAGGTTTGATATACTTCCTGGTATCAGGATGGAAACTGCAACAATGTTCAGTTTCTACCCTAAACTTACAGTGAGGAAGTGTTAATGGAAAGTGAAGTCATTCAGAAAAGATTCTTGGAATGGAGGAAGTATGATTGTTGCCAGTGAGTACTATCCCTATCAGGGGGATTGAGTTTTAAATTCTCTCTTAAAATTTCAGTGTCCTGTCTCTTTGTCAAGCAGTTAACTGTTTCTATTTTCAACTTCCTCAAGATAAGTGTAGGGGAGAACAAAAAGTCAAAGAAGCAGGTCTTTTTAGTTTTTGCCTTCTCAAAGTTTAAGTTCAGATGGGGGAATTGGTGAATTTGCAAAAGAAAAAAAAAAGAGAAAAAAATGACTGAAAATAATGAAGTAATTAAAAAGCATATATGCAAGTGTCAGAATGGATTTTGGACTTGCCATTTGCTAAGATCATCTCTTTGAGCAAAATGACAAACAGGCACAGAAGAACAATGTCCCTAATAACCTACACTTGTGTGGAAATCCAGTTCAGGACACAGTATTTGCTGGTTTTTTTTTTACCTTGAAATTGTGTGTTTTAAACTCTTTAGTAGTATATTTAGCATATATTTTCACAAGAATGTTGTAGAAAAATAAGTCTGCTATTCTGTAGAGAAATAAGTCTGTTGTTCTGTTGAGAAGTATGATTAAGGTGCTAGGTGGTGGTGCACCTGGTTGAGTGCTCATGTTACCATGCTCGAACCTAGGTTCAAGCCCCCAGTCCCCACCTGCAGGGGAGAAGTTTCAGAAATGGTGAAGCAGGGCTGTAGGTATCTCTCTTTCTCTCCCTCTGTATCTCCCCCCTCTCTCAATTTCTGTCTATCTATATCCAGTAAATAAATAAAGATAATGATAAAAATATTAAGTATCCTTAATATAGTGAGTTCAATCTCAGGGGCATAATACTTTTGGAGAATTTCTTATTTACGGTGTTTGATGTATTGATTTGTTTCCTTGTACAATTAGAAACCTAAGTCTACGTGCCCTAAACTGTTTCCCACTGCAATAGTCATACTTTAACAAATTGTAGCTTTTACTTCAGCTTACAGCCACTACTTCATATACAAATGCTTTTATTAAGATATTTGCTCTCTCTCAACATTCCTGAAATCAAAATCATTTGATTAGCTTAATGTAACAATACATACTTGCCTACAGAGAGGTATTTTGTGTATTTGGTGGGGGTGCTGTGGGATTCTGGGGATTTATGTTATCTCATAATTTTGTAAATCAATATTAAATCACCAATAAAACTAGAAAAAAAAAGGATTAATTAGTACAAAGCTTCGGGAAGTAACTTGAAGTAGGTGGTGACAATGATTTTTATATTACTTATTTATTGGTACTGCTATTTCTTTTTTTATCTCTAGGGTGCTCATTAGGGCTTAGTGCCTGCACTATGAATCCACTGCTCCTGGAGGTCTTTTCTCTCTTCCCTTCTTCTTCTAGCATTTGCCCTTCTTCCGTAGCCAGTCAACAGCGTCAGGTTGAGCCTGATGTAAAGTTTCGAGACCTCCTTTGAATCTGAAGAGGTGGCAGTCGTTGACTATGTGGGTCATAGTCTGTCTGGAGCCTCAGGGGCAGTTCGGGTCGTCTCTGGCTCCCCAGCGATGGAACATAGCGTCGCACCGGCCATGGCCTGTTCGATACCGATTGAGGAGGGCCCAATCATAACGTGCTAGGTCAAAGCCGGGTTGAAGCTTGCAGGGGTCTGTGATGAGGTGTTTGTTCTTTACCTCAGCTGACTGCTGTTCCAAGAGTCTGGAACAGAGAAGTTCAATGTAGGCGTAGGGGACCAGATTGGATGACGAGACATTTCTCTTCCCTGATCCAACTTTCTGGTCCTTTTACCAGCCGTGACATCATTTCCCTAGACAATAACTTGGATCCTCCTGCATATCAGATGTCAGGCTTAGGGAAAACAAACAAACAACAACAAAAACTAATATAATCATGAACTCTTTGGAATATCACTAAAATAGGACTACTAACTGTCTACAAAACGGAGACACCTCCAGCTCTTCATATGAACTGTTTCAGTCTTTAATTTCATGATTAGTCATCAATTTAGTTTCATTATTAGTAATCAATTCATTAACATCTATATGTTAACTCTTTTTTCAGCCACTGGGTTCCACATGCTAACATGATGCCATCTGGACTTTCCTGGGCAGAGGACTCCACTGATGTGTCCTGGAGCTCTTCTTCCCCAAAGCCCTGCCCCACTAGGGAAAGAGAGAGACAGGCTGGGAGTATGGATTGATTTTTCAATGCCCATGTTCAGCAGGGAAACAATTACGGAAGCCAGACCTTCCACCTTTTACACCCCATAATTACCCTGGGTCTATATTCCCAGAGGGATAAAGAATAGGAAAGCTATCAGGGGAGGGGATGGATATGGATTTCTGGTGGTGGGAATTGTGTGAAGTTGTACCCCTCCTATCCTATGGTATTTGTCAGTGTTTCCTTTTTATAAATAAAAATAATAATTAAAAAAAGAATAAAGAAACTCTGGGTGGGAATTCCTATACTGATATGATAGTCATAGCATACAAAGATTCTAAACTTCAGAAAATAAATCAACCTGAACTCTCAGGGATTAAATTTCCTAGAGTTTTTTGAGCAACCCAACATTATGTTAACAGCAGGAATCAATTACTAGTCTACTCCTCTTCCTTACTGGCATATGGTTTGAACATGTTTTTGAGTGTTTTCTTATCTATTTCAGGTCACAAATAATCTTATGAGCATACACTTAATTAATTTTAGGCCTGTAACTTTTGGACAGAAACTTTATTGACAAACATATACCTTTAAAGAAGTGATCTTCTTCCCATTAATTTTAATTTCTCTTAGAAGTCCATTATTTTTATCATAGTTTTACTCGAGGTGACAACATTTCTAGAAGACATCTATTATATTCACATTATAGTGCTTGAAAGAATAGCAGCAGCTTCCCTGTCACATTTTACATCACAGTTCAGGAAGATGGAAATCATAAAATTGCATTATCAAAGTCCCCTCCCCAAACCATGGTTCCTATATGATTCTTGTTCATGCAAATATATTTGACAAGACTGGTCAGAGAGTTTTAAAAGGAAATAAACATGACCCCTCCACTCCTTTTATTGTTTTTCTTTTACTAGAGCACTGCTTAGTTCTGGTTTACAGGGATGCTGGGGATTAAACCTGGGACTTCAGAGCTTTAGGCATGAAAGTTTCTTTGAATAACCATTATTCTATCTACCCTCTGCCCCAGTGACTCATCTCTCATTCTCAAGCCTTTAAAAAAAACAGAGTAGAGATGTATTCTTAAATAATGCTGTTTTGTTCTCAACTTGGACAGCCTGAAGATCATAATATGTAGAGAGAAATAAGAAACAACCCAAAGCTATTATAGTACATTACTCACTCTTTAGTTGATGATCAAATATCAGGACCAGGTATTTTCCAGAACAAGGTGTCATGCACTTCCAAAATAAATTTAAAAAAGAAAACCGTTAAAATCTAATGACCATTTTTCTTTCACAAAATATTAAATACACACAAATTCTGAAAGATCCTTTTTTTAATCTCATATCTAGCAATCTGTGATACTCAGACCTAAATTAAATCATTTTGCTCAACTTCCTACAGGCAAGTCTTCTGCAATTTTACAAGATAAATGGAAGCTGTAAGAAAGCCATCACTTGTAACCTAAAGCCATCACACAAGCATATTAAGCCTGTTTTGGGACACACTGGTGCTGAGCTAAACATGGGAACATTTTTCATTATCTAGGCAGATGACATGGCAACAAGCTAATTTAACACTTTGCCCATGAAAAATATCACTAGTTGATCACACTGTGATAAAAATACGAAATCTGGAGTTGACTTGGTTTTGAAAAGAAAGGCTTCTCTTATATAGACCAAATAATTAATATTTAAAAGAAAGACTTTTTGTGTATTTTATTAGCACAAATACATAAGAGACATGTTCAGTTTTGTGATTATTTATAAATATCTAACAGAAATACAAAGATCAAACTCATGTACTGATGTTTATATTAAAGTAAATTCAGTAGTTGGTTAGAAGAACCATATTCTGTGATCAAGAGGAGTTTATTCCATGATTGCAAGGATCAGATGGCCAACCTATGCATATCAATAATGTGATGTGCCACTAGTCACTTCGGTGGATGCAAAAAGTGCGTGACAATTACTAACATTTTCTCTTTTTTTTCTTTGCATATTTAATTACTTATTTTTGTGAGTAATAGTAGGTTACAAGACTGTAGAGTTAAAGCTTATAATTCCATACTATATCTACCACCAAAATTTTGTGCCCTCACTGTCACAGTAGTAACCACCATAGTTCTCACAAAATCTTGGAACTCTGTTGGGTTTTCTTTTTTTCAAGGTCATTATTTCATCAAGTAGTTGTCTTTCATCTCTTTACTTATTTTGAGAAGCATAATCACCTCTGTTGTTAAAATTTTCGGAAGGCTCTTGCCGGGCTGGCTTGCTTCACGGGCGGTTAACAGAGACGACCAGAGACATACGGCTGGGCAGGGAAGCTGTATTTCTTTATTCAGGAACAACGATTCACAAACTAAGACAAACTAATCACCAAACAGAACTCTGCTGTCTCTTTGCGGCGACGCAAGCACTCTCTCTTTTACTCTGGAACTCAGGAACTCTCCAACTCTCGTACTCAGGAACCCTCTGAAACTCTGGCACACTGGAACTCTCTCTTACTCTGTAACCCAGAAACTCTCGAACTCAGGAACTCAGGAACTCTCGGACTCAGGAACCCTCTCTTGGGCAGGCCCACGAAATTAATAGGACTGATCCAATTCTCTTGGTGGGGGAGGGCTAGAACAAACCAATGTAAAGCATACAACAATTCCCCCTTTTCTTTTTAACTAAATGACTATAGTATCAAGGGTGTGGGGTGAACAGAAACATATATAACAAAAACCAGCATGTTGCCAAGGGAAGGCCTGAGGGGGCCATATCTGAAAAAAAAAACATTTCTTGCCTCTGGGGGGGCTACTTGCCTTGACGGGCAATTGCATGGGGGCGGGGAACGGCCTAGAGTCCCACAGGCAGCTGGCTGCAACTTACTTACTATGAAACAAAACTTGTTATTAGCATATCTACTGCACGATCCAACGTTTCTAATAGAGAAGGAATTTGAGACTTTTACATATCAACAACGTCTTTTAACCTTTTGTTTCACCCATTCAAGATGGAGACACACCCTAGGTGTGGGCCGGAGAGGAAACCTCAGGCATGAGAATAATTAGCATAGCCATTGTGCGATCTACCATTTCTAATAGAGAAGGTAGTGTTTTACATACCAACAAGTCTATTTAACCTTTTGTTTAGACCAAATTAGTTAAAATATATTGATTGTTAACTAATTTTTACCTCAGACTTTAAATGTAAGTTAATTTTTATCTTTATGAGAATTATGTTGAAAACCTTTTTCATTTAACTTTGACTAGTAAGAATTTAGCCTTAAAGCTACTGTTTACCAAACTTTAAACATACACATAAACAAGGTCATTAATACACAAGGAGAGAAACCTTTGTTACGAAGACATGTCATTTTAAACACGAATTTAAATCTGTACTGTCTTAGTTGTTGGGGGGGGGTTCACCATCCGGAGGTGGCTTCCCGCGCAGCTTCACTTTTAGGAATTGCAGGTTGCGATCTCTGCACAAGTCTCTGCGTACTCCAGCTTGTCTGTCTTCAGACCGGACCGGTGGCTGGAGATCTCGTGTGCCCAGTTTCGGCAGGGAGCCCGGGGGTCCGGGAGGCCCGGGATGGTTCCAGAATTCATAGAAAGAGGGCTAGCTCAGTCGGTAGAGCATGAGACTCTTAATCTCAGGGTCGTGGGTTCGTGCCCCACGTTGGGCGCCATTTGTTGTTAAAATTTTCGGAAGGCTCTTGCCGGGCTGGCTTGCTTCACGGGCAGTTAACAGAGACGACCAGAGACATACGGCTGGGCAGGGAAGCTGTATTTCTTTATTCAGGAACAACGATTCACAAACTAAGACAAACTAATCACCAAACAGAACTCTGCTGTCTCTTTGCGGCGACGCAAGCACTCTCTCTTTTACTCTGGAACTCAGGAACTCTCCAACTCTCGTACTCGGGAACCCTCTGAAACTCTGGCACACTGGAACTCTCTCTTACTCTGTAACCCAGAAACTCTCGAACTCAGGAACTCTTGGACTCAGGAACCCTCTCTCGGGGTTCCTTTTGGCGGGGCCAAGCAGGCCCACGAAATTAATAGGACTGATCCAATTCTCTTGGCGGGGGAGGGCTAGAACAAACCAATGTAAAGCATACGACACACCTCCAGTTTCATTTTTTTTTTCTACAAAGGACACAAAATATCCATTTTATCTTTGCTACTACAGAGTATCATTTACAAAGTTCCATAACTTCTTTTTAAATATTTCAAAATATATTTCTATTTAATTGTAATGAGAGAGATACAGAGAGATAGACCAGACTGCTCAGCTGTGGCTTAAGGTGTTGCTGGGGATTGAACCTGGGACTATAGGAGCCTCTAGAATAAAAGTCTTTTGCACAGTCATTATACTATCATCCCAGCTCAAGCTTCATAACTTCTTTAACTAGTCATCTGTTAATGGACATTTATACTGCTTCTAGTCTTCTGCTGCTGTGAATAATGCAACTATGAATATTCAGGTTCATATTCCCCTTGGATTGAGTGTTTGTGTTTCTTTTGGATAAAAATTCAAGAGTGATATTGCTGGAACATAAGGTAACCCCTTTTTTATTTATTTAAAGACCCTCCATACAGTCTTCCAGAAGGACTGCACCAGTTAACATGTTCATCAGCCATGTAATAGAGTCTCCCCTTTCTCCACAACCTCACCAACACCTTCCATTCTCTGTTATGTTGATGTAGGCCATTATCAGAGGTCTGAGTTGGAATCTCAGTGTAGTTTTGATTGGCATTTTTTAATGATAAATGAAGTGGAACACTTCTTTCTTTCTTTTTGTTTTCTTTATCATGGAGATTAATAGTTTACATTTGACAGTAAAATACAATAGTTTGTATATGTGCAACATTTCTCAGTTATCCACATAGCAATCTAACCCCCCACTTAGATTCTCCTCCACCATCATGTTTTAGGACTTGAACACTCCCCCAACCTCCCCTTCCCCCACACACCTGAGTCTTTTACTTTGGTGCAATACAGGAGCATTTATCCATATGTCTGTGGACCATGTATATCACATAAAGAGCCAACACACTTCTGAGGAAAGAAAATGAGGTACTGCTCTCTCCAACTTCAGTTTATATTACAAAGCAATGGTAATTAAACCAGTATGGCACTGGAATAAATGTAGGCACTGGGATAAAAGAGACAGAATGGAGAGACTACAAATAAGACCACACATATATAATCACCTAATATATGCAAAGAGTTCAAAACTATTCGATGTGGAAAAGAAACTCTCTTCAGACACATGTACTGGAACCACTGGACAGACCTATATAGAAGAATAAAACTAGATCATCATTTAACACCATGAACTAAAATCATTTCAGAATGGATCAATGGTCTGGAGATTAAATATAAGCTCTTAAATATATAGAAGAAAATATCAATGATATCAAAGACATATTTGGAAACTCAAGGCATGGGCATGTGAAAGGAAAAAAAAGAGTAAATAAATGGGACTATATGAGGATAAAAAGTTTCTGCACATCAAAAACAAACAATACAAGGTAAACCAGATGACCCCATAATTGAGAGAAGATATTTAAACAGTATATATCAGAGGAGTAATTGATAAAGAATTTGTACATCTCAACAAAAGATAAAAATAACCCATTAAAAAAGTGGGCCAAATAACTGAATAGACACTTTTCTAAAGATAATATCAATGTATTTGTTTTATAATGTATATTCTATTTTTATTATCATTATTCATTTAATAGATAAAGATAGCCAGAAATTGAGAGGAAGGGGAGTGATAGGGAGGGAGAGAGAGACAGAAAGACACCGAAAGAACTGCTTCAAAGCTTTCACCCTGCAGGTGGGGGCCAGGCACTCAAACTCTGGTCTTTGTCATTATAACATGTATGCTCAACCAGGTGTACCACCACCCAGCCCTAAGATAATACATATTTATGGGAAACCTTTTTCCAGCCATGACATCATCTCCCCCTGATAATGACTTGGGTCCACCTTCATATCAGATGTCAGGCTCAGGCAAAAACTAATGAAGACATGGGCTCTTTGAAATATACCTAAAATAGACCAAATATTTATTTCCAAAAACTGTGACCCCCCAAATCTTCTTCTGCAATATTACCAGTCTTTAGGTTTATAATTAATCTACAATTTGTTTGGCTTTATATGTTAACTTTTTTTTTTTCAGCCACCAGGTTCCAGATGCTAACATGATGCCAAACTGACTTCCCTGGGCAGATGAACCCACCAATGTGTGGAGGTGACTCACTTCCCCAGATCCCTGTCCCACTAGGGAAAGAGAGAGACAGGCTGGGAGTACGGATCGACCTGCCAATGCTCACATTAAGTGGGGTAGCAATTATAGGAGCCAGACCTTCTACCTTCTGCACCCCATAATGACCCTGGATCCATACTCCCAGAGGGATAAAGAATAGGAAACCTATCAGGGGAGGGGAAGGGATACGGAGTTCTAGTGGTGGGAACTGTACCCTTCTTATCCTCTGTTTTTTTCTTTTTTTGTCAGTGTTTCCATTTTATAAATAAAAATTTAAAAAGTTAATACATCCTTCAATATATATCCTAAGTAGATGAAATGTTAGATGTTTGCTTATCTTAGACTTTTGTGAACAGCTGTAGTACCTGAGATAATTTATTGCCACCCACCTGCTATGTAACTGGTTTATGTCACTGATTCTTCATGTTTTCCCTAGTTCACTAAGTTCACATAATCTCAAAAGTAGCACAAATTTTCCGTTTCTATTTTATCTGTGAGTATATTTAAGACACCTAATTAAAAATCAACATCATGGTAACATTTTACATATATAATTGATTTTAACACATCATACACATGTATCATTAGTCTAAAAGTTTTAATAACATTTTAAGCATTAGAAAGTAATTTCCTTTCTCTGGTTTACTACTTATTTTCAGAACAACCCTGTGAAGTAAACAGCACTGAGAGTTTAATGTTTGTGATAAATGAGTAAGTACAATTCATCGAAAGGAAAAATGACTTGCCCACTATTTGAAGTCAATTATGCCGGGAATCCCTTGGATTTTTGCCCATCTTTCCAGCAAAGACATTCATGGACTTTAGTATAGATTCTGCAAGAGTGTTAATATAGTAGACAGCCTGAAATTAAATTCTGATACATTCTCAGTAGAATTAATAACATTGAAAACACTGAAATACCAGGTTTGGAGTAAACTGCAGATCAACATGCACTTGATTTCAGTATTCAAAAGACATCAAGTCTGGGGCTTTAGACTATATTATAGTTCTAAGCCCTTAAACTTACATTTGGTTTGTAGAGTTGGCAAAATAGTTCATCTGGATGGTACGCCCATATTTCTGTGTGTGTGACCTAGGCTTGAGTCTGCCCCCACTTATTGTACTAGATGGAAGTTTGGTTTTGATGTCTTTTCTTCTCTGTATGACTTTGTCTTTATGTCTATCTGAAAAAGAAAAAAAAAGCCCAGAATTATGACTCATCAGTAATGATTTAAAACCCCTGATTTTTAGCACACCAGAATCTTTTTTTTTTTAGCATTTCATGATCTAACCTTTTTTTTTTTTTTTGCATATGATATGTAACTCAACTTTCTATCACAAAGGCTTTTAACTTCCGTTAGGCTTTGAACTGATAATTGGTACTGGAACCTATCAATCTATTATATTTATATATACATTTCTCTGACAGTTAAAAAATGTTGACAAAATAAAAACCCTGTGTTTACAAGCTGTTCTTTCTCTGTGACCTAGCATTTATATGTTTTCTGTCAGTGATTATGAAATAATGGCTAGCTAACTGTTTTGTCAGCTAGCAGAATATATCTTACACCTGTCCAATCTTTTGACAGTTTAGGTGATGAAGATTAGATGCTTGAAAGAGAGATAATTTTCTCAAACAGAAAAGATATAGGTTGTGTATGGGACTGAGATAAGAGATAAAACATTCTGAGATATAGTTTTGAATGTTCTGGCCTATGCTGTGAATCTGTTAAAGGTTCTATAGAGAGTCCTATTAAAATAAGACACCAGAAACACTGCTTCACCACTTGTAAAGCTTAACCTCTACAGGTGGGGCCTGGGGGCTCTAAACTGGGTCATTGTGCATGATAACAGGTGCACTCAGCCAGGTGAGCCACTACCAGGCCTTAAGCATAAATGGTCTTTCTTGGTTATTTATTATGTTATGTAGTTACATTGTGTTAGCGTGTTAGAATGTTGATCTGTCTGGAATGTGGTTTTTTACAGTGATTTTTTTTTCTGCCATGGTTTCACTGGGACTTCAGACTTAGTGGATTTCACTATTTCCAGTGGACTCCCCCCCCCCCCCATAGAGGGTAAGAGACAGAAAGGACAAGAGGAGAGACACCTTCTACCACTTGTGAAAATTCTGTTTGCATGACATCTCCCTTTATTGGCCAAGTGATCAACCTACCAAGTGAACTCATGGCTCTGTAATGATATTTTTAAGATCCCTAACTCTGACTGACTAAATAAGTTTAATCCAAAAATTGCCTGATGAACACTGGCATTACATGGTTTTCTTTTACTTTCTTCCTTTCATCCTCCCTCCTCTCTTTTTCTTTCTTTATCCCTTACTTCTTTCTTTCCTTCCTCCCATTCTTTCTTTCTTCCTTCCCTCCCTGCCTGGCTAGCAGGGTGTGAGACAGATGACCAGGGACTCATGGCTGAGCTGGGAATGCAGTTCAATCTTTATTGAGTGGGAATGCAATGCAATCTATCTAATCTCTATTCATTAGAAAATCTTGTCCTTTATATCTCCTGAGGCAGAAGTGTCAGGTCGGAAGAGGAAGTACATAGGATAGGGGGTGGGGAGAAGGAAAAGTGCACTCATGCAGAAGTATCAAGCTTCCATTTAACCAGTGGGGATTAAACCAATGCGCTGTAGGCAAGGCAGGTCTCAGGTAAAGCAGTGATTATGTAAATAGACCACAACATTAAACAACGCAAGCGAACCTAACGTGATGATCAAAACAGAAGGTTTTAGAAGCAGAATTAGAAGCAGACCAACACCTCCCTCTTTCTTTCTCTCACTCCTTCCTTTCTTTGTTTCCATTTCCTTTCCCTCTCTTCCCTTCCCTTCCCTTCCCTTCCCTTCCCTTCCCTTCCCTTCCCTTCCCTTCCCTTCCCTTCCCTTCCTTTCCCTTTCTTTTCTTTTCTTTTCCTTTCCTTTCCTCAATTTTTCATTTACAAATTTCTGTCTGGGTGGACTGGAACGTGGTGCAACTAATGAGTGCACCTGTTATAATGCATAGGAGCACAGGTTTGAGGCTGGGTTCCCACCTGCCGGGGGGAAGCTTTGTGAGTGGTGAAGCAGGGGTTGCAGGTGTCTCTTTGTCTCTCTCCCTTTCTATCTTCCCCTTTACTGTTTTTATCCAATAAATAAATAAAGTTATGTCTGACAACTGAGATGGAACAATATATGAAATTAAAGTGAGATTTGGAGAGACATTCGGATACTCAGGGAATAAAGAGGCAATATGTCTTCAAAATCTAACATAAAAAATATTTTTTGAAATGGGTTCTCAAAACAATAACATACTTAGAAAGAATCAAGGTGATTTCCTTATAAAATATTTAATTTATTTATAAAGGCTCACACTTCTATCTGGAGATGCAAAACGTCAGGATTACATTACATAGTAATGGTTATTTATTTTTTTATTGTTGTAGTTATTATTGTTGTCATCGTTGTTGGATAGTACAGAGAGAAATGGAGAGAGGAGGGGAAGAAGAGAGGGGGAGAGAAAGATAGATAGCTGCAGAACTGGTTCACCGCTTGTGAATTGACTCCCCTGAAAGTGGGGAGCCGGGGGCTTAAACTGGGATCCTTATACCTGTCCTTGTGCTTTGTGCCAAGTGTGCTTAACCCGCTGAGTTACCGCCTGACTCCCTAGTTTGTTTTTTTTAAACAAACATAGCAGGGAATGTCATACTTGATAAGGACTTTATAGGAGATACCTTAGTATATTGACATGTAGGATTGCCCAGATTTGATTTAGTCATTAATGATTACCATGTACTGGAGATATTTCAGGAGCATCTGTTGTTGATATTGTCCATTTCAGTTTCTACTTTCAATACAGATGTTACTCAAGTGGAAAAAGATTTCCTTATCCCCTTGCTGTTCTCCCTTTTCCGAGATCAGACAAGATCGGGCGTGTTCAGGGTGGTATGGCCGTAGACTGTTCTCCCTTTTCATTTCTTCCTCTTCCTCTCTTTCAAATTCATAATAGCACTCAGTGATTCCTTAAGCTATATTAAATGCATGTATCAAAAGAAGGGTAAAGAAAGAACTGGGGTGTTGTAAAGAATATATGCTACATGAAAACAAAACATTATCAGAATTGAGCTTTTCTTTATATAAATTATATGAGAAGAGTCCATGAAAATTCAGTGATTTTTGCTTTCAATTTTTTGGCATGCACATTGAATGGCTATAAGTGTTCAAAATTGTCATTTGTGTGGATTAGAAAAAAAATGACCTAAGTTTATGTTCCTAGAAACATTTTTATTATTGAGTCTTTTGCATAATGATGCCCTGGAGGGAAATAGTATTGTAAGTATGTTTTGTTGTCTTTGCTCTTGCTTTAGCTTTGTTAGGCCTTTGTAAGCATTGAACACACAGTGGGAAAGCATTCTATATAGTAGGTTTGTTTTTTTTTGTAATAATAATGTGAAATCTTTCTTC
The DNA here is from genome assembly GCF_950295315.1 of Erinaceus europaeus. Lineage (NCBI taxonomy): Eukaryota > Metazoa > Chordata > Mammalia > Eulipotyphla > Erinaceidae > Erinaceus > Erinaceus europaeus. The sequence continues at coordinate 11,725,585 of NC_080163.1, forward strand.
AGATACATTGCTGTTTTATTTGGAATTTACTAAGAATTGTATAAACAACATTATTATTAATTCATAAGAGGTAACAGTGTTGAAAAGAAAGTTATGTGGCACAAAGCGCAAGGACCGGCATAAGGATCTCTGTTCGAGCCCCTGGCTCCTTACCTGCATGGGAGTCGCTTCACAGGTGTTGAAGCAGGTCTGCAGGTATCTATCTTTCTCTTCCCCTCTCTGTCTTCCCCTCCTCTCTCCATTTCTCTCTGTTCTATCCAACAACAAATGACATCAACAACAACAATAATAACCACAACAAGGCTACAACAACCAGGGCAACAAAAGGGGGAAAAATGGCCTCCAGGAGCAGTAGATTCATGGTGCAGGCACTGGGTCCCAGCAATAACCCTGGAGGTAAAAAAAAAAAAAAAAAGAAAGTTCTTTTTTTTTTTTTTTTTTGCACCAGTAGCTGTAATTAAAACATCTATTTTGTCTTTAGATGTTTATGAAACATTTCTTTAAACAGGCATTATTTTTCTCTCTTTCACATGGTCTATTTTATTGGTTAAAACACTGATAGCATGATGCTTGAAATAATTTTCTTCTGAACTAATACACTTTTGTATTATTTTTCACTATTTTTATCAGTTTCTTTGTTTTCAACATGAGCATATCAAGTAATTTTCTAGTTTTCTTATCTTAAATGTAGAATTAAGTAATAAAGAAAATAAAAAGTCATGATGGTTTAATATTATATTTAATTTTGATGTCATTTGTTTGAGAGTCAAAGAAATTTTGATTCAAATTGCTTTGATGTCATATAAATTTATGCAAGTATTAAATTTATTACTAAAATTATCCAGCCACTAGGAGATATTAATGGCTATGTATAGAGTTACTTCAGTTAAAAGTCTTTAGTCAAATAAGCTGAATTAAGCTGATTTAAAATGATCTGTTCAGGATTAATTATGCTGCTAATGAATGTAAAGTTAGCTTCATGACTGCCATTTCTTGTATTTACCTACTAGATGGATAATTTCGCATAGAAATGAATCGCCAATTTTTAATACATGTATCGCTGTCATGATAATTTTCTTTTTATTAATTCTATGACATATTTCTTATTTAAAGGGAGTGTTTATGACACTGAAGTTATTACACAGTAAATCATCATCTTCCAATAGATTTTGGGAACACATTTATTCTTTGTATACTTAATGCAGGATATACCAATTGTACTTCAAAGTCCATTGATTCTGTGATCATTTATAGCTTGTTCCTTCAATGTCATTTTTCACATAGTTTTATCATTTTATTTTTTAAATATTTATTTATTTTTAATTTGGTGGGGCAGAGAGAAGCTGAGAGGAAAAGGGGGCATAAAGGAAGAAAAAGAGAGACACATTCAGTAGTCTCACCACTCACCAAGCCTCCTCCTTCAATGCAGTTGGGAATCAGGGATTTGAAATGCATGGACCTATTTTTCCTAAACAGACTACAATTAATCATGCAATCTGTATACAACACATATTGTTGCTAAATCAGCTATATTGCTGCATACATATTTGGAATGTACATGAATACTAAACTGACATCAAATTAATAACTACAATTAGAGAAAATTACAAGTTTGTCTGAGGTGTTCTTCATGACTTGTAGAAAAATAACTTGTTAGTAAAAGCCAATTTCCTATAGAAGGGAACAGTGAATATTACCATATTTAGTTACCATAAATCAAAAGCCTGTTGTATAACAACTCAAAGTAATTGGATCCAAAGACACTGTTTTCCCTTATTTCAGTTTTTTATTTCGAAGAAAAGCAATTTTTCCCCAAACTTCTTTATTTCCTCCAAAAGCCAAGATAAGTACAAATAAGTATGTTCCTCTGCACAGAATGAAAACTTGAATTGTGCCATGTGTTTTAAACTATCTTAAAGTGAGATACAAAAATAGATGAGAAAATCTCTTTGCATTATTGTTGAATTTTTACATTGAGTGTTTTCTCATCTCCTAAATGTTGAAAAATATGCAAAGCAAACACTGCTTTCTAACTCTTAAGAAAGCATGTTAACATGAATTGAAAATATTTTAAAGTAAATAATAAAGAAATAGAATTAGCATAAGTGTTAGAGTTTATAGAACTTGCAATAATCTTCACCTATCTGTGGTAAGATGATCAGAAATTCATTGAAATTATTATTTACCACTTTCTTAGATAGTGAGTTGTAGAGAAGGCTGAGGGGTGGCACACCTGGTTAAGCACACAGTACTAAGCACAAGGATCCAAGTTTGAGTCCCAACTCCCCACCTGCAGGGAGGATGCTTGGTGAAGCAGGTCTGCCTGTGTCTATCTTTCTCACTCTGTCTATCTTCCCCTCCTCTCTCAATCTCACTCTGACCTATACAATACAGTGGGAAAATTGACTGCCAGGAGCAGTGGATTCCTAGTGCCACAAAGAAGCCCCAGCTATGACCCTAGAGGCAAAAAAAAAAAAAAAAAGTTGTAGCTAGGACAGGAAAACTTATTGTGAATTTTCCAGCTTGTCTAAAAAGTCAGATACAGGCATTTTTAATGAATTCTTCCCATTTTTTAAAAAATCATCTTTATTTATTGGATAGAGACAGCCAGAAATTGAGAGTGAAGGACGAGAGAGAGGAAGAGAGAGAAAGACATCTGCAGCTCTGCTTCACCACTTGTGAAGCTTTCCCCCTGCAGGTGGGGACTGGAGGCTTGAACCCAGGTCCTTGCACATTGTAATGTGTGCACTTAACCAGATGCGCCACCACCCGCCCCCCACGCCCCCCCTGCCAATTTTTTTTTCAAACCTATAAGTTTATTTGCTCAATATACGACAGCTATATAATGACTGACTTTCATGATATTTCCACACTGAGGAGAACTACTAAGAATGGTCCTTGTGTGAAAGAAGTAATATACAAAATATTCATCTTTATTACATCAGAATAAATTTTAATGGGGGGGTGCAGGGAGATAGTTCACCATACAGAGGCTGTGACTTGAAATTGTGTTCCTATTAATCATAAACTTAGAATTATTTTGTTATATCAGTTACAAAAATGAAAAAGGTATGCTTTCCCAGAGATAGATTTTTGTTTCTCTTTCACTCCTCCAAGCAATCCTTTGAGAATGATTCATCATCTCCTACTCCTATATCTGCCTCCCTACTCTTTTTGTGATTGCTGAAATCATTTAAGTTATTTGATTGTATTTTCTGTAGGTGTGTTGGAAGACAATGTTTCATGGATTATGTGAATTCCTGTACATCAAAGGACGACTGGGCTTCAGCGAATGACCTCTCCCTATTATACGATCCCAAACAGCCAGGCTCTTTTCACAGTGCTAGATGGAATAAAGACTCGTCACCCGACCTGTGCTGGATTAGCACAGTCAAGGGCCAAGCCTTTCCCGCTACGAGACATGTTCTCAAGATCTTCCCGCACAGTCATCACCGCCCAGCTATCATCCACATTGGTCTCCAGCTCCCACTGATTCTGTGCTCGGAGAAACTAAGATGGAACTTTCGGAAAGTAAACTGGCGTTTGTTCAGTGATCTTACCAACAAATCTATTCCTGCAATTCCAATTAACTCTATCCCCTCTGAAGATTCCTACAGGCACTTCCGCCAAGCCATCTTCAAAGCAGCTTCCCAAGCCATTCCTCCTGGGAGACGTGCTAACTATACGCCTTGTCTTGATGCTGAATGCGAGCAACTAGTAAAGCAGTATGATGAGTCGGGCGACCCAGATGTGGCTGACCATCTCATTGCCTCCCTGGATGCAGCACGCTGCCGCCGACCACCCAACTGGGGGCTCAGCAGGCCGATCCAGGGAGAATGAGACTTATAGGTGGGAGGTGGATTCGGCGCGACAGACAACACTGAGACACATGAGTTTCAATGCTGCTGCGATCTTTTACTGATATAGAGATTCTTTTTATAATAGCATAACAAAGAAGCATAAATCAAAAGCTGGCCAAGTCAGTTGACCACAAAGTACGCAGGGTACATTTTTTATAAGTAACACAGACAGGAGGAACTGAAGGCATACAACTACCAACAAAACGAAAGCACAGCCATACTGTTCTTTCATGGGTTATTAACCACATCCCTTTGGTTTCAGACAAAAGTCAATTTATCAGTAAGAACTAAATGCTTTCACTGCTCTCATTTATCCAAAGGGCTATTCTTTCTCCTTCCAAGCACTGGACCTTAATACCCAGAATAGGGGGGGGGCACTAGTGGGAACACGGCGCCTTGCTCTGATCCTTAAGCCAAGCTCACTTTCCTGTAAACTACCTAAGACAATATGCAGGTGCATTTCAGGGTTGCTATGTAACATGTTTCCTGGGAAAGCTAAAGGACCATTGTCTGTATGATTGAATGTAATATTTCTGAGAATAGTGCTCAGTCCTTGCTCAACCTGGATAGCCAAGTCATTGGGGCTTGAAGTGCTGGGATTTACTGTTGTAAGGGGCTTTTCATCCAGTGGGGTCCCATCTGGAATGTCCAGACTAGACTTGGGGGGTTGCACTGTAAGCGTCTCCGGAGTCTCCTGGACATTCCCTGGGTGGCCTGCATAAAGCATGATAAACAACAACAGTAAGCTTTCAGAAGCGAAACCAAGTCCACCTAGCCCTCCAAGGCCTTTCCGCCAACCGGGAGACCCAAGGATCCGTCCACACAAATATCCAGGCTTCTGTCCACCACCTATCTTGGGTACGGTCTTCCGTACAGGAGCTTGTAAGGCCCCTGTCCGGTTCCCTAACCAGGTCACCCGCACTGTTTTGTCACACCGCGGTCGTGGCCTGCCTATCTGGCCAGACAGGTGTGGCAGCACGCCAAGCCCGCTGGCAACAACTCACGGAAAGTCTGAACTTCACCCACTCAAGTAGGAAGTCCTGGAAGCTTCTTCACAGATTGGGTGCCAGTAGCCAACCCCCTCCCGTATCCCATCCTCCCATATCTCCAAACTCAGTGGCCAGTCACCTACCTCAAGTTGGACGTGCTAACATCGACCCAGTCTGGAAAAGAGAAATTTCCCATGAGTGGTCATCCCGCTTCCGGTTATCTTGTCCATCTCCAAAACTCTCTCCCTTTACACGGTCTGAACTGGAAGACACTTTGAAGAGGGTTAAACCGGGAACGGCTGCTGGCTATGATAACATCACCCCCAGAACTCATTCTTAACCTGGGTCCCGCGGCAAAGAAGTGGCTCACTTCATTCCTGTCCCACATCTTGGAATCTGAGTCTATGCCCAAAGTTTGGCGTCGTGCGAAGATAATAGTAGTTTTGAAACCAAAGAAAGACCCAACACTGGCCGCCAGCTATAGACCAATTTCTCTCATCTCCGTGTGTTACAAACTCCTTGAGAGGCTGCTTCTGTCACGTATTTCTCCTCTTACAGAGAAATTCCTATCACCCGCCCAGGCTGGTTTCCGCCCAGGAAGATCTACCTGCGAACAAGCCCTGGCCCTCTCAACTTACATTGAAAATGGATTCCAGAAGAATTTAAAGATGGGTGCTCTCTCTGTTGATCTCACAGCAGCCTATGACACGGTCTGGCACCGTGGTCTCCTAGTCAAGATCTCAAGATGCCTGCCTCCATGGGTGGCCAACACTATATCGTTTCTTCTCCAAAACAGAAGATTCCGAGTGCATCTGGGTGACAAGTCTAGCAGATGGAGACTTGTCTCAAGTGGCCTCCCCCAGGGCTCTGTTCTGGCTCCTACGCTATTTAATATTTACATCAATGACCTCCCAGAAACTTCTTCAAGGAAGTTCATCTACGCCGAGGACATCTGCTGTGCAACTCAGGCATCCAAGTTCGACATCCTCGAGGAAACACTCACGAAAGACATGTCTCTGATATCTGATTACTGTAAAAAATGGTCGACTAATCCCTAGCACTGCAAAAATGGTATCATCTGTTTTCCATCTACACCATGCCTCGGCCTCGCGTGAGCTTAAAGTGCAGCTTGGCGATACGAGAATCCGGCATGAAGCCCAGCCAGTCTATCTTGGCGTTACTCTCGATCGCACCCTGTCATTTCACGAACATCTCATAAAAACTGCAGCAAAGGTGGGAGCGAGGAATAACATCATTGCAAGACTGGCCAGCTCCTCATGGGGCGTGAGCGCTTCCACACTACGATCATCCTCTCTGGCATTATGCTATTCCACTGCAGAATACTGTGCTCCAGTATGGTTCCGTAGCCCCCATGTCCACTTGGTCGATTCCAAATTATATTCCTCCATGAGGATAATTTCTGGAACCATCCGTTCCACCCCGGTTCCATGGCTGCCAGTTCTTAGCAACATCGCCCCACCAGATATTCGTCGGGATGCGGCATCATCTAAGTTCATTTCCCACATCTACTCTCGACCGGACCTGCCAATATACGCGGATATCTTCGCCCATCCTGTCCAACGCTTGACGTCTCGTCATCCAATCTGGTCCCCTACACCTACACTGAACTTCTCTGTTTCAGACTCTTGGAAACAGAGCTGGCAGTCAGCTGAGGTAAAGAACAAACACCTCATCACAGACCCCTGCAAGCGTCAACCCGGCTTTGACTTAGCACGTTATGATTGGGCCCTCCTCAATCGCTATCGAACAGGCCATGGCCGGTGCGCCGCTATGTTCCATCGCTGGGGAGCCAGAGATGACCCAAACTGCGGCTACAGACAGACTATGACCCACATAGTCAACGACTGCCACCTTTCCAGATTCAAAGGAGGTCTCGAAACTTTACATCAGGCTCAACCTGACGCTGTTGACTGGCTACGGAAGAAGGGCAAATGCTAGAAGAAGAAGAAAAGGACAACCAGGGCCTTCTAAGTGAAGAGAAAGGACAACAAATAAACCACCAAGACAGAGTATCTTCCAAAGAGAGAGAAAGAGAGAGAGAGAGAGAGAGAGAGAGATTGAGAGAGAGACCTTTCCCATTATGCTACTCTAAAACGAAAAAAAGCTTTCTATTTGTTTGTTTTGTTTTTGTTTTTTTTCCAACTGCTAGAGACATTTGCCAATACCTTTATTGGTGGTAAGAGAAAACACCTTCTCTCTCATTCCTAAGGATTTGCATGGCTTTCTGCAAATGGGAGAATGGGCTGATTGAGAGGGGAGGGGAAGATACAGCAGAGGAGAGAATAATAGACACCTGTGGGCCTGCTTCACCACTAGTGAAGCAACACCCCCTGCAGGTGGGGATCCAGGGGCTAGAACCATGATCCTTGTTTGGACCCTTGCTCTTCTTACTATGTGTGCTTAACCCGGTACACTGTAGCACTTCCGCTCTGAGAATTCTAAATTTTGCTGTTCTTGCTGTGAATCATAGCTGCTTCTGGGAGTTGGTGCTTGGAGAAATGACCCCAGGTATTATTTTTTGCCTATATTTCTGTGTCTCTGACTCAGGGTTTTGTTCGTGAAAGTTATATTAAGTTTTCCTTGTACTTGCTACTGGGAATGTGAATTGGCCCAGCCCTGTGGAACACATTCTGGACATTTCTCAGAATCCTAGAAATAGACCTATTTTATATGCCAGTAATTTTTCTTCTAGAGATTTACCCAAAAGAATGCCGACCAGAAGATGTCTCACTTTTACTTTCTTAGGTATTTTCCATTCCTGATCTTTTAATCATTATTTCAAAATGTTCATGTACACAGGCAAACTTTAACATAGGAAATGTCATAGAAAAGATATATGATGTTAAATATTCAGTTTGGATTCGATTAACTAATTAAAAAAAAACTCAACGATAACAGCACTTTGTTCTTGTATTTTACAATTCAAATTGTAGTAAAACAATGTACATCGAGTAATCTGTGCATTAAATTTGTATCTAAAAGCAAATGTACAATTGCATTGTCTATGTGATATGAATAGAAAGACAATATAGACGGCTGGGAGGTAGTTCCCCCGGTTAAGCTTACATGACACAAAGCACAAGGACCAGCATAAGGGTCCCTGTTAGAGCCAGGGGATAGGGGGGTCACCTCACAAGCAGTAAAGCAGATCTGCAGATGTTTGTCTTTCCTTCTTTCTTTCTTTCTTTCTTTCTTTCTTTCTTTCTTTCTTTCTTTCTTTCTTCCTTCCTTCCTTCCTTCCTTCCTTCCTTCCTTCCTTCCTTCCTTCCTTCCTTTCTTTCTTTCTTTCTTTCTTTCTTTCTTTCTTTCTTTCTTTCTTTGCCATGGACCACCACAGCGGATGAGCAGCAGGAAAGTCAGGGGTCTCGGAAGGTGACCTCCCTGGTGGGTCAGGGGTCCGCGCGAGGGAGAACAGATAGATACCACACTCTGTTGGAGGGTGAATCTGGACTTATTTTAATAGTGAAACTGCATTAGCTTTTATACTTTTTCAGGTTGCGTTCAGGTTGTCTAAACAACTACCTCATAAGGAAGTAGCAATAAGCATCATAGTCTTGTGGCTTTGGCAGGCTACATGTTACTCCCCTATTTCTGTAAAGAATGGTACAATACTTAGTATTGCCCTGTTCTCAGGGTAGGTCATACCCAGAATTGTTTTTGACTTTTGCGGAGGGCTCTTTTTATCATTAATCTTCTATGGGGGGCATACAGATCTTTGCCTAGTCGTGGACCACTGCTCATCTAGATCTGGTACAGTTTAACTATTAATCTTTCTTTGTTTCAATACGTCAACTTGTACCAGGGAGGCCTCAATCTCTACATTTTTACTTTGAGGGGCAGGTCATAACATGACTTCTTTTGTCTGTCTATGTTGACCCACCTTCTCCACTTTCATAATGTAACTTTTAAATATGCCCTTGTGTAAGAGAGAGGGGGTGCTTCTGACTCTCTATTCCCGCCTGGCACTGCCAAAGTATTATTAATCAATTATGACAGTATAATTATTTGTAACAATAATGGGGGGAGAATGCGTCGTCTCACTCACTCTCGTCTTTTCTTGCCCAGCTTCCTTGAAGTCTGAGTGCAGGTCCAGAGGAGATGACCCTGTCAGGATCCCTGGCATTCATGATGGGGTGCCTCATTTTTCTTTCTTTCTTTCTTTCTTTCTTTCTTTCTTTCTTTCTTTCTTTCTTTCTTTCTTTCTTTCTTTCTTTTATAAAAATGAAACATTGACATAGGATAAAAGGGGTACAACTCCAAACAATTTCCACCACCAGAACTCTGTATCCCATCACCTCCCCTGATAACTTTCCTATTCTTTAACCTTCTGGGTCTATGGAGCCAGGGTCATTGTGGGATGCAGAAGGTGGAATATCTAGTAACATGCAGAAGGGCCTGTGTGAGGATGCTTCAAAGCAGTGAAATAGATACACAAAGTCTATCTTTATGCCCCTGTTTATAATGCCCCCCTCAATTTTTATCTATATTATAAAATAAAATAAGGAGGGAAAAAAAGAAAAGAAATGACCACTAGGAACAGTGGATTTATAGTGCTGGCACTGAGCCTCAGCGATAATCCTGGAGGAAAAGTCAGTCAATTAATTAATCAATATTAACTTTCTAAATTTGAGTGTCACCTCCCCATTTCTTTTAATGGGGCATACACATTACACTTAGCACACCTAGAAATATAGTATGCGACAGAAGCTTCTGGCATACATACTTTGAAAACTTGCAAAATGAATTACACACAATAGTGAAACATAATTTTCTTCAATTTGGAATTATTATACATTGTTTAACAGGCAGTAGACTATTTAAGTGGAAGAATATAGCATAGTGTAGCTCATTTTTATCTTAATAACAGTGTGGTGCTTTTTATAGTAGTGTTATAAAATACAGGCATTCTAAACTTAAAGAGCTGAGGAATAGAGATAGCACTTTAAACAGGTGTACACTTTATTGCTTACTGATGAGTTTATCAAATACTAACATGTTGCTAGCATGATGCCGACCAGACTTCCCTGGATAGACAACCCCACCAATGTGTCCTGGAGCTCCTCTTCCCCAGAGCCCTGCACTACTAGGGAAAGAGAGAGGCATGCTGGGAGTATGGATCAACCAGTCAATGCCCATCCATGTTCAGCGGGGAAGCAAGTACAGAAGCCAGACCTTCCACCTTCAGCAACCCATAATGATCCTGGGTCCATACTCCCAGAGTGATAAAGAATAAGAAAGCTACCAGGGGAGGGGATGGGATACAGAGTTCTGGTGGTGGGAATTGTGCAAGGTTGTACCCCTCTTAGCCTAAGGTTTTGTCAATGTTTCCTTTTTGTAAATAAAGAAAAAAAATTAACATGTTGACTTTTACTTTAAAATTCATTCGAACTTTATAATTTTAAATTGTCTAAGTAATAACCACATGGTTTTAGTTTGCCTGTTATTTTACTGATAGATAATTTTCATTATCCATTAGATTAAATATGGAGGAAATACCACTATAATGTTGTATTACTTATTATAACCCAAAATAGACATAATGATAACTAGTTTATTATTTTAATTAGTTAATTAATTGCCACCATGGATATCACTGGTACTCAGTGTTGGCAGAATGAATCCACTGGTCCTGTTGTCCTTTTTTTTCCTTTTCTAATTTATTTTAAGTAGAGAATACAGAAAGATATTATAAGAGGATGGGGAGATAAAGAGAAAAGTAGACAGCTGCACATCTGATTCCCCATGCATGAATTATCCTCCATCCCTGCTTGTGGGGAGCTGAGACTTGAACCATGGTCCTTGTGTGCTGGTACCTGTGTAGGTGGCCTCAGAGCAGAGGAAAGCCAAAATGGCCTCTTGTGTTAGCTCTAGTAGCTAACAACAGGAAAAGACCAGGAGACCATTTGGTTGGAAATGACCCCTTTATTTTACAGAAATATTTACAGGGTTTAAACAGCAGAAGGGAACAAAGGACATTTTTCACGTGTGGCGCTAAGGGTGGGCTTTTGAAGGTCAGAACCTCCATGGTGAAGGTTCTAAGGAATTGATAGTGGTAGAGGGAAGAGTTCCATAATGTTTAGTGGCAACTGAGTAAGAGAGTCAATTAGCTGAAGGTATTTAGAAGGGCATGTTAATTATCCCAGCAAGGGAGAAGCAGACAGAGAGGAACCTTGAAGGAAGTGAGATAAGATAGAGTAGTTAGATCAAAGTGGAGGAGGGGTTTAAGGAAATAGGAAGGAAGAGCCTTTTGGGTAAGGCAGAATGTTGATCTATGGACTATGTGTGATCATAGCAGGTGAACTATAGTAAACTTTAAGCAGGCAAACCATTTGGTTTATAACAAGGAAATGACTTAAGTGTTTAGGGGGTGTAGGTTTCTGTGATGCTTGGGAGACCGACAAGGGGAAATTGAGTCAGGAAAGCAGTTCTCCACATGCTCCACCCCTGAAAGGGAGAGACTGACAGGTGGGGTATCTTTTCAGACCTCCATCTTTATGATGGGAGTTCCCCTATGCTCTTACCATGCTTTCACAATTATTCCCACTCTTGTGCTTGGTAATATGTGTTTAACTGAGTGGGCCACTGCCCAATCCCCACTAGATTATTTTTAATTATATTTTCATTAAGTGACTTAATATTAGTTCATGATATCATAAGATTACAAGGGTGTAGTTCCACACTGGACCCACCACCACAATTCTCTTTCTTCCCACTACTCCTATTCTAGTCTCTCCCCACTCCCTTCAAAGCAGGTCATGTAGTAACAGATAAGAAATTTAAAACATGGGGCCAGTTGTGCATATATGCTACATGGTCAAGGGCCAGGGTTCAAGCCCTCAGTCCCTGCCTGCTGAGCAGAAAACTCACAAGAGGTGAAGCAGTGCTACCAGTCTTCCTCCCTTCCACCCTCTATCTATCTCCCTCTCTTCAAATTTCCCTCTGATCTACTAAATAAATTAAAATTAAAAATTGAAAGATGTTAACATGCTTTTTATAATTTTTTAAATTAACTTTATTTATTGGATAGAGGCATTCAGAAATTGAGAGGGATGAGGTGATAGAGAAGGAAAGAGAAAGAGACACCTAGAACACTGCTTCATCACTTGCAAAGCTTTTCCCCTGCTGGTGGTAACTAGGGGCTTGGACATAAGTCCTTGAGCATTGTAACATGTGTGCTTAACCAGGTGCACCACCACCCTGCCACTGACTTTAGCGTTCTTAAGATAACTATAATATTACTACTTTATATGGAAGAAATTGAGATTTAGTCTCACAAGTTAAGCAAGATTGTTAGTAAATATAAAAAATACTTCATATGTATCTCTACAGGACATATTTATTTTTAAAACAAGTTTTCCTACTAAGAAAATTGATGTGGTATTTCAATCCCCCAAATTTTTAAATCAAAAATGCAATTAAAATGTAACTTTTTTTCTAAAGCAAAGTTTTTTAGTTTATTCCATCTAAGTTAAGAAAATAAAACATAACATCACTGCAGAATGATGGCCAAATTATTTGTTCTGCATTTTAATTTAAGTTTTGAATCACTTGAGGATTCCTTTAAGCAAAATGTCAAGAAGATACATCATGGAACTCTAATGGACTATGAACGTTATGTGTTTGAAGATGATTTAAAGTATTGCTACATTACTACAAGCTTGAAGAATTTATATAAAGGAAAAGATCACTAAAAACAAAAGTTGTTCACCACTGTCAAACTTGTGCTGAATGACAAGCAGCTGTAGATAGAGCTCAGAAAGATACTCAGTTTACAACATGAATTAGACAAGTTCTCTTCTCTTTATGAAATTTTCATTAAAATATGAAAGATCAGGAAGATATTTACAAGCAATCAATATTTGAAATTTATGAAAAAATGTTAACCCATGAGTCAATAATGTTACATAAAATTTATAGAAATTTATGTTGTTCTCAAACACAACAACAACAACAACATAAAGCCTGCCAGACTTCCCTGGATTGAAGACACCACCAATGTGTCCTGGAGCTCAGCTTCCCCAGAGACCCATCCTACTAGGGAAAGAGAGAGGCAGACTGGGAGTATGGACCGACCAGTCAACGCCCATGTTCAGCGAGGAAGCAATTACAGAAGCCAGACCTTCTACCTTCTGCAACCCTCAATGACCCTGGGTCCATGCTCCCAGAGGGATAGAGAATGGGAAAGCTATCGGGGGAGGGGGTGGGATATGGAGATTGGGCGGTGGGAATTGTGTGGAGTTGTACCCCTCCTACCCTATGGTTTTGTTAATTAATCCTTTCTTAAATAAAAAATAAATAAATAAATAACAACAATAATAACTACAACAATAAAACTACAAGGGCAACAAAAGGGAAAAATAAATATTTAATAAATAAATAAATAAAATAAAAATATTTTTAAAAAGCAAGCAAGCAAGCATAAAGGGGAAGCACACAGCTCAGACACCTATGCTTTAAAACTATTTTTTAAATTCTATTATTTATTTATTGGCTAGAAACAGCTAGAAATCAGAGGGTAGAGGGAGAGAGACAGAGAGATACCCGCAGCCCTGCTTTACCACTCGCAAAGCTTTTCCCCTGTAGGTGGGGACAGGGGGCTTGAACCTGGGTCTCCCACACTGTAACGTATGCGCTCAATCAGGTGCACCACTACTGTCCCCCAAAAAACTATTTTATAGTATGTGGCCTGGGAGGTTGGCAAAAAAAAAAAAAAAAAAAAAAGAAATTTATGTTGTTCAATGTAAAGTTATGCAAAGGAAAAAAAATCAGGTGTGTGTGTGGGGGAAGCATCCCTTGATTAATGCAAAATTATATACCTGATAACATTTTCTCATATAAACTCTGATCAGAAAGTTCATATATTACCCATGAATGTCATTAATTTCAAGATTGCACTAACTCAGAAAACTGGCAGTGATTCTCCCAACCTGCTAAAGCTCATTGAGTGATTAATGGGGCAAGAGTGGCAGTTAATTACATTCCTATGTGGTGGTTCTTACTAAATTAGTAATGAATAGAAGGTTCCAGATTTTCTCATTATTTCTTTTAAAATGCAACAATTTTCTCTATGCATTGCTTTCTCTGTGCAAAGAATCTTGATAAACAGCACTATAAAGCTTGTTAAGTAATAAAATCCACACACGGAGACTACTAGGGTATAAACAAAAGTCTACATTTCAGACAGTATTCCATGCATAGAAAAACTTGTGGTATTACTACCTCTCCAATCATTTTTTTTTCTTTCTGACTGTAATTAGGAGGAAATCATGCTTATACACATTTGTTATCAAATGAATAACAGAAGAGTCAAGTAAAGACATTTTTTTTCATTTAATTTACTTTGTAGTAAAATGTTGTCTTTTGAAAATATTGTGTAATTAATGGATTAATTGTAGACATGAAAAATGGACCACCTATTTTCTTTAAAAGCTAAAATGTTTCTCTTTTTAGTGTTTTGGATATATTTGAATCATTTCCAGATTAACTCCTCTGTGTTCAATTGTTTTAAATTTAGCTTTATGTGACGACAATAACTCAGAATGATTTGATATCTTATACATATTTAGGAAAGCATCTATCTTCATTTCTTTATAAATGATCAATATTACAAACTCCATTATGGGAGATATAGTATTTTATTCTTTCTCTATTCCCAGAGTCTAGAAGGAAGCCTCAGTCTAAGTGGTACTTAATAAGTGTTTTCTGGATAAACACACAAGGGCTGTTGTCATTCATATCTCTTCTTAGTGCTAAATATTCTTCTAGGAGATGGTGATAGAGCAGTCACAAAATAACACTTGAAAATGTCCCCATTATGGATTTCAAATCCTTAAAAAACAACAAAACAATTTTCATACACATTCCAAATATTAGTAACAATACATTTAAATAATAAAAAGTAAAGGGAATGGCAAGAGAACCAAAGATAAATTTCCATAATATATAAAATTTTTCATAGAATCTGTTAATCATTTCCTAACCACCCCCCAAATTAGATAAAGAGAGGAATTGAGAGAGGAATGGGGGAGATAGAAAGGGATAGAGACAGAGAGCCACCTGCAGCCCTATCTCACCACTTGTGAGGCTTTCTCCCTGTGGGTGGGGACCAGCGTTGCATGTGGGTCCTTGCCCTTAACCACATGCACCACCATCTGTGCCTTTATCCCGTAAACCCCCACCCATCTATCGGGAGTATGTTTTTGTTGCTAATGTACCTGGATGGTATGCATGGTAAACTTCTTTACTATTCATGTCTTAAATCTTCTTTTTGGAAGACATTTTACTTACTTATTTATTTATTTATTTATTTATTTGCCTCTAGATTTATCACTGGGGCTTGGTGCTGGCAGTATAAAGCTTCTTGTTGCAAGGCATCTTCTCAGGCAGAAACTCCTGGCTTACCTGCTCTGTTGCACTATCTGGGGGCCCAGAAGAAAGTGACAGGGCAGTAGGAGTGAGCCAACTGGGTCTTTCTCCATGTTCATAGCTAGAGATGCAACAAGAGATCACCAGGGGAGTGCTTCATGAACAATCCATTTATTGAACAGCAAAGTAGGGCTTATAAGGGGCTGTAGGAGAAAGTAAGTTATCCATTCCCTATATGGTTTGGGAGAAGAGGAACAAAGAGAGGTAGGAGGCTGGGAAAAGGTCAGAGCATTCCTAGTAAATGTTGAGCAAGGGGTTTAGTTGATCAAAGGAATGGGGAAATAGGGTTATCGATAACCAGCAGACAGAGAAGAACCTTAAGAAAGAAGATAGATCATATAAGATTAAAAGGACCAGAGGGGGTGGAGGAGTAAGGAGAATGTCTCTAGTTATTGTTTGACGGAGCAGAACAATGATGTAGGGGCCATATGTAATCAAAGAATATGGGCTTCTGGGAGTCGGGCTGTAGCGCAGCGGGTTAAGCGCAGGTGGTGCAAAGCACAAGGACCAGCGTAAGGATCCCGGTTCAAGCCCCGGCTCCCCACCTGCAGGAGAGTCGCTTCACAAGCAGTGAAGCAGGTCTGCAGGTGTCTATCTTTCTCTCCCTCTCTCTGTCTTCCCCCTCCTCTCTCCATTTCTCTCTGTCCTATCCAACAACAACAACAACAATAATAACTACAACAATAAAACAACAAGGGCAACAAAAGGGAATAAATAAATAAATAATAAATAAATTTAAAAAATAATATGGGCTTCTATTAACCTCTGAGTAAATGTACCAACTGGTTTGGGAACAATGAAATGGGTTGTATGCAGAGTTTTTTGTGAGGCAGGGAGACTAACAGAGAAGACATTTTCCTGGTGGTCATTTTCCCTCCATGCTCAATCTCAGGTGGAGAGAGACTGATAGGAAAGGTTGTGCTATCCAGACACCTACTTTTCAATGGGAGGTCCCACACCATGCTCAACTATACCTCACAATTTCCCTACATAAATCTACTGCTCGTGGTGACCATTTTTTCCCATTTTATTGGATAGGACAGACAGAAATTGAGAGAGGAGGGGGGAGAGAGAGAAGAAGAGAAAAAGCAGACATGCTTCACCACTTGTGAAGCATACATCCTGCAGGTATGGAGCCAAGGGCTTGAACATAGGTCCTTGCATGCATCATTGGATTTATTAGTTTGTGCACTTAACCAGGTGAACCACTGTGAAGCCTCCTGGAAGACATTTTTTTTTAAATATTTATTTTATTTATTCCCTTTGTTGCCCTTGTTGTTTTATTGTTGTAGTTATTATTGTTGTTGTCATTGTCGGATAGGACAGAGAGAAATGGAGAGAGGAGGGGAAGACAGAGAGGAGGAGAGAAAGACAGACACCTGCAGACCTGCTTCACCGCGACTCCCCTACAGGTGGGGAGCCGGGGCTTGAACCGGGATCCTTATGCCGGTGCTTGTGCTTTGCGCCACCTGCGCTTAACCCGCTGCGCTACAGCCTGACTCCCCCTGGAAGACATTTTATAACTGGTGCTTTACAGAAGACATAAGCAGATAACTAACCACGCATCCTTATACATCTATTCAGTGAGATACATCTATTTTGTATACATTGCCAGTAAATGAATACGGCAATGTTATTAAGATTACTGATTAACAAAATTATTCATCAGAAAGTTTGACAGTTAACTAATGTTTCCACAAAAATTAAACTTTTATCAATTAGTAGAGATATAAACATTCTATAGAACTAGTTCTTTTCTTGAATAAATCTCCTTTGTATTTTCTTAGACTTGAAAAACCGAGATTATAGCTTTTCTTTTTCTTTTTTTTTTTACTTTTTCTTTTCTTCTTCTTTTTTTTTTTTTTCTATTTGACCATATTTCTTTTTTAAAATTTCTTTAGTGGGAATTAATGTTTTATATTCGACAGTAAAAACAATAGTTTGTGCATGCATAACTTTTCCCAGTTTTCCATATAACAATACAACGCCCACTAGGTCCTCTGTCATCCTTCTTGGACCTGTATTCTCCCCACTCAAGCACCCCAGAGTCTTTTACTTTGGTGCAATATGCCAATTCCAGTTCAGGTTCTACTTGTATTTTCTCTTATGATCTTATTTTTCAACTTCTGCCAGAGAGTGAGATCATCCATATTTATGATTATAGCTTTTCTATAGGAAACATTGACACTTGGTTTGGCTTTTTCACATGTACTTTTGTGAACTGTTGAAAGTATACTTAAGTTAAATAAGTTGTGATTGTCTCTAAGACATATGAAACGTGTTCATGAATTTTGTCATTGCTTTTTTTTAGTTTGTCACTTTCACTACCCCCCCCCCCCGTGGTTATTTTAGCATACACAACTAACAATTCATAAATGAAAGAGTTTGAAAAAACCCATTTGTCCTGCTACAGCAACACAACAGTAGCAACCAAAACCTTCCTTCTCATCTTTTGTCTTGCCCTTCTTCTTCTAGCGTTTGCCCTTCTTCCGTAGCCAGTCAACAGGTCAGGTTGAAAGCTGTCAGGAGCTTCCCTGCTTCATTTCTACAGGACTCAATCTCCTTCATCATCATCATCATCATCATCTTCTTCTTCTTCTTCTTCTTCTTCTTCTTCATCTTCTTCTTCTTCATCATCATCATCATCATCATCATAATCTTCTTCTTCTTCTTCTTCTTCTTCTCCTTCTCCTTCTCCTTCTCCTTCTCCTTCTCCTTCTCCTTCTCCTTCTCCTTCTCCTCCTTCTCCTCCTCCTCCTCGTCCTCCTCCTCGTCCTCCTCCTCATCCTCCTCCTCCTTCTTCTTTGAATATTCTATTTTATGCATTTATTTTTTTGGGTAAGAGACAGAAACTGATAGGGAAGGTGGAGTTAGAAAGGGGAAGAGAAAGAGAGACACCTGAAGATCTGCTTCACTGCTGGTGAAACTTCCCAGAGCAGGTGGGGACAAGAGCTTAAACCCAGGTTCTTGTGCATTGCAACATGTAAGCTCTATTGGGTGTGCTGTCAGCCAGCCCCCAGTCCCAGCATCTTTTCTGTTCTCAGTCACAGAAAAGAAGCATCAAGTATTATTATTACTATGACTACTACTACTACTAATAATAATAATGTAACAAAATTATGGACTACAGAGGTAATATTTCATCTTTGAGTGGAAAAAGGAAGAAGAATGAGGGGAAAGATGAGGAAGATGTGGATGAAGAGGGAGGAGGAAGAGAAAAAGGAAGTAAAAGAAGAAGAAGAAGAAGGAGAAAGAAAAGGAGCAAGAGAAGAGGAAAAATAAGGACACAAAGGACAAGAAGGAGGGGAAACTAATAGTTCAATAGTTCTAGGGTAGACTAGTGGAAGAGAAGTATTTATTAAAACAGGATAAGACCACCAAGAGGTCAGAGATCTATGGGAAAGGAACCCCAAAGATAAACTACTATAAAGCATTTCTGGCCCTCTTATTTTTTCTCATGAATAGCCTGGACTGTCACAATGATAGACACTTATAAATGCCCCCACCCCAGTCACAAATAGAAAACACAGACTTTACACACCCTGTGTGGGGTGGTGGCCTGAAGGGAAATTTTTCTCACTAGCCAAGAGAAAGAACTGAAGGAGGAGACTCTCTCATGAACACGAGCAGTGCATGCCCTCGGCAAATATCATCCTTCTTAGAGGAAAGGAGAGCCTCTCCAGTTTAATCACAATCACTTCATGTAGTTCCTCAGAAGGAAGGAGAATTATGCCAGATCGTGCAAGATGAAGCAGTAGGCTTGACAGCCAGATGTCTCATTACAGTGAATCAGCACTAGTTATCTTGTGACTTTATTAGGAGAGAAAAAATAAAAGTCACAATCTCATTCTATTTGTATACTACACAGACGTTTCTTGACTGGTTTTGAATATGCTCTTTTTTTCTTGTAGTCATGCGGCAGGGTTAGCAACCTCTGCACACTTTGTGGTCGTCTGAGCAAGAACAATTCCTCTTTTGCTAGGGTGGGCTTGTGCATTGCCTTGGTTTGTTTGTCGTTGTTGTTTCACTGTTAGTGAATTCCGCCGTGCATTGGAGAATTCTGATGGTATTTCTTTTGCCTTCATTTAAAATGAGCAACACCAGCTGTTCAAATGCTCTGCTTCACATCTGTCTTCTCATCCTGCCCTGCTTTCTAAACCTGATGCTCCGTCGAGAGACGATAATAACTGTTCTTTCCAATGACTCTGGGTCACAATTGGAGCACTACATTGGCTTCTGTCACTGCTTCATCTCTCATCAGATGGCTTATCAATTATTCTCTGGTACAGACTTTCAGAGTCATCTTTTCTTTTTTTTTATTTTATTTATTTATTCCCTTTTGTTGCCCTTGTTGTTTTATTGTTGTAGCTATTATTGTTGTTGTCATTGTTGGATAGGACAGAGAGAAATGGAGAGAGGAGGGGAAGACAGAGAGGAGGAGAGAAAGACAGACACCTGCAGACCTGCTTCACCGCCTGTGAAGCGACTCTCCTGCAGGTGGGGAGCCGAGGTTCACACCGGGATCCTTATGCCGGTCCTTGTGCTTTGCGCCACCTGCGCTTAACCCGCTGCGCTACAGCCCGACTCCCTAGAGTCATCTTTTCTACCTCTTTAACCTATTGCAACAAGATTCTAGTCTCTCCCTTTTGCATTCAACAGCTATCTTCTATTTTGTTTCCAGATTAATTCTCTTCAAACATTACTTTCAGCATGTACTCCCTTGGTCAAAAGTTTTTCGTCATTCTAAACTGCTAAGCATATCTAATGCGAATGACTCTGTTTGACATCTTATATTTTCCATAACCTGAGTTTCTCTTTCTTTTCTTTTCTCCTAGCTCCTAATACTAACTACACTTGCTTATAAAGCAAAACGGGCAGTCCTTTCTTCTTTTTTTTTCCTTTATTTTTCTTTTTTGCCTGCAGGGTTATTGCTGGGGCTTGGTGTTTGCACTACAAATCCACTGTTCCTGGTGGCCATTTTTTTTTTTTTCCATTTTGTTGGATAGTACAGAGCGAAACTGAGAGAGGAGAAGGAGACTGAGAGGGAGAAAGATACACACTCCACACTCTCAGACCTGTTTTACTGCTTCTGAAGTGCCACACCCCCCACAAAGGGGGGATCCAGATACTTGTGCAGCTCCTTGAACTTAGTTCTATGTTACTTTAACCAGGTGCACCACAGCCGGGTCCCCAAACAATAGTCCTTTTTTGACTGTGAAATCTTATCCAAGAGAGATATTTTCTCACTGAGGATTTTTTTACAAATATTTTTTATAGATTTCTTTTTAAAATATAATTTTAATTATTTATGATTGGATAGAGACAGAGAGAAATTGAGGGGAGGGAGAGATAGAGATGGAGAGAGACAGTGAGACACCTGAAGCCCAGCTTCACCACTTATGAGGCTTTCCTCCAGCAGGCGGGAACCAGGGAATTGAAATAGGTTCTTGTGCACTGTAGTGTGCGCACTTAACCAGGTGCACCACCACCTGGCCATTTCTAAATATTTTTATCGAGGGGATGGTAGGTTATGTGTTTAGAGAACAGGTACTGACACATGGGCATGGTATTTCAGCTTCCTGTGACAGATATCAAAAAGCATGCTCATCCCCCAATCTGGGTCCTTTTCCATCATTTAAGTCACAGATTTTTTTCCCTAGTGATATGCAAATAATTTCCTTTATTTATGACAGTGTATTTTATTTTTTAATATTTATTTCAAATTGAGAGGACAAAGAGAAAATGAGATGAGAGAGGGTGCTGGTACTCATGTGGGGGGCCTCTCAGCAGAGATAAGTCATACTGGCCTCTCATGTTAACTCTATGGCTATTAACAGGAAAAGACCAGGAGACCATTTGGTTGCAAATAATCTGTTTATTGTACAGAAGTCAGGGTCTAAATAGCAGAAGGGAACAAAGGACATTTTTCACATGTGGCACTAAAGGTGAGCTTTGGAAGGTCAGAACCTCCATGGTGAAGGTTCTAAGGAATGAGGAGAGTTGATAGTGGTAGGGAAGAGTTCTGCAATGATTAGTGGCAATTGGATAAGAGAGTCAATTAGCTGAAGGTATTTAGAAGGACATGTTAATTATCTCAACAAGGGAGAAGCAGACAGAGAGAAGCCTTGAAGGAAGAGAGATAAGATAGTGGAGTTAGGTCAAAGTGGAGGAGGGGTTTAAGAAAATAGGAAGGAGAATCTTTTGGTCAAGGCAGAATGTTGATCTATGGAGTATGTGTGATCACAGCAGGTGAACTATAGTAAACTTTAAGCAGGCAAACCATTTGGTTTATAACAAGTAAATGAGTTAAGTGTTAACCTCAATATAAGATGGATTAAAGTCATTGGCCCTCTGGAATATACCTAAAATAGACTTACTAGCTTTTTCCAAAATGGAGACCCCTGAATCTTCATCTGCAACATTCTTGTCTTTCGTTTCATGATTTGTCAACAATTTGTTCTTTATATCTTAACTAACCTGTACCAGGTTTCCACAGTCACCCCAGTGTCTACAAGTCACTTTTATCCTGCCTGCCACAAGAGATTTTGTTCCACAGATTAGATGGGAGAGAGGAATAAAGATAGGTTTTTAGTGATGGCAACTTCTCTGCTCTCCTACTCCAAAATGTTTCCACCATGTCCTCCAGACTACTTACATTCTCTGACCTTCTTCCTACAAAGGCGGCTTATTATCTTTCTGTTGTTGTTGTTGTTTGTTTTTGTATAAGGATGAAAGAAGATGGGTCTTAGCTTATTCTTCCAGCAGCTGTTATTTATTTCTTTCACTACTGGAAAAATGGAAAAGTATATCCAGAAATCTCACCAGGATTTCCTTTAAGTCTCAGGGATCCCCCAAAAAAGGCTTCAAGATGGTGGAACCTTCTTTATTTGTGTGACTCTGAGGAACTTCAGATACCCAGCTGGCCATACACTCAAGTTTTTGTTTGTTTGTTTGTTTGCTTTGCTTTGGCTTTTAGCAGTTTTTAAAAACATCTCTGGTTGAATTATATGTGCCCAACATTCAGCAGAAAGTAACACATAGAGGAAAATTCTCAGGTTGTTTTACCTCCTGCAGCTTCCCATGTTTCTCCAGACTTAATGCTTCCATTCTTCCCTCCACCTCTCCTCCCCACACCTCTCTCTCTCCATCTTTCCCTGCCCTCCCCCCCCGCCTCAGTTCCTTAATATCTGATGGGAATTTCTGTGCATTTTCTTTACTTAATGGTGTGGTGCTTTTTCTAGCGTGCTATACCTGCAAATAAACTATGCATCCCTTGATATCTGATTTTGTTATGTTCAACCAGGATACTAAAATTAAGTCTAGAAACACTCAGAATACCTTTTTATGTGAAAGTGAAACATCTGTTATATTCTTGAGCTTTCATAGGATTATAGAAATAGGATTATAGCACTACTGAAAATGTAGTGCTATATGTAGACAAAATTTAAGAACTCAGGAAGTTTTCTATATTTAGAAAACTTGAGGTAAACCTGAACTTCTATTTTCTGGCTGTATGAGTGGTAGAAAATGCAGTGACATAGGACATACTTATGTGAGTGCTAAAAAGCTACTGTATATGAACTACTGAGCACAATGTCTACCGTATAATAGGTATGCAGCAAGTATTCGAAGTCTTTACGATTACCAACACAATGTATTCTGTAAAGACTTTAAGTGAAATCACTTTAGTCACCTAAATATTAAGTTCTTCGATTAGGAGATGGCTATCTTTTAGGTATATTCCAGAGGGTCAATGACTTTAATCCATCTTATATTGAGGTTGTTTTTTTTTTTTTTTGGTGGAGTTTGTAAACTAAGATCAGTCACTAAAACATTGTCAGGTTTTATTCTTTCAAGCAATGTTTCCATTTGCTTTCTGATAACTCATTTATGTATATACTAGACGTCTTGTTATCATCACACAGTTATTAGCTTACTACCTCCTCTCTGTACCTTCTGTTTCTTTTTTTTTTTTTTTTAATTTCAGTTTGAGTAACTTCTAGTAACCTGTTAACCTTTTAAAAATGCCTGACCCAGAGAAATCAAGAGGAGAGGTGAAGGAGAGGTCAAGAGGGACAGAGAGGACGGAAGAGAGAAGGCAGAGAGATAGGGACCGAGTGGTGGCACACCTGGTTGAGCACACATGTTATAACGCACAAGTACCCCGGTTTGAGCCCCCAGTCCCCACCTGCAGGGGAAAAGTTTTGCAAGTGGTAAATCCTTGTGGCAGGTGTCTCTCTTTTTCTCTCTCCTTCTCTATCACCCCCTTCCCTCTTGATTTCTGGCTGTCCCTATCTAAGAAAATAAATAAAGATAATTGAAAAAACTTCAAAAAAATGAAGAATGTTTTTTAAGGAAGAGAGATAGAGAGAGAACTGCTTTACTATCTGGGAGGCTTCACCCCTGAAGGTGAAAACTGGGGGCTTAAGCCCCGGTTCTTGTACACTGTAACATGTGTACTCTACTGGGTACACCGCCACCCTGCCTCTATGGTAAACTATTTTCAAAGTTACTGAATATTTGGTTTCTCTAAGATTAGAGTCACCAAAGACATTCTTGATCTAATACTCTGTCTTTGATTGTTACTTCTTTTTGGTATTTTTCTGATGTGCACAATGTTAACATTAGGGAAAATTGTTAAAGGATGCACAGGAAGCAGGAAGCCTGTGCTATATTTTACTTAGTCTATACGTCAAAAATTATTTGCATATAAGCATGTTTAACAGTTAGATAATAACATTGTTTTGCCATTACTAATATTCATTGCTAAGTTAATATTTATTTATTTATTTAAATAATCTTTATTTATTTATTGTATAGAGACAGCGAGACATCCAAAGGGATGGGGGAGATAGGAAGAGAGATGGAGAGACATTTGCAGTCCTACCTCACCACTTGTTAAGCTTTCACCTTGCAGGAGGGGACTGGGGGCTTGAACCTGGGTCCTTGCCTGCTGTAACATGTGCCTTCAACAAAGTGCACCACTATCTGGCCCCTGTTTTTTTTTTTTAAATATATATATTACTATTGGATAGAGAATGAGAGAAATTGAGAGATGAGAGGGAGATAGAGAAGGAAAGAGACAGAAAAAGATGCCTGAAGCCCTATTTTACCATTTGTGAAGCTTCTCCCTTGCATATGGGGCTTGGGGACTTGAACCTGGGTCCTTTGGCACTGTAATGCATGTACTTAACCAAGTGTGCCACCACTTGGCCCCTAATTAATGAATTCTCCATACTTGTTCCTATTCACAAACTGATTGGAAGCTTTCAGTATGCAGGTGTCCATAATCAGTAAGCAAAGAAACTTTTTGATTTTGAGGCTCAGAAATCAAGGAGGGTTACCATATGCCCTTTCATACATTAGTATAAGTAGGTAAATAGCCAGAATTATTAAATTGAAGTCAAAATACTTTTATCCAGCCTCCAATAGTTATTAAGATATATATGTATTCAAATGTAATATTTTATGCTTATTGAATGCTTCTTATATTCCTATTGTAATTTTAATATTAGAATAGCTTTATAAATCATTAGAATGTTTTATGACTAAAGGCTACATACTCTCCCATGCCCTGAGACTTGGAAACCTCTTGAATAATCCAGTTTTTTTTTAAATTACATTACATCCCTTAGAGACAAGATTATATAGTGATTCAAATTACAGAGGGCTTCAGTTACACAGACTATTTCAGTTTCATAGTTGATCAAGTAGAGGGTGCATAATCTTAGATATATTTTGCAGCATCTTTTGATCTTTTTTCCTCACTTACAAATGGAGGAGTTAATATGAAAATCACGATGGTGATATCTAGTCCAGGGAGTTGGAGAGCTAGACAATGATATTTACGAAGTTCTTTTTTAAAAAAATATGTATTTGCTTCACATGCGATAGTAAGAACAAATTTCCAGGGAAGTTGGGTCAGCATCCTGCTAGCATCTGAAACCTGGTGGCTGAAAAGAGAGTTAACATACAAAGCCAAACAAATTGTTGAACAATCATGGACCTAAAGGCTGGAATATTGCAGATGAAGTATTGGGGGTCCTCCATTTTAGATAGCTAGTAGGCACATTTTAGTTATATTCCAAAGGGCCTGTAACGATACTGTTTTTTGTTTGTTTGTTTTTTGTTTTTTCTCTGAGCCTGGAATCTGATATGCAGATTGTCTGGGGAGATGATGTCATGGCTGGAAAAGAGGCAGAAATCTGGTTCAGGGAAGAGAGTAGCTCCTTAATATAGGAAAGGAGTATAAATATTATTGACTGTAAACCCCATTGATTTAATTTGGTCTGGGGCCCATATTCAGCCTAGGAGCCTAGGTGACCTCTGCATCCCTGTAGCAGATGCCTACCTGACTTCCCTAGACAGACAACCCCACCAATGTGTTCTAGAGCTCCGCTTCCCCAAAGCCCCAACCCACTAGGGAAAGAGAGAGACAGGCTGGGATTAAGGATCAACCAGTCAATTGCCATGTTCAGTGAGGAAGCAATTACAGAAGCCAGACCTTCCACCTTCTGCATCCCACAATGACCTTGGGTCCATACCCCCAGAGGGTTAAAGAATAGGAAAACTATCGGGGGAGGGGATGTGATACGGAGTTCTGGTGGTGGGAATTATGTGGAGTTGTACCACTCTTATCCTATGATTTTGTTAATGTCTCCTTTTTTAAATGAATAAATTAAAAAATAAGAAAGAACAAATTTCTTCTTTTTTTGTTTGCTGATTGTTCCAGATTCCTGATTTTTAAATTTATATGATTTTTATTTATAAAATGGAAATATTGACAAGATCATAGGATAAGAGGGATACATTTCCACATAATTCCCACCACCAGAACTCCATATCCCATCATCTCCTCCCTTAATAGCTTTCCTATTCTTTATAGTTATGGGAGTATGGACCCAGCGTCTTCATGGGATGCAGAAGGTGGAAGGTCTGGCTTCTGTAATTGCTTCCTCGCTGAACACGGGCATTGGCAGGTCAATCAATACTCCCACCCTCTCTTTCTCTTTCCCTAGTGAGGCAGAGCTCTGGGTAAGTGGGTCTCCAGCACACATTGGTGGGGTTGTCTGCCCGGGCAAATCAGATTGCATCATGGCAGCATCTGGAACTGGGTGGCAGAGTAATGAAGCTGAAGGACTGACATTCCACTCCTGATGTCTCTGGACAGGGTCTGAAGTGAAATATGGTGAGATGGTACTGGTTGCGCAGCTTAGGTTGGGATCATCAGATACTATCATGTCGGGCATTAAGCCAGCCTCCCCTTCTCCATACTGTGTTGCTGATATTATGACCTATTTACATAATCATTGTTGTGCCTGAAAGATTCCCACCCATCCCACTGATCTATCTTCTTTCTTCCTTGAGACCTGCCCTGCCTGCAGGTTAACATTAATCCCACCTGTTAAAACCCTTGCAACAGTTGCTAAAGAAGCTTCTACCTTCCCAGTGTGCTTTTGCCTTTCTCCATCCCCTTTCCTAGCCATTTCTGGTCTTGACTTCCCACTTCCGGTTTTAGCCTATAAAAGCACTGGCTCTCTGATCAATAGATGTTTTTGCATTACCACATTGCCACAAATTCCTGAGTCATATATCTCCCGCGTCACAGAGTGAGTAGCAGCCCAGGCTGAGTCCGGTGGAGTTCTCTCCAACCCAGAGAGCACGTGCCCAGGGAAGAGGCTCCCCCCACACTAGCCCAGCAGCATCAGTTGGTATGCATTGAGAGAAACGTGCAGGTAAAGTGAGCCAGAACAAATTTCATATGAGAAAACAAAGGCTAGAATGGCAAGAGCACTGCCACTCAGATAATTCTGGCACTGGGAAAATCAAATCAGGAACCTAAGCTCTAGCTACTGCTGAAGAGCTACTTCCTTGACCACACCTACATGTTTCTTAGAAGAGAGAATGTGAGAATGGTAAGAGAATGCATTTCTACTTTCTCAGCCTCACAGTCTGTGACATATCCTTGTGACGTTTCAAGTTAGTTTAACACACTAAAGTTGGTAATATCTTTCAAAATATTGTTTCTCTACATTCCCGAAGCAGTTGGATAAAATATTTGATGTCATTATCTATTTTATAAGAAAGAGTGTTATTGGGGCTGCTGGTGGGGCACCTGGTTGAGCACACATGTTATGATGCAAAAGGACCTAGGTTTGACCAGGTGTCTCTCTGTCTCTTCCCCTCTCTACCCCCCTTATCTTGATTTCTTTCTCTATCCAATAATAAAGATAATAAAAAATAAAATAAATAAAATGTGTTCATTTTCAATGTATACCTGAGATCAGTATTAACTTTTCAGTGATACTGCAGTCAAAAAGACAGCACTATAATGCCTAAGGGTGTTCATGTACAACTCTCAATTCTATATTATAAATTTAAAACAAGGGTATGGGGCTAGATGGTGGCACACCTGGTTGATCTCACATATTACCAAGGACCCAGGTTCAAGTCCCCAGTCCCTACCTGAGGGAAGAAAGCTTCATGAATGATGAAGCAGGTTTGGAGGTGTTTCTCTATCTCTCTCCCACTCTATCTCCCCTTCCTCTCAATTTATCCAATAACTATCCAATAAATAAATAAATATTATTAAAATATGAATATGAATATAATAGACATGGTTCCCAGGGCAGATTGATGAGGTTTATAGTTAAAGGTATTTTTATCCTTTTCCCAAATTTAGAAAAGCCCTAATCCAGCTTTCTAGTCACATTCTCAGCTATGACAACATCTTCTCAGACAATACTTCTAGCTCACCTGCAGGTTAGCTGTTGGGCTGAGCCAAAAATTAGTAAATTCATGGGTCCCTTGGAATATAACTAAAATAGACTTCCTAGCTTCTTTGACCATAAAGATCCCAAATTTCCTCTGCTATACTATAACCTTTTGGTTCCTGATTAGCAAATGATTTGTCCTGTTTTATATCTTAATGCTTTTCAGCCACCAAGTTGCAGATTATACCAAGATATCATCCTGACTTCCCTGGGCAGACAACCCCACCAGTGTGTCCTCAAACCCTACCTCTCCAGAGCCCTGCTTGACTAGGGAAAGATAGAAACTGGCTGGGGGTATATATTGACCTGCCAATGCCCATTTTCAGTGAAGAAACAATTACAGAAGCCAGATCTCTCAATGCATACCAATGATATTGCATCCAATGATCCCAACAGAATCAACAAAGTGAGTACCACCTCAGCATGCTTTACTTCAGACTGTGTCCAGAAACATCAGGCATGGAATATCAACCCTTCACCCTCATTACTAGGGTGAGACCTTTCCTTTAATAGGATTCTCTAATTCCATTCCAGGTGGTTCACTTCCTAACAAAGTCCCAAAACCTAGATATAGACCAGGTCCCACAAGACAAGGCATATGTTCACATGTATCCATAAATTAGGGCAAAATAGATACCTAAAAGCAGAAGTAAACAATAGTCTGCAGTGAGTCAGTATATAGTTCATAATGAAATAGTGTCTACTTAGACTTAGATACCCTCCTCACCTACTTCCTATTACAGTTATCTCACTCACTCCAAAGCTAACCTTATCAAAGCAAGGACCACAAAAGCTGAATAAGGGCAAGAGACTGGTATACTTTAACTATAACTCTTTAGTCACTATCAGGCCACCCCATCAGCTGGGGCTCTATTCAGGGAGTCCTGAGATTCTCAAACAGACATAACAGGTCTAGACCTCAAATAAAGACCTCTCTCCATTGGTACCAGTCATCTCTATCAGGAATAAAAGAAAAATAGACCCTTTGTGGGCCCTCCCATAGGACCTTACCTTCATCTTGGTTCAACAACAGTAGAGAATGTTCCATCCTCTAAAGGGAGGCTTGAAAACATACTCTATGCTACCTGAGGAAGATGGGTCCTGAAACTGGGGAAGCTTGGAATGTTCCTACTGATGACCACAGAATGTGAGCTCAGATCTATAGGGATGCAGAATATGGGCTGAATATGGGCCTAAACTGAATATTCCTAAGCTGAATATGGGCCCCAGATCACATCAAATCGGTAAGGTTTACAGTCAACAATATTTATACCTTTTTCCATATTAGGGGGCTACTCTCTTCCCTGATCCAGCTTTCCGGTCATTTTTTCAGCCATGACATCTTCTCCCCAGACAATAACTTGAATCTACCTGCATATCAAATTTCAGGCTCAGGGGAAAAAAAAAAGAAAAAAAAAAGTATAGCCACAGGCCCTGTAGAATATAACTAAAATATACCTACGGGAGTCAGCTGTAGTACAGCGGGCTAAGCGCAGGTGGCACAAAGCACAAAGACCAGCATAAGGATACCGGTTCTAACCCCGGCTCCCCACCTGCAGGGGAGTCGCTTCACAGGCGGTGAAGCAGGTCTGCAGGTGTCTATCTTTCTCTCCTCCTCTCTGTCTTCCCCTCCCTCTCTCCATTTCTCTCTGTCCTATCCAACAACAACAACAACAATAATAACTACAACAATAAAACAACAAGGGCAACAAAAGGGAAAAAATAAATAAATAACTTAAAAAATATATATACCTACTAGCTATCTACAAAATGGAGTAACCCCCAACTCTTCATCTGCACTATTCCAGCAGTTAGGTTCATGAGTGGTCAAAAATTTGTTTGGCTTTGTATGTTTTTTAAAATTTTTTTAATATTTATTTATTTTCCCTTTTTGTTTCCATTGCTGATTTTTTAACATTGTTGTGGTTATTGATGTTGTTGTTGTTGGATAGGACAGAGAAATGGAGAGAGGAGGGGAAGACAGAGAGGGGGAGAGAAAGAAAGACACCTGTAGACTGCTTCCCTGCTTGTGAAGTGACTACCCTACAGGTGGGGAGCCGGGGGTCTTTGTATGTTAACTCTTTTTTCAGCCACCAGGTTCCAATTGCTAGCATGGTGCCAACCAGATTTCCCTGTACAGAGGACCCTACCAATGTGTCCTGGAGCTCTGATTCCCCAGAGCCACACCCCACTAGAAAAAGAGAGAGGCAGGGTGGGAGTATGGATAAACCTGCCAATACCCCTGTTTAGTGGGGAAGCAATTACAGAAGCCAGACCTTCCACCTTCTGCTTCCCATAATGACCTTGGGTCCATACTCCCAGAGGGTTAAAGATTCTGAAAGCTATCAAAGGAGGGGTGGAGTTCTGGTGGTGGGAATTGTGTGAAGTTCTACCTCTCTTATCCCATGGTTTTTGCCAGTGTTTCCTTTCTATAATAAATAAATAAATAAATAAATAAATAGATAGATAGAAAATAATAAAGAAGCCAGATCTCCCACCTTCTGCACCCCATAAAAAGCTTTTATCTATACTCCCAGAGGGATAAAGAATAGGGAAACTGCCAGTGGAGGGGAGGGGATATGGAACTCTGGTGGTAGGAATTGTATGGAATTGTACTCCTCTTATCCCACAGTATTTTCAATCATGATTAAATAACTATAACTAATGAAAAAAGAAAAAGAACAATAAAATAAAACAAGGGTTGTGGGGAGGGGGGTGGGCTTTCTCAGTGGGGAGAGAAAACTCCCTCAGTGGGCAAGATGCCTGCCAGGCTGAGGTTCTAGCCCCATCACTGCCTAGGACTTACTAAGGTGTCGTGGGAAGGTCTGATTCTGTGTTGTCATCACAAAAACAAAAAAGCTAGTCTTCAAGGAGAGGTAAAGTTGGTACATGTGTGGGGCCTCCCTCTACCAAAAAGAGGAACTTTCTGAAGTCAACATGATGCGTTTTTCCATTTCCATAGTAATAACTGTGATATAAGCACACAGGGAGAAGAAATTTCATCATATGTTACACTTTGTATTCTAAATTTCTAAAGACTTATAATATCCTCTCTGTTACCTCAGTTAAAATTTCAAATTTATGCAGTAATTTTGTTTTGAATTCAGCATTATCATTTTTTAAATTTATTTATTCCCTTTTGTTGCCCTTGTTGTTTTATTGTTGTAGTTATCATTGCTGTCATTGTTGTTGGATAGAACAGAGAGAAATGGAGAGAGGAGGGGAAGACAGAGAGGAGGAGAGAAAGATAGACACCTGCAGACCTGCTTCACCGCCTGTGAATCGACTCCCCTGCAGGTTGGGAGCCGGGGTTCGAACCAGGATCCTTATGCCGGTCCTTGTGCTTTGTGCCACCTGCGCTTAACCCGCTGCGCTACAGCCTGACTCCCCCTTCTTGATTTCTATCTGTCTCTGGCCAATAAATAAAAAAAATAAAAAAGTTTTTAAATTTTTTTTTTATATTTACTTATTCTCTCTTTTGTTGTCCTTGTTGTTTTTCATTGTTGTTGTAGTTATGTTGTTGTTATTGATGTTGTTCTTTTGGATAGGACAGAGAGAAATGGAGAGAGAAGGAGAAGACAGAGAGGGGGAGAGAAAGACAAACATCTGCAGACCTGCTTCACCACTTGTGAAGCGACCTCCTACAGTTGGGAATCCTTCCACAGGTCCTTGCACTTTGAGCCACATGCACTTAACCCTCTGTGCTACTGCCCGACTACCTTAAAAAAGGTTTTTAAAAAAGTTTACTCAAACTGATGAAGACAACAAAATAAAAAATTCCTCTTAATTGAGCTTTCATGCAAATCACACAGAATAAAACTACTCAGATATAAAAATGCCAACACGTCAATGTCAATATATTTTTCTTGCTTTACATTCGTTTAGCTTATTTGAATTTATCTCAGCCATATGGAATTAGAGATTAGTTTCACATTAATTTAATCCACTCATAGTTAGAAAATAACTAAATATTTTGAATAAAAGTGATGTCTGAAATTTTATAAATCTAAGTAACTAAAAATAAATAATAAGAGATACAGAGGGAGAGAGAGAAAAACCTGCTGACTTGCTTCACCAATTGCAAAACACCCCTCCCCCCCTGCAGGTTGGGATCCAGGGCTCAAATTTGGATCCTTGCCTGAGTCCTTGTGCTTAGTTAGTACTATGCGTGCTTAACCTGTAAGTTGGTGCATCACCGCCCAGCCCCCTGTGAATGAGTCTTTACGCATTACCATTATGGTATATCCCCCAACCCCCATCATTTCCATTTTAATATATTATGCTTGTTGATATAAACAGTTTTTAATATTCAAAATCCATCTAGCGTTTGCCCTTCTTCCGTAGCCAGTCAACAGCGTCAGGTTGAGCCTGATGTCAAGTTTCGAGACCTCCTTTGAATCTGGAGAGATGGCAGTCGTTGACTATGTGGGTCATAGTCTGTCTGGAGCCGCAGGGGCAGTTTGGGTCGTCTCTGGCTCCCCAGCGATGGAACATAGTGGCGCACTGGCCATGGCCTGTTTGATAGCGATTGAGGAGGGCCCAATCATAATGTGCTAGGTCAAAGCCGGGTTGACGCCTGCAGGAGTCTGTGATGAGGTGTTTGTTCCTTACCTCAGCTGACTGCCAACTCTGTTTCCAAGAGACTGGAACAGAGAAGTTCAGTGTAGGCGTAGTGGACCAGATTGGGTGACGAGATGTCAAGCGTTGGACAGGGCGGGCGAAGATATCCGCGTATATTGGCAGGTCTGGTCGAGCGTAGACGTGGGAAATGAACTTAGATGATGCTGCATCCCGACGAA
Source organism: Erinaceus europaeus (assembly GCF_950295315.1). Classification (NCBI taxonomy): domain Eukaryota; kingdom Metazoa; phylum Chordata; class Mammalia; order Eulipotyphla; family Erinaceidae; genus Erinaceus; species Erinaceus europaeus. Next base: position 11,758,452 of record NC_080163.1, read on the forward strand.
TATCTGGCGGGGCGATGTTGCTAAGAACTGGCAGCCATGGAACCGGGGTGGAACGGATGGTTCCAGAAATTATCCTCATGGAGGAATATAATTTGGAATCGACCAAGTGGACATGGGGGCTACGGAACCATACTGGAGCACAGTATTCTGCAGTGGAATAGCATAATGCCAGAGATGATGATCACAGTGTGGAAGCGCTTGCGCCCCATGAGGAGCTGGCTAGTCTTGCAATGATGTTATTCCTCGCGCCCACCTTTGCTGCAGTTTTTATGAGATGTTTGTGAAATGACAGAGTGCGATCGAGAGTAACGCCAAGATAGACTGGCTGGGCTTCATGCCGGATTCTCGTATCGCCAAGCTGCACATTAAGCTCACGCGAGGTCGAGGCATGGTGTAGATGGAAAACAGATGATACCGTTTTGCAGTGCTAGGGATTAGTCGCCATTTTTTACAGTAATCAGATATCAGAGACATGTCTTTCGTGAGTGTTTCCTTGAGGATGTCGAACTTGGATGCCTGCGTTGCACAGCAGATGTCCTCGGCGTAGATGAAGTTCCTTGAAGAAATTTCTGGGAGGTCATTGATGTAAATATTAAATAGCGTAGGAGCCAGAACAGAGCCCTGGGGGAGGCCACTTGAGACAAGTCTCCATCTGCTAGACTTGTCACCCAGATGCACCCGGAATCTTCTGTTTTGGAGAAGAAACGATATAGTGTTGGCCACCCATGGAGGCAGGCATCTTGAGATCTTGACTAGGAGACCACGATGCCAGACCATGTCATAGGCTGCTGTGAGATCAACAAAGACAGCATCCGTCTTTAAATTCTTCTGGAATCCATTTTCAATGTAAGTTGAGAGGGCCAGGGCTTGTTCGCAGGTAGATCTTCCTGGGCGGAAACCAGCTTGGGCGGGTGATAGAAATTTCTCTGTAAGAGGAGAAATACGTGACAGAAGCAGCCTCTCAATGAGTTTGTAACACACGGAGAGGAGAGAAATTGGTCTATAGCTGGCGGACAGTGTTGGGTCTTCCTTTGGTTTCAAAACTGCTATTATCTTCGCACGACGCCAAATTTTGTGCATAGATTCAGATTCCAAGATGTGGGACAGGAATGTAGTGAGCCACTTCTTTGCCGCGGGACCCAGGTTAAGAATGAGTTCTGGGGTGAAGTTATCATAGCCAGCAGCTGTTCCCCGTTTAACCCTCTTCAAAGCGTCTTCCAGTTCAGGCAGTGTAAAGGGAGAGAGTTTTGGAGATGGACAAGATAACCGGAAGTGGGATGACCACTCATGGGAAATTTCTCTTTTCCAGACTGGGTCGATGTTAGCACGTCCAACTTGAGTTAGGTGACTGGCCACTGAGTTTGGAGATACGGGAGGATGGGAGACGGGAGGGGGTTGGCTACCGGCACCCAGACTATGAAGAAGCTTCCAGGCCTTCCTACTTCAGTGGGTGAAGTTCAGACTTTATGTGAGTTGAAGAAGAAGAATATTCAAAATCTTATAACTTAAAGAAATTTTGGTGGCTTTGACTTATACTGTATTTCAGGTTATGAATGTGAAAATTAGAAATGCTGAAGACGAATGATCACAATGCATCTAAGAATTCACTAGCAGAATGTTAGTTGTATTCTGCATACTTAAATATCTCATCATTTTCCATGAAATTATTCAAGTGAAAGTTAATAATGTGTTTGTTTTACAATATTCTTCTCTATTATGAGGTTGGAGATATTTTTCTTTCCTTATTAAATACTAAATCTAAGTCCTAGTTTGTTTCCTTGCATGCTATGCTAAATATGACTGTATCATCTCACACAACAGGAATTTCTGATTTAGTAAAATCTCAACTTTTGGGATTACGTTTGATCTCTGTTGTTCACATCAACATGCCTGTGCAGAATGTAAACCAAAGTTAACTCATTGGGCACTTCAGTGAATATAATTATTCTAGGACATAGAATAATTGCAGAATGTTGAACCAGCAAAGATTAGACAGGATATACCCATTAATTCACTTTATCAATGCATTGGTTGAGAAATTTATATTAAGCTTTCTATTCCTAGTGCCAGTGACATAATAGTGAACAAGACAGAATTCTACTCTATTGGAAAATACCTTTGATAGGCAAAGATTGATAAGGTAGAGATGTAAAAACCTTGCTACATGCAACATCCTTCCTGCTACATTTTTTTTTTCAAAATGTAAGTTGGATATTTGTAAGGAAGATTTAAAAAACTAACATTCAGTCTCTCAACCAAAGGCAAAATGATAAAAAAAAATTTTTTTTAAGGCAAGTTGACGGATAATTCTAGGCATCTATGTAACTAACCAGTGATACATTCTGGTTGTTGACTCTAAGCCACTAGGATTCTAACAAAACTTTTCAGAAGAAAAAATAGTGACATTTAGTATGATTATTAAAATGTCAAATTAGAAGTGCATTCAAGTTCTTATTTTGTAGTATATCTTTTGGCATCAATAGCGTCATTATAATTGACATGGACACCATCATCATTATCTTCTTAATGTTACTGCTTATCGATATTTACTGAGTCTTACTATGTTGTTAAAACATTATTAAATGTACACTAGGGAAAGTCCTACTACAGATTTGTTTCTGAATTTAACTTTCTTTCATCCTATGGATGAAAGCAAGCAAACCTATGTCAGAGTCCTCACTGCTACCCTGAGTTGCAATGAACCCTTGTAAGCTCTCTCCCTCTAGCAATTGGATCCATACTCCCAGAGTGCTAAAGAATAGGAAAGTTATCAAGGGAAGGGATGGAGTACAGAGTTCTGCTGGTGGGAACTGTGTGGAGTTGTACCCCTCTTATCCTATGGTTTTGTCAGTGTTTCCTTTTTTAAAAATTATTTTTATTTGTAAAAAGGAAACATTGATTTTATAAATAAATTTCAAAAATAGGGTTTCTTTATCTAACAACTTCTCTAACATTTGTTGTCATTATAATTTCTGATGGATGACCTCACAGGAGTGAAGTGGTATTTTATTGTTGTATTTATTTGCATTTCTCTGATAATCAATGACTTGGAGCTTTTTTACAATGTCTGTTGGCCCTTTGCATCTCTTCTTTAGCAAATATTTTGTCCATATCCTTTCTCTCTTTCTCTATCTCTCTGGCCATATATATATATTTGTTCTGATTTTGGTCAGCTATTTCTATATTTTGAGTATTAAACTTTTGTCAGAATTATGGCAAAAAAGATTCGGTAAGCAGTGTCTCTCTCTAACTAGGTGAAGGTTTCTTTAGCCATGCAAAAGCTTTTAAAGTTGATGTAGACATCCTCCCATTGGTGTCTTTTTGTTTTCCTTCTGAATGAACACGAGTCCTTGAATATACCTTCAAAACAGAAGCTGAGAAAGAAGAACAGGAAGGGAAAAATCTAAGCTGGATTTGACTGAATTTGGAGTAGGGCACCAAAGTAAAAACCCTGGGTCGAGGATGAGGGTGGATGATCAGCTTCACAGGGGGCAGGGAGGGGAGGATGGGGTGGGACACCGTCTTTTGGTGGTGGGAATGGTGTTTATGTACACTATTATTTAATTTGTAGTGATATAAATCACTATTTAATTAAAATGAGAGGGGGAAATTGATTGAATGTCTCAAACTTTTTAATGCATAGACCATAGGATGAGTCTTTGATATACTGACTCTCTTAAAATCTTTGACCAGGGAGAATAGAAGCAACCAGCAGCACAGCTATATGCAAATAATGTCAAAGGGCATAAATTATGGTGATGTTGTGTATGATACAGCCAATCCTAAAAAAGGGATTTTTCAAAGTTAACCCAATTGCCATAAATGTGATTATAGCAATAACTATCTATTGCCTTCTTAAACCCTACGACTGCAGGAACCTCCAGCTTCCTCTATAGAGTCTATATTTCCCCCAGTCCTGGAACTTCTAGGGTGGGGCTCACTTTCTTGAATGCTTTTCTCAACTGATACCAAATGATATTGCATCCAATGATTCCAACAGAATCAACACAACAAGTACCATCAGAGTATGTCCAGAGATACCAGGTGTGGAATGTTAACCTTTAACCCTCATTACTCCAGTGAGACCTTTCCTTTAATAGGATTTTTTAATTAATTCCAGGTGGTTCACTTCCTTAAAAAAGTCCCAAAACCTAGATATAGACCAGGTCCCATGAGATAGAGCATATGTTCACATGTATCCATAAATTAGGGCAAAATACATACCTTAAAGCAGAAGTACACAATAGTCTGCAGTGAGTCAGTATACAGTTCATAATGAAATAGTGTTTACTTAGACGTAGATAACCTCCTCACCTACTTCCTGTAACAGTTCTCTTACTCACTCCAAAGCTAACCTTATCAAAGCAAGGATATCAAAAGCTGAATAAGGGCAAGAGACTGGCATACTTTAACTATGACTCTTTAGTCACTATCAGGCCATCCCAACATCTGGGGCCCTAATCAGGGAATCCTGATATTCCTAAACAGACATGATGGGCCTAGACCTCAACTAAATCCCTCTCTGCATTGTTACTGGTCATCTCTATCAGGAACAACAAAACAGACCTCTTTGTGGGCCCTCCCATAGGACCTTGCCTTCGACTTGGATCAACAACAGCAGAGAATGTTCCATCCTCTGAAGGGAGGCTGGACAACATACTTTATGTTCCACCTGAGAAATATAGGTCCTGAAATTGGGGCAGCTTGGAATGTTCCTACTGATGACCACAGAATATGAGCTCATAACTACATGGATGCCGAGGTCACATAGGCTCCTAAGCTGAATATGGGCCCAAGATCACATCAAATTGATGGAGTTTACAGTAAAAAAATATTTACACCCCTTTCCCATATTAGGGAGCTACTCTCTTCCCTGATCCAGCTTTTTGTCCTTTTTCCAGCCATGACATCATTTCCCCAGATAATAACTTGGATCTACCTGTATATCAATTCCAGGCTCAGGGGAAAACAAACAAACAAGAAAACTAGTATAGCCACAAGCCCTTTGGAATATAACTAAAATAGGACTACTAACTATCTATAAAGTGGTGATCCGCTCCCCCCCCCACTCTTCATCTGCACTATTCCAGCCTTTAAGTTCATGACTAGTCAACAATTTGTTTGGCTTTAAATGTTAACTCTCTTTTCAGCCACCAAGTTCCAGATGCTAGCATGATGCTAACCAGACTTCCTTGGACATGCAACCTCACCAATGTGTCCTGAGCTCTGATTGCCCAGAACCACACAACACCAGAGAAAGAAAGAGGCAGGATGGGCATATGGATCGACTTGTCAAAGCCCATTTTCAGTGGGGAAGCAATTAAAGAAGCCAGACCTTCCATATTCTACATCCCACAATACCTCGGGTCCATGCTCCCAGAGGAATAAAGAAAAGGAAAGCTATCAGGGGAGGCAATAGGATACGGAGATCTGGTGGTGAGAAGTGTGTGAAGTTGTACACCTCTTGTCTTATGGTTTTGTCAGTGTTTCATTTTTTTAAATATTTATTTTATTTATTCCCTTTTGTTGCCCTTGTTTTATTGTTGTAGTTATTGTTGTTGTTGTTGGATAGGACAGAGAGAAACGGAGAGAGGAGGGGAAGACAGAGAGGGGGAGAGAAAGAGAGACACCTGCAGACCTGCTTCACCACCTGTGAAGCAACTACCCTGCAGGTGGGGAGCCAGGGTTCGAACCGGGATCCTTATGCCGGTCCTTGTGCTTTGAGCCACCTGTGCTTAACCCGCTGCACTACAGCCCGACTCCCCTCATTTTTATAAATAAAATAATAAAAAAACTTAGAGCAAAAAGTGTTTTGCCAGTGTTTTCCTCTAAATACTTGAAGGTTTTTGGTTTAACACTTGAATTCTTTATCCATTTGGAGTTTACTTTTGTATACAGTGAGATGAAGTGGTCCAGTTTCACTCTTCTGCACATTTCAACTCAATTTTCCTTTCTCCATTTGTGTTCCCTTATCAAAAATTAAATGTCCTAATCTCTCCAGACAATAACTTAGGCTCAAGCAAAAATCAGTAAAGTCATGGGAACCTTGAAATATCCCTAAAATAGGCCTACTAGCTTTTTCCAAAACAGAGACGCCAAATCTTGCTACAATATTCTTGCCTTTAGGTTCAAGATTAGTCAACAATTTGTTCTGCTGTCGTATGCTTTAATTGGTTTGTTCTAGCCCTCCCCCTGCCAAGAGAATTGGATCAGTCCTGTTAATTTCGTGGGCCTGCTTGGCCCCGCCCCAAGGAACCCCGAGAGAGGGTTCCTGAGTTCGAGAGAAACAGAGTTCCTGAGTTCGAGAGTTTCAGGGTTACAGAGTAAGAGAGAGTGCCAGAGAGACAGAGTTCCTGAGTTCCTGAGTCCGAGAGTTCCTAAGTTCCTGAGTCCGAGAGTCCCAGAGTTCGAGTTTCAGGGTTACAGAGTAAGAGAGAGTTCCAGTGTGCCAGAGTTTCAGAGGGTTCCCCAGTACGAGAGTTCCTGAGTTCCAGAGTAAGAGACGGTTCCTGAGTTCGAGAGTAAGGGAGAGTGCTTGTGCCACCGCAAAGAGACAGCGGAGTTCTGTTTGGTGATTAGTTTGTCTTAGTTTATAAATCGTTGTTCCTGAATAAAGAAATACAGCTTCCCTGCCCAGCCGTTGTCTCCGCGTCTCTGTTACCCGCTGTGAAGCCAGCCCGGCCGGCAAGAGCCTACAAATTTTAACAACATTCTGCTTTATATGTTAACTCGTTGTCAGCCACCAGTTTCCAGATGCTACCATGATGCGTGCTAGACTTCCATGGACAGACAACCCCACCAATATGTCCTGGAGCCCAGCTTCCCCAAAGCTCTGCCCCAATAGGGAAATAGAGAGACATGCTGGGAGTATGGATCGACCTGCCAATGTCCATGTTCATTGGGGAAGCAATTACAAAAGCCAGATCTTCCACCTTCTGCATTCCACAATGATCCTGGGTCCATACTCCCATGAGGATAAAGAATAAGACAGCTGGGAGTCAGGCGGTAGCACAGCTTGTTAAGTACACGTGGTGCAAAGCACAAGGACCAGTGTTAGGATTCCGGTTCGAGCCCCTAGATCCCAGTTTCAGGTGAGTGGATTCACATGTGGGTCTGCAGATGTCAAAAAAATAACAAGAAAGCTAACAAAGGAGAGGATGGGAAATGGAGTTCTGATGGTGGGAACTGTGTGGAAATGTACCCCTCTTATCTTATGGTCTTGCCAAATTTCCATTTTACAAATAAATAAAAAATAATAAATTGCCCCCAAAATTAAATGTCCTTATGTATGAGGTTTAATTTCTGGACCGTGCTCTACCCCATTAAGGAAAGATAGAAACAGTCTGGGAGTATGGACTGCTCTGCCAATATACATGTCCAGCAGAGAAGCAGTTTAAAAAGCCAGAACTCCCATCTTCTGTACCTGGTCCATACTTTCAGAGGGGAGAAATGATAGGGGGCAGATGAGGACTCTGAACTCCAGTTCCATCAAAGAGGAAAAGAAGAAGGATATTTGGAAGCAGTAATAGGTGTGAGGTTACTTGGAAGGGAAAAGAGGGCAAGACCATGTGAAAGAAATTGGCAAATATATATTTAAAAAAAAGATAGTTAAAGAAAGTCAGGGCATATCTGCAACCTTGGAAGAACTACTCTAACTTCTAATGGAGGGAATGTGGATATAGAACACTGCTGGTGGGAATGCTGCAGAATTATAACCCCCTATTATAATTGTGTGAATCAATCTTAAGTCACTAATATAAATTAATAATAATAATAATTATAATGATTATTATTTCTGGACTTCAATTCTATTCCATTGGTCATTATATCTACTTTTATGCTAAGATGAGGCAATTTTGATTAAAATAGTCTTATGATATGAAAATAACTTATTTCTTATATTTTTGTCCATAGAAATTTATCTGAGGGGAATGGGCGATAGCGCAGTGGGTTAAGCGCACGTGGAGCGAAGCACAAGGACTGGCTTAAGGATCCAGGTTCCAGCCCCTGGCTCCCCATCGGCAGGGGGGTTGCTTCACAGGTGGTGAAGCAGGTCTGCTGGTGTCTATCTTTCTCTTCCCCTCTCTGTCTTCCCTTCCTCTCTCCATTTCTCTCTGTCCTATCCAACAACAACAATATCAGCAACAATAATAACTACAACAACAATAAAAACAACAAGGGCAACAATAAATAAATAAATATAAAAAAAGAAATTGATCTGAGACATCTACACAATGATCAAATGGGAATATCTACTCATATGTTGCTTATTCTATAATTCAGTGCAAGCCATTCCACTTTACTGATCTACAGTCCAGAGATGAGTGACACTGGACCATGTATTCAAAGTGGCCACAGTCCTTGAGACAGTAGGTATTTATTTAAACTATATACATCAGGGGCAGGGAAGACATTTCACCTGGATATTGTGCCTGGTTTGCCATGTGTGTGGCCCAAATTCAAGCCTGACTCCCACCAGTTGCAGGAACTTATGGTTTCTTTTGCTCTCGTCCTCTGTCTTTGGCTCTCTTTCAATCTCAAAATAAAATCAGGCCAGTAAAATAGCACACGTGGATAGTGATCTCCTTTGTCACATGAATGGCATCGTAGAACCCAGCCCCCACCACACTGAAGGCAACTTGGATACTGAATTCTCTTTCACTCTCTGCCTCTATACTTTTTTTAAAAAATCCCTATCTTAAAAAATAAAATTAATATGAAAACTTATTTAGAGCCTTGAAGTCCTTGCAGTGACAAAATGAATAAATTAAAGCCATACATCAGGATATTTTTTTAAAAAATAGTGTATAGGGGCTAGAGCGATACCTCGGTGGATAGTGTGCAGGACTTGCCAAGTTTCTAGCCCAGGTTGGAACCCCAACACCCTATAGGAGGTGCTGTGGCACCCTGGAAAAGATTCCCCTGCTGTGATGTCTCTCTACCTTTTTGTCTCTGTCTCTGACTGAACAAGCCTCCTAAGACAGTTGCAATCACACTGGGACAAAAAAAAAACATAATAAAAAGTAGATTTCATAGAGAATAATTAGAATATGTACTGTTGTATTTTTTACATGTCTTTCTTTTTTTATTAAGGGGGTTAATGCTTTACAATGCAGTAATGTGCACATGAGTATAATTTCATTATGCACTAGGCCCCCAAAGTTCTCTTCTCCCTTTTCCTTTCCCCCGTCTTCCCCAGAGCTCCTTGCTTTGATGCAATACACCTTGCCCAGTCCACTTTTCACTTTGTGTTAGTGTTATTCCTCCTTCTCCCTCCTTACTAGGTCTCACTTATAAGTGAGATCATTCCGTATCTGTCCTTCTCATTGTGGCTTAGCTCACTGAACATGACGTCTTCTAGTTCCACCCAAGATGACAAAAAGGACATAACTTCATCATTTATAACAACTAAATAGTATTCCAACATGTATATAGACCACAGTTTTCGTTTTGCTTTTTTTGTGTTTTTATTATTTTGTTTATTTTTATTATATATATTGTGTATATTAATATTATTCCCAGGGGATCGGGTGATAGCACAGTGGGTTAAGCGCACATGGCGCAAAGAGCAAAGACCGGAGTAAGGGTCCCAGTTTGAGTCCCCATCTCCCCATCTGCAGAGGGGTCACTTCACAGGCAGTGAAGCAGGTCTGCAGGTGTCTATCTTTCTCTCTCCCCATCTCTGTCTTCTCCTCCTCTCTCAATTTCTTTCTGTCCTATCCAATAACAGCAACAGAAATACCAACAATAATAATAACCACAACAAAGGCAACAAAAGGGAAAATATAACCTCCAGGAGCAGTGGATTCATAGTGCAGGCACTGAAGCCCCAACAATAACCCTGACGACAATATATATATATATATATATATATATATATATATATATATATATATATATATATATTCCTACCACCAAAGGTCTATATCCCTACTCCAAGTCCCTATACTATAGTGAAGCTCAAAATCTACCCTTTGGTGCAATACTCCAAACTCAAAAAATTCTGCTTTGTATTTACCTTTCTGTTCTTCTTTACCAGCCTCTGTTTATGAGTGATTTTTTAAAACCACACATCTTGTTGCTGGACGTCTGGGTTGCTTCCAAGTTTTGGTGATTACAAATTGTGTGGCTATGAACATAGGTATACATAGGTCTCTTCTGATAGGTGCTTTTGTTACATATGGATAAATCCCTAGGAGAGAAATTGCTGGGCTACAGAGTAGGTTTATTTCTTGTGTTCTAAGAAATCTTCAGACTGCTTTCCACAAAGGTTGAGACCATTTACATTCCCACCAGCAGTGCCGGAGAGGCCCCCCTCTGCCCCCAGCATCCTCTCCAACATTTGTTGTTACTGTCTTTCCTAATGTATGCTATTCTAACAGGCTCCACTGTGTTCTGGGAAGCACTGATTCCAATTCCTGCATATGGGCAACAGAGTGTGGTCAGTAGTTGCCAACCCCCCCACCCCCACTCACCCACCTCTAGGCTTTATTGCAATCTGTGGAGCACTTATCCCAACTCCTGTGTATGTGTGCACGCACTCTGACACCCTCCCTGGAAGAGCCACTGCCTTGTAATTTATAAAAAACATTGAATATTTGCAGAAGTAAATAAGCTACGTTTTCAAAGACACATGAGTTACTGTAAACCTGATCTACAACTCCTTCAAGAAGGAGAGATGTGAGCAGAAATTATGTGAAGCTGATTTAATTTGTGAGAGGGAAAATGCCATGCATTTCATTCCACCGCTCTCATATTAGAATTTTCGGATGATGCTATTGGCTATTAAACGCACCTAGGTTAGCTATCTTGAGCTAGAGCAGAGAGACTGTGTGTCCGATACACGTTGAATATTCAATATCGCGGCTTCCTCCTATGGTTGCAAGTTAGGAATCGTCTCAGAAGCTTTGTAAACATTTCCTAGGTGTCATTCCCCTGCAAAGAAAAATTCAGTTGGCCTCATCCTTATATTATTATTATTAATATTATTATTATTTTGCCTCCAGGGATATCAGTAGGACTCTGTGCCTGCACTACAAATCCACTGTTCCCAGAGGACATTTTTTTCCCATTTTATTGAATAGGACAGAGAGAAATTGAGAAGAGGGGAGGCAGAGAGAAAGAGAGAGACGAAGAGAGAGAGAGAGAGAGAGAGAGAGAGAGAGAGCTGCATACCTGCTTTACTGCCTGTTAATCCACACTCCCCTCCCTCACCCCAGCAGGTGGGTAGCCAGGGATTTGAACTGGGATTCTTGACCAAATCCCTGCACTTCCTACTATGTGAGCTTAACCTGGTGAGCTACCACCTAGCCCCCTCATCTTTATATTCTTTCTTTTTGTGTGTGTGTGTGGTTCTGTTTAATCCTGGTTGAGAGCAACAGCTGTATAATTCACTTAGATGAGATACTTAATGGAACCAGAGTTTGCATTTAGTCATAAGAATGTTTATACTCAAAACAGTGATCATTTAAACTGTGGTTTGTTGAAGAAAGAATACTTTAAGAGGCATTGCACTGTCACCAATCTAATCTCTAAGTAATAAAATACATACTGAAATATCCAGTGAGTCACAAAAATGTAACTCTATTGCTCTTCAGGAATATAAATTCCTGAAGAGCAATTTATGGAACTAAGATGATCTTTTCATTATCTCAAAGTGAGATAAGGCTTACTTCAAAATTTCCACCCTAATAGTTATCAGGAGCAATAATCCTTTTTTCTGGGTAAAACAAATTTTTTTCTATGGAAGTAATAATTTCATTTAGTATCATAGCTGAGATATCAAAGTTGGAGTCTAAACAACGAAAAATAGAATGAACTTAAAATATCATTGGTCTCGGGAACTGGATGGTAGCACAGGTGGCTCAAAGTGCAAGGACCCAGTTTGAACCCCTGGCTCCCCACCTGCAGGGGAGTCGCTTCACAAGTGGTGAAGCAGGTCTGCAGATGTCTGCCTTTCTCTCCCCCTTTCTGTCTTCCCCACCTCTCCCCATTTCTCTCTGGCCTATCTAACAACAACAATAATAACTGCAACAAGGGCAACAAAAGGGAATAAATAAATATTTTAAAAATATCATTGGTCTTTTTGTTGTGTCACTTATTTTGAGAAAGAATGCCTCTAAAAATCTGTCTGCAAACTATAGTGAACACCAGCTGTTTTCAGTTCTATCCCTTTAAATAATAATAATCCCTGTCCTCTGAGGCCACATAAACTGAGCTACAGAATGGAATCCAACATTGTAACCATTGTTAGAAAGAAATAATTTATCTTTTCACTGGTAATTAAGTATTTTAGGAAAGAATGGGGTGGGTGGGTGGGTGTGAAGCATCACTGCTTTATCCAAACAGAGTAGTGAGGACACAAAGAGAAAAATCATCAAGAGTTCGTACTGAGGTCTCATTGAGTAGGGGTGGTGGTGGTGGGTTGCACATCTGGTTGAGTACATATATTACAATGTTCAAGTACCCGGATTCAAGGCCCTGGTCCTTACCTGCAGGGGGAAAAGTTTCATGAGTGATGAAGCATTGCTACAGGTGTCTTTCTGTTTCTCTTTCTTTCTTTCTTTCTTTCTTTCTTTCTTTCTTTCTTTCTTTCTTTCTTTCTTTCTTCCTTCCTTCCTTCCTTTCTTTCTTTCTTTCTTTCTTTCTTTCTCTCTCTTTCTTTTCCATTCTTCTTCTTCCTCTTCTTCCTCTTCTTCTTCTTCTTCTTCTTCTTTCTCTTCCTTTTCCCCTTCCTCCTCCTCCTCCTCCTCCTCCTCCTCCTCTTCTTCTTCCTCCTCCTCCTTTTCTTGTTCTTCTTCCTCTTCTTTTTTTTTTGCCTCCAGGGTCATCGCTGGGGCTCAGTGCCTGCACCATGGATCTACTCTTCTTGGCAGCCTTCTATTGTCATTGTTATTGTTGTCACTGTTCCTGCTGTTGCTGGATAGTACAAAAAAATTGAGAGAAAAGGGGAAGTCAGAGAGGAGCAGAGAAACACACCTGCAGACCTGCTCCACTGCTTTTGATGCATCCCCCCCCCTACAGGTGGGGAGCCAGGGGCTCCAACTGGGATCCCCACCCAGGTCCCTGTGCCTCCTATAGTCTGCTTAACCTGGTGCACTACCGCCTGACACTGTCTCTCTCTGCCTTCCTGTCTCTCAGTTTCTCACCATTTCTAGCTGTCTCTATCCAATCAATAAAGAAGATGATGATGATGATCACGATGATAATGATGACGATAATGAAATTTCATTGAGTATCTGATTCTGGTCAACATTTATTCTACTAGCTGCAAAATAGCAACAGCTCTAAATTAACACAGTCTATTGTTTCTTCTTTCTGGAAATGATTAAGACTACAGCACTACTTACATTTGTGATTGCCTCAAGAGCTGTTTCTGTTCCGATGTTTATAAATTTGCTTTCCACTTATACCGAGCCTCCTTAGTCAGCATGTTCTTTCTATAGTCCTCAGAAGCACAATTTTCAACATCCGTGAATGGCTCTCTGTGAAAGCAGAATCACATGTACAGAATCAAATGTACAGAAAAAAAATTCAGTCCAAATGAAGATAAAAACAAGGTAGGACAACAACATGAGATATTTAAGGGCTCTCAGGAATATATATTATATATCATATATCACACATCACACATGACATATCACATATCATATATCATACATAACCTACCATATATCACATATCATATATCACATATTACACATAACACACCACATATCATATATCACACATCACACATCATATATCAATCACACATCATACACCATACACCATACATCAATCATATGTAATATATATTAAATATATATATATATATATATATAATTCACCTCTCTGTGAATTTCTTAATTGAATTTTCTGTAACTTCCTTTGAGCAGCAGCCTTTATATATGTAGTACATTACTGAAAAAGAAAAAAAAAGAGCTGAAAGAAGAATGTTTAAAATTCTCAGCAAAAAAAGCTGAACTCAAATGGAAATAGCTATGACTGAAAAGTGAGAAAAAAATCAGAGATGTTATACATTTGAGAGCATGGCTAACCAGTTATCAAGATCGTGGAATAGTTGGTAGCTATAGCAAAGATCCAGCAACATGGACATTCAGAGATTGACTCAGCAGATGCAGAAATCAATCGATGCTTTGTGGCAGGTGCTCTGGATGTGACAGTGGGAATTGATGGTGACTTCACAAACACACCTGAGAGAGAAACAGAGCCCAAAGCGGATGAGGAATGAGTATTCTCCCTCTGTTCATTCACGGGTTCCTTCTCTCCTTTGGCTCTTTTAAGCCATAAGCTAAGGACTTTGGAGCAGCCTTGCAGGCTCCATTGCTTAGTTCTTTCAGCTGCAATGTAAGTACTTGACTTACTTAGGAATAATAATTGCCACGGTGTTCCTCTAAAAAGAATAAAGAAAAATACTCTGCCGTTGTCTTTCATGTTTGGATTTCATCTTCCAACAAGAAAATTTAAGTGGTCATTTTCAAATTCAATTATGTGATTTGCTATTTTCAAGTTTGCTTAATCTGAGGCTATCTAAAATTTGGAAAGAACTGCAGAAGTACACTAGAGTTTGCAGCGAGTACCTCCCTAACACTTCCTCTCCACTATTCCAAGCTTGGGATCCATGATTGCTCAACAAATTGTTTGGCTTCGTATGCTAACTCTCTTTTCAATCACCAGGTTCCAGATGCCACCAGGATGCTGGCCAGGCTTCCCTGGATTGAAGACCCCACCAATGTGTCCTGGAGCTCAGTTTCCCCAGAGACACACCCTACTAGGGAAAGAGAGAGGCAGACTGGGAGTATGGACCGACCAGTCAACGCCCATGTTCAGCAAGGAAGCAATTACAGAAACCAGACCTTCTACCTTCTGCAACCCTCAATGACCCTGGGTCCATGCTCCCAGAGGGCTAGAGAATGGGAAAGCTATCATGGGAGGGGGTGGGTTTTGGAGATTGGGTGGTGGGAATTGTGTGGAGTTGTACCCCTCTTACCTTATGGTTTAGTTCATTAATCCTTTCTTAAATAAAAAAAAAATTTTAAAAAAGAACTAATGTAAAAGGCTAATGAGAACTTGACTGGAGGTAAGATTGGTATACTTTACTAAAAACCTTCGATTTTTTTTTTTTAGTAATGCTTTATTTATTTAGGATAGAAAAAAAGATTGAGAAGGGAGTTGAAACTTTTTAAAAAATATATTTTATTTATTTAGTATAGAAACAGAAAGAAATTAAGAGTGGAGGAAGAGACAGAGAGGGAGAGAGAAAGACACCTGTAGCCCTGCTTCACCATTCCTGAAGCTTCTCCCTTATAGGTGGGGTTGGGGGAATTGAAGCTGGGTCCTTGTGCACTGTAATGTGGACTCTGTGCCAGGTGCACCACCACCTGCCCCCTTGAAACTTTTATTTCCTTTCTCCCTTCTTTTTTTCTCCTTTCACTTGGTTATTCTTCTTTGAGCACTAGTATCTTTATCAATCTATTTTCTCCCAAACATTAATTTCCTTGTTCAACGTTTTATTTAATTTATTTTAATGAGGTGGGGGGAGAGATAGAGATACAGACAGCAACATATACAAAGACCCAAGTACTGCTCAGCTCTGGCTTAGCGGTGCTAGACACTTAATTTGGGACTTCAGAGCTTCAAGTGGGAAAGTCTTATGCAGAACCATGTGTTTCCTCCCAAACATTTCAAATCCTTTGTTTTCTCAAGCAGGTGAGGAGGACAGTGATCTTAAAAAAAAAAAAAGGATATGGATGTGGGAATAGGGACAGGAAAAGACAGGAGAGAGAAATATATCAGTTGTGCTTAAGGTACAGACTAGTATATTCTCATGTTTTAAAAGTAAGAGTAGGGTGGGAGTCCAGTGGTAGCACAGTGGGTTAAGCGCAGATGGCACAAAGTGCAAGGAATGACTTAGGGATCCCTTTTGGAGCCCGTGGCTCCCCACCTGCAGGGGAGTTACTTCACAAGTAGTTAAGCAGGTCTGCAGGTGTCTATCTTTCTTTCCCCCTCTCTGCCTTCCCCTCCTCTTTCCATTCCTCTCTGTCCTATCCAACAATGACAACATCATCAACATCAGTAATAAATAAAACAATAAAACAACAAGGGCAACAAAAGGGAATAAATAAATAAATATTTAAAAAGTGAATTTAAAAAAGTAAGAGTAGGGGAGCTGTGTGGTTGTGCACCCAGTTAAGTGCACTTAGTATGAAGTACAAGGACTCTAGCAGAGCAAGGAACCAGGTTTGAAGCCCCACTCCCCATCTGTAGGAGATCCACTTCAGGAGCAGTGAAATAGGTCTGTAGGTGTAGATCTTTCTCTCTCCCTCTCTATCTCTCCTTCCCCTCTCAATTTTTCTCTGTCCTATTCAATAAAATGGAAAAAATGGCCATCAAGAGCTATGGATTTATAATACATGCACCAAGCCCCAGGAATAAGCCTAGAAAGAGAGAAAAAAAAGGAGAAAAGAATAAGAGTGGTATTTTACATTGAGAAATCTCTTTCCTTTATCCCCTACCCCTGTGTTAGCAGGGCTTCATACACGTGTAAATTCACTGCTCTGGATAACTTTTTCTCCTCCTCCTCTTTCTTTAAAAAAAAAGTTTTTGATTTTTTTATATTTATTTATTTTCCTTTTTGTTGATCTTCTTGCTTTTTAATTTTTAATTTATTTTTAAAAAGGAGATATTAACAAAACCATAGGATAAAAGGGGTACAACTCCACACGATTCTCACCACCAGATCTCCGTATCCCATTCCCTCCCCTGATAGTTTTCCTATTCTCTATCCCTCTGGGAATATAGATGAAGACCTTGTTACTTTTTATTGTTGTTGTAGTTATTATTGTTGTTGTTATTGATATCATTGTTGTTAGATATGACATAGAGAAATGAAGAGAGGAGGGGAAGACAGAGAGGGGGAGAGAAAGACAGACACCTGCAGACCTGATTCACTGTCTGTGAAGCGACTCCCCTGCAGGTGGGGAATGAGGGGCTCTAACCAGGTTCCTGATGCCGGTCCATGCAGTTTGTCCACTATACTTTTGAAATTTATTTTAATGAAAGAATCATAAAAGGAAAAAAAGTGGTATAATAACCATCAAAAGTAGGTAAAGTGTTCTTAGTTGAGTAGACTCTTTTTTTTTTTTTTTTTCACAACCCTGACTTTACCATTGTTAGTCAAGAGACATAGCATTTCATCATCGTGATCCCTTACCAAACCCTCCATAACCATATTCACTTCTCTCCAGACCCTTCCACTCCTGAGAGGGGTGCTCATTAATTTGTTCTCTGTCAACTTTGTTCGGATTTTTTTTTTTATTTAAGAAAGGATTAATTAACAAAACCATAGGGTAGGAGGGGTACAACTCCACACAATTCCCACCGCCCAATCTCCATATCCCACCCCCTCCCCCGATAGCTTTCCCATTCTCTATCCCTCTGGGAGCATGGACCCAGGGTCATTGAGGGTTGCAGAAGGTAGAAGGTCTGGCTTCTGTAATTGCTTCCCCGCTGAACATGGGCATTGACTCTTTTTTTCATAGAACTTACTCTTAAAATTTTAGACGTGTAGAATCATATGAGTTACTATGGCATTCTGTTTTAGTTATATGTCTCTTATTTCTACACATGGATAAACGATCACAGAAATACACTGAATTTCAAAGAAGATATATCCAGTTAAATTTTACTTTAGTTGCTGTTTTTTAAAAGATTTTATTTATTTATTAAAAGAAAGAGAGAGAGGGAGAACGAGAGAACCAGCTATCACTCTGGTACATGTGCCAGGGACTAAATTCAGGGAGTCCATTGCTTTATCCATTGTGCTCCTTCAAGGACTACTTTAGTTGATGTTTCTCACAAGGCGACAAACTGAATAGTTACCCACCACAAAGATACTAAGGTTTCACAGATAATTATTTTTGTAGATAGTAGGTATGGTGACAGTCAAATGTACTCTTCTATAGAAGTGGCACTGAGAATTATGACATTGCTTCAAGTGTTTAATATAATTTAATATCATCAATAAATTTATGGAATTTAGTGGGTTACATAGTTTGATTTTATGATGAGAACATTGAGCTGTAGAAATGTTGATTGTGTTGCTCCAAATAACAGGAATCAGTGACTTATCCCAGAAGAATAGAGTTTCTTTAATATAAAATAGTGGACCATGGGGGTCGGGCAGTGGCGCAGTGGGTTAAGCACATGTGGCGCAAAGCGCAGGGACCAGCATAAGGATCCCGGTTCAGGCCCCCGGCTCCCCACCTGCAGGGGAGTCGCTTCACAGG
This sequence comes from Erinaceus europaeus, assembly GCF_950295315.1. Lineage (NCBI taxonomy): Eukaryota > Metazoa > Chordata > Mammalia > Eulipotyphla > Erinaceidae > Erinaceus > Erinaceus europaeus. The sequence continues at coordinate 11,776,742 of NC_080163.1, forward strand.
CGGTGAAGCAGGTCTGCAGGTGTCTCTCTTTCTCTCCCCCTCTCTGTCTTCCCTTCCTCTCTCCATTTCTCTCTGTCCTATCCAACAACGAACAACATCAACAATGGCAATAATAATAACCACAAGGAGGCTACAACAACAAGGGCAACAAAAGGGGGAAAAAATGGTCTCCAGGAGCGGTGGATTCATGGTGCAGGCACCGAGCCCAGCAATAACCCTGGAGGAAAAAAAAATAGTGAACTATTTGAAGATGTGACTCATTTGAGAATTATAATTTTAAATGATACAAAGATCATTAGTGCATTCCAGAAGGTGTATCTAACAGATAATAAAATTGAGGTAAAGAATAAAATTTTTAATTGACTGATGCTAGTGATGATCATCTCCACCATTTGGGCTCAAACCCAGGATTTACCACCCTACTAGACCTATTAGACATTAATAATTGCTAATTTTAAAATTATATATTCAAAAAGAAATTCAGCAGGGGGGAAAATGGTGGCCCATTTGGTTAAGCACACACATTGCATTGTGCAAGGACCAAGGTTTATACTCTTGGTCCTCACCTGCAGGGGGAAAACCTCACTATTGGTGGTACAGGGCTGCCTGTGTCTCTCTGTCTCTTTTCTTCTCTATCTCCTCCTTCCCTCACAGTTTCTGTCTCTATTCAATAATATATAAATATAAAACTACAATTAAAAATTAAAAATAAACAAAAAATTCCTCATATATATTAAAATATTAGTAGTAAATATATCAATATATCATCATGCAGTACTAACTAGTTTCTACCAAGCTAGTTTTCTTAATACTAAATTCACCTTTAAGCAATAATTATTTTTCAAAATATTTTTATTTATTATTGGATAGAGACAGAGAAATTGAGAGGGGGTGGGGAGATAGAGACAGAGAGACAACTGCATTTCTTCTCTACGACTTGTGAAGCTTTTCCCCTGAAGGTGGGAACCAGGGGCCTGAACCCGGGTCCTTGCGCTTTGTAATATCAGCTCTTATCCAAGTGTGCCACTGCCTGGCCTGTTGTATGCTTTACATTGGGTTCTAGTTCTCCCCCACCAACAGAATTAGATCAGTCCAGTTAAATTTCACGGGCCCGCTTGGCCCCGCCCCGGAGGAACCCTGCCAGAGTTCCTGAGTTCCTGAGTTCAGTTCGAGAGGAAGAGAGAGAGGGCGAGAGGGTTCCTGAGTTCGAGAGTGCGAGAGTTTTCAGAGGGTTCCCCAGTACGAGAGTTCCTGAGTTCCAGAGTAAAAGAGGGTTCCTGAGTTCGAGAGTAAGAGAGTGCTTGTGCCGCCGCAAAGAGACAGCAGAGTTCTGTTTGGTGATTAGTTTGGTTTAGTTTATGAATCGTTGTTCCTGAATAAAGAAATACAGCTGCCCTGCCCAGCCGTTGTCTCCGAGTCTCTGTTACCCGCCCGTGAAGCCAACCTGCCGGCAAGAGCCTTCCGAATTTTAACAACACTGGCCCCTTAAGGTATAATTTTCATAAATAAGATTAATACTTATGTAATCATAGTCTCATAATAACAGGCTTATATTAAGATTCATAGATGAACAGAAAATAAGCAACCACGAAGCAAGTCTGTTTTTTTGTTTTGTTTTGTTTTTTTGGTTTTTGTGTGTTATTTCCAGGGTTATCTATGGGGCTCATTGCCTGTACTATGAATGCACTGCTCTTGAAGGCCATCTTTCTTCCATTGTTGCTGATGCCGTTGGATAGGACAGAGAGAAATTGAGAGAAGAAGAGGGAGATAGAGAGAGGGAGAGAAAGATAGACACCTGCATACCTGCTTCACTGCCTGTGAAGTGAACCCTCTGCAGGAGGGGAGCCGGGGGCTCAAACCAGGATCCTTAAGCTGTCCTTGTGCCTGGCTCCACGTGTGCTCAACCCACTGCGCTACAGCCAGACTCCCCTTCTTCTTTTAAATATATTTTACACTATTTTATTTGATGTAACAGAGGTGAGGTAAAAAGGGGATACTAGTGAGAGACAAAGAGAGAGGGGGGGAGAGAGAGAGAGACTTATAGCATTGACTTAAGTAGGTATAGCACAGCCTGGCCTCCACTTCTTCATTCATAAAGAGACACAGAGAGAAAGAGGCAAAGAAAGAGATTGAGGGAGAGCTACTCTAATATAGCACTAGAGATTTCTGCTCTGCCATAGCTGCTCCCATGCAGGACCTGGAAGAGAAGAGACACCTTGGCTCATGACAAATCCAGACACCTTGACCAGGGAGTTATTTCTCCATCCTTATATTAAGAACTTTGTAATAGAAAGGTAGGTGAGGCATAAAGGTTCTAAGCTAAGAAGAGCTTTCATTAATAGAAAAACTTTTTTTAAAATGTATAACACAACTAAATAAGCCTGTCTCTCTTAAATGCATGAAACTTAATTATATTCCTTTGATGAAGTTCACCATTCTTAATGATGAAACAATAGGAAAGAGGAAAGATCATCACAGCAATTTAAATCATTCTTCTCAAATTTAGGAGAAACTATGTTCTTTTCACGTTATTTCCTTGGCAACAACTTTAAACCCAAATATTAAAAGCCAGATTTAACATTTCCTTGTAAGGAACTTCAATGCAATTATTTTTTTTTCTGAAATTACTATTGACTATATAAAATCATTTTTATAAAAGGTCACTTCAAATTGGTCGTGTTCATTATTCAAAGGTCTGTTATTCAGATTTGAATGGAAATGACCATTTTATATTATGGTCTATATAGAATGATACATTATGTATTATTAAACTCTCAAATCTACATTCAAGAAATTTTGAAAAAAATAATGAGTAATTTGAATTTTTTTCACAAATATGAATGAATTGAAATATTGTTACCAAAAGTTTCAGTCATTTTTTTTTAACCTATGGGCATTTATATCTTTATGTGGAAAGTGTGTCACAGGTTTATAATTACCTTCTTCAAATCCATTCTCTGCTTTTATTGTATTAACAAGTAAACTAGACTGATAGAAGGAAGAATAAATTCAGATACTGAAAAACCTTGATTTCTCAACTTGCTTTTAGAGAAAACATATATGACATAGGTTTTGGTGGTAGAACTGGCAGTTTCTTTCATGTTCTTTTTTGCCCTTCTTGTATGTGATTAAGATTATTGCTGAAGTTGTTGGAACAGAAATTAACTTGAATATTAAAGGTAAGATCTGACACATGGAGGTATATTGGAACCTATGAATGCTGGTTTCAAGACACACAACCAAACTGACTACTCCACTCTACACAATTGGTTACACTGTGAAGCACTTTTCTTTCAGGTCTATGTCCCTAGAAACCAAGTCTGCTCTCATTACTGAGACATCACGAAAAATTTCAGTTCTAATTCCACATGTTTTTCATTTGTGTTACAAAGAGTCTGCATTCAGTCAAGCTCATTGCTTATGATATCTCGACAATATTTGTCTATATTTGCTTTGATTGGATGGGATTTTGGATTTTTTTTTAAAGAGTTAGGTAGCAGTAATGTAGGTAATGATTATGAAATGTCCAGTGATGAAGAGTGTAGTTTAGGGATTAAATGGAATTTGAAATGAAAATATATTCTAGTAAAGGGAGTTGGGTGGTAACACAGTGGGTTAAGCACACATGGCGTGAAGTGCAAGGACCGGAGCAGGAATCCCAGTTCGAGCCCTGGCCCACCACCTGCAGGGGGGTTGCTTCACAGGTGGTGAAGCAGGTCTGCAGGTGTCTATCTTTCTCTCTCCCTCTTTATCTTCCCCTCCTCTCTCCATTTCTCTCTGTCCCATCTAACAGCGATGACATTAATAACAACAACAATAATAACTATTACAACAACAAAGGGCAATAAAAGGGAAAATAAATAAATAAATAAAATTATATATATATACTCTAGCATGTAGAAAATTTTGGGGCCCTGGTGGTAGAGCACCTGGTTGAGCACATAGGTTACTATGTGAAAGGATTCCGGTTTGATCCCTTGGTCCCTTCCTGCAGAGGGAACACTTTACAAGTGGTAAAGCAGGACTGCAGGGTTCTCTCTGTCTCTCTCCCTCTCAAACTCCCTTTCGATTTCTGGTTGTATCTAATTAATAAATAAAGATAATAATAAATAAAAAAGAAAGTTTAACTTGCATACCAATAGTTACCAACACCACAACTTCTCTCGATAAGATATTCTTTAAAAATATATTAGTGATTTAACAATGACTAACAAGATGGTAAGATAACAGGGGTATAATTCCATACAGATATCAGCATCAGAGTTCCATGTCCCATCCTCTCTATTGGAAAGTTCACTATTCTTTATTCCTCTGGGAGTATGGACCCAAATTCTTTATGGGGTACAGGAGGTGGAAGGTCTGGCTTCTGTAGTTGCTTCTCCTTTGGACATGAACATTGGCAGGTCAATCCATACCCCCTAGCCTGTTTCTATCTTTCTGTAGTGGGGTAGACAAGTGATTCTTTTTGTAAAATTCTGGTATTTTGTTGTCCACAGTTTATCCCTTAACAGTTGGTTTCTCTCATGCTAGTTTCTTAAGACAAATTAAAAAAATATATATGCTCAGGAGTCAGGCTGTAGCACAGCGGGTTAAGCACAGGTGGCGCAAAGCGCAAGGACCAGACTAAGGATCCCAGTTCGAGCCCCCGGCTTCCCACCTGCAGGGGGGTCGCTTCACAAGCAGTGAAGCAGGTTTGCAGGTGTCTTTCTCTTCCCCTCTCTGTCTTCCCTTCCTCTCTACATTTCTCTCTGTCCTAGCCAACAACAATGACATCAATCATAACTACAACAATAAAACAACAAGGGCAACAAATGGGAATAAAAAAATCATGCTCACATCCTTTCCAATTTAGTGAGTTGTATTATAATTTTCAGAGTATATACTTCTTTCACAGGAGAGAAACGATGATACTTCTGTCTCTGTGGTACCAGGGAGTGAACATGGGACTTCATGCATGCCAATCCTGTGCTCTCCCACACAGCCACCTATCTGCAGGCTGAATATGCTTTCAATTTGTACATTTTCTACTAATTTAAAGTCCCTGTGCTCTCCTGTCATAAGATTCTTTGCATTTAAATTCATAGTAAAATGCTATATATGATTTTTATTTTTTTACTCTTTTAAAATTATTTTTTATTTTTAATATTTATTTTCCCTTTTATTGCCTTTTTATTATTGTTGATGTAGTTATTATTGTTGTTAGTCTAGCAGATGGAGACTTGTCTCAAGTGGCCTCCCCCAGGGCTCTGTTCTGGCTCCTACGCTATTTAATGTTTACATCAATGACCTCCCAGAAACTTCTTCAAGGAAGTTCATCTACGCTGATGACATCTGCTGTGCAACTCAGGCATCCAAGTTTGACATCCTCGAGGAAACACTCACGAAAGACATGTCTCTGATATCTGATTACTGTAAAAAATGGCGACTAATCCCTAGCACTGCAAAAACGGTATCATCTGTTTTCCATCTACACCATGTCTCGGCCTCGCGTGAGCTTAATGTGCAGCTTGGCAATACGAGAATCCGGCATGAAGCCCAGCCAGTCTATCTTGGCGTTACTCTCAATCGCACTCTGTCATTTCACAAACATCTCATAAAAACTGCAGCAAAGGTGGGTGTGAGGAATAACATCATTGCAAGACTGGCCAGCTCCTCATGGGGCGTGAGCGCTTCCACACTACGATCATCCTCTCTGGCATTATGCTATTCCACTGCAGAATACTGTGCCCCAGTATGGTTCCGTAGCCCCCATGTCCACTTGGTCGATTCCCAATTATATTCCTCCATGAGGATAATTTCTGGAACCATCCGTTCCACCCCGGTTCCATGTCTGCCAGTTCTTAGCAACATCGCCCCACCAGATATTCGTCGGGATGCAGCATCATCTAAGTTCATTTCCCACGTCTACGCTCGACTGGACCTGCCAATATATGCGGATATCTTCACCCACCCTGTCCAACGCTTGACGTCTCGTCACCCAATCTGGTCCCCTACGCCTACACTGAACTTCTCTGTTCCAGTCTCTTGGAAACAGAGTTGGCAGTCAGCTGAGGTAAAGAACAAACACCTCATCACAGACCCCTGCAAGCATCAACCCGGCTTTGACCTAGCACGTTATGATTGGGCCCTCCTCAATCGCTATCGAACAGGCCATGGCCGGTGCGCAGCTATGTTCCATCGCTGGGGAGCCAGAGACGACCCGAACTGCCCCTGTGGCTACAGACAGACTATGACCCACATAGTCAACGACTGCCACCTCTCCAGATTCAAAGGAGGTCTCGATACTTTACATCAGGCTCAACCTGACGCTGTTGACTGGCTACGGAAGAAGGGCAAACGCTAGAAGAAGAAGATTGTTCTTATTGATGTTGTCATTGTTAGACAGGACAGAACGAAATGGAGAGATAAGGGGAAAAAAGAAAGAGGCAGAGAAAGATAGATACCTGCAGACCTGCTTCAATTCCTGTGAAGCGACTCCCCTCCTTGCACCTCGTGCCATGTGAGCTTAACTTGCTGCGCTATTACCCGACTCCCGAAATATTTTTTTTATTTATTATTGGATAGAGACAGAGAGAAATTGAGAGGGAAGGGGGAGACAGGTAGATTAGATAGATAGATAGATGAGAGAGAGAGAGAGAGAGAGAGAGAGAGACCTTCAGTCCTGCTTCACCACTCCTGAAGCTTTCCCTCTGCTGGTGGGGACCAGGGTCTTGAACCTGGGTCATTGTGCACTGTAATGTGAGTGCTTAACCAGGTGTGCTACCACCTGACCCCCATATTTAATTTTTATATTATGCAAATCATATACTTCCTGAAAGTTTTTCTTTAACTTCTATGATGAAATTTGCTTATTCTCTTCTTGATCAGTAAAAAGAACAATACATTTTTTTTTTGTAAAGAATTAGCTTGGGGCACCTTCACCACTATTATTTACTGACCTCTCTGCTATGAATCATTTTCTCTTTGTCAAATATGTTGAACAGCGACTGACCAAATTATCTTTACCAGATACTGGTTCAAGCATGCCTATTCTCCTCTTTGTTACAGAGAAAATGATTTTCACGACTGTTGTCCCCCCAGGGGTACAATTTATTTTATTTATTTATTTAATTGATTTAATAATGATTGACAAGACTATAGGATAAGAGGGGTATAATTCCACACAATTCCCCACCACCATAGTTCTGTATCCCTTCATTGGAAGCATTTCTATTCTTTATCCCTCTGGGAGCATGGACCCAGCATTATTGTGGGGTGCAGAAGGTGTGTGTGTGGGGGGGTCTGGCTTCTGTAATTGCTTCTTTGCTGGAAATGGGCATTAGGCAGGTTGATCCATACTCCCAGTCTGTTTCTATCTTTCCCTAGTGGGAAAGGTAGGGTTCTGGGGAGGTGGGGTTCTAGGACATATTTGTGAGATCTTAACAAAGCCACAGAACCTAGATATAGGCCTGAGTCCATAAGATAGGGCACAAGTGCACATGCATTCTCTTATGGGCCTCTGCAAAACCTTACCCTCAATGTGGGTCAACAATGGTTGGGATTGCCCCAATCTCTGAAGGGAGGCTGAGTCAACCTACTCTACTGCTGGAGGAAGACAGGTCCTGCAATGAGTGCAGCCTAGACTCTCTCTAGTTATAACTATGGAATGTGAGTTTAGACTGACAGGGATGCAAAGGTTACACAGGCTCCTGTGTTGAATATGGATACCTGATCAAATCGATTTGGTTTACAATTAACAATATTTATATTCTTTTCCCATATTTGGGAGCTACTCTCCACCCAGATCCAGCTTTCTAGTCCTATTTCCAACTCTGACACCATATTCCCAGACAATACCTTTAGCCCACTGTTGATATGCTTCTAGTTCTGCTTCTGGGATCTAGTTCTGCTTCTGTTACATTGCTTGACATTGTGGTCTATTTACATGGTCTTTTCTGTTACATTGGTTTGGTCTCACTCTCCCCACCTCCGGGAGATTTGGTTTAGCCCTTGCTAGTTTTGCTCTTCTCTCCCTTCTCCCCGCTCCCTAGCCTACATACTTCCTGAGTTCCACTCTGCCACCAGAAGAGAAAGATGGAGGAGCACATTGTGTGGTGATTAGGTGTTGGACTGTTTGCCCGCTTGTGAATAAAGATTAAACTGCATTCTCAGCTCAGCAGTGTGTTTCTGGTCATCTGTTACCCGCCAGTGAAGCCAGCCCGGCAAAAATAACAGCCCACCTATATGTTAGCTGTCTGGCTCAGGAAAAAATTAATTAAGTCATGGGCCCCAGGAGAACAGGTTTATACTTTACTGAAATATGTGTTAACACACTTCACCCACAACAAAGAAATAAAAATAAAATAAAAAAGAAATGTATTGTTTTACCTCATATTCTCTTCACTTTCTTAGCAGACTGATTCCCCTTCATCACTTCTCTTGGAATTAATTTCAAATATTTGCTGAATAAACAGATGGATTCTTTACATTATTTTTTCTTTAGTTTCAACATGAAGTCTATCAGAATATTGATGTGTAAGAATCATGACTTTCTCCCTCTTGTTCAATGATGTACATAATTTTACTGTCATTTAATTTATGAAATCTATTCTATCTCACAGATTTCATAATCTAATATCATATGACTTGGATATACTTCAATTATGATATTTACCAGTAAGACTTTGGCCCTGAAAATTAATTTCATTTGAATTTACTTTAACCAATGACCTTTCCAGGATTTTAATAATTATAGTTAGTCTTTGTTCTTGATTGGCCATCACGTACAATTCTCTTCCACAAAGTATTCTCCAGTTAATAGAAACCACACATTTCCCTCTCTTACTGCGCATAGCATTTAAACCATCGTTTTTAGGGTTTAATTATTTCAGATGTCTAGATTTTTTTCAGACTACTTTATTTTAAGTTAATGAATATATGCTTGTGTGTATATGTTTAGACATTTTTATCTTAGGTAGCCCTCACAAAGCCTAGAAAGGTTGACTGCAAAATACTTAGACAAAATTAATGAATTTGATCAAATGGCAGATTTATCACTCTGAACTCCATTGCCTTATTTAAAAGCAAAGACAAAATAGGCATATATATATATATATATATATATATATATATATATATATATATTTCCCATCTCCCTCTCTCTCTCTCGCTCTCTCTCTCACTAAATTTGCCTCCAGGGTTATCACTTGAGTTTTATGCCTACCTTACAAATCCACTGCTCCTGGAGGCCATTTTCTTTCTTTTCTTTTCTTTCTTTCTTTCTTTCTTTCTTCCTTCCTTCCTTCCTTCCTTCCTTTTCTTTCTTCCTTCCTTCCTTTCTTTTTTCTTTCTCTCTCTCTCTCTCTCTTTCTTTGTTTCCTCCTTTGTTTCTTTTTTCACTGTCTTTTCATTTGATAGGACTATGAGAAACTGAGAGGGTAAGGGGTGATAGAGAGGGAAAGAGAAAGATAGAGACCTACAGAACTGCTTCACAGATTGTGAAGTGTCTCTGCTGCAGGTGGGGAACAGGAGCTCAAACCTGTATTTTGCACAGCTCCTTGCACTTGGTACTACTATGCGTGTTTAATCAGGTGCACCACTGGGCAGTCCCTTATATATTTATTTCATAATGTTGAATTGAGTATTAGTATGGTCAGAGTACTTGTAATTGTGAAAATATGATATGGAATAAGACAGTGTAATTTGAAACCATTGTTTTGTGGTTTACTAAATGTAACCTTCGATAATATACATGCTCTGACTTTCTGTTATTTCATCACTATTATACAACTCCTAGACCAATATAAGAGGATAATAATCATCATAAGTTATTAGATCAATCACCCTCGCCCTTTTCAATACTATGAAAACAATATATATCTGTGTTTGAGACTCTATAAGAAATCCAAGTAAAGCAATTTATAAATGAATGTCAGTGAATTTAGTAGATGTAAATATGAAACAATTTTAAGAAATTTATGAGGCTACATTTTTGGCTCACAGTTGGTATTCTATTAGAAATCTCAGCAAATCAATAGATTAAAAAAAAGAGGGGGTCTGTAATATGCACAATCCTTCCTTGTCAAAAACCAGAACATTGTATCAGAATTAAAATATTGGCCAGGGAAACTGACTATTCTATATGAACTCAATGATCTTCTATGGGCTATTGCAATTAAAAAAGACAATATTATTCAAGTGCCCATTAATAAGAAGGGAAAGTAAAATCACACTACTTTTCCACTTTAGACAAAGTCTCCTCTTTGACATTAAATATAACCTAGAAAATATATTTGTGTCTTAGTCAACAGGTAAAGATTTTCACAAAAGTGAAAATTTTTATCAGTGAGGATATAAAGAATAATTTTTTTAGATTTAGAAATGATTTCAGAAAAAATGTACAATTTATTTTACAATATATGCTTATATAATTGTGATTGTAGGTGTTAAATAGTAAAGCAAATCAGGCTATAAAACAAAGTAATTACAATTAAATCTTAAATATATAGCTTGCAATAGCTATTTACTCTGAATAATCAACTGCTGATTCTCTTTCTAAACTGAATATGCTTTAAAATCTCATATAAAGCATATTTTATGGCATTACATTTCATCTCTCCTATAGTGCTGGCACTTAGGATGAGACATGAGGAAAAGAAAAAAACACAAACTTTACCACAGATGTTTAAAGGTTGTTGATGGAGAAACATTTGAAAAATATTTTCAAAAGTAAATCTGCAAGTCACTGCTTAAATCAATGGATCCATTTTTATTTTTTTAAATTTTTATTTTTTATTATTTATTTACTTTCCCTTTTGTTGCCCTTATTGTTTTTTATTATTGTTGTAATTATTGTTGTTATTGATGTTGTCATTGTTAGATAGGACAGAGATAAATGGAAAGAGGAGGGGAAGATAGAGGGGGAAAGAAAGACAGACACCTGCAGACCTGCTTCACCACCTGTGAAGCGACTCCCCTGCAGGTGGGGACCCTGGGGCTCGAACTGGTATCCTTACACCCATCCTTACGCTTTGCGCCACATGTGCTTAACCCACTGTGCTACCGCCCGACTCCTCCATTTTTATTATTAAGTAGATTTGAAATGAATCAGTACAGTGTCATCAATGGTTTGAAAACATTATGAATATCTAGAGTTCCAGTCTTCCTAGAAAGAGTTCATTGTTTACTGACAACAATATATCATGATGGGAGAATTATAGATAGTGAAAAGCTTTGTCTGGGTATGGTGTACTACAGCAAAGCAAAGAATTCTGGGGGAAAGAGGCTACTGGAATGGAGAGAAAGAACTTTCAGGACCCAGTGCAAGACAGTGAGGAAGGACTTAAGTTGGTGGCGGGATTGGTGTGTAGACACCTATCAAAGTAGGAGGTGAGATATTATACCCATATGTCATCATCTGTTCTGTAAACTGTTATATCAAGACAGAAAAATATCCAAAGAAAGAAAATCAAAAAGAGAAACAAAAATGCAGATAAAAATGCTGAGTAGGATATTGAAAAGAAATTGAATATAATACCAGGTGGATGGAAATGAGAAAATAATGATTCCTAAGCATCAGAGGGGGTGATAAGTATAGGGAAACTGTGAGGATATAGTTGAGTTTGGTAGAACCTCCCATTGAAAGATAGCTGCCTGAAGAAAACAGTCTTCCTGTCAGCCTCTCTCTACCAGAGACTGAGCATGGGAGAGAAAGGCCTTCAGGTTCAGCTTTACCTGTCAGACTCTCTACCTCACAGGGACTCTGCATTTCTAATACAATAGCTTATTTCCTTGTCTTTAAACCAAATTATCTGCTTATTCAAATGCCACCAGAAGTTATCATACCTGACTCATCTTCTCTCCGCCCTCAGGACACCTCTCTGTCTGCTAGCCATTGATAACCCTATTACCTCATTCCCTAAAGGCTCTCCTGCTTACATAAATGCTATCAGAGGCCCCTTTTCTCACTTCTTTGTTCTTGCCCTTCTGAATAAGACTATAACCAAACCTCACCCTCCTGACACAAGCAAGGACCCCTACACCCATGCACATGTAAGCCTAGCTTCCTCATTTCTTAGATCACTCACCTGATAGTTTTCTCAAACCCTTATCTCTCTCTGCCCCTTTTCTGCTTTAACCATATATGGTAGAAACAAGCTATCTCCTTCTGCAACCCCTTAAAAGTCTTGCCTCTCTGATCAGTAAACTGATCATTGCTATCATCTCTTGTCACAGACACAGTCTTACTGAGTCCAGTAAGACTCAGTCCCTGGTGTCTCAGGTGACATTCTCCTATATCCCCCGTGTGTGCAACAGGGTGGGCACACCAGGAGTCTGAACCCAAGAAGAGGCCTCCCCACAAGAAGAACGGCAGTGATAGATTTGACTATAAAAACTAATATCAAGAAAATGAATTTGGATTGTAAAGGATAAGGTAAAAAAAATCTCTGTTCATAGAATATATTATTCACTATAAATAAATATCTTAATACAAAAACACCATTGGTGATAACAAGCAAGTACATGAAGGTTGCAGGGCATAAGTGTGAAACCACAATACACTTTTAATATACTGATATTGAATTAATTTTCCTCAAACTAGTAGCATCTGTATCTAGCAAACCTATGACCATCATCATACTCAATGGTTTGAAGCTCTCTGGTCAGGTACCAGACAGGACTGCCCACTATCATAATTTTTATTCATCATTGTTCTAGACGTCCTAGTCATAGCACGTAAGCAACAGAAAATAATTAGAGGAATTAATAAAGGGAAGGACAAAGTTATGCTATAACTCCTGGTGCACAATGAAATTGTACACATGTATCAATGACTATACTGTAAAACATTAACCACCTCAATCAATCAATCAATCAATCAAATTAATCAGGAAAAAAAACTCCCAGTTGTCAAATTCTCATAGAATTAAATAGAAGTAAGTCTTATTTGAGGTTTAGCAAGGTTGTTTAGTTTTAAAACATTGTATTTGTTGAAAAGAAAATATTTTATTTATTGAAAAGAGTGAAACAGAGAGGAAAGTGGGAGATAGAGATAGAGAGACAGCTCTCTGTTCTTAAATCTTCCTCCCTCTAAACACCTCAGGTGGGATCTGGGACTTGAACCCAGGTTCCTGTGCATGTTACCATATGTACTCAACTAGGATTGCCACTGCCTACCCACTAGGAGGTTATTTATTTATTTGTTTGTTTATTTATTTTAAAAAGGAGACATTAACAAAACCATAGGACAAGAGGGGTACAACTCCGTACAATTCCCACCACCAGATCTTTGTATCCCATCCCCTCCCCTGATAGCTTTCCTATTCTTTATCCCTCTGGGAGTATGGACCCAAGGTCATTGTGGAATGCAGAAGGTAGAAGGTCTGGCTTCTGTAATTGCTTCCCCCCGAAAATGGGCGTTGACTGATTGATCCATATACCAGCTTGCCTCTCTCTTTCCCTAGTAGGGTGGGTCTCTGGGATAGTGGAGCTCATTGGTGAGGTCGTCTGTCCAGGGAAGTCTGGTCGGCATTATGCTGGCATCTGGTACCTGTTGGCTGAAAAGAGAGTTAACATACAAAGCCAAACAAATTGTTTAACAATTATGGACCTAAAGGCTGGAACAGTGCAGATGAAGTGTTGGAAGGGTACTCATTGCAGACTATTGTGTACTTTTGCTTTCAAAAGTGTATGCTTTGCCCTAGTTTATGGATATTTGTGAACATATGCTCTATCTCACGGAACTTGGTCTATATCTAGGTTTTGGGACTTTGTTAGGAAGTGAACCACATGGAATGGAATTAGAGAATACTATGAAAAGAAAGGTCTCACCCGAGTAATGAAGCTGAAGAGTTGTCATTCCACAACTGAAGTCTCTGTACACAGTCTGAAGTGAAGCATGCTGAAGTGGCACTTGTTGTGTTGATTAGGTTGCGATTGGCAGATGCAATATTATTTGGTATGAATTAAGTGAAGTATGCAGGAAAGTGTGCGCCACCCTAAGGTTCCAGGACTCGGGGAAATATAGGCTCTATAGTGGAAATGTGAGGTCCCTGCTGTCTTAGGGTTTAAGAAGACAATACATAGTTATTGTTATAATCAGATTGTTTGGTAATTGGGTTAACTTTGAAAAATCCCTTTGTTAGGATTTGCTGTATAATACCTAGTATCACCATAGTCATATAAATCTCTATTTAATTAATATGAGAGTGGACAAATTGATTGTATGCCTCAAACTTTTTAAAGCACAGACTGAGTCTTTTTAATACATAGGCTGAGTCTTTGATATGTTGACTCTCTCAAAAGCCTAGACCAGGGAGAACAGAAGCAACTGGTGACACAACTAATAGTCAAAGGAGGTTATTTTTATACATACTTAAAGGAAATTTGATGCTGCTAGATATGAAATCACAGTAGCTTACAAACCCACACATTAAACGGAAGATAGGCAGAAGAGCCTAAAGAACCAATAGACAAATGAACAAGATACTTGTACAAGAATCTAGGCAGAGAATAATGTCTCCAAGATCACAATATTTTTTATTTATTTATTTTCCCTTTTATTACCCTTGTTATTTTTTATTGTTGTAGTTGTTATTGGTGTTGTCACTGTTGGATAGGGCAGAGAGAAAATGGAGAGGGGAGGGGAAGACACAGAGGGAGGAGAGAAAGACACCTGTAGACCTGCTTCACCACCTGTGAAATGACTCCCCTGCAAGTAGGAAGCCTGGAGCTCCAACCAGGAACCTTACGCCAGTCCTTGTGCTTCGCACCACATTCACTCATCCCGCTGCGCTAATGCCTGACTCCCAAGATCACAATTTTTAAGAGACAGTAATATCTCTAAAACCGAAATTTATTTTATTGATTTAATAATGATCGAAAAGACCATAGGATGAGAGGGTTACAATTCTATACAATTCTCACGATCATCCCCTCCATTGGAATATTTCCTATTCTTTATACCTCTGGGAGTATGGACACAGGGCTTTTTGGGGGTGCAGAAAGTGGAAAGTCTGGTGTTTGTAATTGCTTCTCTGCTGGACATGGGTGTTGACAGGCCAATCCACACTCCCAGCCTGTCTCCTTCTTTCCCTAGTGGGGCAGGGCTCTGGGAAGATGAGGTTCCAGGACATGTTGGTGGGGTCCTCTGCCCAGGAAAGTCAGGTTGGAGTCACGGTAACATCTGCAACTTGGTGGATAAAAAAAGTATTAGGATACTTTGCAGAGTAAATTGATTAATAATCAGGAACCTAAAGGTAAGAATATAGCAAATGAGATTTGAGGTATCCATTTTGGAAAAAGCTAGTAGGTCTATTCTAAGTATTTTCCAAGGGGCCCATGACTTCACCAATTTTTGCCTCAACCTGAGAGCTAACATGCAGGCAGGCTAAAGGAATTGTCTAAGGAGATGGTGTTAGAGCTGGAAATAGGACTAGAAAGCTGGATCAGGGCAGAGGGTAACTCCCAAAATATGGCAAAAGTATATATATATATATACATATATATATATATATACCATTAACTGCAAGACCACAATTTTATCCTACTTTTGTGGTCTCTAATACTGTCTGCATCTCAGACGTTTCTGTTCATAAATTATTCGCCTTGGTGTTATTGACTTTATGATCTCAACTAGCTTATGTGCTCAGCATCTCTAACATATATGTTAAATGGGTTCTCACATAACAACCTGATGGGGACCTTGTACAGATTAGCATCAACTGGATGTCTTTTATAAACTTAGCCTCATTGCTCTCCAGTTGGAATTTCTGTTAGTATTTTTTCAGATTAAGTTAAAAACCAAATAAAGATATAATGAAAAGAAATATCCACCCAGCCAGTGTCCCAGCAGTAGACAGTCTATTATTAGTTTACCTGAAAAGCAAGACACAATTTTCTCTGTAATATTTTTTTTCTTTCTGTTTCAAAAAGTTGTGTAAAACGTTCACAAAATTGGTGTACTGCACCAAAGTAAAAGATTCTGGGATGGGGGGGAGGACTGAGGTCCTGGAACATGGTGTCAGAGGAGGACCTAGTGGGGGTTAAATTGCCATATGGAAAACTGGGAAATGCTATGCATGTACAAACTATTGTGTTTTGCTGTCAACTATAAACCATTAATGCCCCAATAAATAAATTTGTAAAAGTTCACAAAATTATATATATTTAAAGCTTACAGTATGTTTATATTTTTATGTAGAGTTTGTTATTTGATTACAATGGTTGTTTTTTTGTGTGTATGTCTGTGTGTGTCTGTGGTAAGGATGCAGCAGGCCAAGTCTCAGCAAATTTCAAGTACAGAATAGAAACATTACGAAGTACAGACACTGTTGTGTATTAGTTCCCTTGAGTTTGTGGCTCTCTTAAGTGAAGAGAGACAGAGAGAATGCTAAAAGGTTATAAGCATTTACCTTTAAAACAAAAACCTTCAAAACATTCTGTAGCTGCCTTAAAACTCAGGTAAATCATAGGCATGATAGACTGAAATGGCAGCTGTTAAAATAATAATAGAATCCTGCAAAAGTTTTCTTTTATAGTGAAGAGCAGTGTTAAAGGAATAGAAGGGAATGTGCTGAGTAGAATTCTGACTGCAAAGGTCTATGCATATGAAAAAGATGTATGTGTATAAGTCGATTCTAAGCCTTTACACTCGCACACGCACACGCACACATACACGCACATGCACACACACACTTTCTGTAATTCATAACAAGAAACATGGTGAAAGAATGTGACTGTTTCAGGGAGCTTTCAGAAAAGTCAGTTTGAACCAGAAATACATCATTTAAAATGAATCTAGCATTAATTACAATTAAAAGAGAATTTTAACTTGATTGTGAGATGTACTGACAGCCATGTTGGGGAATTATGAAAAATGTACTCTTGAGACCACAAAAATCCTGAAAATCAACATTTCCTCAAATAAATTATTCTGATGTTTTGGGGTGGGGTAGAGTTCAAACAAGGACAGAATGGGAAAATACAAAGTACAACTTGGACTAGAGTCCATGTATTACATCAAAGCAAAGCCCTCTGGGAACAGGGGTGGCGTGGGACGGACACATTGGAGTCCAGGTAATGATGGTGTTAAAGGACCTAAGTTAGTGGTAAGAGTGGTTTACTAACATCTATAATGGTGAGACGAGAAGTTGTACACAAGAGGGCCTTGGAACATACCTAAAATAGACTTCCTTCATTCTTCCCACACAAAGACACCTAATTTCATCTGATCTATTTCTTTTTGAGTTCCTGTGTATTAAATAATTTTCCCTGCTTTATATAGTACTGCATTTCATCTACCAAGTTGGTTGATGGATATTTCTTTTCATTATATCTTTGTTTTGTTTTTAACTTAATCTGAAAAAATACTAACAGAATATGTGAATGGAAATTCTAGCTGGAGAGCAATGATGCTAAGTTTATAAAAGACATCCAGTTGATGCCAATCTGTACAAAGTCCCCATCAGATTGTTATGTGAGAACTTATTTAACATATATGTTAGAGATGCTGAGCACATAAGCTAGTTGAGATCATAAAGTCAATAACACTAAGGCAAATAATTTATGAACAGAAACGTCTGAGATGCAGACAGTATTAGAGACCACAAAAGTAGGATAAAATTGTGGTCTTGCAGTTAACAGTGTATATATATATATATATATATATATATATATATATATATATATACTTTTCCCGTATTTTGGGAGTTACTCTCTGCCCTGATCCAACTTTCTAGTCCTATTTCCAGCTCTATCACTATCTCCCTAGACAATTCCTTTAGAGTGACTGCATATTAGCACTCAGGTTGAGGCAAAAATTGGTGAAGTCATGGGCCCCTTGGAAAATACCTAGAATAGACCTACTAGCTTTTCCAAAAATGGAGACCTCAAATCTCATTTGCTATATTCTTACCTTTAGGATCCTGATTATTAATCAATTTACTCTGCAAAGTATCCTAATACTTTTTTCATCCACCAAGTTGCAGATGCTACCATGACTGCAACCTGACTTCCCTGGTCAGAAGACCCCACCAACATGTTCTGGAACCTCATCTTCCCAGAGCCCTGCCCCACTAGGGAAAGAAGGAGACAGGCTGGGAGTATGGATCAGCCTGTCATCATCTATGTCCAGCAGAGAAGCAATTACAGAAGCCAGACCTCCCACCAAGTTGCAAATGTTACCATGATTTCATCTTGACTTCCATGGGCAGATGACTTCACCAATGTGCCCTGATCCCTGTCCCATTAGGAAAGAGAGAAACAGGCCTGGAGTAAGAATCCACTTAGCAATGTCCATGTCCATCAGAGAAGCAATCACAGAAGCCAGACTTTCCACCTTCAGCAGCCCCATCTTTTGCCTTCTTAAACTCTAAGACGACAAGGAACCTTCCTCATTCTCTACAAAACCCATATTTCTCCCAGTCCTGGAACCTCTAGAGCATGATTGATTTACCTTCATGCTTCTCTTGATCCATATTATGTGCTAATAACTGCATCTGCTGATCTCAACCCAATCAATGCAGCCATGTTTTATTTGGACTGTGTCCAGAGATGCCAGGCCTGGTCTATCAACCCTTCAGCTCCAATATTCTGCCACCAAATTGCAGATGTTATCATGATACCAACCTGACTTCCCTGGGCAGACAACCTCATCACTGTGTCTTGGAACCCTACCTCCCCAGAGCCCTGACACACTAGGGAAAGACATAAACAGGTTGGGGGTATAGATCTACCTGTCAATACTTAGATCCAGCAGAGAAACAATTACAGAAGCCAGACCGGCCACCTTCTGCACCCCACAAAGATCTTGGGTACATACTCCCAGAGGGAAAAATTAGGGAACATTCCAAAGGGGGTATGGGATATGAAACTCTGATAGTGGGAATTGTACCACTCTTACCCCACAAACTTGTTGGTCATTATTAAATCAATAATAAAAAGAAAAATAAATAAGAATTTTGGTGCATCTTCCTAGAGGGATAAAAATAGAAAATTTTCTAATGGAGGGTATGAGACATGGAACTCTGGTGGTGGGAACTGTGTGGAATTATTCCCCTGTTATCTTCCAATCTTATTAATCATTGTTAAATCACTAATATATATAATGAAATTGTATCCATGTAACTCTCAAGATCCCCAACCTTCAGATCTTTTCCTTTACCCCCTTCCCCAGAGTTCTTTGCTTTGATCCAATTCAATATAATACATCCAATATTTTATTTGTGATTTCCCTTTCTAAAACGATCAGAAAAAAACCTCTAAATCTGGAAGATGAACATACACTGCTAGATGTCTACAGTACCATAACTGGAGCCAAAATAGAATCGTTCCCATTATTAAACACAGCATTAAAATATATGTATTACCTTTATCACTTTACTCCTTATTTGCAAAACTGTTTTCCTATACTTAGGAATCCAAATATTGAATAACATTATGAATTTATTAATAAATAAATTTGAAATTGAGTCTTTTGGTGCCACCTTCTGGCATGAAATATTGTATAAAAATGGTCTACATCCTGAAAACATTTCTAATAGTTAAATAGGTGAAAGTAGACAATTGTATGTGTATTATGTAAAAAAAAATTCTATATCTAGTGGATTTACTTTCATAGGTCAATAGGGGATTATGCAATTTCCTAGAACTTTATGAAGACAGAGATCAATCTGGTATGATACTGAGCATGTGCAAACCACAGAAAAAGAAAACAGTCAATAGACCAACAGGGATGCAGAGGTTACACAGGCTCCTATGCTCAGTACAAATAGACATGGGCCCTAGGTCACATCAATGGGTTTTACAGTTAATGGTATTTATATACTTTTCCCATGGATGGGAGATAACTCTTTGCTCTGATTCAGTTATCCAGTCTTATTTCCAACTCCGACACCATCTCCCCAGACAATACCTTTAGCATATCTTCATGTTAGTTGTTGGCCTCAGACAAAAATTAGTAAAGTCACAGACCTCTTGGAATATACCTAAAATAGACTTCTTAGCTTCTTTCAACATGGAGATCTCAAATCTCATCTGCTGTATTCTTACCTTCAGGTTCCTGATTATTAATCAATAACTCTGCAATATATTTTAATGATTTTCAGCTAACAAGTTGCAGATGCTACCATGACACCATCCTGACTTCCCTGGGCAGATGACCTCACTGATATGTCCTGGAACCCCACCTCCCCAGACCTCTACCCCATTTGGGAAAGACAGAAACTGGCTGGGGGTATGGATCAACCGGCCCATGTCCAGCAGAGAAGCATCTACAGAAGCCAGACCTTCTACCCGCTGCATCCCATAAAGAACTTTGGTCCATATTCCCAGAGGGTTAAAGAATAGGGAGGCTTCCAATGGAGGCGGTGGGACAGGGAACTCTGGTGGTGGGAATTGTATGTAATTGTATCCCTTTTATCACACAATCCTGTCAATCATTATTAAATCACTAATAAAATTAAATTAACAGCAAGGAAATGAAATTCCAATCAAATAAACATCATGATTCTCCTACTGACTCTATTGATTGGCTATTAACAATGAGTTTACTCTATTTTTTTTAGCAATCAAACTCAAGATCTAGTAATCTTAATTGTGTTACGTATTTGAGTCACTAATTTTTTTTTTTTGCAAATTGCTTCATGACACTCAAATCAAGTTATTCCCATATATCATTTACTGCATAAAACTTGATAATATCTTATTTTTTATTTTATTAGCTGCACATCTCTCTGCTATTTCTAGATGAACAGGTAAAGTGTGATCTAATGATGGTGACCTATTTTGGTGGGGAGAACCATTAACTTTTCACGCTATGACAGCTAGAATTTAAAATCAAAACTAGTGTATTCTGAATGAAACCCCCTTGGGTCATGCTGCTCTTATTACGCAAATTTTACAGTGAATCTCACCATTCCGTTAGGGAACTAAAATGGAAACTTGAGCACAAGCAATGTTTGAGCTTATTATTTTCATTTTTGTCATCATGATTACTTTCAATAGTAAGGGATTACCATGTGCTGGGGGGCTTCATTTTGATATATTTGAAAAAGAAGTCATTCAGTCTTCTCTTTGAAAATTTGGAAGTTCACTTTTTCCCAATTCCTTTACATTGTCAGGTAGTCTCCCAGATCTATCTTCCTTCCTTCCTTCCTTCCTTCCTTCCTTCCTTTCTTTCTTTCTTTCTTTCTTTCTTTCTTTCTTTCTTTCTTTCTTTCTTTCTTTCTTTCTTTCTTTTGGATTCAGTTAGGAAATAACAAAAACCCACTGGAATGTACTGTGGGATTCTGCAGAGGTTACTCTATACACTATAAAAGCCATCAAGATGCTTTCTTCTTTACAAGGGAAGAGGGACAAACACCAGAAGGTCCCCTTTTGTCATAGTAACATCTGCATAGTATTGGAACTTGAACTTCAGTTGTATTCATGATCCAGCAAGCACTCTATCAGATGAGCTATCTCTCTAACCATGGGAAATAAATTGTGATATGCTAAAAAGCCTATATTTTCCAATAACAAGCCATTTAAATATTGAAGCTCTTCTGCATCTAATTGAAAATTCACCCTGTACTACTCAGCTATAAAAAATGGTGACTTCACCATTTTCAGCTGATCTTGGATGGACCTTGAAAAATTCATGTTAAGTGAAATAAGTCAGAAACAGAAGGATGAATATGGGATGATCTCACTCTCTGGAAGAAGTTGAAAAACAAGATCAGAAGAAAAAACACAAGTAGAACCTAAACTGGAATTGGCATATTGCACCAAAGTAAAAGACTCTGGGGTGTGGGGGGTTACAGGTCCAAAAAAGATGATAGAGGACCTAGCGGGTTGTACTGTTATATGGAAAACTGGCAAATATTATGCATGCAAAAACTATTGTATTTACTGTAGAATGTAAAACATTAATTCCATAATAAAGAAATTTTTAAAAAATCACCCTGCTTTGACCCAGCATTTTGATGATATGTAATATTGGCACATTTCTTTTTATTTTTTTTAATTTATTTTTAATTTTTTATTTTTTATATTTATTTTATTTATTTATTCCCTTTTGTTGCCCTTGTTGTTTTATTGTTGTAGTTATTATTGTTGTTGTTGTTGTTGGATAGGACAGAGAGAAATGGAGAGAGGAGGGGAAGACAAAGAGGGAGAGAGAAAGATAGACACCTGCAGACCTGCTTCACCGCCTGTGAAGCGACTCCTCTGCAGGTGGGGAGCCGGGGTTCGAACCGGGATCCTTATGCTGGTCCTTGTGCTTTGCGCCACCTGCGCTTAACCCGCTGCGCTACAGCCCGACTCCCACATTTCTTTTTAATATGTTATTAATAGTCTGCTCTAAATATAAATGTGTTAATGAGGATAAGAAAGGCATTTCATCTGGAGAAAATTCCTAAAATTAACTTTTTGTTTGACCTTGAGAAATCTTTTAACTTACCCCATGTGTGAAATAAGGGGTTTTGAGTTGATAACCTTTTTAATCTTATCATCTCTGAAATTCTAGAGTATTTGTTTCTGCAGTCAAGATAATATGAGCATAATTTAACATTACTGTATTAATTTATTTTATTCTGGAGACCAGAGGAGAATCAGTGGATAAAAAAGTAAGTGAAATGAACTAAACATGGTTTATTATAGGAATCTCATTTTTGTCAAAATAATACCATTAGTGTCTTAAGGGTTCCAAAAAGAAGTCAATCATGCCAGTTAACTGTCTCACTGCCAACTTTTCTGTGGAAACCATTAATAGGAATTAACAGGATTATAGAGGTGAAAAAGGACTAGGCAGTGGTACATCTGATTAAGTGCACACACTATAGAACACAAGGACCTGGTTTCTAGCCCCTGAGTTCCCCCATCCCCAGCAGGGAGAAAGCTTCACAAGTGGTGAAATAGAGCTGCAGACATCTCTATGTTTCTTTCCTTTTTCTACATTTTCTTCCCCTCTCAAATTCTTTCCAACAGTAAATAAATAAATTTTTTTTTTAATTTTTTATTTAAGAAAGGATTAGTGAACAAAAACATAAGGTAGGAGGGATACAACTCCACACAATTCCCACCGCCCAATCCCCATAACCCACCCCCTCCCCTGATAGCTTTCCCATTCTCTAGCCCTCTGGGAGCATGGACCCAGGGTCGTTGAGGGTTGCAGAAGGTAGAAGGTCTGGCTTCTGTCATTGCTTCCCCGCTGAACATGGGCGTTGACTGGTCGGTCCATACCCCCAGTCTGCCTCTCTCTTTCCCTAGTAAGGTGTGTCTCTGGGGAAGCTGCGCTCCAGGACACATTGGTGGGGTCTTCAATCCAGGGAAGCCTTGCCAGCATCCTGGTGGCATCTGGAACCTGGTGATTGAAAAGAGAGTTAACATATGAAGCCAAACAGTTTGTTGAGCAATCATGGATCCCAAGCTTGGAATAGTGAATAGTGGAGAGGAAGTGTTAGGGAGGTACTCACTGCAAACTCTAGTGTAATCCTGCTTTCAGGTATATATTTTGCAGTAGTTTATGGATACGTGTGCACATAAGCTCTCTCTCACAGAAACTGGTGTATATCTAGGTTGTGGGACTTTGTTAGAAAGTGAACTACCTGAGATGAAATTAGAGTGTACTATTAAAGGAAAGGTCTCACCCGAGTAATGAAGCTGAAGGGTTGTCATTCCACACGTGAAGTCTCTGGATACAGTCTGAGGTGAAGCATGTTGAGGTGGCAATCGTTGCTTTGGTTAGGTTGTGATCGGCGGATGCAATATTATTTGGTTTGGATTGGGAGATGCATACGGGAAAGTGGGCCCTATCCAAGGGACAGAGCTAGAAGGAATTATATTAAGTGAACTAAGTCAGAAAGATAAAGATGAGTATGGGATGATCCCACTCATCAACAGAAGCTGACTTATAAGATCTGAAAGGGAAACTAAAAGCAGGACCTGATCAAATTGTAAGTAGGGCACCAAAGTAAAAACCCAGTGGTGAGGGGTAGACATGTAGCTTCCTGGGCCAGTGGGGGGTGGGAGTGGGTGGGAGGGATGGGTCACAGTCCTTTGGTGGTGGGAATGGTGTTTATGTACACTCCTAGCAAAATGTAGACATATAAATCAGTAGTTAATTAATATGAGAGGGGGAAATCAATTGCATGTCTCAAAGTTTCTCAAAAGACAAACTGAATCTTTTTAATATATAGGCTATGTATTTGATATGCGGACTCTCTCAAAAGCCTAGACCAAGTAGATTAGAAGCATCCAATAGCACAGCTATATACAAGATACTGGGTACTGTACAGCAAACCATAACAAAGGGACTTTTCAAAGTTAACCCAATTAACAAATAATGTGATGATAATATTAACTATCGATTGTCTTTTTGAACCCTAAGACAGCAGGAACCTCACATCTTCACTATAGAGCCCCTACTTCCCCCAGTCCTGGAATAAATAAATTTTAACACACACACACACACACACACACACACACACACACACACACACACACACACACACACTAGGGGTGGGAAAGGGAGATAGTTGATTTTTTAAAAAAGATATTTTTGTTGCTGGAAAAAGGACCAGAAATCTGGATCAAGGAATCTGATCTAATATGGGAAAGGGGTATAAATATTGTTGACTGTAAACCCCATAGATTTGACATCATCTCTCCAGACAATAACTTGGATCCACACGCATATCAGATTTCAGACTCAGGGGAGAAAAGAAAAAAAAAAAAAAAACTAGTATAGCCACAGGCCCTTTGGAATATAACTAAAATATGCCTAATAGCTATCTACAAAATGGAGGACCCCCAATTCCAACTCTTTATCTGCACTATTCCAGCCTTTATGTTCATGATTGGTCAACAATTTGTTTGGCTTTGTATATTAACTCTCTTTTCAGCCACCAGGTTCCAGAAGCTAACATGATGCCAACCAGATATCCCTGGACAGACAACCCCATCACTGTGTCCTGGAGCTTGACTTCCCCTGAGCTCTTCCCCACTAGGGAAAGAGAGAGGCAGGCTGGGAGTATGGATCAACCTGTCAATGCCTATGTTCAGCAGGGAAGCAATTACAGAAGCCAGACCTTCCACCTTCTGCATCCCAAGATGGCCTTGGATCCATACTCCCTGAGGGTTAAAGAATAGGAAAGCTCTCAGGGGAGGGGATAGGATACAGAATTTTGGTGGTGGGAATTGTGTAGAGTTGTACTCCACTTATCCTATGGTTTTGTCAATATTTCCTTTTTATAAATTAAAAAAAGAAAAGAAAAGTAGAGCTGCTCATCATAAAATGTATATCAAGAACATGGACCACAAGAAGAACAGGGGTTGATGCAGAAACATTGTTTTCAGTTTCAGTATCACTTTGCTGAGAAAACATAAATTTTACAAGATTGTTATTGTCACAAGGGTCTATTTTCACTTTACCCCCAAGATGGCTACCAGTATATCTCACCCTCCACCAAGCCATCATATTGTTTCACCATAGGGACTTAGGTCCCCACACTCCCCTTAGTGCTCTGTCCTCCCACTTCTAAACCCCTGGATCTTCTACAAAGGTCCATTGAGGTTTCATCCTATATTGTCCCATGTGCTTTGTTCTTAGATCCCTACTCTAAGTGAGATAATCCAATAACTATGTTGGTCCTTATGTACTAAACAAGACCTCTAGCATTCTATGTTCGTACAGAAAGGAGAGATATATTTTTTTTAATTTTTAAAAAAATATTTATTTTATTTATTTATTCCCTTTTGTTGCCCTTGTTGTTTTATTGTTGTAGTTATTATTGTTGTTGGATAGGACAGAGAGAAATGGAGAGAGGAGGGGAAGACAGAGAGGAGGAGAGAAAGATAGACACCTGCAGACCTGCTTCACCACCTGTGAAGCGACTCCCCTGCAGGTGGGGAGCCGGGGTTCGAACCGGGATCCTTATGCCTGTCCTCGTGCTTTGTGCCACCTGCGCTTAACCCGCTGCGCTACAGCCCGACTCCCAGGAGAAATAATTTTCATAAGGACTGTTAGAAACTGGGTTGAATCACTGCAAGATATACCCTATTGACTAGAATGTAAGTAAGATAAGACAGAACGAAGATAAGAAATTTTAGCTGTTTGAACTCTGAACTCTTGGATGTTTAGAAACTACTCACGAGTGACTTCAAAAATTCCTTTTTTCCCCCTTTTTTATTGAGGCACTAATGGTTTACAGTAAATACAGTTTTTAATACATATGTAAAATGTCTCAGTTTCCTCCAGGATACCTTCACCCCCAGTGTAGGTTCTCTATCACAAACTAGGACCTATAAGTTTGTCCTCCACACTGTAAGAGTCCTTTACTTTGGTGCAACACACCAAACTTAGTCCAAGTTCTTCTATTTTGTGTTTCCACTTTCTGTTTTTTTTTTCCTCAACTTCTTTCCAGGAGTGAGATCACTCCATATCCATCCTTCTCTTTCTGGCTTATCTCACCTAATATGGTTCCTTCAAACTCCATCCAAAATGAGGTGAAGAAAGTGAATTTATAACAGCCAAAACCTGGAAGCAACCTAGGTGTCCGACAACAGGTGTGTGGATAAGAAAGTTGTGATATATATAATGGAATTCTAAAAGATGTTATTTGTGCAATTCAGAGTGTCACACCCATTTGCCAGAGTGATGCCCTAGTTCCTTCTTTCACATAACATCATATATATATATATACACACACACAAATATATATATATG
The DNA here is from genome assembly GCF_950295315.1 of Erinaceus europaeus. Lineage (NCBI taxonomy): Eukaryota > Metazoa > Chordata > Mammalia > Eulipotyphla > Erinaceidae > Erinaceus > Erinaceus europaeus. The sequence goes on from NC_080163.1 coordinate 11,803,425, forward strand.
ATTTTTCATATATATAAACATATTGTAAGTACAGTAGTCTCTAAGTATGTCTAACAACTAACTTGAATTTGTCGGAACATAGGACTTCAGAGACAAAGGATCTTTGACTTGTCTTATAGAAGATGTATCTTTGTTCTTTATTATTACATAATTTTTATTTAACTCACTGGTTATTATTGGATCCAGTATATTATGACCCAATCAAAGAGTACATAAGGGCTAGGCTACATACATGCATATATATTCACATGTATATGTATATATAACCTACTGATAGGCAGTTTAGCAATTAAATGTTCAGACTGATTGATTAGATATAAATTTGTTTTGCTGACCATAGATCTTTAGAATTGCTTATTTTACTGTATTAAAATAATGTTTATCTCCAAAGGACAAAAATTGCAATATTTTTTTCTAAAGTGACTTTATAACATTAGACACCTTCAATCAATAGTGAATAAAGTGAGTTAACTACTTTCTCCTAGGCAATGCGTGGGGAGCTTCATCCTCAGTCAATAGCGAAAAGATGTACAGACAATTTTTTTTGCTCCATTTTCAAGTAATTTCCACATAATAATATCCACTAAAAGAAGTATAGGTTTCCTTCTAAAAAATCTAGTGTTTGGAGTGGATCTGCTTATCTGCTATCAGAAACCCAGATTCAGGAGTCATTCTTAGCTCTTGGCATGTAAATGGGCAGTTTAGGAAGAATGTTTAAGCAATTTCAGTCTTGATTTTTTTTTTTTTGTATGTCAGAAGATGACTGAAGAGAAAATAAATGTTGTAGTCCAGATTACTATGAGGTATGGGTTCTTATAAAGCATTGACTAAATAGTAGCTAGAATAATTATTGCAATATTTATGTATCTATCTTCTGAGATTGGATTATTAGAAGAACTAACCAGAGTTAGGGCTTCTATGAATAATGAAGAAAAAACACTGATAAAAACATGGCTATATTCTCCATTTCAGTTGATGCATTTATGAAGTTAAATGGTTTCAACTATTGATTCCAAACTATCTACACTAGCAGAAAGGCCATTCTCAGTAGCAAAATTTATGCACGTGCAAATACATACAAAAGCATTTAAAACCCCACCTCCACTTTGAAGAATAAGATAGGCACTGCAAATTTTGACAATACATATTTTTAATCAAACATCAGATGTGCTTTTGAGTGCCTCTTTTTTGTTACATTTTAATGGTTTCACATCTGTGGCTTATTAAACATGTTGTACGTACAGTAGTCTAAGTATTTCTAACAGCTAACTTGAATTGTTTTTGTGGGTAGATAGATAAGACTTCAGAGATAAAGGATCTCTGATTTGTCTTAGAAAAGAAAATATGTGGAAGTCAGGCAGTTGCTCAGCTGGTTAAGTGCATGTGGTGCAAAGCTCAAGGACCTGAGTAAGGAACCCGGTTCGAGCCCCTGGCTCCCCACCTGCAGGGGAGTCGCTTCACAGGTGGTGAAGCAGGTCTGCAGGTGTCTATCTTCTTTTCCCCCTCTCTGTCTTCCACTCCTCTCTCCATTTCTCTCTGTCCTATCCAACAACAATGGCATCAATAACAACAATAATAACTACAATAGCAAAACAACAAGGGCAACAAAAGGGAATAAATATTTGAAGAAAAGAAAAGTTGCGCCTGTTTTTTATCTTTACATAAATGTTTCCCCTTTTCCTTCTTTTGCCCAAGTAATACTGACTATGTATTTTCTAGAAAAAGGAAACATCTCACAAATACACTACGTGTGCTTTCTACTTTCCCTTTCTTTGCATATTTTCAAATTTCAATTATGAGTTCAGAATTCATTCATGAGTATTAAGTTTGTTTAAATGAACAATATTTGGTACTAATGCTCATACATCCTTTAGAAAGACAATAAGTTAAATGAACTCCATAAAAATGCTTCTATGAAGGATGTTTGACTTAGTACAGGTCATCTTAACGTTTACTCGGAGGTCAGTCTGTGAACTATCCCTTGTTATATACACTAGTGAGTCACATTCCTTCATTAAGCACTACCACGGGGGTGTTTTTGAATTCCCCAAGTAATGCTTACTCGAGATTATAAAAGTATAAAGTAACATCAGTTTTAAAATAATTTTAGTTGAATACAAGCATTGGAAATCTTTTCCACTCATTAAACCACAAGCAAATATTAATTTTAGACCTTGAAATAGGCAGTTATCAATAGTATTTTCAGAGTGACAAGTGTAAGAAGATAACTTACATTCTTATGATGTCCCCTAATTTATAAAGTGGATCCACATTTATTTTGCATTGAATTATTAATGAAACAGAGCTTTTAATAAATCACCTAAATGTTAACTCTGTTTTCAATTTGACATATAAAATCATCCACTAAAATAATCTGGAAAGAATAAGAATGACACATAACAGCAAATTTTTTAAAAATATATTTTGAGGTTCTGTAATATACATTTTATGTTTGAAAGTACACGATTAATTTTAGAAATTTAACCATTTTTAAAAGAGAGAAAGTTCAGAAGGGGTTACCATAAACATTGATTTCTTTGTCAGTGCTTCTGAAAATAAACCAATGAATTTCACCTGAAACTGTAAGTTAATTTTTTTTTTCTTTCCCACCAGAGTTATTGTTGACGTTAGGTGCTTGCACAATGAATCCATCACCTCTGGCACTGTTCTACCACTTGTGAATCTTTCCCATTATGTACTTTATCTTTTAAACTCTTGTTTTGCAAATTATATAAAGGTAAAACTACATGGATGATCTTTCTCCTTTTTATCATTTTATGGAGGGAAATAGTGGTTTATGGGACACTTGTCACATGAATACAGTTTTGTATATCCACACCATAGGCATCTCTGAACCACACTCATCCACCACTCATTAATGTCTTCCTCCACTATCTTGTACTGAGTCCAAAATAGCATCTCAAACCCTCCAGACACCCCTTTTTAGTCTCTGTGTCTGCCATAGTAGACCACAGATAGCTTACTTACACCATTTTCAGATTTTTTTCCTTCAAATTCACCTGTGAGTGAGATTATCTGGTATCCATCTCTTTCTGTCTTATCTCATTTAACATGATTCTATTCAACATTTAGCAAAAAATATATATTTTGCCTTTTTTATAGCTGAGTAGTATTCTAGCTTTTCATCATTCTTCTTCCCATTTTTCTCCTTCTTCTACTAGTACTTTTTCTTCTTCCTTCTTCTTTGTCTTCATCTCCTTCTATTCCTCCTCCTTTCTTCTTCTTCTTCTCCTTCTCCTCCTCCTCCTCCTCCTCCTCCTCCTCCTCCTCCTCCTCCTCCTCCTCCTCCTTCTCCTTCTTTTTCTTGTCTGGTGTTTAAAAATATTCTCTTATTTGGTAGGTGTCTTTTTTCCTTTAGTTAGCTTGATGATGGGTCCTTCTGCTGTGGAGAAGCTTTCCAGTTTAATGTAATCCCATTCATTTATTTTTGCTTTTGTTTTCATTGCTATTGGACTTGAGTCTCTGACAACATTTCCGAAGTGAACATCAGCTAGAAGGTCAGACATTCCTCTGTTGTCTTTGTTCCCAGTCTCTCTATTTCTCTTACAGCTCTATGAATTCTCACTGAGATTGTTGACAGTTTTTTAATTAGTTTATTAAGAAAAACTTGTTACAAATATTTTTTTCTATCTGTGATAGTTAATAAAATCCCTCCTTGGTTAAATCAACTTTACTTGACTTTGAGACCCTGCAATACATGATACAGACCATTATACATCCTCCCAGTACATAATTGTGTCAAATTAGTTTTATTTTGGATTACGACACACTTTGTATGTAAAGCATAACATCATCTAACTTCTACTCTCAATCCAAGTCTTACTACAATGATATACCAAAAAAAATTTTGTTGATATCACAGAGATTTAGAATCTTTAAAGATATATATTTTGTTATATTACATAAAAAAACTAGTATAGCCACAGGTCCTTTGGAATATAATTAAAATATGCCTACTAGCTATCTATAAAATGGACACCCCCCAACTCTTCATCTGCACTATTCCAGCCTTTAAGTTCATGATTGGTAAACAATTTGTTTGGCTTTGTATGTTAGCACTCTTTTCAGACATCAGGTTCCAGATGCCATGATGCCAACCAGGCTTCCCTGGACAGACAACCCCACCAATGTGTCCTGGAGCTCCACTTCCCCAGGGCCCTTCCCCACTAGGGAAAGAGAGAAGCAGTCTGGGAATATGGATCTACCTGTCAAAGCCCATGTTCAGCGGGGAAGCAATTACAGAAGCCAGACCTTCCACCTTCGGCATCCCACAATTACCTTGGGTCCATACTCTCAGAAGGTTAAAGAATAGGGAAACTATCACAGGAGGGGATGGGATACCAAGATCTGATGGTGGGAATTGTGTGGAGTTGTACCCCTCTTATCCTATGGTTTTGTCAATGTTTCCTTTTTATAAATAAAAAAAATGATATTAGATAAAGTATCAAGATACATATAGGTTTGGCTTTTCTAGAATGTAGTCTGCATCTAGCAAAGAGTTTTGTCTAAAACTTTGTGATGTGATTTCTAATATATATATATATTCAAAGTTCTGTCAGCATTCTACATCTGTGAAGCAGAAAGGGAGGATGCAAGTTCTTGAGTGCACTTGCAGTGGAATGTAACAATTCGGTGAGATAAACAAAACAAAACTAAGAGCAATATATAATGTTTTATTGGACTGTGACTGGCACCTGGAATATAGATATATGAGTTTCTGCAGACTGTTGGGGCTTCCCTACTGAATACATTGTGCTCTTATTTCCAAGCAAGCAGTAAAAACATGAATATATGAACATTGTAGTAAGCAAAATTAAAAAAAAAAAACACCAAGACACTCCAAAACTGGTTATTCTATGAAATTAGTAAATTATCTATCACATTGGAAAACAGAAACCAGTGAGATGAAAATAAAATCTCCAAATCGAAATCTAATTTTTAATAAATAAGAAAATTTGTTTAATATAAATTATCATTTTCTGTTAAGTTTAGATAATGCTAGATTGTATGATTTTAAAAGTTACTGTACTTATCTATTATATATTGTCCTGCTATCCCTTAGTAATGCGTAGTAAAACACCCTTTATGGAAAGGAAGAAGAAGCTGTGTGACCTACCTGTGAAGAGTAATTTTTAAGGAAGTACATGATTTTTGTGGTTATTTTCAGAGTTTTTATGGTTCTGAGGAGCACATGAAGTATGGAATTATAAGATTAAATATTTAAATGAGTTCCATAACATTGAAGTTGCCAGAATTTCTTTTTTAATTTTTTTAAAATTATTTATTGGATAGAAACAGCCATAAATTGAGAGGGAAGGGGGAGATAGAGTGGTAGCAAGAAGGAAAGAAACCTGAAAACCTGCTTCACCACTAGAGGAAGATTTTCCCCTGCAGCTGGGGACAGGGACTTTGAATTTGGGTCCTTGAGCATTGTAATATGTGAGCTTAACCAGATGTGCCACCGTTACATGTTGTGACAAATATTTTGTTCCCAGCTGTTTCCTTCAACTATGTATTTTTTAAATATATTTTTCTCATATATGGGAGATACTCTCATCCCTGATCCAACTTTCTAGCCCTTTATCCAGCCATGACATCATCTCCCCAGACAATAACCTGGGTCCATCTGCCTATCAGATGTCAGGTTCAGGCAAAAAATAGTCCTTTGGAATATATCTAAAATAGACCTACTAGCTATTTATAAATGGAGACTCCCAAATATTCATGTGCAATATTCCAGCCTTTAGGTTCATGATTAATCAACAATGTGTATGGCTTTATATGTTAATTCTTTTTCAGCCACCAGGTTCCAGATGCTACCATGATGCCAGCCAGACTTCCCTGGGCAGATGGCAATGTGTCCTGGAGTTCCACTTCCCCAGAGCCCTGCCCCACTAGGGAAAGAGAGAGACAAGCTGGGAGTATGGATTGACCTCTCAATGCCCATGTTCAGGGGGGAAGCAATTACAGAAGCCAGATCTTCCACCTCCTGTATCCCATAATGACCTTGGGTCCATACTCCCATGGGTTTAAGGAATAGGAAAGCTATGAGGGGAGGGGATGGGATTTGGAGCTCTGGTGGTGGGAATTGTACCCATCTTATCCTATGGTCTTGTCAGTGTTTTCATTTTATAAATTAATTAATTAAAATTTTCCATATTGATGTGTGTGTGTGTCTCCAGCACTTTGGTCCCAAGCAATTTCACTCATTTAGGTCACTTTTTTATTGAAAGAGAGAGAAAGAGAGATGTCAGAGCACCAGAATCTTCTGTAACACTACCTCCCATGTGGTAACAGAACTTAAATGTGGGCCAGACATATAGAAAGTCAAGAGCCTAACCAAGTGAATAATTTCTCCAGGCCTGACTGTACAATTATGTGGATTGCAATTCATTCTATAGATTCAATTAATTATTAAAAATAAAAGTTTAAGATATTTTCTATATATATACAATGATTTGTACATTTATATACAAAATAAATGAAATATTGCAAATAAAGATTATAATGGCAGTGCTTGCAAGGAGGTTCGATTTACAGGCGGTGAAGCAGATCTGCAGGTGAAAAAAAAAAGATTTTGATTAATAAGTTAAAAATTAAAAGTTGTTTTGAAAATGGTTAACTCACCCCCCCCAAGCATATGTACTAGGGAAAAGCCACAATATTATCCCTTTACATAGCCAATGGGTATTTAGAGGAACCACTGGAAATTTAGAATTGTATATATAATTCACATAAATCTTGAAATTCCAAAAGAGTTAAAAGTAAATGCTTAGGCTTCAGTTTTGTAAGCTTAGTTTTTTTTTTTTTTTTCCAGTAAGTGAACAACAGTCAAAACTCAAAATGAATTGTCTATTTGGATGTCAAATTCAATTCAGCATAGTGTTTTCTACAAGAATTTGATTCTGCTTCTTAAAAAAAAAAAGAAAGAAAGAAAAGAAAAGAAAAAGTCCCTTTCTTACATAAAACACTAGGCTACTTGGTTTCTTTGTTTTCATGTTTGAGGCATTTCATGGCCGATGTATTGGATCCCTTTATTTGCTCTCCACTTCCTGTCCCTTCTCCCATCCTCCCCACCCTCCAGTGAGCAGCCAATGGATATTCAGTTTGCGTGAGGTGGGAGGGTTGTGTAGATGGGGCCCTGTACCTACTGTCCTGTGTCTATATCATAGTCCAGTCTGCGGCTTCCTAGGTTGTCTTCGTCTATTGTCCCTGACATGTCGGCACTGCGTTCATTTGCAAATTCATTGGATTATCCAAATCGATGAACATTTTCTCCTTCAACTTGTTCTGCTCTAATTTTTTTAAGAACTATTCTAATTGGACTAGTGTTTGAAGTGAGCAAAGAAAAAAAACGTCTTTATTCTGTCCTTCATCCTTAGTCTCCCATTAACTGTTGTTAAGTTGTAACTGAAATATTTATTCCATTCAAAAATGCTATATATCTACCAGGGATCATTCTATCAAAGCAAATCCAAACTGTACTGTAGAGAAAAGGACTTCCCTGCTGTAGTTTAGGAAGCAGGAGTGCTGGAGGAAGAAGCAATGCTTGTGCAATGTCCTTAACTGATTTTGCAACCAAAAATTACTCATAGATGACTTCTACTTGCCCTTTTCTCATAATTTATATAGATCATTTAAATCAAGAAGACACCATGTTTATCTGATATAATTCATTGTCTTTTTAAAGGTAGTGTTGGAAGTTTTTTTTTTTCTTTTTTTTTACATTTTGAAAAAATTCAATTAAAATCATGACATTCCTAAACTAAGATATTACCATATCAGCTTTATTAATCTAAAGTTTATATGACCAGGAAGGTAGGGCACTGAGTAGGTGTTAGACTTTCAAGCATGAGGTCCTGAGTTGGATTCCAAGAAGGGCATGTGCCAGAGTATTGCTCTAGTTCTCCTTTAATAAGTTAAATAAATCAATCCTTTTTGTAAAGTTCATGAGATGAGTGTAAAATTAAATATATATATACATTAGAAAACCAATCTGAAACTTTTATATAAACATATGAACAAATTTCAGTAAAAATAATTTTAAGAACAGTATATAGGTGATATAAATTTAGGAAACATACAATTTATATATTATCTAATGTAATTGTCTTGCAGATAGTAGCAAGCATGTCTCATACAACAACAACTACAATTACAAAAACAGTCTACAGATATAAAGTAAGGCAATTTTAACATTGAAATACACAGAATTAGTTTTAGTACGAAAACATTCTGCAGTAAACAGACTTTTTTCCTCTGAAAATGTGTCTTGAGCAGTATGATCACTTTAAGATAAATTACAAGAGTGTTTTGAGAAACAATTTTTGTGTTATTGCAAATAGTTGCTGGGATAGCCTGAGGGTGTTTCTTCCTGACCAAGTGCTCTCTGGGTTGGAGAGAACTTGACTGGAGCCAACCTAGGCTGCTGCATGGGAGAAGGATTAGGAACTCATGCCGGGCTAGCATTGCAGGAGACTCTGGGACTCTCGGAGCTGGAAGGCAATCCCATGTGTTTTTAATCAGAAGAGCAGCTGTATTTATACTCGCCAAGAAGGAAATAGTAGGATGGAAAACAGGATGTGACGTAGAGAGGGTGGAGTGAAAAAAGAGTGCAAACCAGTGGTGGAAAACAGGGTGTGACTAGGAGAAAGGGCGGAACAAAAAGAGAGTGCAAACCAGTGGGGTTAAACCAGTGCCCTGCAGGCAAGGCAGTTCTCAGGTAAAACAGTGATTATGTAAATAGACCACAGTGTTAAGCAGGGGGGAGCTGGCGTACTGCCCAACAAATAGTAAGGAAAAACAGTGTTCCTGGCACCTCATCTGCATTGATGCTTCTTTTATGACTTAATTAAAATGTGTTAATTGAACATAATGTGTATCCATTGAGAAAACTGACTGTTCTAACATACGTGGATCACATTATTTACATCTGAGTTTAAACAAACAACTAAAAAAATATTATTTTTAAATAAGGTACTGGGATTTAGTATTTTTCTGGATATTACTATGAAGACAAGTACCATAATTTTCTCAAAGACATTTTTTAAAAGATATATTTATTAATGAGAAGAAGAAAGAAACGATGTATTTTTTAATGAGAAGAAGAAAGAGAATCAGAATATCATGTGACATTATGGGTTGAACATGGGACCTCAAGCTTAAGCATCTAATATTTTATCTGGCATACCCCCTTCTGTGCCAAAAATCTTTAATTTTTACTTAGGTGATTTACAGGTCCTGGTGATTACTGATAATGCTAGAGATATTTCTGTATGTCTCCTTGTGTGAATGCATGTAACTTAAAAAATTTAATCATAGTTATTTATTGGATAATGACAGCCAGAAATTGAGAGTGAAGAGCGAGGGAGGGAGGGAGGGAGGGAGAGAGAGAGAGAGAGAGAGAGAGAGAGAGAGAGAAAGAGAAACTCAGAGCCTTTATTCACATGATGTTAGCAGGTTCACCTAAGCAGAGAGGCCAAGCCAAACCCATAAGATTATCTTATAATCACTCAAGCCCCCCCTTACCTCCTTGCTAAGTCACACCCACACCTATTACCACTCCCATTTCCTGTGCATCAATTTCCTTCCCCCAGGCACATAGGTGTGTCTGGGGGAACACAAGTACTGGTGTGTTGCATCAGTGTTTGTGTTCCCCTAGGTACTTCCTGTCATTTCTGACCTCAACATTGCCAGATAAGATAGTTCAAACCATTAAACCAGAAATCTGATAATCAACTAATAATTCTTTATTATACACATATCCAAGTGTTCCTAAAGTCCTTGTTCTAGGCAACTGATTTCACAGTTCATCAATAAAATACTTGGATTATCCATTTTACCTCTGAACTGTTCCTTTGCATTTTCAGTCCAAAAAGAACCTATCACACATCTAAAGACATGACATTCCTGGCAGCTTTTCTATGACTATTTTATTTCTTCCAAACCCCTCATGGCCCTGTGATTAGAGGTTGGTAGTCATCATACTTACTTTTCATTGCTAATGTTAATCCATGTCCCCTACTTCCTCCTTTAAGATCATCAATTTGGAGACACATGTCATCGGATTATATCCTCTAGCACAGCTCATTGAAGTTATTAATCAAGCTCATAAAAGTCATTAATCGAGCATCACTGAAGCATACTCCCCTTAATTCCTTTTTGAGCTCAACTCTAAGCTTTGTTTTCTACAATAGTAGTCCTGCCTTAATGTTTAGAGATTTTAGTGCTGTCAGCATCCTGACTGTTCACATCTCTGAATTCTTCTCTCTATCTGCCTCAGTTATTCATTCTATTGAGCGACAAAGAACAACTGGAGGGTACAGCAGTACTGCCCAGAAAATAGGAGTGCTTACCAGTGTGGCTTGGAATGGTGGAGGCAGAGTCTGGGTTTTAAAAGCAAGACCCATGGTCTTCTGATCTCCCTCTGCCCTGACCATCATCCATCTTGTAAGTGATAAATTGACTCCTTTCTTTCTTTCTTTCTTTCTTTCTTTCTTTCTTTCTTTCTTTCTTTCTTTCTTTCTTTCTTTCCCTCTCTCTCTCTCTCTCTTCCTTCCTTCCTTCCTTCCTTTCTTTCTCTTTCTTTCTTTCTTTCTTTCTTTCTTTCTTTCTTTTCTTTCTTTCTTCTCCTTCTCCTCCTCCTTCTCCTCTCTCTCTATTTCTCTCTCACACATGTTCTAACATATGAAAGTTCTCAGTTTTCCAGAATAAAGTTTAAAACACCTGAAATTCATGTTCTCTCCTCAATTCTATTTTTCTTGCTTCCAGGATTATCACTAGGGCTTGGTGACTGCACTACAAGTCCACTGCTTCTGGAAGCCATTTTTTTTCCATTTTTTCTGCCCTTGCTTTATTATTGTTATTGTTGTCAGTGCTGTTTTTGATGTTGGATAAAACAGAGAAATCAAGAGATGAGAAGACAAAGATAGACATCTGCAGACTTGCTTCTCCACTTGTGAATCCATTTGCTGGTCCTTGCGCTTTGCATCTTGTGCACTTAACCTGCTGTACTACTGCCTGCCCCCACTTTCCTCAGTTCTTTGTTGAGATGATGTGTAATGAACTTTTTAATGCTGGAGGAACAAAAGCCAGCCTTCCCTTTCCCCCATAACAATTTCTATGACCATATGACACAGCTAGCTATTTTAAATAACTGAGATCTCTTAGTTTTCAAGTCTTTTGGATGATCATATCTAAGGTTTGTTTATTTCTCAAATTTTCTTTCTTCTCCTGGACACAATGTTGAGATGTTCTATCCTTAGGCCCTTTTTTTTTTTTGGGGGGGGGGGTAGGGTGGGAGTGGTTATGGGGTCTCTTTATAAGGCAGTGCTAACCTCAGAGATTTCAACAGTGCCTATATTTTTATTAAAATCACACATTTCTCTCAGGAGATCTAAATTCTTAATCATATCTTCTCCTGAGTAGGTGAAGACATCTCAAGTTCTCCATATTCAAAACTGAATTCATGGGCTGGGGAGACAGCATAATGGTTATGCAAAAGACTTTCAAGCTTGAGGCTCCAAAGTCCCAGGTTCAGTCCCAGCACCATCATAAGCCAGAGCTGAGCAGTGCTCTGGTACCTCCCTCTGTGTATCTTTCTCTCTGTATCCCTCCCTCTTTCACTAAAAATAAATAAAATATTTTTTTTTTAATTCTGAACTCATCAGTCTACTGATATTATTCTATTGAAGGACCACAAAAGTATTTTAAAAAACTGAATTGATATTTATCTTAAACCTGTAATATTTGGTGTCTTCGCTGTTACAACTGACAACTGCTTTCACCTCAAATCTATAGCTTAATCTTCTAAATTATCTTGAATTATACTGTCTTTCATATCTCATGTCTCCTCCAACATGAAGGCATCCTGGATTTATTATCAAACTAGTTTAAAATCTGATTATCTCTTTTTACCTCGGTTGCTATTTCCCTGGCTCAACTAACAGCCTTGCTCATCTAGACTACCAATACATTTCTCTAACTCTACACTTGTCCCATTCAGAGCTTATCTTCTATACCTAAGAGAATAAATACCTTTTGAATTTTATCACTTGTGGTCAGGCGGTGGTGCACCTGGTTGAGCACACATGTTATAATGTGCAAGGAACTGGGTTCAAGCTCCTGGTCCTCACCTGCAGGGGCAAATTTTCAGGAGTGGTGAAGCAGGGCTGCAGGTGTCATTCTGTCTCTCTCCTCCCCTCTCAATTTTCTCTGTCTCTTCCCAATAAATAAATAGATATATGTTTTTAAATTATCACATGATGGGGTTGGGGGAGGGTTAGTGGCTTACAGGATGGTTGTTAACTTGTGAGTACAGTTTCTCATTTCCCCATGACAGGAGAAACTACACAAAACTGTCACCCCTGGAAATACTTTTTGTTTTTATTGGGTATTAATGGTTTAAAGTCAACAGTTAAGACATATGCTAAGTGATGCTAATCTCCTTTAAATGACTCCCATTTCCATCTGACTAGAAACAAAGGCATAGAAATATTTTGTAATCCCTTGGATCCCTTAGAAAACCCCATGGATTTTCTCTTATCTCTCTGACTATGTTTTCTTTCTTCCATTCCTCACTTTTCTATTGCCACTCAGTTATTTTACCAGTTCATGAAGGCTCCAGGTAAATGCCTACTTTAAGCCTTGGCAATTGATTTCCCTTTACATTCTATTTTCTATGAAATGTGCAGACCAAATACCATATGTTTTTTCATTCTTAATTACTGGACTCTCAGTGAATGACTGCCCTGTGTAAACAATAAATCATCTCTCTTGTTATTGCTAATCCTCCATACCTACAAATTTGACTCAATATAGTAATATCGATCTGCTGAAATGTTGAATATATGCTTACATGTACACGTATTGCCATTGACATAATACATCTGGTATATATGCAATTTTCCTCCTTTGTCTAAAATAAGGGTGGGCTTTCTGTAACACAGTGTGCACTCAACACTTTTTTGCTGTATTAAAAAAAAATATTCTGCTGCAATAGGCTAGGGGTAGGGATCAACAGGCCAAGGCCCATGTCTAGCAAAGAAGTAATTACAGAAGTCAGAACTCCTTTCTTCCAAAGTAATTTTGGTCCATACTACCAGAGGGAGTAGATGAAAGAGAAAGATGACCAGAAGGATCAGAATCCCAAGTCCTCCTGAACCAGAAACATTTGTCACCAAGATTTTTTGTTTTTATACCATCACTATGAGGAAAGCAAATCCGGAAAACATCGCAGGAAATCAGACACTATTCCACTTATCTGAGAGGGAAGCAGAAAAAGGAAGGACACTGGGAAGTAGTAATAGGTGTAGGTGTGGCTTAGAAAGGAAGGGAAGGATGTGGGAAACTGAAATGTTATGCATGTACAACCTATTTTATTTACTGCTGACTAAAACATTAATCCCCCAATAAAGGGATTAAAAAAATAAAAGAAGGAGAGGACCATAGAAGTGGATAAAAATGGTAATATATAGAGAGTCAATCCATATCGTTTAAAAATATTTATTTATTTATTGCCTTTTGTTGCCCTTGTTTTTGTTGTTGTTGTTGTAGTTATTATTGTTGTTGTTGCTATTTTCATTGTTGGATAGGGCAGAGAGAAATGGAGAGAGGCAGGGAAGATAGAAAGGGGGGGAGAGAAAAATAGACATCTGCGGACCTGCTTCACTGCCTGTGGAACGACACTCCCCTTGCAGGTGGGGATCTGGGGGCTTGAAACGGGATCCTATAACCTTGGGAGAACTCTTGTAGTGGAAACAGTGTGGAATGATACCACAATTATAATTTTGTAAATCACCATTAAATCAATAATAAATAATTAAAAAGCGATATTCTATTGAGTATGCCAATGTGTGGGTAAATATGTATATTAATTTTCCTTTCTTTTTTTGCTGGGGGGAGGGAGATAGACAGACTGCTGGGAACCTGCAGCTCTGCTCCACTGTCCATGAAGCTATCCCCGCTTGCAGGTGGAAACTGAGGACTAGAGCCTAGATGTGGAAAGCTGATAATGTGTATCCTTTACTGGCTATCCCACAGTGAGACTTCAGTCAAGTATATTTTTAAGCAGACCATTTATGTAAATTCTCTCTTTATCCAGGCAATCCCAATCTTATCACTGGTTTTTAAATTATCTTTGATGTGGTAACTGAATGTTGTCTATTCCTTTGTTCTCACTGAAATGTGACAGGAATTCCTTAAGAGTATGACTAATAATCTCAAATTCTGAAACTGAGAAAACAGAATTCTGTTTATAGTTGAGTATGTTTCTTATCCTTCCCTGCTGGTCTAGCTTCGCGGGCGTGAGAGAGACAACCAGGGACTCATGGCTGAGTAGGACGCAGTTCAATCTTTATTGATGAGGAATGCAGTGCAAGCTAGCTAATTTAATCTCTCTTTATTAGAAAGCCCTGTCCTTTATATCTCCTGAGGCAGAAGTGTCGGTCAGAAGAGGATGTAAGTAGGATAGTGGGTGGGAGAAGGAAAAAGCAAGAGAACCAGTGGGGATTAAACCAGTGGGAACAAAACAATGATTATGTAAATAGACCACAGAGTCAAGCAATGCAACAGAAGGGGTTTTAGAAGCAGAATTTAGAAGCAGACCAACACTTTCCCATCCCCTGTGCACAAAGTTATATGACTTAGCAAATGTGACAAGTGATCTTAGGTTAAAAAAAAATTGAAGCTGTGTTGATAAATGTCATTGAACTGTACCAACCTTATCGTGGTGCATCCCGTGAATACCCATTCATTGGGGAAACTGACGATCCTTCCTAGCCGACTGAATCCACATGGATCCCAGTCACTTTCAAAGCCAGCAACAAGCAGCTCCTGACAGCTTTCAACCTGACGCTGTTGACTGGCTATGGAAGAAGGGCAAACGCTAGAAGAAGAAGATTGAACTGTACCCATTTCAATGTTTCTACACAATAAAAGACTTTCTGTATCTGTAAGGTAAGAGATTCTTTCTGTAAGATAATTT
Source organism: Erinaceus europaeus (assembly GCF_950295315.1). Classification (NCBI taxonomy): domain Eukaryota; kingdom Metazoa; phylum Chordata; class Mammalia; order Eulipotyphla; family Erinaceidae; genus Erinaceus; species Erinaceus europaeus. The sequence goes on from NC_080163.1 coordinate 11,818,429, forward strand.
AGTTAAAATATAACTTATTTCACTTTATATATATATATACATATATATTTATAAAGTTCAATGACATTTATCAACACAGCTTCATTTTTTTTAACATAAGATCACTTGTCACATGTACTAAGTGTATGACAATCCCTTTTCACTAATGTTTATTATCAGGAATAGGATCAACATCCTATAAATTTGAATTTTCATCCAATAAATTTGAATTTTCAAGATTGGCAATCTGTGGTCCAGGAGGTGGCACAATTGATAGGGCATTGGACTCTCAAGCACGAGGTCCTGAGTTCGATCTCCAAAGTACATGCACCAGAGTGACGCCTGGTTCTTTCTCTCTCTCCTCTTCTTCTTCTTCTAGCGTTTGCCCTTCTTCCATAGCCAGTCAACAGGTCAGGTTGAAAGCTGTCAGGAGCTGCTTGTTTCTGGCTTTGAAAGTGACTGGGATCCATGTGGATTCAGTCGGCTAGGAAGGATAGTCAGTTTCCCCAATGAATGGGTACTCACGGGATGCACCACGAGAAGGTGGATCCAATGCATCGCACTCTGATCTTCCCACTCTCTCCTCTGATCTTCCTCACTAGTAAAATAAATAAAATAAAATTTAAAAGATTGGTAATCTTTGAGATGTGTCCACATCATTATGAGCATGAAAAATTACAAGCTTGAATGTTCAGTGAGTAGCATGTTCCAATCTGTGAAATCAGTAGTTTAATATAACATAAATACAAATATTCCTGAGTTTAGAATCATTTATAAAAATGCCAATGCTATATGTCAACATAATATAATTTATAAAAATATAAATCTATCTGGTTGCCAAAACTGAGAGTCAAAGGGAAATTAGATCTTTCAGAATTTGTTCATATCGATATGTATTCATTTAGTTTTAAAAAATGATGTTTCTGCCTTGCAATTAAATTTTTATGATGATTATGAAGTACATACATTTGGTATACATTTTCCAGTAAAAACTAGTGTATTACTAATAATGTTGTTCAAAGATATTGCCTTAGGTTACACATAGAAAAAGCTTCACAGAGAATCTCGAAACATCTACAACACATTTTAAAAAATATTTATTTATTTATTCCATTTTGTTGCCCTTGTTGTTTTATTGTTGTAGTTATAATTGTTGTCATTGTTGTTGGATAGGACAGAGAAATGGAGAGGTGATGAAGACGGAAGGGGAGAGAAAGATAAGACATCTGCAGACCTGCTTCACTGCTTGTGAAGGGACTACCCTGCAGGTGGGGAGCTAGGGGCTGGAACTGGGATCCTTATGCCTGTCCTTGAGCTTTGAGCCATCTGCGCTTAACCCCTGCAACACATATTTAAAATAAAAGAAGGAAAGATGGCAGTGATTCACCTGGGGTTCAAGCCCCAACACCTTCCTGCAGGGGGTAAAGCTTCCTGAGCAGCAAGTCAGTGATTTCTCTCTCCCTCTATATCCCCATTCCCCTTTCAATTTCTTTTGTCTCTATGAACAGAGGAGAGAAAAGAGGAGGAAGGAAAGGAAAGGAAGGAGAGGTAACATGGGGGGGGGGAGTAGGAGAAGAAGGAGGGAAGGGGTGGGGAGAAGTGGTGCTGAAAACTGGTGGATTCATTGTGCAGGCAACAAGTTCCAGTAATAATCCTGTGGCAATACCTAAATAAATATTAAAATAAATAAAATAATTCACCTTACCAATAATTTAGCTTTTCAAAAGGCAATATGGATCTTATTACCCAAAGAAGCAATAAAAGAAATTAAACCGTATTACTTATCGCAAATGATAGGTTTAATCAACTACTATAAAATATCACACTTTATAAGAAAACTTTTATTTACCGGTCCAGAATACTAAACAAGAATGACTTTTCATCAGTCTCACCAAGAGTGGTCATGCCTTTCTAGTTTAAAATCTGCTATAAAATGTGTCATAGGTTATCAGATCTTCTTGCTAAACCGACTGAAAGTGTTAGCCTAAATTAGTTTCAGAGAGGACAAATAGCTCTATTTGGTCTTGACTGAGTTTCAAGTGATTTGATAGGTTAGAAAATTGGGAAAAAGCTTAGAGTGTCTAAATGCTATTCTTAAGAATCCTAAAGTTTCAGGATAAGAAAGTGTTCTAGGGCTGGGTGATGGCACACCTGGTTGAGCGCATGTATTACAATGCACAAGGACCAGGGGAAATCTGCAGGGGGAAATCTTTATGAGTGGTGACGCAGGGCTGCAGGTGTCTCTCTGTCTCTCTTCCTCTCTATCATCCCACCTCCTTCTTGATTTCTGGATGTCTCTATCCAATAAATAAAGATAATAAAAAATTTTAAAAAGTGTTCTAGACATTTCATCCAAAGTTTCATCAGAAGTAAGTTTCAAACAAAAATTATAAATCTGATATATTATATATCCCTACATATGTAGAAAATTATATCTTTTATGTATATATATAATTTCCCTATATATCCCCAGTCCCCTTTCAAATTATTTTGTCTCTGTTAACAGAGGACAGAGATAGGAGGGTGGAGAAAAGAAGAGAAAGGGAAGTGATTCAGCAGAATGAGTACAGAACTTACCAATGCTACACATGCCTGAGTGGCATTCTGGTCTTTCTCTCTCTCTTTCCAAACATAGACACACACACACAAGCACGTGCACACACGCACATACTCACTCATAAAATGAATGCCTCTTTTTAAAAACTAAATATATTTCCTCCATTTTTAAATAAAGCTTGGCATTTTTCATACCTCTTAAATAATTTTATTAGCTAATTATTTTTCTTTCTGTTTTTTTTTGAAATTTTTTATTATCTTTATTTATTTATTGGATAGAGACAGCCAGGAATTGAGAGGGAATGGAATGATAGAAGGGGAAAGAGACAGATAAACAACTGCAACACTGTTTCACCACTTGCAACACTTCCCCCCTTGCATGTGGTGACCCCGGGCCCAAACCCAGGTCACTGTGTATTGTAACATGTGCATTCAACCAGGTGTGCCATCACCCGGGCCCTTATTTCTCTCTCTATTCCTTAACAGTGTAAAAAACATAGAGCATGAATAAAAGTAGTTGTGCATTTTGTTATCTGAACTAAAGAAACAAAGTTGTAGCTTTTAATATTGCAATATTTGTTTGAAAATTTCTCTGCTGAACCAAGTCTGAAATAAAGCCATGGAGAAGTTTTTGCACAATCTGCAAATGTTAAAGAAGTCATCTGCCAAAATATTACCTGGTAACTGACATTTCTTAGATAAGCAGGAAAGTACCACACACCAATTTCACTCATTCTTCTTTTCATAAAAAAAAAGTCTAGAAAAATGTAGTCTAATTACTGAGCAAAAGATAAATATAAACTTTAGGAAATAAAAGAACTGGCCTTTAGGTATACAAACCAGAAATTACCTAAACTGACTGTACTGTCTGGTAGCTTATGCTTCTTCTAGCAAGTAGGTCAAATTATAATAAGCAGGTAGCAAAGGTGACAATGAGGAGTGTTACTGGAAGTGTATACTCTCCAGAGGTTTCCTTCCTTTCTTCCTTCCTTCCTTCTTTTTCATCTTTTCTTCCTTACCTTCCCCTCCCTCCCTCCCTCCCTCGCTCGCTCCCTTCCTCCCTTCCTCCCTTCTTTCTGATCTTATTCACAACTTAGTTGTCATATTTCTTTCTGTCTTCTTTACTTTCAATATTATTTCTTTTCTCCAGGGTTATTGCTGGGGCTCAGTGCCAGCATTATGAATCTACCATTTCTAGTGGCAATTTTTCCATATATATATATATATATATATATATATATATATATATATATATGAAATATATATATTTATATATATAAATATATATATAATATAAATATATATAAATATATAAAAATATATATAATATATATAAATATATACAATATAAATATATATAAATATATATATATATTATATATATTATATATATATATATATATATATATATATATATATATGAAATCGAAAGAGGAGGAGGAGATAGAGAGGGAGAGAAAAAGAGATACACCTGCATACCTGCTTCACCAGTCATGAAGTGTCCCTCCTACAAGTGGGAAACATGGGCTTGAACCAGAATCCTTCAGAGGATGGGTCCTTATCGCTTGTACTATGTGCACTTAACTAGGTGTGCCTCTACCCTGCCTACTTTCTCTCTTCTTTTCTCTATTTTATTTTATTTTTTTTATTTATAAAAAGAAAAAACTGACAAAACCATAGGATAAGAGGGGTACAACTCCATGCAATTCCTACCCCATTCCCTCCCTTGACAGCATTCCTATTCTTTAGCCCTCTAGGAGTATGGACCCAAGATCATTGTGGGATGCAGAAGGTGTAAGGTCTGGCTTCTGTAATTGCTGCCCCTCTGAACATGGGCATTGACAGGTCAATCCTTACTCCCAGCATGCCTATTTCTTTCCCTAGCGGGTTGGGGTTCTTGGGAATCAGAGCTCCAGGACATATTTGGTGTGATCGTCTGTCCAGGGAAGTCTGGCTGGCATCATGCTAGCATCTGGAACCTGGTGGCTGAAAAAAGAGTTAACATATAAAGCCAAACAAGTTGTTGACTAATCATGAACCTAAAGGCTGGAGTAGTGGAGATGAAAAGTGTGTAGGGGGGAATCTCTGTTTTGTAGATAGCTAGTAGGCATATTTTATTTACATTCCAAAGGGCCTGTGGCTATACTAGTTAGTATTTTTTTTTTCCTGTGCCTGAAATCTGATATGCAGGTGGATCCTAGTTATTGTCTGGGGAGATGATGTCATGGCTAGAAAAAGGACCAGAAAGCTAAATCAGAGAAGAGAGTAGCTCCCAAATGTGGGAAAGGTGTGTAAATACTATTGACTGTAAACCCCATCAATCTGATCCAATCTGGGGCCCATCATTAGCTTAGGAGCCTGATGAGTTACAAGACCAGGGTAAATCTAGAAATTTTCTAACAACTGAAGAATTTCTTTGCGACTATGATAAAAAGCCTTTAACTTAGTGGCTAAAATTCATTAAGATATAAAACAGAACAAATTGCTTAATATCCAGGAACCTAAAGGCAAGGATATAGCAGATAGTATTTGGGGTTTCCATTTTGGAAAAAGCTAGAAAGTCTACTTCAAATGGCCTATGACTTTCCTAAGTTTTACCTAAGTCTGAAAGCTACAATGCAGTTGGGTTAAAGGTGTTGTCTGGGGAGATGGTGTCACAGTTGGGAATATGACTAGAAAGCTGGACCAGGGCAAGGAATAGCTCCCAAATATGGGAAAATTATATAAATAGCTTAACTGTAAACCCTTTCAATTTGATCTGGGGCCCATGTCTATTCATATTTAGCACAGGAGCCTGTGTAACTTCTGCATCTCCATAGGGTTGAGCTTGCATTCTGTGGTCATAGCCAGGAACATTCAAGGCTGCTACACTCATTTCAGGACCAGTCTTCCTCCAGTGGCAGAGTATGTTGACCCCGCCTCCCTTCAGAGAGGGAGAGTCCCTACCATTACTCTTCATTGAGGGCAACGTCTTGTAGAGCTCCCCAAGAGTATTTATGATGCTCCTGATATGGATTACCAGTGATGGTGGAGAAAGGGATCTATTAGAGGTCTGGGCCCATCATATCTATATGGGAATCCAAGGATTTCCTGACTAGGGCCTCAAATGATGAAGTAGTCTGATAGTGAACAAATGGGCCATCATTAACATGTGGCCAGTCTCTTTCCCTTAGCTAGCTTTTGTAGTCCTTACTTTCTCTGACATGGTTGGATTTGAGTGATTAAGGGAAGTGAAATAGGAAATAGATGAAAATGGTAGCATCCCTGGACAGATAACCTCACTGATATGTCCTGGAATCCCACCTCCCCAGAGCCCTGCCCCACTAGGGAAAGATAGAAATAAGCTAGGGATATGGATCCACCTGCCAATGCCCAGGTCCAGCAGAGAAGCAGTTACAGAAGCCAGACCTTCCACCTTCTGCATCTTATAATGATCCTGGGTCCATGCTCCCAGAGGGATAAAAAATAGAAAACCTTCCATTGAATGGGATTGGATATGAGAGTCTACTGATGGGAACTGTGTGGAACTATACCCTTCTAATTCTACAGTTCTGTCAATCAATATTAAATTAATAACAAAAAAGAGTCTTCAATATGAAGCAGGCAGAAAAGGGAGATGCTTCTAATGTCACATCTAGAGAGGAATGTGCGGGAAGATTAACAGGACAGGAGCAAAAAACCTTAGGCTGGAGATGTAGCTCTAGAGAAAGAATCTAGAAAATAAGACCACACATTCTACTCTTCCAATGCAAAGGAGCAATGCAAAGTCCAAGGCCAAGAAATCTCAGTGACATTGTTCGTAACTTACCCAAATGTTGATCTGGGTAGCATATAGGGGAGGTATCTACCATAGTAACATCTTCTAAATTTTTTATGACCATGTTATCTTCTTTTTAAAATTTTTATTTATAAAAAGGAAACACTGGCAAAACCATAGAATAAGAGGGGCACAACTCCACACAGTTCCTACCACCAGAACTCCGTATCCTATCCCCTCCCCTATTGCTCTCCTATTCTTTATCTCTCTAGGAGTATGGACCCAGGGTCATTATGGGGTGCAGAAGGTGGAAGGAAGGTCTGGCTTCTATAATGGCCAGGTTGGTCCATATTCCCAGCCTGTCTCTCTATTTCCCTAGTGGGGTGAGGCTATGGGGAAGTTTAGCTCCAGGAGTCATTGGTGGGTTGTCTGCCCCGGGAAGTCCAGTTGTCATCATGGTAGCATCTGGAACCTGGTGGCTGAAAGAAGAGTTAACATATAAAGCCAAACAAATTGTTGACTAATCATGAACCTAAAGACTTGACTATTGCAAATGAAGAGTTGGAGGGGTCTCCATTTTGTAGATAGCTAGTAGGCTTATTTTGGTTATATTCTAAAGGGCCCATGAACATGTTATCTTATTCATGAAGCACTACATGTGGCCATAGTCCTACACTGTAAGCACTGCTTCATAGGGTTTGTATGAACAGACAGTGGGCTAATTCCAGTACAGTGCATGAGTGCCTATCATGAGGTCAATGTCAAGTTCATCATCTGGACTTTATTGCGGTACATTTGTGCTCTCTCTAACTTCTACTTTCCTCTAGTAATAAGCGCCTCTGTGTATAAATCTTTAAGAGATTTTTCTGTTTTTCAGAATTAATTATTCACATCATGCTGGGATTCACAAGAAAGATAAGCTATATATTTTTAAAAGATACAGTTGATATTACACACACACACACTATATATATATATATATATATATGCTACTATATTCAAAACACATATAGTAGTTTTATTTCTGTAACAATAATTGAACTAGTCTATCTTATCCAGCCATGGAAAAGCGCATGCATGTGATTTTCATCTTTGTTATCATAAGAGATAATTATTATATCTGTTTGGTTTTCATTTAATTTGACTTTCTCTATTTCATACATTTAGGACACAATTATATATGTGGAAATGTGAGTGAAAACCATGATGGGATTACATTATTTCTGTCTTTTAAGGCCAGAAATCTAATTTCTATAAATAGTAATATTAAGTTCATTCCCTCTTTCCCTCAGAGATTACTTTGGTAAAAGGAGAAAAGAAAAGTGTGAAAATTCAACATTTCCCTCATGTTTATTAAACTTCTAAAAACCATAGTTTGCAGCCCATTGGTATTTTGGTTAAATATAGGTTTTCTATGGTGAAAACATTGGCATCTTAATATAAATGCTAAAAAATATAAGTGAATATATCTATTCACAAAGAAATGTACAATGATATATTTATTAAGTATAGGAGGCAGATTAATGTCACATTCCTCCACAGGAGAGCCACTGTTATCTAATAATGATACATGGCACAAGGGACTTAGCAGCTATAATTACGATTAAGGACCATAGGTTCATCTTAGGTTCATCTGGAAGGGCTTGTCATCACTTGGCTACCCATGACACACAATTCAAGCCCCAAGCTTCATTTGAATGCTAGGGTACCAGAGGACATTCTAGAGCAGTAATACCTTTCTGTCTGTGTGGCAGGCCATAATTATTTTCTCATATTTTATTTCTTATATTTTAGTGGAAGATGCATATATATGAGAGAGGGGAGAGAGAGGAGAGAGGATGGATAGAGGGAGAGAGAGAAAGAGAGAGAAATAATGGGGGAATGGGAGGGATAGAGAGAAAGAGGGAAAGAAAGAGAGAGAGAGACCAGAGAGAGAGAGAAATAATGGGGGAAGGGGAGGGAGAGAGAGAAAGAGGGAGAGAAAGAGAGAGAGAAAGAGAGAGAGAGAGACCAGAGAGAGAGAGAGACCAGAGCATGGATGAGCTCTGGTTTATGGAAGTGCTGGGGATTGAACCTGGGATCTTAGAGACTCAGGCATGAAAAGTTTTTTTGCACGCACATGATTCTGCCTCCCTAGGCTGCAGATTTGGCTAAACAAACAAACAAACAAACAAACAACCAGATGACAACATCTTAGAGTATCTTGGGGCAAAGGAGATAGCTTAATGGTTTTGAAAAGAGACTCTCATGCCTGAGGCTCTGAGGTCCCAGATTCAATACTCCACCACCGCACCACCACAGTAAGCCAAAGATCAGCGGTACTCTAGTAAAGGAAATACACACACACACACACACACAGACACACACACACACAGACACACACACACACACACACACACACACACACACACACACACACACACACACACACACACACACACAGCTTTTGGGGTTATCCAGGTGGGAAATTTTCATCAGATGAGCCCTTACAATGAGGGTATTTTTCCCAGTGGTTAAATGATGAAATAAAGAGTAGGAATGGCCTGAAGCACAGCAGGACTTGATGTGACCTTATCTGAAACTCAAAGAGGCAGCAAAATAACTACAGAATATATACACATGCATCCCCAAATTAGAACAAAATATAGACTGTAAAGCAGAAGTGCACAATAGATTTCAGTGAGCCAATAAATGAAGCAAGAAAAAGAAAGACCTAATAAGACACCATATAGTACCTAATGAAATAATTTCTACTTAGACCTAGATACCTTCCTCACCTATTTCTTATTACGCTTCCCTCAGTCACACCAAAGCTAACCTTGTAAAAGTAAAGACTACAAAACCTGAATAAGGACAAGAGACAGGAATACTTTAGCACTGACTCTTTAGTCACGATCAGGCCACCCCATCAGTTGGGGCCCTAGTCGGGGAGTCTTGGGATTCCCACACAAACACAAGGAGCTTAGACCTTAAATAGATCCCTCTCTCCATTATCACTGGTCACTTCCATCAGGAACAACATAGCAGACACCTTTGTGGACCCCCATAGGACCTTACCCTGAGTGTGGATCAACAATGGTAGAGAATGTTCCATCCTCCGAAAGGGGGTTGGGTAACATACTCTACCTACCACCTGAGGAAGATGGGTCCTGAGATTGGTGCAACTTGGAATGTTCCTACTCATGACTACAGAATGCAAATTTGGACTACAGGAATGCAGCGATTACATAGGCTCCTATGCAGAATATGGGGCCCAGATCAAATCGATGATATTTACAGTCAACAATATTTATATACTTTTCCCATATTTGGGAGCTATACTCTTCCCTGATCCAGCTTTCTAGATTTTTTTCTAACCTTGACATCATCTCCCCAGACAATGACTTGGGTCTATCAGATGTCAGGCTCAGGCAAAAACTAGTATGGTACTGGGCCCCTTGGAATATACCTAAAATAGACCTATTAGCCATTTCCAAAACCGAGACCCCTGAATCTTCATGTGCTATACTCCATCCTTTAGGTTCATGATTAATCTACAATTTGTCTGGATTTATATGTTAACTGTTTTTAAATTATTTATTCCATTTTTGTTGCTTTTTTTTATTGGTGTAAGTATTATTTTTGATGTTGTCATTCTTGGATAGGACAGAGAGAAATGGAGAGAGGAGGGGAAGACACAGAGGGGGAGAGAAAGATAGACGACACCTGCAGACCTGCTTTACCACTTGTGAAGCAACTTTCCTGCAAGTGGGGAGCCAGGGGCTTGAACCAGGATCCTTATGCCTGTTCTTGCACTTTGCGCCATCAGTGTTTAACCTGCTCTGCTACTGCTTAATTCCCATGTTAACTCTTTTTTTCAGCCACCAGGTTCCAGATGCTACACTGATGCCAACCAGACTTCCTGGACAGATAACCCCACCAGTGTTTCCTGGAACCCTGCTTCCCCAGAACCCTGCCCCACTAGGGAAAGAGAGTATGGCTGGGAGTATGGATTGGCCTGCTGATGCCCATGTTCATTGTGGAAGCATTTACAAAAGCCAGACTTTCCATATTCTGCACTCCATAATGACCCTGGGCCCATACTCCCAGAGGGTTAAAGAATAGGAAAACTATCAGGGGAGGAGATGGGATATGGAGTTCTGGTGTTGGGAATTGTACTTCTCTTATCCTATGATCTTGTGTTTCCATTTTATAAATAAAAAATTAAAAAATAAATAAATACAGGTCAATGCAGGCCATTCCATGGAACTGAGAGAATCTCCAACTGAAAGCTTGCAAAGAAAGTGGAACTTCAAGGGGCCAGCTGGTAGCACACCTGTTTAAGTGCACACTTTACAATGCACAAGGACAGGGGTTCAAGCTTCTGGTCCTCACCGGCAGGGGGAATATTATACAAGTGGTGATGCAGGGCTGAAGGTGTCTCTGTCCCCTTCCCTTTCAATTTCCCTTTGTCTCTATCCAATAATAAATTAATTAATTTTTAAAAAAGAAAGTGGAACTTGAACTCTACAACAGAAAACAATTGAATTCTGCCAGCAAGCTGAATGATCCTGTGAACACATTTTTTTCTCCTAGAGTCCTCACCAAGAGTTCAGTTTGACTGATCTCTTTAAATTCAGTCTTGTGAGACCTGGGAAGAGGAATCAGAGAACAAACCCCACCAGGACTTCTGACCTCTGAATGGGTGAGATGTATTGTTTGAGTGCTTAATCCACTAAATTTGTATTAAATTGTTATGGGATTAGAGCCAGATGGCAGTATAGCTGGTACAGCAAAAAACATTGCTATGTCCTAGGACCTGGGTTTAAGCCCTCTCACCTTCATGGTTTGGTGGGGGGTGAGGGAGCTTCAAAATTGTTGAAAAAGTGCTGCAGGTATCTTTTTTAGTCTGCCTCCTTTATCTTCCCCTCCCCTATGAATTTGTCTATAAAATTATTTTTTAAAAGAATTCAGACAAAACTAAGCAAAATGTTAATTTTTAAAAAAGGTTCTTCTGGGGGAAAGAGCAAAGTAACATATCTAGTCATTCAAGCTTGAATCTAAAAGCGACTCCAATTTTCATCTAAAGTAGGATAAACACCACCATTGTGCACCGATATAAAACTCAATGACATGCAGCAATGAGAACAAACGAAATGCCACTTTCTATAACAACATAATAAATCTTACCACAAAATGTCGAATAAAAGCAGAGATTAAAAAAAAAAGTCCAGTAAGATTTTATTTAAGTGCTTCTAGACATCAGGCTACGGTGAAAAATTGACGGGAAGAAGGAAGGATGAATAAGGGGAGTCTTGGGGTTTAGGGAATGTTGATTCTTTTACTTATTGCTTAGTGTCAAGTTGTGTTCATTTTGAGAAAATGTATCCAGCCTCCACCTAAGAGTCCTCATAATACATTGGGTGAGTGTACCCCACTAAATTATGAGAATTCATATCGATAAAAAATGATGGCACAACTATGCAATAATAAAAACAAAACAGAAAAACACACAGAAGAGAAGCTTTAAGAACTCCATTATACAGATGTGACTGCCTGGATTATTAGCTAAGAGGATTCTGGCTTACAGCAGGGAAATGGTGTTTTCAATAAGTGGTGTTGGAATATGGTGATATTTGTATTGTTTTAAAAAATGAATTTTGAGCCACAGCACCTATTACACAAGAATTAAATTCCAGGTGGATTATAGATCTAAAGTGGAAATAAAAAACAAGAATAACTTTATGTGAAAAACCTCTTTGAGCTTGGCAAACATTTATTAAACAGAACATAAAATTACAAACCATGATCATAAAAACTTTGCAGTTCTTATGACAGTAAACTTAAGAACTTTTAGTAATTAGAAAAAATGTACAACTTAAGGCAGTAAAAGGAAAATTCTCATACTGGGAAAAATTGCATATATGTCAGAGAAGAAAAAACTTACATATATTCATCTATCTGTCTACCTATATAGCTAGTCATTGTCATCTATTTACTATATAGCTAATCATTGTCATCTATTTACTACAGCAAAATAAATTTAACCAGGTAATCCAACAGAATAAAAAATGTGTGGAATTTGAGGGAAAGGGAAATGTAGTAGTAACTGCTACTTAATGGGCCCAGAAATTTAATTATGTAAGGTGAATAAGACTCTAGACATTTACTATAAAACACTGTGCCTTATGTTAACAATATGGTGTTGTCCACTTAAATTTTTATTTAAAGGGTGACTGTCAGGCTAATCAATTTAGTATGATTTTAATTACAGCTATCCTTTTACTTCTAGCTCTTCCAGTTCTAGCCGCAGGTATTACTATACTATTATATATGACAGGTACAGACTAGAAGAGATTCAGGTAGTTAAAATGCTAGAAAAGTTGTTCACTTTCATTAAACTTTGTAGCAAGGCAAATCAAACCATTATATATAAAATGTATCACTACACTTTTTAAGACAGGTGTGTGTGTGTGCCTGTGTGCATGTGTGTGTGTGACAGAGACCAGAGCACCATCCCACCTTTTTATTTACATACATATAAATTTAATTTATTGGAGGCAGATTATTGGTTTACGGTAAAGAATTTTTTAAAACTTGTTTTATTATCTTTATTTATCATACAAAGATAGCCAGAAATTGAGAGGAAGGGGGAGGGGGAGAGAGACAGAGCAACAACTTCAGCACTGCTTCACCACTTGGGAAGCTTTCCTTTTGCAGGTGGTGACCGGGGACTTGAACCCAGATCTTTGAGCACTGTGATGTGTGCACATAACCAGATGTGCCACACCCAGCCCCTACAGTATATAATCTTTTATGTCTCTCTGTGTCTTCTCAAATAAAAGAATTCAAACATCAGCTTAGGGAAGTCACTCTGTGATGTGACCTTGCATACAGGAGACATTGAATCTATTTCCTGATGCCATCACAAAGGGGGAAAAAAACACACAAAACAAACAACAATAATAAATGCATTCAGGGGAGTCAGGCAGTAGCGCAGTGGGTTAAGCGCAGTGGTGCAAAGTGCCAGGACCAGCGTGAGGATCCCGGCTCCCCGCCTTCAAGGGAGTCACTTCACAGGCATGAAGCAGGTTTGCAGGTGTCTTTCCCTCTCTCTGTCTTCCCCTCCCCTCTCCATTTCTCTCTGTCCTATCCAACAACAATGGAAGCAATAACAACAATAACAATAACTACAACGATAAAAAATAACAAGGGCAATAAAAGGGAATAAATAAATACATATTTTAAAAATTTTTAAAAAGTAAATGCATTCAGGTGTTGAGACTTTAAAGCAATCTAAATGTTATTGGTGGAAAGATGGATAACAACCAAAAAAACTGCTTGGCTGTAAATTCCAAAGATTCCATTCTGGTTTCTTTTCAGTATATTTAATTATGTTTATTTTTTATGCATAGTTTAGTTTGTCTTATATTCACTTGAGACTGTCTTTTTATATTGCCCTTATTGATGTCTGTGACTATAGTTTCCTTAAAAGAGTTCAATATTAGTGTTTTGTCACTTTATGTTCTTGGGATTTATAATGATCAAATAAGTATCTTCTAATCTTTTTGTTTTTATTAGTCTTTTCATGTCATTGTGTTTCGCCTCAGGGGTAATTCTTTGTACACTGGCAAAACAGTTTCAGCTAAGTGAATACTCTAAGGGAACTGAATTTTCAGAATCTTTTAGAGTTTTTGCATATTTAAGATTGTGATTTTAAAAGGTTTTATTTGCAGTAGTTTATTTATGGGGATTGGGTGGTGGGAATTGTGTGGAGTTGTACCCCTCCTATCTTATGCCTTTGTTCACTAATCCTTTCTTAAATAAAAAATTAAAAAAAAAAAAAAAGGTTTTATTTGGACAATTTATTCAACTTATTATAAAATCTGAAAAATAATTCTTAGAGTAATGATAATTACACCCTTAAATAGCACAGATGTACAAACAACTTTGGAAACACTTTTTTTTCTTTTTTCTTTAAGAAAGGATTAATTAACAAAACCATAGGGTAGGAGGGGTACAACTCCCCACAATTCCCACCACCCAATCTCCATATCCCACCCTTTCCCCTGATAGCTTTCCCATTCTCTATCCCTCTGGGAAGGACCCAGGGTCATTGTGGGTTGCAGAAGATAGAAGGTCTGGCTTCTGTAATTGCTTCCCCGCTTAACATGGGCGTTGACTAGTCGGTCCATACTCCCAGTCTGCCTCTCTCTTTCCCTTCTTCTTCTAGTGTTTGCCCTTCTTCCGTAGCCAGTCAACAGCGTCAGGTTGAGCCTGATGTAAAGTTTTGAGACCTCCTTTGAATCTGGAGAGGTGGCAGTCATTGACTATGTGGGTCATAGTCTGTCTGGAGCCACAGGGGCAGTTCGGGTCATCTCTGGCTCCCCAGCGATGGAATATAGCAGCACACCGGCCATGGCCTGTTCGGTAGCGATTGAGGAGGGCCCAATCATAACGTGCTAGGTCAAAGCCGGGTTGATGCTTTCAGGGGTCTGTGATGAGGTGTTTGTTCTTTACCTCAGCTGACTGCCAATTCTGTTTCCAAGAGTCTGGAACAGAGAAGTTCAATGTAGGTGTAGGGGACCAGATTGGATGACGAGACGTCAAGCATTAGACAGGGTGGGCGAAGATATCCGAGTATATTGGCAGGTCCGGTCAAACGTAGATGTGGGAAATGAACTTAGATGATGCTCATCCTGACAAATATCTGGCAGGGCGATGTTGCTAAGAACTGGCAGCCATGGAACCGGGGTGGAATGGATGGTTCCAGAAATTATCCTCATGGAGGAATATAATTGGGAATCGACCAAGTGGACATGGGGGCTACGGAACCATACTGGGGCACAGTATTCTACAGTGGAATAGCATAATGCCAGAGATGATGATTGTAGTGTAGAAGCGCTCGCGCCCCATGAGGAGCTGGCCAGTCTTGCAATGATGTGATTCCTCGCGCCCACCTTTGCTGCAGCTTTTATGAGATGTTTGTGAAATGACAGAGTGCGATCGAGAGTAACGCCAAGATAGACTGGCTGGGCTTCATGCCGGATTCTTATATCCTCAAGCTGCACATTAAGCTCACACGAGGCCAAGACATGGTGTAGATGGAAAACAGATGATACCGTTTTTGCAGTGCTAGGGATTAGTCGCCACTTTTTACAGTAATCAGATATCAGAGACATGTCTTTCTTGAGTGTTTCCTCGAGGATGTCAAACTTGGATGCCTGAGTTGCACAGCAGATGTCATCGGCATAGATGAACTTCCTTGAAGAAGTTTCTGGGAGGTCATTGATGTAAATATTAAATAGCGTAGGAGCCAGAACAGAGCCCTGGGGGAGGCCACTTGAGACAAGTCTCCATCTGCTAGACTTGTCACCCAGATGCACCCGGAATCTTCTGTTTTGGAGAAGAAACTGGGATGCATTGGATCGACCTTCTCGTGGTGCATCCTGTGAGTACCCATTCATTGGGGAAACTGATGATCCTTCCTAGCTGACTGAATCCACATGGATCCCAGTGACTTTCAAAGCCAGAAACAAGCAGCTCCTGACAGCTTTTAACCTGACACTGTTGACTGGCTACGGAAGAAGGGCAAACGCTAGAAGAAGAAGAAGAAGAGAAGAAGTGATATAGTGTTAGCCACCCATGGAGGCAGGCATCTTGAGATCTTGACTAGGAGACCATGGTGCCAGACCGTGTCATAGGCTGCTGTGAGATCAACAAAGACAGCACCTGTCTTTAAATTCTTCTGGAATCTCTTTCCCTAGTAGGGTGGGTCTCTGGGGAAGTGGAGCTCCAGGACACATTGGTGGAGTCTTCAGTCCAGGGAAACCTGGCCAGCATACTGATGACATCTGGAACCTGGTGACTGAAAAGAGAGTTAATTTACGAAGCCAAATTGTTTGGAAACACTTTTTAAGATTCTCATTATGTTTTCTGTTATCAGTGATCTGAGCTTTAATGAATATATTCTCATTTAAAATATTTTTCACAATAGGAAACTATTTTCTAACTGAAGAAAATCTATATTCCACAACATAATTTTCTTTCTTTTTTCATCTTCTCCCTCTCCCTCTCCCTCTCCCTCTCCCTCTCCCTCTCCCTCTCCCTCTCCCTCTCCCTCTCCCTCTCCCTCTCCCTCTCCCTCTCCCTCTCTTTCTGTCTCTTTCCCTCCCTAGGGCTATTGCTGGGATTTGGCGCCAGCACTAGGAGTCACTGTTCCTGGAGGCCATACCTCCCCCCCCTCACACACACACACTTTCTTCGATAAGACAGAGAGAAATTGAGAGTGGACAGAGAGACAGTGAGCTAGAGAAAAAGACACTGACAGACCGGCTTTACAGCTTGTGAAGTGTCCCCCTGCAGGTGGGAGTGGGGCTTGAAACCCAAGTTCTTGCCCAGGTCCTTAAGCTTAGTACTATGTGCACTTAACCAGTTGCCCTACCACTTGTCCCCCACCCCTACCCGCTCTCTAAATCTGAAAGACATTTTCCCTGAGTGATGAAATTGCTCAAGCACAAGGCCCCTGAAATGCAAAGAAAAAAATATGTAAGTACTCATTTTTGAGGGACTTTATTGTTAAGATTTGAGTTTCATTCTTGCCAGTGGCCAAGGATGTGTGACTATCGATGGAGAAAAACAACAACAACAAAATACCTGGAAAAAGGCAATAAAATACTGAGACATCATCAAGGTTTGTTTCATTTTCGTGATTAAAATGTTTAAAATCTGTCACAAGCTGGAGACCTCATGCCCATGGTAAGATTGCTAGTAACCGTTGCTTTTTCTGTTCAGAAGTAGAGAATTAATTCTGCTTTACTCTCACCTCGTACTAGTTTATAATGGCTACATTAGAGCATAGTTATTTTGCATTGTTCTATCTCTGCAAGAACTGAAAAACTATCAAATATCTTTATTGAGAAATCTACACCATACAAATATCTGAATATCTAGCGAGAAATCATGAGCAGCTAAATCTCTGGATTGTTTGCTTCTTTGTATAGAATGAAAACATATTTTCTCATTCAAAATGTTGCTGTATGATATTACTGATGCATTTTTACTCATATATTTTTCTGTCTATTCTCTATTCTGTCTTAATTTTTCTTGGGAAACTGATCCTCCTACTTCTGACCTGACTGAAACTGACTTCAGTATATAGTGACAGGATATGTTCACATTCTTAATGATCATAGCAATGCCATGCATTCATAGTTTCTAAACAGAAACAAAACTAAAACCCATATTATGAGATTACTGAGAAAAGAAAGTTGTTTTATCCATAAAACTCATGTGGAAAGGAAATAGCAAAAGATATTTACAAAGATACACTTTAAAACATATTGCATTTATTTATTTTTAATGGCTCATTCTTTTATGTGATAGCACAGAGAGAAACAGAGTGGAGGGGGGGAGAGGGGCAGGGAGAGGGAGAGAGAAAACTATAACACCTTTTCACTGCTGAGGAAGCTTCCCCCTGCAGGTGGGGACTTCGGACTTGAGCCTGGATCCTTGCACATGCTAGACATTGCACTAAGGCAGGTGAGCCACTACCCTTGCCCCTACAAAAACAAACTTTTGATATGCCCTGTTGCAGACTTTGAAAACAACCATTTCCCAAATCCCAAAACTCACTTGCACAGCTCCTGGAGAAATACTGCTACCTTTTCCTTACATTCTGTAAGAACTCACTAAGCTAAGAAACAGACAAAATGACTCCAGCAATAAAAATGCAGTAGCTTACCTAACTGATAAGTTCAGGATGAGATGTTTTTTTAACAAATATCGCTGAAACAACTCATTTAATTAGAAGTGTCTGTCTCATTCGATCTCCCACTGTACAGGCTCCCCTTTCAGATTCTCACTGCCTTAAACGTGATAAGATATCAGCAGGAATGGTGGAAGGGCACTGTCTTTGCTCTCTAGATTCAGTTTGGGTCAAATGTGACTCATAATCGTTATATTCAGGTAACTCAGGGTACAGTTTTCTAGACTTTGTAGAACCCTATCTGAGGGACTAGGGCTGAAGAAGAAAATGATATCATGACCAGTAAAACACTTCCAGCTTTCATTCATTAATGACAATTGTATTGCATTCAGTCCATCTTATGACCTTTTTTTTGTTGTTGTTGTTCTTTATTGGGGAATTAATGTTTTACATTCGACAGTAAATACAATAGTTTATACATGCATAACATTCCCCAGTTTTCCACATAACAATACAACCCCCACTAGGTCCTCTGTCATCCTTTTTTGGATGTGTATTTTTGCCCCCACCCACCCACCCACCCCAGAGTCTTCTACTTTGGTGCGATACGTCAATTCCAGTTCAGGTTCTACTTGTGTTTTCTTTTCTGACCTTTTTTTTCAACTTCTGCCTGAGAGTGAGATCATCCCATATGCATCCTTCTGTTTCTGACTTATTTCACTTAACAAGAATTTTCAAGCTCCATCCAAGATCGGCTGAAAATGGTTTAACTCACAATTTTTAATAGCTGAGTAGTATTCCATTGTCACCTTACATTTTTTTATTTAAGTATTTGTTTCCCTTTTTTGTTGTTGTAGTTATTATTGTTTTTGTTATTGATGTCATTGGAATGCTGGACAGAGAGAAATGGAGAAAGGAGGGGAAGACAGAGGGGGAGAGAAAGATAGACACCTGCAGACCTGCTTCACTGCCTGTGAAGTGACTCCCCTGCAGGTGGGGAGCCCGGGGCTCAAACCGGGATCCTTCCTCCAGTCCTTGCACTTTGTGCCACGTGCACTTAACCTGCTGAGCTACCTCCTGACTCCCCATCTTACAAACTTTTGAGTTATTGGGACCAAGTGGTGGCACACCTGGTTGAGTGCACATGTTACAATGCTCAAGGCCCCAGGTTCAAGCCTCTGATCCTCATCTGCGGGGGGGGGGGAGGGGGGGAGAAGCTTCACAAGTGATGAAGCAACACTGCAGGTGTCTCTCTCTCTCTATTTCCTTTTCCTCTCCATTTCTGGCTGTCTCTATCTAACAAATAAATAAAATGTAATAAAATTATTTAAAAATCTTCTAAATTATTACATGTTTAATATTCAAATCACTTTATTGGGGAGGAGTAATGATTTACAAAATACTGTCACAGAAGTACAATTTCATTTCTCCATGATAAGTGTCTGCACACCTCAAACTGAAGTCTTCCTCTGCCAACCCATGTTATATCCTCAATCCCTTCCAAACTTTCTCCTTTCTCTCCTTTTTTGAGTCAGTGAGTCTTCTGTAATAGATCACAGTAATTTGCATCCTGTGATTTCATTTCCTTTGCTTCTTAAGTTCTACTTAGGAGTGAGGTCATTTGGAATTTGTCCTTCTCTTTTTGTTTTCTTCTCATTTAATATAAAACTAGTCCTTGTGTTTCTCTCCAAAGATGCATGCCCTTTTTAAATGTCCTGTTGATTTTGAGTCTGTATAAATCCATGTGTCCTTCTGTAGACCTTCTTATATGCTCAGAGTGAAGGCCATCCTGGATGTTGAGGATAGTGTTTTTTTTTTTTTTTTTTGTCTGTTTCTTTCAAATCTTTAATAATATGTGAATCTGTGGTGAATCCCTGTTCCAGGACGTTGCTTCTATTTCTTGTGCCTGCCTGATTGTCTTGGTGAAATCAGACATGCAGCTAAGTGTGGTATATTGATCATATTCCAACTGTCTTTCCATCCTGAAAAGTTTTTATTTTTTATAGTCCCTGTTATCTCAAGCCTAGTTCTAAACCTATTGCTTGTATCCACAGCTATTTTATGATTTGAAAAGATCTGTCTCTTTCCCACTTTCAAAGCACTAGAGAATGGGAACAGATCAACTCTAGAGTTTCAAAGTAATATCTCACTTTATTGAACTGATGGTTGATTCAGAAAATTAAAATTATTGTTTGACTTTGGTTTAGAAATCCCAACAATCAGAAGTAGGGCAGTAGCACAGCTGGTTAAGCACGCATGGCACAAAGCACAAGGACCGGGGTAAGGATCCTGGTTTGAGCCCCCGGCTTCCCACCTGAAGGGGAGTCACTTTGAAAGCGGTGAAACAGGTCTGCAGGTGTCTGTCTTTCTTTCCCCCTCTCTGTCTTCCCCCTCCTCCTTCCATTTCTCTCTGTCCTATTCAACAATGACAACATCAATAACAACAACAATAATAACTACAACAGTAAAACAACAAGGGCAACAAAAGGGAATAAATAAATAATTTTTTTAAAAGAAATCCCATCCATCAATACTTATCTACCAACTGCATGGTCCTATCTAATTTTCATGTGTATTTTTCTTTTTCAGATAATTTATTTTAACAATTATTTAGTATTGTATAGAGGTGGAGAGAACTTGATAAGGAGGGTGAGCTAGAGAGAGAGGGAGGTAGACACCTTCAGCACTGTTTCACCGTTCCTGAAGCTTTCCCCCAGCAGATAAGGACCAGGGACTTGAGCCTGCATCCTTGTGCACCAGGTATATTTTTCTTTGCCTTTGGATTCCTGTGAATCTACCAAGTTTTGATGTGATAGCTCTCATAATATGCATTTATCGCAAGTCATATTCGATAAATAATGTCTATCTTGTTGACCATATTTAGTTTTACTCATTCTTTTAAATGTTATAAACATTAACCAAAAGATGACTGCATTCAAGTATAGTGACTTGATGTTCTTTTAGCAGACTGTTATGGATTATTTATTTATATTTTTTCCATGGTTTTCTTTCTTTCTTTTCATTGTGACTTCACTGGAACATCATACCTGCATGAATCCACTGCTTCTAGCTTACTATTTTTTTTATTCCAGGTAGACACCAAGAGACTAAGGGGCCAGGTGGTGATGCACCTGATTGAGTGCACATGCTACAATGCACAAGGACCCGGGTTCCAGCCCCTAGTCCCCACCTGCAGGGGGAAACCTTTGCTAGAGGTGAAACAGTGCTGCAGGTGTCTCCGTATTTCTTACCCTCTCTGGCTCCACCTTCCCCTCAATTTTTGGCTGTATCCATCCAATAAATAAGATAACAGAAAACATGAGAGAGAGAGACACAGAGAGAGAGAGACAGAGAGAGAGACACACAGAGAGAAGGAGTCTACAAGGGGAGAGAGATAGAGAAAGGAGGAGAAACACCATTACACATCTCCACTTGTTATTGTACTCCCACGTGATGATTAAGAACATGGTGTGTATGCTTTAGCAGGTCAGCTACCTCCTGGCCTCACATAGTGTGTGTGTGTGTGTGTATGTGTGTTTCCAGAACACTTCTCTCAGCTCTGGCTTATGGTGGCGTCGGGGACTGAACCTGGGACTTTGGAACGCACATAGTTATTTTTTTTCAATTCTTTATTTACTTATTGGATGGAAACAGCCAGAAATTGAGAAGGAAATGGGATATAGAGAGGGAGAAAGAGGCAGAGAGATACCTGCAGCATTGCTTCACTGCCAGTGGAGACTAGAGCCTAAACCTAGGTATTTGCACATTGTAACATGTGTGCTCAGCCAGGTGTGCCACCACCTGCACCCCTATATATTTTTTAAACACAAATTCATCATTGTCAGAATGTTTTGATTTTCAGTGTGAAATAATGACTCATTATGATATGCTCCATGTAGCACTACTAGGCATTTTCCTTGGTTATAGATCCGAAGGAAGTTTATCACTAAATATTTTGCATGGCATTGACTCTTGAAAATATATTTAACACTGAGAACCAGTAAGGAAGGGAAGAAAATAAATACTATAATGTAAATGAAGTTATGAGAATATTACTCATATGTTACATGCTCTCAACATGCTATTTAGTCCATATGTGAAAATAGTGCACATGGGCATATAGTTTCCATACAATAACAGATTATAAAGTATCATTTATCATCATCAGAATGATCAGTGTGAGACATATTGATCTACAATGATTAGCTTATATTCACATTCAAAAATATATCTATAATGCAGTTGCTTAATATAACTTCAGGAGAGTCAAAGTGTCAGAAAATCAGTAATGCAAATGTATTTTTTTAAATATATAACCTAGCAAATTATACATCTCATTTCTGCAATAGATTCATTACCGTTCAGGTCCTGGAACATGATGGCAGAGGAGGGAATGGGGGGCATAGAGTGTTCTGTGGAAAACTGAGAAATGTTACACATGTACCAACTACTGTATTTTACCTAGACTGTAAACCATTAATACCCCCCATAGGGAGCCGGCTCTAGCTCAGAGGGTTAAGCACACATGGCACAAAGCACAAGGACTGGTATAAGGATCCCGGTTCAGCCCCCGGCTCCCCACCTGCAGTGGAGTCGCTTCATAGGCAGTGAAGCAGGTCTGCAGGTGTCTGTCTTTCTTCCCCCCTCCTGTCTTCCCCTCTTCTCTCCATTTCTCTCTGTCCTATCCAACAACGACAACATCAATAACTACAACAATAAAATAAGAAGGGCAACAAAAGGGAATAAATAAATAAATAAGAAAAAAAAATACCCCCATTAAAGAAAAAAATATTCACTAGTTTGATGATTAGTTGGTAGTCAATTTCTGTCTCTCTTACACATATTGCTATATTTTTAAAGACAAACATAATAGGAAAGTAGAAAGCAGACCTTTAGTGGATGAAGGTTATAACTATAGTCATTGAAAAGATAGATATCTGAAATCCAGATATTTGAAATATATATAACTAATAAGATTTTTGAAAAGCCAGACTTAGAATTTAAAAATCCTATTTAGGTTAAAAATAATTCTATTTGTTACATTCAAAATTGTCAGGATTAATAACATCAAATGAATCAGTGGAAGAAAGGCACAATTGATTTTGGAAAATCAGGGTAAGTATAAGGGAAGGTAACATGAACAAAATTATCAACATAAAAGGCACATGTTTGTGTTTCATGTGCAGAAAACTAAAGCTGCACTTGTACTGAAAATAACCATAACTATGAGTAAGATTTATAAAGAGCTAAAAAGATTAATAGCATTGAAATGAAAAACATATGATACTACAAATCAAATTTCTCTTTCTTTTTCTGAAATAAAATATAATAAATGTCATCACTGAATAATAGCATCATAGTATATCTTACATTTCAGAGTTAACAATAAATTTACCCCTATATATTCATTACAGTATTTTAGAAGGACCATACTCCCAGCCTGTATCTCTCTCTCTCCTTAGTGGGGTGGGGCTCTGGGGAAGCGGGGTTCCAGGACATATTGGTGGGGTCCTCTGCCCAGGGAAGTCCTGTTGGCATCTGGAATGTGGTGTATGAAAGAAGAGTTAACATATAAAGCCAAACAACATATTTTTTCAGTGAAAAAAAAAAAAGATTAAGTGGCTAAATGTTCCAAAAAAAAAAAAAAAAAAAAACTCTGCTTTTTGACTTTCCAGTGATTTTCCAAGGATAGACTCTTGTATTCTTTATCTTACCCTTGACGCCTATCTGGAAGCTTATTTTTAAAAGCTTAATAAGTGTAAGAACAGTGAGTGGTTGGATTCCATAAGCAAAACTTTTCCCATTCTGTGTTCTAGGTGATAACTGGATATGAAAGAGAGCTCATCTTACCAATAAAAATAAAATAAACATGAAACTAAAGCAAAAATAACCAGCCTTCCAAAGCCTAGCTCTCAAAAGAACATTAATAGAAGATTGTGTATGAATTTGGACTCATATGGTAAAACAACTCCAGTTCTTCTTAGTTTAAGCTAATGAACTTCTTATCCAGAGAAGCAGCTCTTCTCTTAGAAAAGAGCTAAGAGGTGGTTAGAAAAAATGTAGTTGAGAGCAAGGTTCTATGGGGGTCCACAAAGGGGTCTGTTTTGTTGTTCCTGGTAGAAATGACTGGTAACAATGGAGAGAGGGATTTATTCAAGTTCTAGGCCCATCAAGTCTTTTTGGGAATCTCAGGATTCCCTAATTAGGGCCCCAGCTGGTGGAATGGCCTGATAGTGAATAAAGAGTCATCATTAAAATATGCAAGTCTCTTGCCCTTATTCAGTTTTTGCAATCCTTGCTTTGATAAGGTTAGCTTTGGAGTGAGT
This sequence comes from Erinaceus europaeus, assembly GCF_950295315.1. NCBI lineage: Eukaryota > Metazoa > Chordata > Mammalia > Eulipotyphla > Erinaceidae > Erinaceus > Erinaceus europaeus. The sequence goes on from NC_080163.1 coordinate 11,842,733, forward strand.
GAGAGAACTGTAATAGGAAGTAGGTGAGGAGAGTATCTAAGTCTAAGTAGACGCTATTTCATTATGAACTTGATACTGACTCACTACAGACTATTGTGTATTTTTGCTTTCAGGTATATAATTTGCCCTAATTTATGGATACATGTGAACATATGCTCTATCTAATGGGACCTGGCCTATATCTAGGTTTTTGGATTTTGTTAAGAAGTGAACCTCCTGGAATGGAATTAGAGAATACTATTAAAGGAAAGATCTCACCCAAGTAATGAGGGTGAAAGGTTGGCATTCCATGCCTGACATCTCTGTACACAGTCTGAGGTGAAGCATGCTGAGATGGTACTCACTGCATTGATTAGGTTGGAATCATCTGATGCAATATCATTTGGTATCAATTGAGAGAAGCATGCAGGGAAGTGAGCCCCACCCCAGAGGTTCCATAGAGGCTCTATAGAGGAATCGGGGGATTCCTTTTGTCTTAGGGTTGAAGAAGACAGTAGATAGTTATTTCAATAATCACATTATTTGGCAATTGTGTTAACTCTGAAAAATCCCTTTGTTAGGATTTGCTGTATCCTACACCGCATCACCATATTTTATGTCCTTTGAAATTATTTGCATATAGCTATGCTACCAGTTGCTTTTGTTCTCCCTGCAATAAGCTTTTAAAAGAGTAAACATATCAAAGACTCATCCTAAGTATTAAAAAGACTCCCAGAGGGTTAAAGAATAGGAAAGCTATCAGGGGATGGGATGGGACATGGAGGTCTGATGGCGAGAATTGTGCGAAGTTGTACCCCTCTTATCCTATGGTTTTTTTCAATGTTACCTTTTTATAAATAAAAAAATTAAATGAAGCGTATATATATATAAAAAGAAAGACTGTAGCTTAACCACTCATCTGTTGTTGGATGCCTAGGTTGCTTCAAAGGTTGGCCTATTCCAAATTTTGCTGCTAGGAACATACTCTATAAAGGTCTCTTTGAGTGTGTGAGTTTGTTTCCTGAAATATATATAACCAGGAGAGAAATTGCTGAATATCATAGGTTCATGTCTAACATTCTGAGAGTTCTCCAGCCTCCTTTTCACAAGTGTTGGACAAATCTCCATTTCCACCAGCAGTGTAGAACGGTTTCTTCACTCCCACAACCTCTCCAACCTTGACTGTTACTATGATCTCACTTGATATCAGAACATGAGAAGCAGGAACATAAAGGGGAAAGAAAAAGTAAAGGCTGAGACTGATTTGGTATTTATATTGTGCCAAAGCAAAGGATTCTGAAGAAGAAGCCCTGATGCAGGATGTGGGCAAGCACTTAAACTGGCGTTGAGAGGATTCTCACCTGTCGCAGCGAGGTGAGACTTTGTATCTATATGTCACTAACTGTACTGTACTGTAAACCCCTCAATATAAAAAGTGAAAAACTGGGCGCACACATTATCGTGCTCAATGACCCAGGCTCAAGCCCCCACCCCCACCTGCTTCATGACTGGTGAAACAGGGATACAGGTCTCTCTTGTGTCCTCTTCTCTTCTCTTCTCTTCTCTTCTCTTCTCTTCTCTTCTCTTCTCTTCTCTTCTCTTCCCTTCCCTTCCTTTCCCTCCCCTCCCCATCCACTCCTCCTCCTCCTCCTCCTCCTCCTCCTCTTCTTCTTCTTCTTCTTCTTCTTCTTCTTCTTCTTCTTCTTCTTCTTCTTCTTCTTCTTCTCCTCCTCCTCCTCCTCCTCCTCCTCCTCCTCCTCCCCTCCTCCTCCTCCTCCTCCTCCTCCTCCTCCTTCTTCTTCTCTCTTTCTCTCTCTCCATCGCCCTCTCTCCCTATTTATCACCCCCTTCCCTCTCAATTTTTCACTGTATCCAGCTGTATGGTGAAAGCTTTGTAAGTGGTAAAGCAGGATTGCAGGTGTCTATCTCTCTATCCTCCCCTTGATTTCTGACTGCCTCTATTCAGTAAATGAACAAAGATAATAAAAAAATAATAAATCTTCTCTCTTCCTATGTGAAAAGAAGGAGGGAAGGAAGGAAGGAAGGAAGGAAGGAAGGAAGGAAGGAAGGAAGGAAGGAAAGCTGCAGCTTGGGGTAAGGGAGGTAGCATAATGTTCACTCAAAATAAATCTCATTCCTGAGATTCCAAAGTCACAGTTTCAATCTCTACATCATCATACTGAGCATTGCTATATTTTCTCTCTATTGATATCTTTCTTGGATAATAAAAAATTAAAAATAATAAAATATATCTTAAGAAAAAGAAAACTTGTGACTTTCTCCCAAAATCCAATTTGTGGGGAGTGTGGATTGTATTTTCCATACATATATATCATCCTTCCAAGCTTCCAAAGCAGGAATTGGACAGTAGTCTCTTTTAATTCTGAAATGTGTATTTGCTTTTTTTCTTGGAGTGTAGTAATCAGAGCTTGCTCTCTCTGGAAGAAAAGAGTATTTAATTTAAGCTCTGTTCTCCATTATGCTGACAGATATTCCTTGTCACCATCTTCATTTATTCAATGAACAAGCTTCACAAAGGCAGCCCTGGGAAGGCAGACATTGATGTCATCAGGGAGGATTTGCAGTTACCAAAATCAGAAATTGTAGAGCCATTCAGACTTGCTGAATATAATTATGAATTTTAAAATTATTTTAATTAATTTATTTATAATATGAAACCACTGACAAGACCATAGTATAAGTGGAGTACAATCCCCACCACCAGAGCTCCAAAGACCCTCCCCTTCCATGATACCTTTCCTATTCTTTAGCTCAGTGGGAGTATGGACCCAGGATCTTTATGGGCTGCAAAAGGTGGAAGGTCTGGTTTCTGTCATTGCTGCCTCACTGAACATGGGTGTAGGCAGGTCAATCCATACTCCCAGTCTGTCTCTTTCTTTCCCTTGTGGGACAGAGCTCTGAGGAAACAGAGCTCCAGGACACATTGGTGGGATTGTCTGTCCAGGGAATATGGTTGGTATCATGGAAGTATCTGGAATCTGGTGGCTGAAAAAGAATTAATATATAAAGCCACTGGGCTAGCTTGGTGGGCAGGAGAGAGACGACCAGGGACTCATGGATAAACTGAGAATGCAGTTCAATCTTTATTGATGAGTGGGAATTCAGTGCAAACTAGCTATCTCTAATCACAATCCTGTCATATATATATATCCTGAGGTGGAAGTGTCAGGAAGAGGAAGTACATAGATAGAATGGAGGTGGGGAGAAGGAAAAAGCATGTGAACCAGTGGGGATTAAACCAATAAAAACAATTATTATATAAATAGACCACAGTGGCAAGCAATGCAACAGAAGGGGTCTTAGAAGTAGAATTTAGAAACAGACCAACATTTCCCCCTTTCTTTTTAACTAATGGCCATAGTATCAGGAGTATGGAGTGAACAGAAACCTGTATTGTACAGGAATTTTCCAAAGAACTGGCACAAGACATGGAGGAACAAGTAAGAGAGCAGCAAGAACCAGTGTGATGCCAAGGGGAGGCCTGAGGGGGCATTTCCTGCCTCAAAGGGCAAGACCTATCAGGCAAAATGGCAATTCCTGCCTCTGTGGCATCGCTTGCCTCTGGGGTCATTTCATGCCTCAAAGGGCATTTCCTGCCTCTGGGGACAGGGACTGCAGGCGAGGGCCATGGCCTATAGAGTCCTCAGGCTGCTGGCTGCAAAGTCCATGGACTGCTGCGGTCAGTCTTTGAGAAACCCAGCAGCATAAAGGGAAACTGCTTTAAAGTTGTCTAAAGTGTCAAGAGGTATACCAGTAAGTCCAATAGAAGTGTCAGTCAAAAGCAGATGACCATGGAAGAAATGCCAGGGGATGAAACGTTGCACATCTGTCTCGATGGGGAAGGTCAACCACTGTAATTCCTCTTTTCTGTAGAGAGTGAGCTTCGGAGTCTGTGAATCAATTTCTTCAGGTTGTGCCAGGTCACATCATTGGTTTTGGGGGGTACTTTGTAGTCATGCCATCTTGTGGGCAATGTCAGAGAACAGGAGTCCAAATGGATTTCCGGTGATTTCATTTGAGCAGATGCTTTTTCATGTGAAGATTTGACAGCCGTAATTCACTTACTTATGAAACAAAACTTGTAGAAGATTAGAAGTTTACTATAATTGGTAACTCCATTATAATTGGTTTAAGTACCTTTATAATTTTGGAAGTCCTTTCTAGTATGATTTCTTTCGAGGTTGTTTAAATAAGCTCAACAGAAGAACCATGGTTAAAAGCCTCAGGCATGGGAATCATTAACATAACCATTGAAATATCCACCCTTCCCATACTCATACAGTTTTCAGGATTAAAATCTTCTCATTTATTCCTAGATGCAAAAAAAAAAGAAAGAAAAGAGGAAAAAACAATTTTTTGGTTGTTTCTTTCTGGATGTCTCTAGAAATCATGGCTGCATCCAACATTTTTTTTTAAGTCAATGTCATACAAAAATTCAGTCATTCAAATCACTCTCTTACAAAACGCAACTGAAAGCAGACAGCAAACTTAAGATATTCAGAGAAAACAACGAGGGGGGAATTGAGAGAAAAGCTGTAGGCAGTTTTTGCTTCCTTCACCTTGAACCAGATTATCTGTATCTTACCATGTAGAATCATGAGTCCCCGGAGGGAGTCCTAGTCCAAAAAGTTCCTGGAAGTTCCATATAGGGTGCTTCTGATGGTTCCTGCCGGATTGCTGCAGGCACCCATTTTTAAAAGCATCTTCCCATTGAAGAAAGAATTGAATCAGGAGGGTAGAACTAACCACGTGTCTCCATTCTTGGGGACTGCCAGGGTATTTGAGAATGCTCTTCAAGTTAGAGTAGTCCTTCTCCACGGAAAACATGGAAGAGGAAGTCCAGAAAGTCCTAGGGGAAATCTCCGTGCATCTCCCAAGCTCTATGATCACGGTCATATGGAACCAAAGCTCCTGGTCAGGGAACCAAAGTATGGCCCAGAGCAAAATGTTCCAGAGACAGACAGACTGTCTCATGAAGAAAGAGTAGAGGCTTTGGGAAACCTCTTCATAAGTAGAAAGGCAACCCATGGCGGGTTTACTTATCTGGTCTCAAGTGGCTTTACTTATCTGGTCTTCTTAAGGCTTGTGTGTGGAGCCGAGGTTCATGCCCCACATTGGTGCCGGTTCCTGTTCGGGGCGCCAGATGCTGGGCTAGCTTTGCGGGTAGGAGAGAGTTGACCAGGAACTCATGGTTGAGCTGGGAATGCAGTTCCATCTTTATTGACGAGCAGGGATGCAGTTCGATCTAGCTATCTCTAATCACAATCCTGTCCTATATATATATCTCCTCAGGCAGAAGTGTCAGGAAGAGGAAGTACTTAGGATAGGGGGTGGGGAGAAGGAAAAAGCATTCGAACCAGTGGGGATTAAATCAGTGAAAACAATGATTTTGTAAATAGACCACAGCTGCAAGCAATGTAACAGAAGGGGTCTTAGAAGCAGAATTTAGAAGCAGACCAACATAAAGCCATACAAATTGTTAATTAATCATGAATTTAAAGGCTGGGATATTGCAGATTTGTGGTCTCCATTCTGGAAACAGCTAGTAGGTCTATTTTGGGTATATCACAAAGGGCCCATGATTTTATGCATTTTTAAAAGAGCCACAGGTAAATAGACAAGTTTGAGAGCTATGCACCTAAAGACTCAAAAAATAAAACAATTCAGGTGTTAATCACAGAACCTTCCTAAATAGACCCATCTATGACTCAGTTCATTCCAAAGTTACACTGCCCTGACTGAGGATATGTTTACTTTTGGTTCTCTTTATGACCTCAAAATATGCTTAACCTTAGGGTCCTAGTCCTATACTGTTCAGAAAGAATGTTAAATAACTGTTACACTTAGGTCAATGATTTTTTTCAGACTGGCCTCATCATTAAATTACTTAAAGAAAATTAAAATTCCCAGTAAAAAAAAAATTACCTCTTATTAACTAAAACTGAAGAAAATTAACATTTAATCCCCCTCCATTTTAATTATTATGTTCTTGCTCAACTAGAATCAGTGAACTAGCTGGGTGGTTCATTCGATTCTTTTAATAACATATTATTACACTCTATCAACAGTATCTGAAGCCTGTGATGGATTCAAATAGGAGTTTCTCCTTTATTACACCCGTTGAAATAATTCTACCCTTCTAGATCAAAACCACATGTATCTATACATGAATTTTATACGTGCATATATGAAATGTGCCTATTCCAGTAGATAGCCAGGTGGTAGCATACCCAGTTAAGCATCTAAAGTACTAAGCACAAGGACCTGTGCAAGGATATGTATGTGTTTAGCTCCCCACTTACAAGGGGGACACTTCATCAGCAGCAAAGCAGGACTGCAGGTGTATATCTTTCTATCTTTTATAAATGTATTATTAATATTATTTATTTATTATTGAATAGAGACAGAGAGAAATTGAGAAGGAAGGGGGAGATAGAGAGGGAAAGAGACCGAGAGACACCTGAAGCCCTGCCATACTACTACTGAAGCTTTATCCCTACATGTAGGGATCAGGAGACTTGAACCTGGGTCCTTGCCACTCTAATGTGTGTGTGCTTAACCAGGTGAGCCACCGCCTGGCCCCTTTTCTCTCCCTCTCTATCTCCCACTTTTCTCTCAATTTTTCTTTGTCCTATCCAATAAAATTAAAAAAAAAATGGCTGCCAGAAGCAGTGAATTCATAGTGGCAGCACCAAGCACCAGAGATAACCCTGGATAATATATGTATATGTGTATGTGTGTGTGTGTGTATATGCGTATGCGTATGCGTATGCGTATGTGTATTGAGTCGGGTGGTAATACAGCTGCTTAAGCACATGTGGCGCCAAGCACAAGACCAACTTAAGGATTCTGGTCAAGCCCTTGGCTCCCCACCTTCCAGGGAGTCACTTCATTGAGTGTGAAGCAGGTCTGCAGATGTCTATCTTTCTCTCCCCATCTCAGTCTTCCCCTCCTCTTTCCATTTCTCCCTGTCCTTCTAACAGTGAATACTTCAATAATAACAACAACAACAACAATAATAACTACAACGACAATAAAAAACAGGGCCGCAAAAGGAAATATATATATAAATAAATATAAAAATAAATATATATATTTCTGATATATAAATATAATTTGGTGACTTAAAATTATAAAAAATTAGGAAGCAAGAGAAGCGCTATTTGTTTTGCTTAATATATCCTTTATCTGTGCTATACTCTCAGTTTGGAGAAGATCATGGGAGGATTAAACTTGCAAATTTATATAGTCTAATCACAGTGTCTTGGATTTTTCCTTTGGACCTTTCCTTCTCACTTCTGCTCATGCTCACAAATTGATTCTGTTTTTTTTCATTATCTACTCTTTATGGCATTGTCTTGTAAAGATTAAACAGCAGGTCATTTCATCAAATGAAAAAAAAAATTATAAATATACACAGAAAACAATGCAGATGGTCCCTTTCTTTCTATAATTCAGCTTACAATTTTTCAACCTTCCAGTGTTGCAAAAGTGAGAGATATTCAATAGAACTTGCAACCTAAATTTTTAATTTTAATATTTTTTACCAGGCTAGCAATATGCAGTGTGATAATTCTATGTAATATAGCCAGAAAATATTAACCAGTATAGCTGTTTTTATTTACAAAATAAAAATGTTGATAAGATCAAAGGCTATGAGTGGTACAATTCCACACACTATCTACCACCTGAGTTCGGTATCCCGTCTCCTCCATTGGAAGCTTTCCTATTTTTTTTTGAGTATTTTATTTATTTTATTTTTGAGAGAGATGCAGAGAGAGAAAGACACAGAGAGAAACACCATTTCATTATGAACTTGATACTGACTTGTTTTCCTATTCTTTTTCCCTCTGTGAGTATGGACCCATGATTATTATGAGGTACAGAAGGTCTGGCTTCTGTAATTGCATCTCTGCTGGACATGGGTGCTGGCGGGTTGATTCACACCCCCAGCCTGTTTCTATCACTCCCTAGTTGGGTAGGGCTCTGGGGTAGTGGGGCTCCAGGACATATGATTGAGTTCTGCCTGTCCTGAGAAATCAGGTTGGTGTCATGGTAGCATCTACAACTTGGTAGCTGAAAAAATATATAAGATATAAAGCAGAACAAACTGTTTAATAATCAGGAATCTAAAGGCATTTTTCCATTTTGGAAAAAGCTGGTTCTATTTTTCATAGATTCAAAGGGAGGAGTCTGGAAGGAACTAGGATATCAATTATGTTTATGCAGACACTCATGTCTGAAACACCAAACACCCAACATTGCCCCCAGCCATAAACAGCATATGGAAAAATTAAACAGTACTCTAGTAATATAAATAAATAAATAAACAAAGAAATAAATGCATTACTAAATCATAGAGGCTACTTTGGGACCCGGACACTGTTTATTAAAGTCCAGGTCTTAGTGATCTAATTGGACTTACTTATCAGAGGAAACCTAGATCATGAGAAACAATAGTAACTGTGTTTGGCAAAGATGAGAGAGAGAAGGTGATTCTTCTTTTTTTCCCCCCTTTTGTTGCCCTCGTAGTTTATCATTATTATTGTTGTTGTTGTTACCGCTGCCATTGTTGTTGCATAGGACAGAGAGAAATCCATAGAGGTGGGAAAGACGGGGGAGTGAGAAAAACACTTATAGATCTGCTTCACCTCTTGTGAGGCAACCCCCCTGCAGTTGGGGAGCTGGGGTCTTGAACTAGGGTCTTTACACAGGTCCTTGTGCTTTGCGCGGTGTGCGCTTACCAGCTGTGTTACCTCCCAGCCCCCTGAGAAGCTGATTCTAATAATCAGTACTTTGGCCAGCTGTAGCTCAGTGATTATATATTTGAATTAATTTGATGAGAATATTTTGGAAACTATAATAATACAAATTCTGTACTTAGGAAAGTGTGTGTGTGTGTGTGTGTGTGTGTGTGTGTGTGTGTGTTGAAGGATAGCTCAAAATAATAGCACTTAAAGTGAAAATGGTAGTGAGTTGTCTGTGTACTCATATGAATGAATTGGAGAAAACATTTACTTTGCAAAGAAATGAGGTATATGAATACAGACAGAAAATAAAAATCCTCTCAGGCCTCCATCAGGCATTAGCAAGGTACCCCCTCCACTACTAATAACCATAAATGAGGAAGCACTGGGAATCATCAGGATTTGTTAAAACTATGAATGTGTATTAGCAGGCTTAAAATTAATGGCTCCTCATATCTTGCAAGAGGAGAATTTGAAAGAAAAAAATACAAAGGAACATATTAAGAAAAAATAATAAATTTCTAGCCTAAGGCAAAGAGAAACATCAAGGAATCATGACACTCAGAACACAAAATATATTGGTTCTTGCTTTTGTATTTGGCACCAAATCAATTTAAGAAACGAAATAGAACTTTAATAATTTGGCCAGACTTTCCATAGAGGAATAGAGATAACTGCAAAATAGAGCCCTGGAAGTAAATGGAAAAGTTATTTGATGCCTGGAAAATTCAAATCCTAAGGAATACAAGAAATAAAGGATGGTGGCATGGAACCATTGATCTTTAGTGGGCAACAATGACAACAGTTTGGGAATATTTTCAGCAGCAAGGCTGGGGAGACAGCATAATGCTTGTGATAAACATTTTCATGCCCAAGGATCTGAGATCCCAGGTTCAGTTTGTGGCCCCACCATAAGCCAGAAGTCAGTCTCTCTCTCTCTCTCTCTCTCTCTCTCTCTCTTTCTCTCTCTTCTTCCCCCTCTCCCTCTTACTTTCTCTCCCCCTCCCTCCCTCCTTCTTTCCCTCTCTCACTTTCTCCTCTCCCCTTTTTATCTGTATCTGTTTCATTTATTAAAACGGAAAAGAAGGGGGGGGCGGTGTTGCATCCAGTTAAGCACACATACTATGAAGCTCAAAGATTGGGGTTTGAGACCCCACTGTAGGGGGAAGCTTCACTAGGTCTTCAGGTGTATCTTCCCTTTTCTCTCCCTCTTCTATCTTCCCCTCCTGTCTGTTTTATTTTGTCCTACCAATAAAATGGGGAAAAAAATGCCCGCCAGGAGCAGTAGATTTGCAGTACTGACACAGCTACCTAGAGAAAACCCTTGAGGAGGGAGGGAGGAGAGAGAGGAAGAGAGAACTCAATTAAAAAAATCTTTTCTTTGGGAGTCGGGCTGTAGCGCAGCGGGTTAAGCGCAGGTGGCGCAAAGCACAAGGACCGGCATAAGGATCCCGGTTCGAACCCCGGCTCCCCACCTGCAGGGGAGTTGCTTCACAGGTGGTGAAGCAGGTCTGCAGGTGTCTATCTTTCTCTCCCCCTCTCTGTCTTCCCCTCCTCTCTCAATTTCTCTCTGTCCTATCCAACAACGACGACAACAACAATAATAACTACAACAATAAAACAAGGGCAACAAAAGGGAATAAATAAATAAAATAAAATATTTAAAAAAAAATCTTTTCTTTTTTTTAAATTTCTTTATTGGGGAATTAAAGGTTTACAGTTGACAGTAAAATACAATAGTTTATACATGCGTAACATTTCCCAGTTTTCCACATAACAATATAGCCCCCACTAGGTCCTCCTCTGCCATCAGGTTCCAGTACCCAAACCCTCCTCCCACCCACTTGAGAGTTTTTACTTGGGTGCAATAAAAAATGTTTTGGTGAAAAACAGTTTTAACAGCAGCTTGTTAACTCTTGAAGTTAATTCTTGCTTGACTTGTTGAAAATTCAAAACATAAACAAAGCTGGAACAAGATCTACCTGACACTGAATTAAAAAAAAAAAACTTTGTTTATTTTATTTTTGAGAGAGAGATATGCACACAGAGAGAAACAGCAGAGCACTGCTCAACTCTGGCTCGTGGTGATGTAGGGGGGGTTGAACCTGGGACTTTGGAGCCTTAGGCATAAGAGTCTGTTTGCATAACCATTATGCTATCTCCCCCACCCAACACTGAGAATTTTAAACTTAAAATTTTTTTATTTATTCCCTTTTGTTGCCCTTGTTGTTTTATTGTTGTAGTTATTATTGATGTCATTATTATTGATATCATTATTATTATTGATATCATTATTATTGATGCAGCAAAGGTGGGCGCGAGGAATAACATCATTGCAAGACTGGCCAGCTCCTCATGGGGTGCGAGCACTTCCACACTACGATCATCCTCTCTGGCATTATGCTATTCCACTGCAGAATACTGTGCCCCAGTATGGTTCCGTAGCCCCCGTGTCTACTTGGTCGATTCCAAATTATATTCCTCCATGAGGATAATTTCTGGAACCATCCGTTCCAACCCGGTCCCATGGCTGCCAGTTCTTAGCAACATCGCCCCGCCAGATATTTGTCGGGATGCGGCATCATCTAAGTTCATTTCCCACGTCTACGCTCGACCGGACCTGCCAATATACGCAGATATCTTCCACCACCCTGTCCAACGCTTGATGTCTCGTCACCCAATCTGGTTCCCTACGCCTACACTGAACTTCTCTGTTCCATACTCTTGGAAGCAGAGTTGGCAGTCAGCTGAGGTAAAGAACAAACACCTCATCACAGACCCCTGAAAGCATCAACCTGGCTTTGACCTAGCACGTTATGATTGGGCCCTCCTCAATTGCTACCTAACAGGCCATGGCTGGGGAGCCAGAGACGACCCAAACTGCCCCTGTGGCTACAGACAGACTATGACCCACATAGTCAACGACTGCCACCTCTCCAGATTCAAAGGAGGTCTCGAAACTTGACATCAGGCTCAACCTGACGCTGTTGACTGGCTACGGAAGAAGGGCAAACGCTAGAAGAAGAATTGATGTCATTGTTGTTGAATAGGACAGAGAGAAATGGAGAGAGGCGGGGAAGACAGAGAGAGGAAGAGAAAATAGACACATGCAGACCTGCTTCACCACCTGTGAAGAGACTCCCCTGAAGGTGGGGAGCTGGGGGCTCAATAGACATTAAATTTTAAGAGGAGATAAGATTTTGAGAATAGCAAGGATTGTATTTTTGGATGAACACAGACTGAGGAGAGAATATTACTATCCTCAGAGAAAGATAACACTATATGGAAAACTGAGAAATGTTATGCATGTACAAACTATTTTATTTATTATTGAATGTAAAACATTAATTCCCCAATAAAGAAATTTTTAAAAAGAAAGATAACACTAGTAAACCACGCATATATGCTCACTATAAGCGAAAGATGCATTTTCTATGGTTACAAACACAGACACAGGTCACAGTCACTAACAGAAAAAGGGAATCTTCAGTTATATCTGAAGAGAACGTATTTTTGTTTTATTTTGTTTTGTTTTGTTACTGTTCAGGCTTGTGCCAGAAGTGAGAAATACTTTAAATATTACTCGGAGGTGGGGCTGGCTTCGCTGGAGGAGACAGACGACTCATGGCTGCTCTGTATGCAGTATCTCTTTATTCATGCAGAACGCAGCACAATCTATGCCAAGCTAAACTAACACTAAACTAAACTGAAAACTCACAAACTTGTCCTTATATATATACTTGCCAAGTAGGGTGTAAACAGGATGTGACGTAAGAGGGTGGAGAGAAAAGTGACTGGTGCAAATCAGGGTGTGACAAGGAGAGGGGGCGGAGCAGGTGAGAATTCTACCACTGAACCACCAATGATCTGGAGGGAGGGTGGTGCTTAGTTAACAGTGTTTATGTAAATAGAATACAGTGTTAATTGCAGAAGGTAGAAGGTCTGCCTTCTGTAATTGCTTCCCTGTTGAACATGGGCGTTGACTGGTTGGTCCATACTCCCAGTCTGCCTCTCTCTTTCCCTAGTAGGGTGGGTCTTTGGGGAAGCGGAGCTCCAGGACACATTGGTGGGGTCTTCAGTCTAGGGAAGCCTGGCCGGCATCCTGATGTCATCTGGAACCTGGTGACTGAAAAGAGAGTTAACATACGAAGCCAAACAAATTGTTGAGCAATCATGGACCCAAAGCTTGGAATAGTGGAGAGGAAGTGTTACGGGGGTACTCACTGCAAACTCTAGTGTACTTCTGCTTTCAGGTATATATTTTGCACTAGTTTATGGATACGTGTGAACATATGCTCTCTCTCACAGAAACTGGTGTATATCTAGGTTTTGGGACTTTGTTAGAAAGTGAACCACCTGAGATGGAATTAGAGTGTACTATGAAAGGAATTGTACCCCTCCTACCCTATGGTTTTGTTAATTAATCCTTTCTTAAATAATAAAAAAAAGAATACAGTGTTAATCCAGGGGATTAAACCAAATGAAACAGAAGGGGTTTTTAGAAGCAGAATTAGAAGCATACCAACACTTGGAAAGCAGGTTGAAGGAACAAAATACCTCAGATAGATAATGATGATAGATGTCTACAACTGAAGTCATTGATATGGAGCCATCCATAGATGCTCTATTCTTACCTTTGGAATCCTGTTTGCTAAACAGTTTACCTCACTGCTTTCCCACAACCAAGTTGTAGATGCTACTATGATGTTATCCTGAATCCCTGGGCAGACAACCTCTCCAATGTGTTCTGAAGTCTCACCTCTCCAGAGTCCTACCACCCCAGGATAAGATAGAAACAGGGTAGGGGTATACATTTACCTGTCAACACCCATATCCAACAGAGAAGCAATTACAGAAACCAGACCTTCCACCTTCTGTACCCCATAAATAATTTGGTCCATATTCCCAGAGGGATAAAGAATAAGGAAGCTTCCAATGAAGGGGATGGGATACATCACTGGGTGATGGGAATTATGTGGAAAAGCACCACTGTTATCTTACAATCTTATTAACCACTATCAAATCACTAATACAAATTTAAAATATTTATATTTTTAAAAGCTTGAGAAATAGCATAACACTTATGTCAAAGACTTTTTTTGCTAGGGTCTTCCTGGCCCAGGCACCACCTAGACCTAGAGCAGTGCAGGACTCCAGTTTAAAACCAATAGACAAAATACTAATACGCTCTTGGGAGTTGGGCCATAGCGCAGCGGGTTAAGCTCACATGGCGCAAAGCCCAAGGACCAGCGTAAAGATCCCGGTTGGAGCCCCCAGCTCCCCACATGCAGGGAGTCACTTCACAGGCAGTGAAGCAGGTCTGCAGGTGTCTGTCTTTCTCCCCCCCTGTCTGTCTCCCACCTCTCCATTTCTCTCTGTCCTGTCCAACAACGATGACATCAATAACAACAATAATAACTACAACAATAAAAAACAACAAGGGCAACAAAAGGGAATAAGTAAATAGATATTTAAAAAATACTAATATGCTCTCATTTGATTAACTAAATAAAAATCATAATTAAAATGTTTAAATAAAACCAGAGGAAAAATTTAAAATAATAACAATAAGAAATGAAGAAGCAAAATCAGGAACATCTTAGTCCACTCAGTGGCTAAGCACAAGATCACAGACCTTTGTAAGCCAGCAGCATGAGTGAATTACTATTTTCAGTTTTTTTTAACTAATTAGCTATTTTTAAAAATTTGTATGAATGCATTTCTCACAGTTCTGAAGCTGGAAGTTTGAAGTCAGTATAATGGCACGGTCATTTGAGGGTCCTCACTGGGACCATAGACTGTCCCTTGTCTCCTCACATATTGGTCCAGAAAAGGGGCATTTCTGTTCATTTCAACAACTGTACAACTGGACTTGGACAACTGAGCTTCAAAGTCCGATTTTAGTTATGGCTTATTTCAGCTGCGTAGTTCTCAAGGTGAACAATCCCATAATATGATAACATCTCTCCACAGGCAACTTTGGCCTGAAGAGGATAATCTCTGCTGAGCTTTTCAGTGATAATCGGATTTCTCCCATTAGCATATTAATTATTCCTTTGTTAAATGGAGTCTTTGCTTATTGCCCATAAATGTTTAGTCCTATGGTTGATTTTTGCACCCGGTTTTATAATTATTTTTTAAATATTGTATTTACTATTCGTTGAGTAGAGACAGAGAGACATTGAGAGGGAAGGGACTGACAAGGAGAGAGGTGAAAGGCCTGTAGCATGGCTTCGTTTGCCAAGCTTGCCCCTTGCAGGTGGGGGCCAGGGGCTTGAGTTCAGATACTTTCACATTGTAACTTATGTGCTCATCTGCAAACACCACCACCAGTGGCCCAGCACCAACAGCTTTTCTGTGAGAGCATGCTAACCACTTGGATCTTCTATCCCCTCTTCACAAGGTATTGCAATTATTATGGTCATTTTACTCCAAATAGTATAAGCTTTCACTTTTCTTCTAGCTTCTAAAAACATATCTACGAGTGCAAGAACTCTTATCAAAGTATTAAATCCCGTGGAACAGCGACACACTCCCATATCAATAAACTTTTCTTTTTTTTTTGAGTTTTAATCTATTATTTATTATTTATTAGACAGAAATAGAGAAATCAAGAGGATGGAATCAAACATAGATGGAAAGAGAGAGAGAGAGAGAGAGAGAGAGAGAGAGAGACCTGTAACACTGACTGCTTCAGCATTCATGGAGCAGAACCAACAGTTTTATTTAACCAATAGAATAGATGTAGATGTATATAACAGAACATTTATTATTATCATTGGTTCACATAGTTGTGGAAATTGAAAAGTTCCTTTACCTGCTATTCTCAAGCAGGAGAGCCAGGAAAGTCAGTGTCATGAGTTAGTCTTAGGAGGAGTCCAACAGCCTGAGGATCAGAACATCTCTGGGATAGCATTGGAGCCTCTAGCTGCAAGAACCAGAAAGTCTACTGTACAAGAATACACACACACAAACAAACAAACAAAATGAATGCCCCATTCAAAAAGCAAGAAATAGTCCTTCTTTAATGCTAAGATGTCACAGAAACACTGACAATGGCCTATCTGTAAAATCCAATGACAGCTTTGACGTGCTAAGACACTTATTTGAGGACATTCCAAAAAAAACCGAGACCTTCACTTTTTAAAAAGGCATGTGCAAGGATCATTTTTGACTGAGCTAAGTAGTGCCCAGGTAGTTGGTAAAGCATTTCAGTGTGTGTCTGGAAGGATGTTTCTGGAAGAGATTGGCATTATCCCTGCCCCCAGGAATATGGTAAAGATAAGCTATTCTTATCACTGAGTAGAAGTCACCCAATACTTTTGACAATGAAAATCAAAGAACAATTTCTTTCTTTCTTTTTTTTGTTTTTTGCCTCCAGGATTATCCCTCCAAGATTATCGCTGGGGCTCAGAGCCAGCACTACAAATACACTATTTCTGGTGGCCATTTTTTCTTTCCATTTTTTAAAAATATTTATTTTATTTATTTATTCCCTTTTGTTGCCCTTGTTGTTTTATTGTTGTAGTTATTATTGTTGTTGTCGTTGCTGGATAGGACAGAGAGAAATGGAGAGAGAAGGGGAAGACAGAGAGGAGGAGAGAAAGATAGACACCTGCAGACCTGCTTCACTGCCTGTGAAGCGACTCCCCTGCAGGTGGGGAGCCGGGGTTCTAACCGGGATCCTTATGCCTGTCCTTGTGCTTTGCGCCACCTGCGCTTAACCCGCTGCGCTACAGCCCGACTCCCTTTTCTTTCCATTTTATTGGATAGGACAGGTAGAAGTTGAGAGAGGAGGGGAGATATAGAGGGAGAGAGAAGGATAGACACTTGCAGACCTGCTTCACAACTTGTGAAGTGCCTCCCCTGCAGGTAGGGAGCAGCAGGGTCTTGAGCATGGATTCTTGTGTGGGTCCTTGCACTTAGTACTATGTAGCCATAACTGAGTGTGCCCCTGCCCACCCCTCTCAACAAAATTTTCTTTAGACAGCCCTTGTTGAGCACTGGAATTAAGTCACATAAATCATCTTCTAACTTCCACTGGTGGTTTCTATAATTCTTGGTGTGCAGACCCTAGTTTTTCTGTTAAAAGTTATATACTGATTTAGTTTAAATTATTGGCCTCTTGATAAGAGAAGAATTGAAGGAAGACTTTGAAAGGGATATGTGCTATTTCAAAAGGCAGAATTCTCTCCATTGCTGCCATAAAGAAAGAAGGTTGGATAGGCCTGTTTTTTTATTTTTATTTATAAAAAGGAAACACTGACCAAATCATAGGATAAGAGGGGTAAAACTCCATACAGTTCCCACTACCAGAACTCTGTATCCCCTCCCCTTCCTCGATAGCTTTCCTATTTTTATTATTATTTTTATTAGTTTATATTTATTTATTTTCCCTTTTGTTGCTTTTGTATTTATTATTATTGTTATTGACATTGTCATTGTGGATAGGACAGAGAGAAATGGAGAGAGGAGGGGAAGACAGAGAGGGGGAGAGAAAGAGAGACACCTGCAGACTTGCTTCACTGCTTGTGAAGCGACTCCCCTACAGGTGAGGAGCTGGGGCTCAAACCAGGATCCTTATGCAGGTCCTTGTGCTTTGCACCACATGCGCTTAACCCACTGAGCTACCACCCAACTCCCTGATAGCTTTCCTATTCTTTAACCCTCTGGGTGTATGGACTCAAGGTCATTGTGGGATGCAGAAGGTGGAAGGGAAGCAATTACAGAAGACAGGCCTGTTTTTTTGTCACTATGAAGGATGCTACTTCTGAATAGGAATGGTCCAGAGAATCTGGGTTGACTCAAAGTGGACATCATCACCGTAAGTGTGGAATCTCATGGCCCTGGCACAGTGATCTTGTCATGGCTTATTTCACATTCTCTGAAGTTCTTCTATCCTAATAGAATGAATTTCACAATATCTGTCTCAATTTTCTGCATTTAGATAGTTCTTTAGGGCTCAAGAATCTCTCTATATGACTCGGGAGGTGGTTCAGTGGATAAAATGTTAGTCTTACAAGATGAAGTCCCAAGTTGAATCAGTATCATAAATAAATCAGAATTATCCCCATATCATTAATAATTAAAATACATTTTATCAAGAGCCCCCTTGATTCCACACCTGCAGGAGGAAAGCTTTGTGAGTGGTGAAGCAAGGCTCCAGGTGTCTCTCTCTCTCTCTCTCTATCTCTCTCTCTCTCACACCTTTCCCTCTTGATTTCTGGCTGTCTCTACCTGACAATTAAATAAAGATAATAAGAAAGAGCCATTTAAAAAATAAAATAAATTTAAATATAAATGCATCTCTTTATGAGTTCTCACAAAGGCGCTCTGATTTTCACACTTAGATTTTGGTTGTGATCAATCACATTCAAACTTTCTTCATATTTCTCCAATCATATCTGATGCCCTCAGCAACAGCCACCTGATAGCTTTGTCATAATTAGTGTTTATCCTATAATCTGAAAACTGATACATTACAGCACCAGGACCAGTTCCATCACAAATTAAACGTTCAGTGGTGGCACTGTTGTTAAAGATCACTCAGCAATGGTGGGTACCAAATGACTGATACAGCTGTACAATGGCAATCTAAAAGCTGTTCTTATTAGACCATTTCTTACAGTAAACACTGCAGGCTAATGTAAGCTATGGTGCATATTATGTGCAAAAGTCATCTTATAGCACTTCTCTGTTTGTATCACCTACATATTGTGAAGGTAGGATAGTGAAAGAGGGACTTAGTTTGGAATACAGTATCACAGAGGAGTCAATTTGGGATTATTGGTCTCAGTCCTTTACACCAGTTGACCAAGTTGTAATTGTTTTTTTAAAAAAACAATTACATATGTATAATAATACATACCCATGATATATGTTATTATTATTATTATTATTATTATTATTATCATTGTTACTATTATTTGATAGGAAAGAGAGAAATTGACAGGGAAAGGGACATAGAGAAGGATAGAGAGGGGCCCAGGTTATGGCGCATCTGTTTAAGTGCTCATATTACAGTGCACAAGGACCCAAGTTCAAGCCCTTGGTCTCCACCTGCAGGGAGAAAGCTTCACAAGTGCTGAAGCAGGGCTGCAGGTGTCTCTCTGTCTTTCTCCTTATCTATCTCTCCCCCTCTCAACTTCTTTCTGTTCCTATCCAAAAATAAATAAATAAAATATCTTTAAAAAGAGAGATAAAGGGAGATGCCTACAGCATTGCTTCACCACTTGTGAAGCTACCGCCCCCTGCAGTTGGGGACCAGGAGCTTGATCCTGTGTCCCTGTGAATGGTAACTTACGTGTGTTTAATCAAGAATACCTCTGCCCATCCTCCTTTTCCTCATATTCTTTTTAGTTAGAGGCAGTTCCCCAAAACTAGCTTCTTTGGGTTATCCAAATAGTATATATATTATTTATATATAATATATAATATATAATTATATAATAATATATAATATTATGTATTATATATTAAATATAAATTATATATTAAATATATATTATATTATATTATATTATATATTAAATATATATTATATTATATTATATATTAAATATATATTATATATTTATAATATATAAATTATATATATATATATATATATATATATATATATATATATATCCATCCAATGCTATTGCTGGGGCTCGGTGCCTGCACCATGAATCCATTGCTCCTCCTGGAGGCTATTTTTCCCCTTTTGTTGCCCTTGTTGTTTTCTTTTTTTATCATTGTTGTGGTTATTATTATTGTTATTGATGTCATTGTTGTTGGATAGGACAGATAAATGGAAAGAGGAGGGGAGACAGAGGGGGCAGAAAAAGACACCTGAAGACCTGCTTCACAGCTTGTGAAGTGACTCCCCTGCAGGCGGGGAGCTGGGAGCTCGAACTGAGATCCTTACACAGGTCCTTGAGCTTTGCGCCATGTTCACTTATCCCTCTGCGCTACCACCTGACCCCGTTATCCACACTCTTAATTGTTCTTTTACTACACATTAAAGTTGTATGGCTCTTCTTATTCATTTTCCAATAATACTCCTGATGAGATGGTTTTAAGTGTCTTGTTGTTTTAACTGACTTTTAAAAGTGTCTTCTTGCATTTCTCATTGAGTAAACGCAACATGATCAATAGTCACCATTTCATTTCCAAAGTGTTCTCTCAAAGTTCTAAATAATGCATATTATACATAAAATATGCATGCTTTATTTTAAAAATATTTTGTTTTACTTTGTGTTCTCAAGATTATTGGTTCTATGTCTGAGTGTTTCATATATATATATAATATTTATTTATTCTCTTTTGTTGCTGTTGTAGTTGTTGTTGGATAGGACAGAGAGAAATGGAGACAGGAGGGGAGACAGAAAGGGGGAGAGAAAGTTAGACACCTGCAAACCTGCTTCACCACCTGCGAAGTGACTCCCCTGCAGGTGGGGAGCTGAAGGCTTGAACCAGGATCCTTATGTCGGTCGGTCCTTGTGCTTTGCACCCACATATATATATATTTAATATTTATTTATTAATGAGAGAAAGAGCCAAAGCATCACTTTGGCACATAGGATGCTGGAGGTCAAACTTGGAACATACTTGCAAGTCTAACACTATAACCACCTCACCATCTCTCAAGGTACCAGAATGTTTTTAAAAATAAGTTAACTGAGAAAAGACTTAATTAACTTTAGTATCAGTTTATCTGGTTTAATTATGCTAGAGTCACCTCATGAACTTTACAAATCAGGATAAGATTTTAAATGTTGGTCAAACCATTTTTTTATTTTATTAGAATTTATTTCACTTTAACTTTTTGATTATTTTTATTTCTTGGATAGAGACAGTCCAGAATTGGGACAGAAGGGAATGATAGAGAGGGAGAAAGAGACAGAGAGACACACTGCTTCACCACTTGCAAAGAAAACCTCCACAGTTGGGAACATATGATTGGAACCTGGGTCCTTGCACATTGTAACATGTGAACTCAACCTGGTGTACCACCACCCTTAGATTTTTAAATAGAATTGATTGCCAAAAGTAGTAGTAATCATGAATCTATTTTCCACATATATATGTGTCACATATATGCTATTAACATATTATGATAAGTAGAAAATACTTTCATTCCTCTGTTTTTTTAATTTCACTAAGGTGGAACTTTAAACATACATTGAGCATATTTTGGGGAGGGAGTATATTTTATATTTTCTGGAACTACTCTTGGCTATATCTCTTTGTGTACTTCCAAACCTCAAATTGCATGAGAGAGCTGGGAAATCAATGAATTTGATGTTACCATAAATACATGGTTATTTTCCTATCAAGAAAGGGTTCTTTTGCCTAAAATGATGATAGCCAGAATTTCAAGAGCCACTAATCATTATGGGATATGTTTATACAAGACAACAAATGAAATATTATATAGAAATTCACTTCCCTCGATCACTCAGCCTAACCCTGTCAGAAAAAGTAAAGACTACAAAAGCTGGATAAGGGCAAGAGACTGGAAAATGATCACCCTTTTGGTCACTATCAGGCCACCCTCAAATCTCTAGCCCTAATCAGGGAATCCTAGGATTCTCACATATATATGATGGACCTAAACCTCTAAAAGATCCCTCTATCCATCACTGCTGGATATCTCCATCAGAGATAACATCCTAAAACCTCTTGTGGGCCTCTACAGGACACTGCCCTCAATGTAGAACAATTCTACTCTCTGAAGGGAGGATGGATCATCATATTCTGCTATTCAAGGAACATGGTTTCTGAAATGAGTGCAGCCTAGAATGTTCCTAGCTGAGACCATGGACTGTTAGCTCAGACTGACAAGGATGCAGAGCTTATATAGGTTCCTATGCTAAATACAAATAGAACTGGGCTTTAGGTCAGATGAATGGGGTTTATAGTGCCAGGCTAGCTTTGTGGGCAGTAGAGAGAAGACCAGGGACTTATGGCTGAGCTGGGACCGCAGTTCAATCTTTATTGAGCAGGAATGCAGTTTGATCTAGCTATTCTCTAATCACAAAGCTGTCCTATATATCTCCTGAGGCGGAAGTGTCAGGAAGAGGAAGTACATAGGATAGGGGGTGGGGAGAAGGAAAAAGCGCATGAACCAGTGGGGATTAAACCAGTGCGGGCAAAACAATATTATGTAAATAGACAACAGAGGCAAGCAATGCAAGGGGTCTTAGAAGCAGAATTTAGAAGCAGACCAACATTTCCCCTTTTCTTTTTAACTAATGGCCATAGTATCAGGAGTGTGGGGTGAACAGAAACCTATATCATACAGGAATTTTCAAAAGAACTGGCACAAGATAGGGAGAATCAAGTAGGAGAGCAGCAAGAACCAGTGTGATGCCAAGGGAAGGCCTGAAGGGGATTTTCCTGCCTCAAAGGGCAAGGCCTAGTAGGTGAAAGGGTGTTTCTTGCCTCTGGGGGCATCTCTTGTCTCTGGGGGTGTTTCATGCCTCAAAGGGTGTTTCCTACCTCTGTGGGCATGAGGTAGTAAGGAGGGGGGTTTCCTAACTCTGTGGGCAGGGCCTGCAGGTGAGGGGGAGTTCCCTATAGAGTCCCAAGGCTCTGGCTACAAAGTCGATGGACTGCTGCAGTCAGTCTTTGAGAAACCCATCAGTGTAAAGGGAAACTGCTGTAAAGTTGTGTAAAATGTCCAAGAGGTGTACCAGTAAGTCCGATAGAAGTGTTAGTCCAAAGTTGATGATCACGGATGAAATGCCAGGAGATGAAACGCTGCACATCTGTCTCGATGGGGAAGGTCAACCACCAGAATTCTGCTTTTCTGTAGAGAGTGAGCTTTGGAGTCTGTGAATCTGTTTCTTCAGGTCGTTCCAAGTCACATCATTGGTTTCAGGGGGTGCTTTGTAGTCATGCCATCTTGTGGGCATGTCAGAGAACAGGGGTCCAAATGGATTTCCGGGGATGCTATTTGAGCAGATGCTTTTTCATGTGAAGACTTGACAGCTGTAATTCACTTACTTGTGAAACAAAACTTGTAAAAGATTAGAAGTTTACTATAATTGATAACTCCATTATAATTGGAAGTCCTTTCTAGTATGATTTTAAGGTTGTTTAAACAGTTTAACTCAATAAAAGAACCATGGTTAGAAGCCTCAGGCATGAGAATCATTAACATAACCATTGCATTATCCACCCTGCTCATACTCATACAGTTTCTTGAACCAGATTATTTAGATCTCACTATGTAGAATCATGAGTCCCTGGAGGATGTACTAGTTCAATAAGATCCTCGAAATTCCATTTAGGGTGCTTCTGATGGTTGCTGTGAAATTGCTTCAGGCACCCATTTTTAAAAACATCTTCCCATCGAAGAAAGAATGGAATCAGGAGGGTAGAACTAACCATGTGTCTCAATTCTTGGGGACTTCCAGGGTACTGGAGAATGCTCTTCAAGTTAGAGTAGTCCTTCTCCATGGGAAACATGCGAGAGGGAGTCTAGAAAGTCCAAGGAGAAATATCCATGCATCTCCCAAGCTCTACAATCACAGTCATAAGAAACCAAATTGTGGCCCAGAGCAAAATGTAGTCCTTCTCTGGAAACATGGGAGAGGTAGTTGAGAAAGTCCTAAGGGAAATCTCTGCACATCTCCCAAGCTCTATGATCACAGTCATAAGGAACCAAAGTTCTCAGTCAGGAAACCAAAGTTTGGCCCAGAGCAAAATGTTCCAGAGGCAGAACAACTGTCTCATAAAGAAAGAGTAGATACTTTGGGAAACCTCTTCATAAGTAGAAAGGCAACCCATGGCAGATGAGTAGCCAAGTTTACTTATCTGGGGGATGGTCGGGTTAGGCCACACATCGGGCACCATTTTATGGTCCCAGTTTGGGGCGCCAGATGCCAGGCTAGCTTCGTGGGCAGGAGAGAGAAGACCAGGGATTCATGGCTGAGCTGGGAATGCAGTTCAATCTTTATTGAGCATAAATGCAGTTTGATCTAGCTATTCTCTAATCACAAAGCTGTCCTATATATCTCCTGAGGTGGAAGTGTCAGGAAGAGGAAGTACATAGGATAGGGGTTGGGGAGAAGGAAAAAGCGCATAAACCAGTGGGGATTAAACCAGTGTGGGCAAAACAATGATTATGTAAATAGACCACAGAGGCAAGCAATGCAACAGAAGGGCAGAAGGGTCTTAGAATCAGAATTTAGAAGCATACCATCATATAGTTAATGGTATTTATATTCTTGTCCAAGGTTTGGGGGCTACTTTCTGCCATGATCCAGCTTTTTAATCCTATTCCCAACTCTGCCACCATCTTCCCAGACAATACACTCAACCTACCTGCACTTTACCTATCTGGCTCAGGCAGAAATTAGTAAAGTCATGCACCCCTTGGAATAAAGCTAAAATAGACTTACTAGCTTTTTCCAAAAGGGACACCTCAAATCTCATCTACTATATTCTTACCATTAAGTTCCTGACTATTAAAGAATGTGTTCTGCCTTATATCTAAATGCTTTTCAGCCACCAAGTTGCAAACCTTCACCTACTGCTCTCCATAAAGATCTCTGGTCCAGACTCAGAGAGGGATAAAAAGTAGGAAAGCTTCTAGCAGAGGGAATGGAATATGGAACTCTGGTGGTGGGAATTGTATGTAATTGTACCTCTCTTATCCACAATCTTGTTAATCATTATTAAATCACTAATAAAAAATAAATCATAAGATAGCAAAAACTTCCCGCTTCCTCTATAGAGCCTATATTTCCCCCAGTCCTGGAACCTCTAGGGTGGGGCTCACTGTCCTGCATGCTTCTCTCAATTTATACCAAATGATATTTCATCTGCCGATCCCAACCTAATCAACACAATGAGTAACACCTCAGCATGCTTCACTTCAGACTGTGTCCAGAGACTTCTGGCGTGGAATGTCAACCCTTCAGTATCATTACTTGGGTGAGACCTTTCCTTTCATAGAATTCTCTAATTCCATTTCAGGTGGTTCCTTTCTAACAAAGTCCCAAAATCTAGATATAGACCAGGTCCCATGATATAGGGCATATATTCACATGTATCCATAAATTAGGGCAAAATATATACCTTAAAGCAAAAGTGCACAATAGTCTGCAGTGAGTCATATATGCAGCAAGCAAGTAGAAAGACCTAAAAAAAAAAACACCTTAAAGTTCCTAATGAAATAGTTTCTACTTACAATTATATACCCTCCTCACCATTACACTTGCCTCAGTCACTCCAAAGATAATCTTACATAAGTAAGGAAAACAAAAGCTGAATGAGGGCAAAAGACTAGCATACTTTAACGAAGACTCTTTAGTCACTATCAGGCCACCCCATCAGCTGGGGCCCTAGTCAGGGAGTCCTGGGATTTCCACACAAGCATGAGGAGACTAGACCTCCAGTAGGTCCCTCTCTCCATTGTCACTGGTCATCTCTATCAGGAACAACACAATAGACCCTTTGTGATCCCCCATAGGACCTTTTCCTCAACATAGAACAACAACAGTAGAGAATGTTTCATCCTCTGAAGGGAGGCTGGACAACATACTCTATGTTCCACTTGAGGAAAATGGGTCCTGAAATTGGAATGTACCTACTCATGACCACAGAATGTGAGCTCAGATGTACAGGGGTACAGAGGTCACATAGGCTCTTAAGCTTAATGTGGCTCCAGATCACATCAAATCAATGGGATTTACAGTCAACAATATTTATATACCTTTCCCATGTTTGGGAGTTGCTCTCTTTCTTGATCCAGCTTTCTGGTCCTTTTTTCAGCCATGACATCATCTCCCCAGATAATAACTTGGGTCCACCTGCATATCAGATGTCAGGCTCAGGAAAAACAACAACAACAACAACAAAACTAGTATAGTCCTTTGGAATATAACTAAAATAGGCCTACTAACTATGCAAAACAGAGACCCCCAAATCTTCATCTGCACTATTCCAGCCTTTAGGTTGATGATTAGTCAACAGTTTGTTTGGCTTTATATGTTAACTCTTTTTTCATCCACCAGGCTCCAGATGCTAACATGAAACTAGCTGGACTTCCCAGAGCAGATGGTCCCACCAATGTGTCCTGGAGCCCCACTTCCCTAGAGCTCTCCCCCATTATGGAAAGAGAGAGAGAGAGAGAGAGAGAGAGAGAAGCTGGGAGTATGGATTGACCTGTCAATGCCCATGTTCAGCAGGGAAGCAATTACAGAATCCAGACCTTCCACCTTCTGCACCCCATAATGACCCTGGGTCCATACTCCCAGAGGGATAAATAGTAGGAAAGCTTTCAGGGGAGGGGATGAGATATGGAGTTCTGGTGGTTGTAATTGTATGGAGTTGTACCTCACTTATCCTATGGTTTTTGTCAGTGTTTCCTTTTTATTAATATTTTTTAAAGTAATTCAGCTTTTACAATCACTGTTGTAAGATGGAAAATATGCTGAAATTTCAATCAGTTTTATGGCATATCCTTGTCCAAGACTAATATTCAGATCCTCTGACACACAGCTTGTATTTGCAATATTGTTTTCAACAGATAATACCTCAAATGCAAAGGTCAGATTGTAGGTGTTGATTTGGCTTAATGGTATCTGTTCACACATCTGTATGGCTTTGTAATTTCTGTCTCTGTGGCACAAAGGCATTTTATTGACTAGAAGATGAATATAAATAGAATCTCTTTGTGACAGTCAACCACATTATTATAACCTTAGGGTCTTATGAATAAACTTTATACATTTTTCTTGGAAAATAAAAAAAGAAAGATAACATTCAAGAACACATTATTGAGTTAACTTGAAAAACAATAGCAACAATAACACTAGAGAACAAATAGAAGTAAGCCTACTTTCTTACTAAGGCTATTCTTAAACACCAACATAGACTCTACAGAAAGTTAAGTTGCAGAAGAAAAATAAAGGCATAAATAAAATGGACAGTTCCTTGTTGAACTATTTTACAGATTGTTTTTGTTTGACACAATAACTTTTTTTAAAAATGGTACTGTGATTCAATGGCTTTTTACAATGCAACTTTTTTTTTTCTTTTGAGACTATCTTGTTGTGAATCACAGACATTTCCAGAAAAGCCTTCTTTGGAGAATAGATGAGTAATTATTGAGCTGATGACAGTTATAAATAAGTTAAAATTCCTTGTTAAGTTTACTTATCTCTTAAGCAGTTTAGCTTTAAGAATTCTTGACCAGTAATTGGAAAATATTCAGTTAATTTAGCAAACTATAGACTTTATTCTCTGAGAAACTCTATCAGTTCCTCCTAGGGGTGAGTTTAGCCATGTTTAAGTTCTGTCAGCAAACTGACATACAGTCCTAGCTAACATACACCTTTGCAGAACTTTGTCAGAAATTAGATCTTGTGGTGATGGTGGATACCATTTTGCTTCTTGAATCACATTTGTGATAATTCAAAATCAATAGAATGGGCTCAAATATTTTGTAGGATCATCTATTTCATGTGTAAAAGGAAAAAAAATCGAGTATGAACTGTATTTGACAGGACTTCATAATTTTCACATTCAGTGCTAATTCAGTCCTATCAGGCTTTAAAAATTACTTTTATTAATTATTTATTAATATTTAAAAAGATTATAAGATAACAGTAGTACAATACCATACAGTTCCCACCACCAGTGTTCCATATCCTTATCCCCTCCACTGAAAGCTTCCCTATTCTTTATTCCTCTGGAAGTATGGGACAGAGTATGATTTTAAGTTTTTTTTTAATTAGCTTTATTTATTTATTGGATAGAGATAGCCAGAAATTGAGAGGGAAGGGGGGTGATAGGGAGAGAGATAGAGAGACATCTCCAACACTGCTTCACCACTTGCAAAGTTTTCTTCCTGCAGGTGGGGATCAGGAGCTCAAACCTGGGTCCTTGTGCAGTGTAGCATATGAATGCAACCAGGTGCACCACCACCTGGCATGACCAAAAATTTTTTATGAGCTACAGAAGGTGGAAAGTCTGGCTTCTGTAATAGCTTCTCTGCTGAACACAGATGTTGGCAGGTGGATCCAAAGCCCCTGACTGTTTCTATCTTTCCCTAGTGGGTAGGGTTTCTTAACTGCTTGAGTTATATTTTACTAATCTCTAAGATGTATGCCTTTTTCTAAAGTCCCTAAGGGCTACCTACACTGAATTTATGTATCTAAGAGGTAGGTGATATGACTCTTGTTACAAGATAAAACAAAGAAACAAAATAATAATTAGTTAAGTCATAGAAACACCACGTGTGCTACACAAGTTTGGAGGTGAGGGAACCAGTGAAATAGTTCACTTGGATAGTGAGTCACTTTGTTATGTGAGCTGCCCAGGTTCAAGCCTGCCCCCACCACACTGAAGGAAGCTTTGGTGCTGAGTTCCTGTCTGTCTGTCTATCAAAATTTTTTGAAGAATACATATGTTTAAACTAAGTCAAATACGTTTACTGAGGAAACTTTGTCCTGTTGAGGTACTCATACATGTTACCATGGTATTATAGAACTTCCAACAAGCCTGAGGAGTTTAGTTATTAAAATTATAGTAATCACTTTTTAAACAAGGGCTTTTTTTTAAAAAACATTTCTTTAGTATTTATTTATTCTCTTTTGTTGCCCTTGTTGTTTTATTGTTGTAGTTATTGATGTCGTCATTGTTGGATAGGACAGAGAAAAACGGAGAGAGGAGGGGAAGGCAGAGAGGGGGGAGAGAAAGACAGACACCCACAGACCTGCTTCACCGCCTGTGAAGCAACTCCCCTGCAGGTGGGGAGCCCGGGGCTCTAACCCAGATCCTTCCGTGGGTCCTTGTGCTTGGTGCCATGTGCACTTAACCCACTGAGCTACTGCCTGACTCCCTAAACAAGGGCTTTCTATTAGTGATTTATTTAAAGGTTTTCATTTTTGCTGAATCTTCAAAATTGCACACTATTCCTATAGATCTATTTACATATACTTTTTTTTTTTTGCCTACAGGGTTATTGCTGGAGCTCAGTGCCAGAACTATGGATTCACGATTCTTAAAGGCCATCTTTTTCCACTTTACTGGATAAGACAGAGAGAAACTGACAGAGGAGGGGAGATAGAGAGGGTGAGAGATAGAGAGACACCTGCAGACCTGCTTCACTGCTTGTGAAATGTTCCTCCTGTAGGTGAGGAGTGATCTGTGCTGGAACCAGTATTCTAGAGCTGGTACTTGCACTTAGTACTATGTGCACTTAACCAGCTGCACCAGTGTCTGCCCCCCCCAAATCTTTTTTGATTTGTCTTATCATCTCTTTTCTTTCTTTCTTTCTTTCTTTCTTTCTTTCTTTCTTTCTTTCTTTCTTTTTTTCTTTCTTTCTTTCTTCCCTTCCTTCCTTCCTTCCTTCCTTCCTTCCTTCCTTCCTTCCTTCCTTTCTGTCTTCCTCCCTTCCTCTTTCTTGTTTTGAGAAATTGAGAAGGGAGGAGAAGATACAGAAGGGGAGAGAAAGATGCACACAGACCTCCTTCAGCACTTGTGAACTCGCTTTTTATTGTAAGTCAGGATACAACCCTGAGCACAGGAGGGCACCCTCAGGACACCAGGAAAGCTTCATGAATGATGAAATACTGCTATGGTGTCTATTCTCTCTCTGTGTGTTCCTTTATCTTAAACTGAAAAAGCAAACAAAAAAGACCTGAAGCAGTCTGTGGACGTTCAAATACTAAGCCAAAACAAACAAACAGAAAACACACTTTATTTGGTTTTGTCCCATGACTATTTGGTTTGGTCTTGTCATTTATGATTTCCCTTTATGCTATCTTCCATATAGAGTATCATTTTACTTAATTGTGTAAGCTGGTTAGACTTCTTTCCAATGAAATTCCTAAATACTTATTTTTCTTTAGATCAGACTAAACTGAATCTTTTAAAAAATTTATTATCTTTATTTATTGGGTAGAGACAGCCAGAAATCAAGATGGAAGGGGCTATAGAGAGGGAGAGAGACAGACAGAAACCTGCAGCCCTGCTTCACCACTCGCAAAGCTTTCCTCCTGCAGGTGGGGACTGGGTACTCGAACCCAGGTCCTTGCGCACTGTAATGTGTGCCCTTAATCAGGTGCAACACCACCCAACCCCTAAACTGAATCTTAATATTTTAAGTTGTAAAATGATAAAGTACATATTGCAATGAATATGAGAAATATATTTCTTTCATTTCTATAGGATAAGAGCTTCCAAGATCTTGGTTCAGAGGGAGTCAGTTCTGTTGAGTGCCTGCTCCTTTACAGACATTCCTTGTGTGTGTTTCTTTAAAAAAAATTGTCTTTGTTTAGTTTTTGAATAAAGATAGCCAGAAATTCAAAGCAAGGAGGAAACAGAGAGGGAGAGAAATATGGAGAAACCATCAGCACTGCTTCACCAATTGTGTAACTTTCTACCTCTAGGTGGGGACCAGGACCTTGAACCCAGGTCCTTGTGCATTGTAGCATGTGCTCAACCACGTGCACCACAACCTGATCCCCTTCTTACAGCCATTCCTAAAAACCAAATTCAGGGTTAATAAAATAGCTTATTTGAATAGAATGCTGCTTTACCAGGCCTATGATCCATGGCTGAGCCTGGCTCCCAACCAATGAAGGAAGCTTCGGTGCTATGCTCTCTTTGATTACCTTTTCTTTTTCTCTGCCTGTATCTAAAATAATAGTGATAATAATAAAAACATCAATAGCATATGTAAGATATTATACATAATTATGAAATCTGCTAAATTATAACTATATTTCTATACAATTATTATATAATATATGATGACTCTATTATTATACATTTTCCAGTGGGCCAGGTGGTGGCACACCTGGTTAAGTGCACACACTACAGTTTGCAGAAAGTCAGGGTCAAGTCCATGGTCTCCACTTGCAGGACTGCTGGTGTCTCTCTGTCTCTCTCCCTCTCTATCTCTTCCTCCTCTCTCAATTTCTGTTTCTAATAATAAATAGTCAAAAAATTTCCAGCAAATTAGTTAAAATCAACCTACAAATGAAGTGTCTACTGCACACTTTTTTTTTGCTTCCAGAGTATATATACTTTGTTCTCAGTTCTTATGATTTTGCAAATTTCCCCACTAAAATCACCTTGCAAGTAGACAAGCATAGTAACCAAAAAAAAAAAGGGGGGGTCAAAGAGTGCATACTCCTATATTAGATCACCAAAATGTTAGCCACAGGCAATTCCACTTCTGATGGCTAAATTAACCATAATATCTCATTTGGGAACATACTATAGTGCAAACATCTCAACAGAAATTGTGGCTATAAAAATAAACTCAATAAGAAAAATTAGCTTGGACTTTTTTTTTAATATTTACTTATTTATTTCCTTTTGTTGCTCTTGTTGTTTTATTGTTGTAGTTATTACTGTTGTTAAAGGATGTTGTTGTTTGGTAAGACAGAAATGGAGAGAGGAGGGGAAGATAGAGAGGGGGAGAGAAAATAAACACCTGCAGACCTGCTTCACTGCTTGTGAAGTGACTCCTCTGCAGGTGGGGAGCTGGGGGCTCTAACCCGGATCTTTACTCCCTTCCTTGAGCTTTGCACCACCTGTGCTTAACCCATTGCACTACAGCCCATCTCCCTAGCACGGACTGTTTTAGAGAGAGAGAGAGAGAGAGAGAGAGAGAGAGAGAGAGTCTGTGTGTGTGTGTGTGTGTGTGTGTGTGTGTGTGTGTGTGTTTTCCCTAGAACTAAACATTCTTTTCATTAGGTTTCTTGCCAGTGCTATCAAAATACTTGTGCCTACTCTTGACTAGAGTGCCCAATGAAGTCAGGTGGATGGGGCAAGTAGTTAATTTTATTTATAGATGTTCTTCAAGACTAGGAGTTAATCTCTCTGCCCTAATCCAGCATTCTAGCCCTAGTTTCAACTCTGACAGCATATTCTCAGACAATATTTTTATCCAACTCCATGTTAGCTATCAAATTAAAGCAAAAACTATGAAACTCATAGGCCCCTAAGAACATACCTCGAATAGATTTCTTCACTATTTTCCACCCAGCAATCCTTATTCTCATCTTCTTGATTCCTACCTTTTGGTTCCTGTTTATTAATTATGTTGCCCTGCTTTATATTTTACTGTTCAGCCAAGTTGCAGATGCTACCATAATTCCATCATGACTTCTCTGGGCAAATGACCTCACCAATATGTCCTGGAACCATATCTCCCCAGAGCCCTACCCTACTTGGGAAAGATAGAAACAGGCTGGGAGTATGGATCAGCCTGCCAACATCCATGTCCAGCACAGAAGCAGTTATAGAAAACAGATCTCCCACCTTCTGCACCCTAAAAAATAATTTTGGTTCATACTCCCAGAGGGGGAGAAATGATAGGGAAAAATGACCAGGGGGGTCTGAACTCCAAATCCATCAGGACCTGGAGAGAGAAGTAGAAAGGAAGTACATTCAGAAGTAGTGATAGTTGTACTTGTGACTAAGCAAGAGGGGACCAAGAAAAAAGAGGCAACTATGTATAAATATAGACAGATTATTATAGAAATAATAGTCAACCCATCTCTGTGACTGTAGGGAAATTGTGAGGATATGGTTGAGCTTGGTGTGGGACCTCCCACTGAAGGATGGGTGCCTGGAGGGCATGGCCACCCTATTAAGTCTCTCTCTCTACCAGAGGTAGAGCAAGGAGGGAAACAACCACCAGGATCTGTGACCCTCCCACCCCGTCAGTCTCCTTGCCTCAAAAAGAACCTGCACCCACTG
The DNA here is from genome assembly GCF_950295315.1 of Erinaceus europaeus. Classification (NCBI taxonomy): domain Eukaryota; kingdom Metazoa; phylum Chordata; class Mammalia; order Eulipotyphla; family Erinaceidae; genus Erinaceus; species Erinaceus europaeus. Next base: position 11,875,195 of record NC_080163.1, read on the forward strand.
ACACACAGCTCACTTCTTCATCCCCAGACCAGATGGTTTGCTTACTCAAAGGCTACTAGAAGTTCACCTCCTTTGATCACATGTAATCCATATATCATTGTTCTGCTCTATCAAACAATAACTGACATTCCTCTCCCTAGTTCTCTACCCCTCCATTCCTTTGATCATACATGATCCATCTTCTCTCTGCCCTCAGGACCCCTTTTCTGTCTGCTGGTTATTGATAACCCTATTTCCTCATTCCTTCAAGCAATTAAACCCCTTGCTCTACAGTCACTGATCAAACCCTGACCTTTTCCAACCCCTGACAATTTCCTCCTTCCTTGGATCACTCAACAGAGAAATCCTGACCCTCTCCAGACCCCTTGCCTCCCTATCATATATGGAATATACATGTTACTTCCTCCTTAAAAACCCTGCTTTGCTGTTCAATAAACAGATTGCTGGCAAACACAGTCTCCACATCATCTTATGTTGCATCACTAGCAATGGACACTAAGAGAGTCCTGTAATACTCGCCACTGCTCCACTGAAGCACATCTTTTGACACCATTTCTGGTGCGCAACAGAGTGGGCCCTTCAGAAGGCCTGTACCCAGGAGAAGTTCCCACACAAGAGTACAGCATGTGACCTTGGGGGAACTACAGTAGCTTCCAATAGAGGGAATGGGGATACATAGCTCCAGTGGTGGGAACAGTGTGGAATTGTACTTCTGTTGTCTTTTATTTATTTATTATTTTATCTATTTATTTTCATTTTTGATGCCCTTGCTGTCTTCTTATTGCTGTTGTTATTGATGTTGTTGTTGTTAGATAAGACTGAGAGAAATAGAGAAAGGAGAGGAAGACAGAGAGGGGAGAGAAAGACACCAGCAGACCTGCTTCACCGCCTGTGAAGCGACTCCCCTGCAGGTGAGGAGGTTGGGGCTCGAACCTGGATCCTTATGCAGTACATGTGCTTTGTGCCACATGCGATAGCCTGACTTCCTGTCTTTTAATTTTTTAAGTCAGTAGTGAGTCACTAATAAAGTTTACAAAAAAAAATGCCCAATGATGCTTACTTTGAAATTCATTTTTTTAATTAATTTATTTAAGAAAAAAGACATTAACAAAATCATAGGATGGGTGGTACAACTCCACACAATTCCTGCCACCCAATCTCCATATCCCATTCCCTCCCCAATAGCTTTCCCATTCTCTATCCCTCTGGGAGCATGGACCCAGGGCCCTTGTGGGTTGCAGAAGGTGGGAGGTCTGGCTTCTGTAATTGCTTCCCCGCTGAACATGAGCGTTGACTGGTTGATCCATACTCCCAGTCTGCCTCTCTCTTTCCCTAGAAGGGTGAGTCTCTGGGGAAGCTGAGCTCCAGGACGCATTGGTGGGGTCTTCAGTCCAGGGAAGCCTGGCCAGCATCCTGATGGCATCTGGAACCTGGTGGCCGAGTGATGAAGCTGAAGGGTTCCACACCTGAAGTCTCTGGACACAGTTTGAAGTGAAACATGCTGGGGTGGCACTCCTTGCGTTAAATAGGTTGGGATCAGCAGAATCAATATTATTTGGAAGAATTGGGAGAAGCATACGGGAAAGTGGACCCTACCCTAAGGCCCTACCTTAGGGTTCCAGGACTGGGGGAAGTTTAGGCTCTATAGTGAAAATGTGAGGTTCCTGCTTTCTTAGGGTTCAAGAAGACAATGGATAGTTACTGTTATCATCACATTATTTGGTTATTCAGTTAGCTTTGAAAAGTCCCTTTGTTAGACATACAATCAATTTTTCCCCCTCTCATATTAATTAAATAGTGATTTATATTACTACAATTTAATAGGTGTTTACCATTCCCATCACCAAAAGATTGTGTCCTATCCCACCCACCTGCTCCCCCCCCCGGCCCAGGAAGCCTCATGTCCACCCTCCCGCTCACCACAGGGTTGCCCTACTTTCAATTTAGTCAGATCTTGCCTTTAGTTTGCCTTTCTGATCTTTCTCAACTTCTGTTGATGAGTAGGATCATCCCATACTCATCTTTATCTTTCTGACTTAGCTCACTTAACATAATTCCTTCTAGCTCTGACCAAGATGGGTCAGAGAAGGTGGGTTCATTGTTCTTAGTAGCTGCATAGTATTCCATTGTGTATATATACCACAGATTTCTCAGCCACTCATCTGCTGTTGGGCACCTGGGTTGCTTCCAGGTTTTAGCTATTATGAATTGTGCTGCTATGAACATAGGAGTACACAAATCTTTTTTTTTATACTCAGTTGAAAAATAAATGATAAAGGTCTCAAGGTCAGAGAGAAAGAGAGAGATTCAGTTTGAACACTAGTACCACATGGAAGGAATTATAACGCCTGAGAAAATTCTGAGGGAACTTTGCCTCTCCTGCTCGAGATAGCTCTCCCTCTCTCTCTCTCTCTCTCTCTCTCCCCCTCTCCCTCTCCCTCTCCCTCTCCCTCTCCCTCTCCCTCTCTCCCTCTCCCTCTCCCTCTCTCCCTCTCCCTCTCCCTCTCTCCTTGTCACTCTCCCTCTCTCTCACTCTTTATCTCTCCCCGAATAAGTTAGCCCAGGTATAGTGAAACTGTGCATGTGTGAGGCCCTGATTCCAAATAAATAAATAAAATCATTCTACTGTCAAGTTTTTAAACCCCACTTACACACATTTCTAGGTAGGTACAATTCAATCTCAGGGGTGTGTGTGACCCCAGAGGAAAAAAAAAATCAAAACTCCAGAAAAAAATAATAGAAGCTTCACTTTTCATAGTTCAGCTGAGTAAAAATTTGAATTACTGTCCAATAACATTAAATATATCTAAATGTTTACACATTTTCAGATTTTTACTTAAATACAGATGACAGACTGAAAACATACATGAGGTCAACTCCAATTTGTTTGACATTTTCTATGTGCGTTTGATAAAATTTAAATGAATTCATCATTTGTTGAAAAAATATGCACCCTTTGATAATGTCTCTCTCTGCAGCAGCCACGTCAAAATTTTATAAAACTTAATTATTTTTTTCTGAATTTAGTCTAATTCTAAACTTGAAATTAATTTGGACTATCAGAATGTATATGAAGTATGCATATTTAACAGTAAGAGTTTACTTGTGGTCTCAGTATCTCAAAACAAAGAAACAAAAAACCACAGCTATTAGCAGAGGAAATTTTTAGTAGAAATAGAAATCTTTCTACTATTCTCTTAACCACCACCATAAACTAGAGCTGAGCTATGCTCTAGCCTCTCTCTTTCTGTAGCTTTATCTATCACTTTTATCTCTGTCTCTGCATCTTTCTTTGTAAAACAAACAAATAAATCATAATAGTAATCTTAGTAATCTCTATCATGCAGGAATAGTTGGTCTGGTAAAGTTGGAGAATGTCCTATTTCCAAATCAGTTTTGATGTCAAGGGAGTGGAGGAAAATCCCCTGCAGGCACAAGAAACTGTTCCACAGCATGTGTTATCTAATAAGGAGATGATAGAACTTATAGTAACTAAAATGGGACAATTTTCAGATCCAAGGAGGAAGCTAGTTCCCATAATGAAAAGCTATGAATGGGTCCTGGCTGGGGAACTATTTGAAGTATAGTTATTCTCTTCTTAAACCCCCAGTTCAATATTCAGCTTGGACTCTTCCACACAAAGAAAGCAGAATCATAAAGAAAGACCTAGTATCTAATTGAGAGTGGTTTAGAATGACCTACTGTATCTAATAACCCACTTAGGAAAGAGGCCTTCCACTTCTGAGACAACTCTGGTCACAGGCCCAAGGGCTCAAGAAGAAAGGCCTTCACCAGAAAACAGTGCTGTGAGTCTGTTGTACCAGAAGCTAACAAAGCCTACTACTTAGCCATGGCTTCTGCTAATAAACTAACAGCAAGAAAAGAGATAGTGTACTGACAGAGGTGGTCTGATCATACTTACTAAAGGGAAACTAAGTAGCTGTTCATACAATAGTATGAAAATGTTAATATTTCAAAAATAATTTAAACTTAATGTATACTATAAAAACCATCTCTATATATGTCTTTATAACACACAGCATTTTCTAAAACCTGCAGAGGGGGTAAGTTGATGTTTTCCATTATCGCATTAAGTTGAAGTTCACTACATGCAATGCCTTTAGTGTGAAAAACTAGTCAGTTCTCCAGAGGTTCATCCCTCTAGTAAAAACAAAAACAAAAACAAAAACAAAAACAAAAACAAAAAGACGGACTTGTGCAATAAAGCACTGGGTTAAGACCATGTAGTGCAAAGCACAAAGACCAGCTCCTGACCTGCAGGTGTGTGTGTGTGTGTGTGTGTGTGTGTGTGTGTGTGTGTATGTGTGATCTCACAAGTGGTAAAGCAGGTCTTTGGGTCTCTCTTTCTCTCCCCCTCCCTGTCTTCCCCCTCCACTCTCAATTTCTCTCTGTCCTATCAACAACAACATAACAACAAAAATGGGGGGAAAAGTGACCTCCAGGAGCAGTGGATTCGTAGTGCAGGCACTAAACCCCAGCAATAACCCTGGAGGCAAAAAAAATACTAGTAAATTATGCAAACATTATCTATGTCACCAGATGCCTTATTTTCATAAAGATCAAATTTCCATAATTTTTGAAATGGCTAAACTGTAAATACAATATTGTGAAATCACATACCAAAATAAAAATATAAATAAATACAGCTAAGCTCGGAAATATTTATGTTTAATTATGTTCAAGTCTGTCTTGTAGGAGAGATATAAAATGAACAAGAGAGAAGTTAAATGAAGTGAAATTCATTCCTTACATCACATTCTGGTGAATTTGCCTTCACAGGTAATTTTTACTCTGCATGTCTACTCATAAGACCAATGGATCATCCCTCCCAAGTCCTTTCTAATTGCAAAAAAAATGACAGGATCCTTACCTTGGCAAGCAGTGTCCTGTTAAGAGAGCTGTTCAAAAAAAAAAAAATTCAGGAGACTAGAAGATGTGTGCCAGGAACTATAAGCAATTAATTTCTACATTGATCTCTGGAATTCATCCAAACTTTTCAGAATTGAAAAGTGTCTTGCCATACTCTCACTCCATGAATATATTTCCAGATAGGCTGCCTAATAACTTCCCCCAAGAAGAAGTGAGACTTCCTGAAGCCAATATTAAGTTCTTATTAGGTTCTCATTTTTATGGATCATGCAAAATATATATGTTGCTTAATGGAAGATGTTTATTTATTTATTTTTAAAAGAACAAATTGAATATTTGTTAAAGCACATTTTGAAACAGAAAATATTTATTTATTTATTATATTTATTTATTTTTGTTGTCCTTGTTTTGCTGTTGTAGTTATTATTATTGTTGTTGATGTCATTGTTGGATAGGACAGAGAGAAATGGAGAGAGGAAGGGAAGACAGAGAGAAGGAGAGAAAGGTAGACACCTGCAGACCTGCTTCACCACTTTCAAAGCGACTCCCCTTCAGGTGGGGAGCAGGGGGCTCGAACCGAGATCTTTACGCCCGTCCTTGCTCTTTGCTCTTTGCGCCTCGTGCACTTAACCCGCTGCTACCGACGACTCCCCAGAAAAATATTTTTAACATTGGAATTAAAATAAAGCTTGGAAACAGGCATAACCTTGGACTTTAAGTAAGGAGACATAAGAAAAAAATGAGGATGATGTTTTCTAAAAAGGCAAAGATAAGTAAAAACTCACTGTAAATAAACCAAATGATAGAAAGGAGAAAAAAGAATAAAGTCAGAAAAGAAATGAAAAAATAGAGTACCTATGGGATAAAAAGAAGAGAGTGCCTTGGAATGATACTTCTTAGATTTTTATTTTCTGCAGCATGAATGTTTTATTTATTTGAGTGAGAGAGATACAGAAATACAGAGAGAAAGACCAGAGCACTGCTCAGCCCTGGCTTATGGCAATGCTGCTCCAGGAGGTCATTGTTTTTTCCATTGTTGTTGTTATGTTGTTGTTGATAGGACAGAGAAAAGTTGAGAGAGGAGGGGAAAACAGAGGGGGAGAGAAAGACACCTGCCTTGAACTCAGGTCTCCATGCATTATATATAACATGTGCACTCAACCAGGTGCACAACTGCCCTCTGCCTATATTTGAAATAGAAATGATGTACTTCCAATATATAAAGATATATACATAGTAGAAACTATTCATTAAAATATTTTCCTTTCTGTATTGAAACAATGAAGCAAAGGAAATACAAGCACGTGATGGAAAGCATACTCAAACTCTAATTATTTATGGAAAGCATACTCAAACTCTATTTATTTAAAAATAATTATCTTTTATAAATTTAGGCTTGACCAACTAACTATACTACTATTCTGAAATACTTTGAGAGAAGCAGATGTGCCCCAATACTTGGCGAGAAAACAAACACATATGCTATCGACACACCAACATAATAAAATTTTAAATTATAAGTTTTTTCCTTCACAGTCATACAAATCTTCATGCTAAGACTTTGAAATTATTTTAACATTTTAAATTATTTATTTATTTATTTATTGGAAACAGAAAGAAACAGAGAGAAATTAAGATGGACGTTGGAGATAAAGAAGGGGGAGAGAGACACCTGCAGCCCTGCTCCACCAATGTAAAGCTTTCCCCTGCAGGTGGGGAGTAAGGGCCTGAGAGGTGGAGCCAAGATGGCGACTGGAATGTAGCAGCACCTGTGGGCTCTGACATCAACTGCTAGAAAGCCTTGAAATCCTGGCCTTCAGTGGGACAAGCAAGGAAGCATCCTAAAGGTAGACCAGGGAGGTGATTATAATTCCATTTGGGTTAAAAATTAGAGCAAAAAGAAAGGGAATTTCTTGATTATTTCTCTCAGCACCCCCCTCCCCATAACCAGACCCCAGGAGTAGGGAGCTGCTGCTAGCAGGCTCCCCATGGAGCTCCTTTCTTTACCAAGATTCCTGACCCACCCAGGTGCCATTAAACCCTGCTTCCAAATTTCTAGTCTATTTCTGTTGTTCCTCTGAGTAAGGGACTTAGACCCATTCAAGTGACAATTAGCTAATTAAGCAAGCCTCACCTAGCCTGGGAAATACTGCTTGAAAGTTTTTTTTTTTTTTCATGTTTATTTTGCATTGTGTTTTCTTTCTCAATCAGTTGTCTAGACTAAATGTACATAGGCTAACAGGGAGCTGTTCAAGCTGTAGACCCACTGCTTGGGCTTTTTACTCAGTTCTATTTTACAAATACTATTATATATACACGCATATCCCTTCCCCCCCTCAGGTGACCAAAATTAACTCTTAGTATACTTTCCATTGCTAGATGACAAGAATTATCACCTACTGTGAGAGAAACTTGTCTCACTTTTCATACCTCTTCTATACACTATCGCCGTTCTCCCACCTCCAAGCCAATTAAAAATTTATATATATATAAATCTCCTTTGACTGATTTTTTTCTGTTTCCTTCTTTTTTCTTTTCTCTATTTTTTCCCCTGTCTTCCTTTCTCCCCTCCTCCTCCCTCTGCCTTCTGAATTCACTGATACTTATTTGTGAACTATTTCAGGGAAGAAGTCTGACTCAGAGCGGACTCTTTATGTGTATGTCTCTGCTCTACTTCCCCTTCCCCTCTTGCTACCCCTAGAATCTACAGTGGATAGTAGATTTGCATAATTGTCTATTCCTGCTATCCCTTTTTTCCTTTCTCTTTCTTTTTCATTTAGATTTGGTTGCTATTTTTTCTTGAACTGGCAACATTGTGGGACTAATTGGTATTGGTTAAACTGATTCAGTCATTGCTTTAGTTACTACTGTAATTTCTGAGGGTGGTGATTGCATTTGTCATAAAGGTATTTAGTGTAGCGTGGCTTGTACATAAAACAAAGCAACTGAGGAACAACAGAACATAAAAATAAAAAACATTTAAAAAATGGGTAGATCAAGAGCAAATAAAACTGCTAATACAATGAATGAAGACAAGAGCCTAGAAGAAACTATAAATCAGCCAGAAGTAACCATAGATACAAAAAGCATGCAAGCAATAATAAATTTATTAATCACAGAAATAAAAACAACTTTGGAGGAAAGTAATAGCAGTATTAGGGAAACAACAGATGAGAGCCTCAAGGAAAATACTAACTACCTTGAGGCAATTAGAGAACTGAAAGCTGAAATTGCTGTAATGAAAAAAGCAGCAGAGGGAAGGGAAAGCAGACTAGCAGAAGCAGAAAACAGAATTAGCTAGACAGAGGATGAGCTAGAGAAAACTAAGAAAGATGTAAAAGAGCTCAAAAAGAGATTGAGAGACACTGAAAACAACAACAGAGACATATGGGATGATATCAAAAGAAGTAACATTCATATCATTGGCCTGCCAGAGGAAGAAAGAGAGGAAGGGGAAGGAAACATTCTAGAGGAAATTATAGAAGAAAACTTCCCTGACCTGAACAACAGAAAGGACATTAAGATCCAAGAGGCTCAGAGAGTCCCAAACAGAATCAACCCAGACCTGAAGACACCAAGACACATCATAGTCACAATGAAAAGAATTAAGGATAAAGAAAGGATCCTAAAGGCTGCAAAAGAAAAACAAAAAAATCACATACAGGGGAAAACCTATAAGACTATCAGCAGATTTCTCTACCCAAACTCTAAAGGCCAGAAGATAATGGCAAAATATCTATTGAGCCCTGAATGAAAAAGGGTTTCAACTAAGAATAATATATCCTGCTAGACTTTCATTCAAACTAGATGGAGTCATCAAAACCTTCTCAGACAAACAACAGTTAAAGGAAGCAACTATCACCAAACCGGCCCTGAAAGAGGTTCTAAAAGACCTCTTATAAACAAGAACATCACTATCATACTTGCAACATATCATATAAAAACTTGTTGAACAATGACACTACAACACATTAAATCCATAATATCAATAAATGTTAGTGGCTTAAACTCACCCATCAAAAGGCACAGAGTGGGAAGTTGGATCAAAAAACATAACCCAACCATATGCTGCTTGCAAGAATCCCACTTGACCCAACAAGATAAACACAGACTTAAAGTGAAAGGCTAGCGGACCACAAAAAAGGCAGGAACAGGCATTCTCATCTCAGACACAATAGATATTAAATTAAATAAAGTAATAAAAGATAGGAAAGGTCAGTACATAATGATTAAAGGAACAATCAGCCAAGAAGATATAACAATTATTAACATCTGTGCACCCAATGAGGGACCATCTAAATACATCAAACACCTTCTCAAGAACTTCAAAAACACATCAATAGTAATACAATAATAGTGGGAGACTTTCACACCCCACTCTCACACTGAGACAGATCAACAAAACACAGAATCAACAAAGAAACAAGAGAATTAAATGAAGAGATGGACAGACTAGACCTCTTGGACATTTTCAGAGCTCTTCACCCCCCAAAATTGGAATACACATTCTTTTCAAATCCACACAACACATACTCAAGGATAGACCACATGTTAGGCCACAAAGACAGCATCAATAAATTCAAGAGCATTGAAATCATCCCAAGTATCTTCTCAGACCACAGTGGAGTAAAACTAACATTTAACAACAAACAGGAAATTATTAAAAGTCACAGAATATGGAAACTAAACAACATACTGCTTAAGAACCACTGGGTCAGACAGACACTCAAGCAGGAAATACAAATGTTCCTGGAAACAAATGAAAATGAAGACACAACCTATCAAAATATTTGGGACACAGCTAAAGCAGTACTGAGAAGGAAACTCATGGCCATACTATATTAAACAAGAAAAAACCCAACTAAACAACCTTACTGCACACCTGAAAGAACTTAGAGGAAGAGGAACAAAGGAACCCTAAAGCAACCAGAAGGACAGAAATCACTAAAATTAGAACAGAAATAAACAACATCGAAAATAAGAGAACCATACAGAAGATCAATGAAGCCAAATGTTAGTTCTTTGAAAAACTAAACAAGATTGACAACCCCCTAGGCAGACTCACTAAACAAAAAAGAATGTTGGAGAGGCTGTGGGGACAGAGGAACCCTTCTACACTGCTGGTGGGAATATTAATTGGTCCAGCCTTTCTGGACAGCAGTCTGGAGAACTCTTACAAGGCTAGACATAGACCTTCCATATGACCCAGTAATTCTTCTCCTGGGGATATACCCAAAGGATTCCATAATGCCCAACCAAAAAGATGTGTGTACATCTATGTTCATAACAGCACAATTCATAATAAGTAAAACCTGGAAGGAAACCAGGTACCCAACAGCAGGTGAGTGGCTGAGAAAGATGTGGTACATATACACAATGGATTACTATGCAGCTATTAAGAACAATGAGCCCACCTTATCTGCCCCATCTTGGACAGAGCTAGAAGGAATTATGTTGTCAGCTAAGTCAGAAAGATAAAGATGAGTATGGGATGTCCCCACTCATCAACAGAAGTTGAGAAAGAAGAGCAGAAAGGGAAACTAAAAGCAGGATCTGATTAAATCGAGAGCAGGGCATCAATGTAAAAATACTGTGGTGAAGGGGAGGGTGGTCATTGGGCTTCCTGGCACTGCAGAGGGTGAGGGGGGCAGGGGTGGGTGCTGGGGATTGGACACAGTCTTTTGGTGGTGGGAGTGGTGTTTACGTAAAATCCTATTAAAGTGTAAACATTACATAAACCACGATTTAATTAATATGAGAGGCGAAAAACTAATAATATGTCTAGAACTTCTTAAAACACAGACTGAGTCTTTTTAATACATAGGCTATCTTTGATATGTTCTCTCCCAAAAGCCTAGACCAAGGAGAACAGAAGCAACCGATAGCACAGCTATATACAAGATGCTGGGTACTATACCCCAAACCCTATCAAAGGGACTTTCCAAAGTTAACCCTATCACTAAATGATGTGATGATAGCAAGAACTATCCATTGTCTTCTTGAACCCTAAGACAGCAGGAACCTCACATTTCCACTATAGAGCCTATATTTCCCCCAGTCCTGGAACCTTAGGGTGTGGCCTACTTTTCTGCATGCTGCTCTCAATTCAAATCAAATAATATTGCATCCACAGATCGCAACCTAATCAACACAACGAGTGCCACCCCAGCATGCTTCACTTCAGACTGTGACCAGAGACTTCAGGTGTGGAATGACAACCCTTCAGCTTCATCACTCAGGTGAGACCTTTCCTTTCATAGTATTCTCTAATTCCATTCCAGGTAGTCCACTCCCCAATAAAGTCCCCAAACCTAGATATAGTCCAGGTCCCCTGAGTTAGAGCATAGGTTCACCCGTGCCCATAAACTAGGGGAAAAATATATACTTGAAAGCAGAAGTACACAAGAGCATGCAGGGAATATCCCCAACACTTCATCTGTACTATTACATGTTGTTTTCTCCGGGCTATGTTGTTTTCGCCGGGCTGGCTTCATGGGCGGGTAACAGACGACCAGGGACTCATGGTTGAGCTGTAGGCAGTATCTCTTTATTCATGCAGGATGCAGCACAATCTAAGACGAGCTAAGTTAAACTCAAAGTACAGTACCGTAAAACTCACAATGCTGTCTTTATATATACTTGCCAAGTAAGGTGGATACAGGATGTGACATAGAGAGGGTGGAGAGAAAAGTGACTGGTGAAAATCAGAGTGTGACAAAGAGGGGGCAGATTAGGTGAGAATCCTATCACTGAACCACAAATGCCCTGGAGGGAGGGGTGGTTATGTAAATAGAATGAAGTGGTTATGTAAATAGAATAGTGTTAAGCAGGGGGGATTTAAACCAAATGAAACAGAAGGGGTCTCATGCATACCAACAATTACAGTCTTTAGGTCCATGATTGTTCAACAATTTGTTTGGCTTTGTATGTTAACTCTCTTTTCAGCCACCAGGTTCCAGATGTCATCAGGATGCCAACCAGTCTTCCCTGGACTGAAGACTCCACCAATGTGTCCTGGAGCTCCGCTTCCCCAGAGACCCACCCTACTAGGAAAAAAGAGAGGCAGACTGGGAGTATGGACTGACCAGTCAACGCCCATGTTCAGCGGGGAAGCAATTACAGAAGCCAGACCATCCACCTTCTGCATCCCACAATGACCCTGGATCCATACTCCCAGAGAGATAGAGAATGGGAAGGCTATCAGGGGAGGGAGTGGGATATGGAGATTGGGTTATGTGAATTGTGCAGAATTGTACCTCTCCTGTTCTATGGTTTTGTTAATGTCTCCTTTCTTAAATAAAAAACAAACAAACCTGGGTCCTTGCACATTGATTTCTGGAATTCATCCAAACTTTTTAGAATTGAAAAGTGTCTTGCCATACAGTCACTCCATGAATATATTTCCAGATAGGCTGCCTAATAACTTCCCCCAAGAAGAGGTGAAACACTCAACCAGGTGTGCCACTAACCAGTCTGGAGTTTGAAACTGCAAGGTAGGAGTTGTCAAATAATAAAATGGGTCCTTCAATTGTAATTCTGTTTTTAGAAGGAAAATCAGAAAATCACTGCTTATTAATATAACTCATCAAGTGATTACATCTCACTGTATCAAGGCTCCAATGTAACATGTCGCACACATGCATCTTATATAAACAGACACAGGTAAAGTGCTTGAACTGAAGATGCTTCCATATCCTTTAACCCCACTCTCCTAAGGGAGACTGGGTCAGACTACTCTGCTATTCTAGGAAAACAAGATGGGTCCTGAAGTGAGTGCAGACTAGAATGTTCCCAGTTGTGACCATGGTATGTGAGCTCAGACTAACAGGGGCTCAGAGGTTACACAGGCTCCTGTGCTAAATATGAATAGACATGGGCCCTAAGTCAGATTGATGAGGTAAACAGTTACTGTTATTTATATACTTTCCTCATGTTTGAGAGCTACTCTCTGCCCAAATCCAGCTTTCTAGTCCTATTCTCAACACTGACATCATCTTCCCAGACAAAATTTTTAGTTCACCTGCATGTTAGTTATTGGGCTCAGGTAAAAAATTACTAAAGTCATGGGCCCTTTAGAATTTACCTAAAATAGACTCCCTAGCGTCTTTCCAAGGGAAGATTGCTAGTTTCATTTGCTTTATTACTACCTTTGGGTGACTGTTTATTGAATAAATTGCTTTATATATTACTGCCTTTCAGCCATCAAGTTGCAAACAATACCATGATACCATCCTGACCTCCCCAGGAAGACATCTAACTTTATCACTGTGTTCCAGAACCCCACCTCCCCAGAGCCTTACCCTACTAGGGAAAGATAGAAACAGGATGGGGGGGGTATGGTTCACCTTTCAATGCCCATGTCCAGCAGAGAAGCAATTACAGAAGTCATACCATCTGTCTTATGCACCCCATAAAGGAGATTGGTTCATACTCCCATAGGGATAACAAGTAGGGAAGTTTCCAATGGAGAAGATGGGATAGGGAACTCTGGTGGTGGGAACTGTGTGGAATTGTACCAGTTACCTTACAATCTTGTTAATCTTATTAACTCACTAATAAAAGAAGAAAAATAATGGAAGATCTTACAGAAGCAGTTTTCCTCAATATGATGAAGGCTGGTCTCAGACCTGAGTCATACATGGTATCTAAGGAAACTATTTTACAGGCTCTGGTTATTCATTTCATTGACATAGGGAAACCAGAGCATTGCACAACTTTTGCTTATGGTGGGACCAGATATTGAACCAGGGACTTCCAAGTCATAGACATGAAAGTCTGATTTACTTCTGCCATACAATTTTCATATTGTTATAACTTAGGTTATGCCCCTGGTGTACTACCCACAAGTGCACTGAATCATATTCTCTACTTTTATACATGCTGGTCTGACTTAGGCAGAATATATAATGTAGATTCTTTAACGTACATTTTAGTTAAGGATTTCATGGTCACCCAAGAATTGATACATGTACTTGTGTCTAGGCTGAGATACAGCTGAGGCAGGTGCTGATAGCCTCAGTCAGTGGTTCTTCAAAGGGCTGTATTCCGGGGTCACGCAGTAGCACAGTTGGTTAAGCCCATGTGGCACAAAGTGCAAGGACCAGCATAAGGATCCTGGTTGGGCCCCCCGCTCTCCACCTGCAGGGGAGTCGCTTCACAGGTGGTGAAGCAGGTCTGCAGGTGTCTATCTTTCTCTCCCCTTCTCTGTCTTCCCCTCCTATCTCCATCTCTCTCTGTCCTAACAACAACAACATCAATAACAATAACATTAATAACCACAATAATAAAACAAGGGAAAATAAATATTTTTAAAAAGCAAAGGGCTATCCTCAGCGATTCAGAAGATAGCATCATCTTATTATTCCCAGATACTTTAATGAGTCGCCACCCTAATTAAATCTGCAACTTTCAGAGATCATCGGGCACCAGATTGCTGTGACTGATAACAAGCTGCCTTTGCTCAGAGTGAGATTTTGCACGGTCTAAACACATCCAACTCCTAGCGCTTTCACAAAAGAAAAAGCTGGAATGTATTTCAGTTAAATCACTTAAGAGACTGTTGGGGAAAAAAAAATCTGAATAGACAAAATCCCAGGAGCAAATGTAAACAAAGCACAGAAAACAAAAGCAAAACAACAACAAAAAAAATCAAGCAGTCAGGAAAACAGATGGGAGAAGTGTAGAGTCATCAAAGTTCAGTGTTGACATTTCAACCTGGCGTGTCAGATCCTTATGTGTGTAACACCTTGCTGTGCCTTGCTGGTGATTCATTAGCACGCAATATATTTTTGCTGTTACTTTAGCAAGGTTAAATGATGAATTCTGAATTGTATAGTGATTCGGGTTAGACTTCATTTTTTCTTTTTCACCATTGCAATCTTGATCTTAGGAAATTTCACCCACTCAAGGGATACTTTTTCTTTCTTTTAATTTTAGATAGACCAACAAAATGAAAGGAAAATCAGTGACAGCACGAGGGCTTCTGCTGCATATGACTGTGGCTGGAACCTGCGTCATGTGCATGGCAAGGCATGTACCCTACAGAGTCTAGAAGTCATTGGCAAACCACCTTTTCCAATAAAAACACACAGAAAGAAAGGAATAAAGAGGAGAGAGAGAGAGAGAGAGAGAGAGAGAGAGAATAGAGGAAGAGAAATAGAGAGATGGATATCTACTGCTCAGTGGCTAGAATATCAGATTTGCATTTGAGATGCCAATTTCAACCTCCAGTCTCCCATCCTACCATATGCCAGAGTGAAGCTTTAACTCTCTCTCTCTGTCTCTCTCTCTGTCTCTCTGTATGTCTCTCTAGTTAATGCACAAATTAATCTTGGGAGCTGGGTGGTGGCACACATAGTACTAAGAGCAAGAACATGGGTTTGTACACTGGCTCCCCACCTGCATGGGAAGATGCTTCACAAACAGCAAAGTGGGACTGACTATCTTTCTCTCTCCCTCTGTATCTTCCTCTCCTCTCTCAATTTCTCTCTGTAGACTATTCAGAAAAATGAAAACAAAATGTCCACCAGGAGTAGTGGATTCATAGTGGTGGTACCAAGCCCACGTGATAGCCTGGAGGCAAAAATGAATGAGTCAATGAATGAACGAGTAAATATTAAAAAAAACTAGATCTTATAATGTTTAGGTTTGGGGGGCAGTTACTGAGTTCACTTTGTCGATCATAATGTTTCTGAACTGACCTGTGGTAAAAAAATAATTTACCAGGGAGCCAGGTGGTAGCTCAGCGGGTTAAGTGAACATGGCGCCAAGCGCAAGGACCAGAGTAAGGTTCCAGGTTTGAGCCACAGGCTCCTCACCTGCAGGGGAGTCACTTCACAGGTGGTGAAGTAGGTCTGCAGGTGTCTATCTTTCTCTCCTCCTCCCTGTCTTCCCCTCCTCTCTCCATTTCTCTCTGTCCTATCCATCAATGACAACATCAATAATAGCTACAACAATAAAACGACAAAGGCAACAAAAGGGAATAAATAAATAAATAAAATAATTTACCTATTATTTTTTATACATCCAATATATTTCACAGTGTGACAAAGCTTGTAATAAGGACACATACACTGGAAAGACTATAGGTAAAGCAGAGAGCATGTTTGCACATTTCTATCCCAAAACTAAGTCCATTTTTTTTGCCAGTCTTCTAATCTGGAAATATATGAGGACAGTAGGATAAAAGGTTCCCCATTGCCTCAACATGATTAAAGAGGAAAAAAAACAATGTGACAGGAGAAAAATATATATAAGTCACAAAGCCACAATAGCTTGGTCAGGAAGCAGAACCACTGAACAATCTATTGCTCAGAAAAGACTGAGTCTCAGGTTATAAAGGAGTAGAATGTACTAGAGGGAAAATCATATTTTAGGCTGGCCGTTGAGAATCTTTATCTGCTCCATAAACAAATGAGATTTTTTTTTAACAAATAGAAAAAAAAAGTTTTTAATACAAAAATAGCACATCAAGCACAGTAGTGCAGCGGGCTAAGTGAAGGTGGCGCAAAGCGCAAGGACCAGCGTAAGGATCCCGGTTCGAGCCCCAGGCTCCCTACATGCAGGGAAGTCTCTTCATAGACAGTGAAGCAGGTCTGTAGGTGTCTGTCTTTCTCTCCCCCTCTCTGTCTTCCCCTCCTCTCTCCATTTCTCTCTGTCCTATCCAACAATGAATGACATCGATAATAACAATAATAACCACAACAAGGCTACAACAACAAGGGCAACAAAAGGGAGAAAATGGCCTCCAGGAGCAGTGGATTCATGGTGCAGGCACTGAGCCCCAGCAATAACCCTGGAGGCAAAGAAAAAAAAGAGTAGCACATCATGTTCCAAGAGGTGGCTCAGTGGATAAAGCACCAGACCCTCGAGCATGAGATTCTGAGTTCAATCCCTGGCAGCACATGTACCAGAGCAATGCCTGGTTCTTTCTCTCTCTCCTCCTATCCTTCTCATAAATATATAACTAATATATATGTGTAACACAAATAGCACATCTAAATACCATGGTAAAAAAATCAATCAGAAATATGCAGAAATTGATCAGTAAAAGATAATCTACATTGGGGCCAGAAAAATTAGTTTACCAGGTAGGGAAGTGTCTAGCCAAACACATGGTCCATGTTCAAACCTCAAGACAATATTGAAGTTATAAGGTACCAGGGGAAATCCTTATGCTTTTATTCTCTCTCTCTCTCTCTCTCTTTTTCTCCCTTTCTCAAATTATTTTATTTTAATGAGAGAGATAGAAAGGCACAGAGAGTGAGACCAGGACATTGCTCAACTCTGGCTTATAATGGTGCTGGGGATTGAACCTTGTTGTTTTCACCGGGCTGGCTTCACGGGCCGGTAACAGATGACCAGGGACTCATGGTTGAGCTGTAGGCAGTATCTCTTTATTCATGTAGGACGCAGCGCAATCTATACCAAGCTAAGCTAAACTAACCTAAAGTACCCTAAAACTCACAATGCTGTCTTTATATATACTTGCCAAGTAGGGTGGAAACAGGATGTGACATAGAGAGGGTGGAGAGAAAAGTGACTGGTGAAAATCAGAGTGTGACAAGGAGGGGGCGGAGCAGGCGAGAATCCTATCACTGAACCACCAATGGCCTGGAGGGAGGGTGGTGCTTGTTAACAGTGGTTATGTAAATAGAATGCAGTGGTTATGTAAATAGAATAGTGTTAAGCCGGGGGGATTTAAACCAAATGAAACAGAAGGGATCTCATGCATACCAACAGAACCTGAGACCTTGGGACTTCAGGTAGGAAAGTGTTTTTCATACACATTAGGTTATTCCTCTATCCCCCCCACCCCCCCACCCCCTGCTCAATGAAAAATCAGTCTAGTCTTGCAAGACAGAAAAATGGTTATGTAAATGTCTTTTGTATCTAAGACTCTGAGGTTCCAAATTTAAACCCAGGCACTATCATAAGTCAAATCTAAAAAATGTGGTCTGCAAAAAATTAATAATAGTAATAGAAAGGCTTAGTGGATATAAAAGATTCTAAAATTATATTTTCAGCCTGAGAGGTGGTGTAGTGGATAAAGTGTTAGAGCCTCGAGCTTCTGGAGATGGGGCTATGGAGTAGCAGCAGCTGCATTTTGTTCTTCGGAATCAAATAGGACAAACAACAATAACCACCTGGAAATTCAACATTCACAACCAGGATCTCTTAAAGACTCACCAAGCCAAAGATAAATACAAACACTTGTGGCTTGTGGACAGAAAGGGGCTGAGTGAGAGATTCCTGGGGGATAAAAGACCTTACTCAAGTAGGGCTAGTGTCAGTCCTGGATTTTGCCAGCTGAGACATACCAATTCTGGGTCTGAGTTTTAGCAACAAAACGACTGTTAAAAAAAAAGCAAACAAACAAAATAAAACCAAACAAACAGACTATTCACTACAGAAGAGATCCAAAAGGCTAACAAACACATGAAAAATTGCTCCAGGTCACTGATTGTCAGAGAAATACAAATAAACACTAGGTTGAGATATCACCTCACCCCTGTGAGAATGGCATACATCAAGAAAGACACCAGCAACAAATGCTGGAGAGGCTGTGGGGACAACAGAACCCTTCTGCACTGCTGGTGGGAATGTCAATTGGTCTCATCCCCATGGAGAGCAATTTGAAGGATCCTCACAAGGCTAGAGATATGGACCTTACATATCACCTAGTAATTCCTCTCCTAGGGATATGCCTGAAGGATTCCATAACACCTAACCAAAAGGATATGTGTACACTTATGTTCATAGCAACACAATAATAGCTAAAACCTGGAACCAACCCAGGTGCCCAACAATAGAGCAATGACTGAGAAAGCTGTGGTATATTTACACAATGGAATACTACACAGCTATGAATAACAATCAATCCATCTTCTCTGACCCATTTTGGATGGATCTAGAAGGAATTATGTTACGTGATCTAAGTCAAAAAGACAAAGATGAGTATGGGATGATCCCACTCATAAACAGAAGTTGAGAAAGAAGAACAGAAAGGGAAACTCAAAGCAGGATCTGACTGAGTTTGGAGTAGGGCACCAAAATAAAAATCTCTGGGTGGAGGGTGAGAGTAGATGGTCAGCTTCACTGGGGGAGAGGGGGAGGGTCAGGATACAGTCCTTGGGTGAGAAGGATGTTGATGTACACTCCTATTAACTTGTAGTCTCATAAGTCACTAGTTAATTAATATGATATGGGGAAAAAGTGATTCAATGTCTCAAACCTCTTTTTAAAAATCTTATTTATTTATTTATTTATTTATTTTGTTGTCCATGTTTTATTGTTGTTGTAGTTATTATTGTTGTTATTCGTGTTGTCATTGCTGAATAGGACAGAGAGAAATGGAGAGAGGAGGGGAAGACAGAGAGGGAGAGAGAAAGATAGACACCTGCAGACCTGTTTCACTGCCTGTGAAGTGACTCCCCTGCAGGTGGGGAGCCAGGGCCTCAAACCGGGATCCTTATGTCATTCCTTCACTTTGTGCCACCTGCATTTAAAACCGCTGCACTACTGCCTGACTCCTGTGTCAAACCTTTTAATGCACAGACCATAGACTGAGTATATGTTCCTTCAATCTAAGCACTTAAGTCTTCAAACATGTAACCAGACTGATTTTTAACAGTGGTTTCAAATTGTTGATACATTTATAATAATGACTTGTTCTTTGAAATGTTGACTTTTCTAAAAGCTTAGACCAGGGAGAAAAGAAACAACTGGTGGCATTACTTTATAAGATATAGCTATATATAATTAATATCAAAGGACATAAATTATGGTAATTTCATGTATGATACAGAAAATCCTAAAAGTGGGATCTTCAACTCTAATCCAATTGCCAAATAATTTGATTATAGCAATAACTATCTATTGCCTTCTTAATGATAAGACAGCAGGAACCCCTCACTTCCTCTATAAAGCCCATATTTTTCCCAGTCCTGGAACCTCTAGGGTGGGGCTCACTTTCTTGCATGCTTCTCTCAATTCATGCCAAATGATACTGCATCTGCTGATCCCAATCTAATCAATACAAGGCTCAGTATGCTTCACTTTGACTGTGTCCAGAGTCATCAGGTCTGGTATGTCAACACTTCAGCCTCATTACTTTAGTGAGACCCTTCCTTTCTTATAGGATTCTCTAGTTCCATTTCAGGTTGTGGGAATTGTGATAACACTCTTAGTGGCTTAGTCAATGTTTCCTTTTAAAAAATAAAACATTTTTTTTAAAAATAGTAAATTTACCTTCTTTACCTCATCTTGGATGGAGCTTGAAGGAATCATGTTAAGTGAGATAAAACAGAACGAGAAGGATGAATATGTTATAATCTCACAGAAAAGAAAACAGTAAGCAAATCTTGACTCGGTTTGGGTTATTGCATCAATGTAAAGGCCTCTGGAGTAGGGGTTAGAGACTCACATCCTGGAACATGATGACAGAGTAGGACCTAGAGGGGTTGGATTGTTATGTGGAAAACTCAGAAATGTTGTATGTGTACAGACTACTGTATCTTATTGTAGATTGTAAACCATTAATACCCCCAATAAAGGAAAGTAAAGTTATAATAAAAAAATACTGTATCCTCAAAGTATGAAGGCTTGAGTTCCTGACAACATATATGCCAGAGTGAAGCCCCCAAACCTCTCTCTCTCTTCCTCGTTAATAAATAAAAATACCTTCTAGAAAAAAAAAGCATGAGGAATAGAATGAGGAAAGTAGCCCAAATATGTGAAACCACACATGTGCTACCTCTGGCTCCACATAAAATAATTGGGCTGAAAATAGAACAGGTCATATGCGTCTCAGTTATTGTTTGTGTTTAAATTAATGGTATAAAATATTAATTTAATTTAGTGTAAGATCTGCGCTATTCTAAAGGAGTCCTATCTTATGATCTTTATATGATTTCTTCAGCTCCTTGTTATGATGCTATGATTGTCTCTGTCCTTGGTGCTTATTCCATATCATCTTGTGCTAGGAACTTTAAACACATTAATCTTCAAAAGGTATATATCTTAATAAAGGAATTGTGCATTTGACTTGGGGAAGATTTATTCTAAAGAAAGGAAATAACACAGGCTGTTTTATGTAGAGGATTGTCATGATATACTCTCATACTACTTGTAGGAAAAGGGAGACAATATATTTCTTAGAATTTGACTACGGGGAGGAAGGCTGAAGGAGATAATGGTGGCTAGAATACTGAGGTGGGAAAGAGGAAGAAAGATAAGAAAGAGAAACTTTTACCCACCCGTTCTTGATTGAATCCTGGACCCAGTATATTTGACATGACCTTTGAGAAGGTTCATAAACTTTCTGGTAATAAGTACTTTGCTCCTGTTTTGGTTAAGACCTTAGGTAACCATATGAGGCAGTGCTGTATTTTAAAGTATTTGCAGGATAAACTAGTGCTTCCATTTTTCTCCTTTTGGGAGTATTAAGTAATAACATCCAAATCTGTGAAAGAATAGATTTGTATTCTGGTTTAATTCTCACTGAATGTATAGAACAGAAGATTCTGAGCATGGGTGTTAAAAACAGTTGCCCTGTTGTTAGCGTCTGCTCAGTTTCCAACACTTGCTCTGAGTTCTTGATATTTCTTCTACTTAATGTGTAAAACTTTTCCAGCAGCATGCATTGTTTTGCCAGTTTTATTAAATAGGACAGTTGCTCAGAGCTATCCAAGTCTGCACAGTTGGAATGTAAATTGAATTGAGGTGTCTCTAACTCTAAATCTCCACCCCCATCTCTGTCTTCAAATCAGACTACAGTACAGTCTCTGCTTTATGAGTGTTCAGAGCTTTATTATTCTGCTTCCCCAGAGCCCAGTCCCACTAGGGAAAGACAGAGGCAGGCTAGGAGTATGGATTGACCTGTCAACACCCACTTTCAGTGGGGAAGCAATTAAAGAAGCCAGACCTTCCACCCTCTACATCCCATAATGATCTTGGGCCCATACTCCCAGAGGGTTAAAGAATAGGGAAGCTGGCAGACAGGTGGTAGCACAGTGGGTTAAGTGCACGTGGTGCAAAGCGCAAGGACAGGTGTAAGGATCTCAGTTTGAGCCTAGGCTCCCCACCTGCAGGGAGATTCTTCACAGGCAGTGAGGCAAGTCTGCAGGTATCTATTTTTCTCCCCCCCCTTTCTGTCTTCCCCTCCTCTATTTCTCTCTATCCTATCTAAAAAAATCAACATCAATAACTACAACAATAAAAAACAAGGGCAACAAAAGGGAAAACAAATAATAAAAAATTTTAAAAATTAAGAAAAAGAATAGGAAAGCTATTGATGGTGATGGGATACGGAGTCCTGGTGGTGGGAATTGTGTGGAGTTGTACCCCTCTTGTCCTATGGTTTGTCAATGCTTCCTTTTTATAAATAAAAAATAAAAAATGTATATTTATTTATTATTTGGTATAGGCAGAGGGAAATTCAGAGGGGAGGTCAAGAAAGAGGGAAAGAGACAGAGAGACACCTGCAACCCTGCTTCACCACTCATGAAGCTTTTCTCTTGTAGTTGGGGACCAGGGGCTTGAACCTGGGCCCTTGAGCACTATACTGTGAGTAATAACCAGCTTTGCCACCACCTGGACCCTAGAGCATTATTTTTAAGAATGAGTATGTATCTCTCAAGCACCACCCTTTATATAAAACTATAGAGATTGTGCTGTACAACTCATAATCCCATCAAAGCCTTGAACTAGCTCTTGCTGAATTTCTAAATTTCTTATTAACAAAGATAAAGATCACTTTGTTCTGTTGGTGTTATCATCGAGCCCAAGGTAGTCCCCACACATAGTTGAAAGCACATAGTAACACCAGTGCTTGGAGAAGGAGAGCAGAATTTATTTAGAATTGACCAAAGTGAGGCTGGGTGGTGATGCACCTGGTTGAGCACACATGGTACAATGCACAAGGACTGGGGTTCGAGCTCCTAGTCCTCACCTGCAGGGAGAAAGGTTTGCAGGTGGTGAAGCAATGGTGGCTCATGTCCTTCTGCCTCCCTTGCTATCTCCCCAAACCCTTCTATTCCTGACAGTCTCTATCCAACAAATAAAGAAAAAGATAATATAAAAATATTTTAAAATTCTAAAAAATGTTGACTAATGAAAATAACAGGAAAGTAATATCTCTCAGGTCCTTTCTTCTGGAAAGGACAAAGATCAGGTGTACTTTATAAGGTCAGGAAATGAGAAAGAGCTTTAATTTATAAGAAATAAAAATATGGGAGTTGGACGGTAGTGCAGCGGGTTAAATGAACATGGCACAAAGCGCAAGAACAGGCATAAGGATCCCAGTTCGAACCCCCAGCTCCCCA
Source organism: Erinaceus europaeus (assembly GCF_950295315.1). Lineage (NCBI taxonomy): Eukaryota > Metazoa > Chordata > Mammalia > Eulipotyphla > Erinaceidae > Erinaceus > Erinaceus europaeus. The sequence goes on from NC_080163.1 coordinate 11,898,408, forward strand.
CCCCCACCTGCAGGGGAGTTGCTTCACAGGCGGTGAAGCAGGTCTGCTGGTGTCTATCTTTCTCTCCCTCTCTTTGTCTCCCCTCCTCTCTCGATTTCTCTCTGTCCTATCCAATGACAGCAACAACAATAATAATAACCACAACAATGATAAAACAACAGGGGCAACAAAAGGGGAAAAAATGGTCTCCAGGAACAGTAGATTCGTGGTGCAGGCACTAAACCCCAGCAATAAACCTGGAGGCAAAAAAAAAAAAAAAGAAAAAAGAAATAAAAATATATCACCCTGCTTAATCAAGTTTCTTGATACTAGTTATAATAAGCCAGACTAGGTTATACATTGTAATTTAGTTACATATGGTTATAAAGAAGAAGGCAGGGTCCACATAGTGTGTGTGTGCACCTGAGTAAGCACACACACACTACACAAAAACACAGATTCAAGGCCCTATTCCCTAACTGCAGAGGGAAAGCTTTATGAGTGGCAGAGCAGGGCTACAGGTGTCTGTCTCCCTTTCTATCTCCCTCATGCTTCTCAATTTCTGTCTCTATCTAATAATAAATAAATAATATTAAGAAATGAAAGGGGGAGGGTGATAGCATATTGGGTTAAATGCACATAGTGCCAAGCACAGGGACTAGCTTATGGATCCCGGTTTGAGCCCCAGGCTCCCCATCTGCAGGGGCCTGGGTTTTACTTTGCAAATGGTGAAGCAGGGCTGTAGGTGTTTTTCACTTCTCCTCTCTGCCTTCCCCTCCTTTCTCAATTTCTCTCTGTTCTATCCAACAACAACAACAATAACAACAACACTGAAAAAAAGATGGCCTCCAGGAGCAATGGATTTATGCTGCAGGCACTAAGCCCCAGAGATAAACCTCAGAGACAAACAAAGAAACACACAAAGAGAGTGATTGTTTCAATTAGGAATTAGGAAGTGTGTGTCTGATACATTGTTAGACTCTTAAGCATAATGTGCTGAGTTCGATCTCTATTATCACATATGCTAGAATGATGCTTCTGTTTTCTCTCTACACCCCCCCCTCTCTCCCTATCCCTCTGTCCCTGCCTCTCTCATCAACAAATATTTTCGAAAGGCAAGGAAAAGAAAGTATTAAAATCACAGGTACTTAACTACTTGGTTGTGACTTTTTTTTTCTATGTCAAAAAACCATTCTGAAAGTTGAGTCACTCTAAGAATTTCCCTTCTCCTTAATTCTCTTTTCCATCAGTTCCTAAAATAATACTGGCTGATCAACTTTCTTCCTGTTGTTGAGTGATATTCCTTCTATTGAATATTCTGTGACTTACCTTTATATTATTCTCTAAATTCTACTATTGGTACCTGGTACCTCTACCACTAGAGAATTGACCTCTGGTTAAACATTTCTGTTTTCCAGACTTTATCTTATGAGCCCAGTGTCTTTAGGAAGCTGTGATATAATATATCTTTCTATTTTGGTGCTTCAGTGATCAAAACCAATAACACAATACATATAGCCTAGTTGTTAAGGACATAACAGTGTGTACTTAACAAGTTGTTAAGAACACGAGAACTGTTTAAGTACATAACAAGTCCTAGGGGTAAACATTTAAAACATAGTAAAGACTAATAAGTGTACATTATCTGTCCAGATTGTCACTTTGTTTGTTGACAGAGATGCATGATGCATATTTTGTTAGTATGTCATTTATTTCTTTCTTGATGAGTTTACTTTTGTTTACTTATTTTTAAGACAGAGACAAAAATGAACTTAAATCTACAGGGATACACAGGTTGCACAGACAGAATATGAATCCCAGATCAAATTAATGGGATTTACAGTTAATGGTATTTATATACTTTTCCCAGATTTGGGAGCTACTCTCTGCCCTGATGCAGCTTTCTAGTCCTTTTTCCAACTCTGACACTATCTCCCCAGTCAATACCTTCAGCTCACCTGCATGTTAGCTGTCAGGCTCAGGCAAAAATTAGTAAAGTCATGAGACCCTTGGAATATACTTAAAATAGACCTACTAGCTTTTCCAAAATGGTAACCCAAACTCCACCTGCTCTATTTTTACCTTTAGGTTCCTGATTATTAGACAATTTCTTCTGCTTTATATCTTAATGCTTTTTCAGCCACCAGGTTGCAGAGGTCACCATGACACCAACCTGATTTCCATGGGCAGAAGACCTCACAATTGTGTCCTGGAACCTCACCTCCCCAGAGCCCTGTCCAACTAGGGAAAGGTAGAAATAGGTTGGGAGTGTGGATCAACCTGTCAATACCCGTGTCCAGCAGAGAAGCAATTACAGAAGCCAGAACTCCCACATTCTGCACCCCATAAAGAATTTTGGTCCATGCTCCTAGAGGGATAAAGAATAGGGAGTCTTCCAATGGAGGGGACGGGATATGGAACTCTGGTGGTGGGAATTGCGTGGAACTGTTCCTTTCTTATCCTAAAAAATAAACAAATCAATATATAAATAAATAAATTCCTCACTCCTGAAGAAAAAAAAAGTCAAAGAAAGGAGCTGGGTAGATAGCATAAAGGTTCTACAAGATACTTTCAGACTTGAGGCTTTGAAAGCCCAGACCTGATCCCCAGTATTACTGTATGTCAAAGCTGAGCAAGAATCAGTTCTTTCTCTCAGGAGAGAGAGAGAGAGAGAGAGAGAGAGAGAGACAGAGAGACAGAGACAGAGAGAGAAATGAGAGAGAGAGAGAGAGAGAGAGAGAGAGAGAAGACACCAAAAATTCTTCCAACAAAGTGGGATCTAGGTTCAGACCTGGGTTCAGTGCTTGGCAAAGCAACATCCTAAGTGAGCTATTTCATCAGTGCAATGAGTAGCTTGTTTATTACTTGGAATAGTGCACATGGATTTGTCAGTTGCTTCTATGGTCATCTTCTATTTACTTAGCTAAAAGTGTCTTGGCTTTCTTTAATTAAATGTATTTGCCTATCAGTTGATTGTCAATACAATTTTCTTTTCTGTTCATCATTATGAATGACAGGCTGTCAAGTGCCTTTTAATACTAATTATGCTTCTTGATAGCTAGTGAAAGCTTAATCAATGATGCTAATAGGTTTATGTGCACTTTGTTAACATTTATTAACACTCTGCTATTCTGATATGATTGAGCAGATATAGATACATAAATACACACACATATAGAGTGAGAATAGTCTGATATTAAATATTATGCAAGAACATAATAATATTTTATTGTTTTTCATTTGAAGAAGTTTATTTGTTAAAAAGACATAAACATATTATGCATAAATCTTACCATGCCAGTAACCATACTAAATGCAAAATTTGTTGCAACTGGCAAAAAATAAAAACTATTTTGACCTAGAAAATAACTAATAGGCCCAAGCTTACAAATTTACAATGATCAGTAACTTTTTTTTCTTGGTTCACCTCTCCAGGCCGTGTTTTACAGACAGAAAGACAGAAACAGAGAGACAGAGATAAAGAGAATGATAACACTACAACCAAACTTCCTTTACTGCAGTGGGGGCTGGGATCAAGCCCCAGTCACACATGGGTCAGAACAAGAGGACATTCCAAGTAAATTGTCTTGGCAGCTCAATGTATTACTTTTCACAACAAAAATAGAATTCAAGGGCCCATGTGGGGTGGTACACCTGGTTAAACGCACACATTACAGAGTGCAAGGACCCAGGTTCAGGCCTCTGGTCTCCACCTGCAGGAGGGAAATCTTCACCAGAAGTGAAGCAGGGATTCAGGTGTATCTCTTTATGTCTCTCCCTTTCTTTTCCTCTCTTGTCAGTTTCTCTCTGTCTCTGTCCAGTACTAGATAAATAATTAAAAGGTAGAAGTTTAGAAAAGATGTACATATTCAATAATAAGGTGACACTGATAACCTTGTGTTGGACTCTGGGGTTATAAAATTTGATTTGTAGGGCTAGAGATATGGCATAGTCGTAGGGAGAGATGCTGTGAATGTGGGAGGCCTGGATTCTGTCTTCAGAAGCATGTAAAAACAAAACAGAAGCAGTTTGAACAATTTAAAAATGGCAGAGTAGTGCTTTGGTCTCTCTCATTTATAATTTGAAGTAGTCTCTCATTTATTATTTGAAATTATTTTTTTAAATATTTTAATTTATGCATTTATTAGATAGATATAGAGAAAAATTGAGAGGGGAGGAGGAGATTGAATGGGAGATGAGACAGAGAGAGACAGTTGCAGCCCTGCTTCACCACTCATGAAGCTTTCTGCCTGCAGGTGGGGATTAGGGGCTTGAACCTGGGTCCTTGTGCATTGTAATGTGCACACTTAACTTGGTGTGCCACCACCTGGCCCCACTTATTTGAAATATTTTTAAGTGAAAACAATCATTTCATGTTTGTTAATATTCAAACAACAAAAAAAAATCCTTAAGTTTTATCAGTTATTGTTTTTACTCTCTTATTTATGGTGGTGCTGGGACTGAACCTGAGACCTTTACTTCCTGAGACAAGAAAGTCTATAGTGCTATAGATGTAATTATTTCCCCAGCACTAGTTGTTTGTTTTTTGTATGATACATTCTGACATAAAGTTAGCATTTTCAGGGAGTCACATTTATAAAACAATATTCAGTGATCTTTACTTTAATACAATTTTGGGACCTGAAGTTTTACTTTGTGAGGCCAGCAAGATAGCTCAGGTGAATTGTGGGTTACATTCAGTGCTGCTGTGACTTTCTGTTTCTTGTGCTTTCTCTCTCTCTCTTTCATTTTTAATATCCTTATTTATTGGATAGAGACAAACAGAAATTGAAAGGGTAGGGGGGAGATAGAGAAGAAGAAGGGAAAAAAAGAGACACATGCAGCACTGAAATAATAATAATAATAAATAATAATAACAATAATATAAGAAGAATAGACCTTGAGAAGGCTGTTGATAAAGACATGAATGTCATGAAATCATAGAGTATACTGAATAAAATGGGGTCTAAAATAATCAAAGATCTCACTGAAAAGATGGGCTATTAGGGAAAAAAATAACATAGTGTCCTATTTTTTAACTAATTAGTTAATTTATTTACTGGATAGAGGCAGAGAGAACTGTAGAGTGAAAGGGGAGAAAAAGGAGGAAAGAGACAGAGTCATCTGCAGCTCTGCTTTAGCACTCAGGAAGCTTTCCCCCTGCAGGTGGGGACCAGGGGTTTGAAGCCAGGGCCTTGCACACTGTAATGTGTGTGTTTAACCAACTGCACCACCACCTGGCTCCTTATAATGTCTTGTCATAATTATGATCAAGGATTGCCCCCCCCCACAGAGAGAGAACATGAGAATGTTATTTGTTTATTTATTTATTTATTTATTTATTTATTTATTTTGCTTCCAGGGTTATTGCTGGGGCTCAATACCTGCACCACGAATCCACTGCTCCTGGAAGCTATTCCCCACCTGCCTTTTGTTGCCCTTGTTGTTGTAGCCTTGTTGTGGCTATTATTGTTGTTGTTGATGTAATTCATTTTTGGTTAGGACAGAGAGAAATGGAGAGAGGAGGGGAAGACAGAGAGGAGGAGAGAAAGATAGACACCTGTAGACCTGCTTCACTGTCTGTGAAGCGACTCCCCTGCAGGCGGGGAGCCAGGGGCTCGAACTGGGATCCTTATGCCGATCCTTGCGCTTTGTGCCACATGTGCTTCTTCTTCTAGCGTTTGCTGCCACATGTGCTTAACCCTCTGCACTACCACCGGGCCCCCGAGAATGTTATTTCATTTATATACTTGAAGTATTTTGTCTCTGTGTGTCTTGATGTGAAAGATACTGAGGAAAAGATACAGATATAAAGACTAAAGCACCTCTGTCTCTGAGGTGTGGTGATGCAGTGGATTGAAGCTGAGACTTCACAACCTCAGGCATGAAAGCCTTGTATAATCATTAAGCTTCCTCTGCTTGCCAGGAATTTTATTTAAAACAGATTTATGCAGACATTACTTACATCCCATAAGATTTGAGGTGCTCAATTCAATAGTTTTCATGTATTTACAGATTTGTGCAAATACCACCATATTCTAACGCTAGAACATTGTCGTCAGTCCAGAATGAAATCCCCCATCTTTTAGCCATCAGTCAGCTCTTCAGCTGAACTGCTTCTTTGTGCCTGAAGACTTACTCATACTGAAAGTTTTGTGTGTGGGGCACTTGGTTGAACACACATATGACAATGCACAAGGACCTGGGTTCAAGCCCCTGGTCCCCACCTGCAGGGGGAAAGCTTTGCAAGCCGTGAGGCAGTGCTGCAGATGCCTCTATGTCTCTCTCCCTCGCTGTCTCCCCCTTCCTCTCTACTCCTGGCTTTCTCTATCTAATAAATAACGAAAAAACAATTAAGTTTTGTGTGAATGGAATAGTGGTATTTTACACTTGGTTTCTTTCCTTAGGAGTTTTATTTATTTACTTTTTCAAAAATGTATTTTAATTTTTACGAAACTCAAGAGACCAGGAGAGACTATCACTATACTCTGACACATGTGATGGGGGTGTGTGTGTCAGAAACTGGGAATTCAGACCTATAAAGACTAATTTTTACTGCTAAACAGTTTTCCCCAGTCTGTCACTTAGAATGTTCTCATGATGATCCCTGTTTCAACATGAATCAGTGCCTTATTTATTTATTTATTTACTTATTGATGCTGAAAACTTGTCATTGTACAGATACACCACATTTTCCTTTACCCATTGTTTAATTAAGGGTGATTGATTTTATTCGTTTTCTGGTTATAATAAATAAACCTTGTGTCTAGTGGTGGTGGTGGCACACCTGGTTGAGAGCACATGTTACAGTGAGTAAGGACCCAGGTTCAAGCCTTCAGTCCCTACCTGCAGGGGACTTTGCAAGGAACTTCACACTTTTCATGTGATGAAGCAGGGGTGTAGGTATGTCTCTGTCTCTCTTCCTCTCTATCATCCCCATTGCCTCTCAATTTCTGTGTTTGTATCAAATAATTAAATATAATAAATAAATAAATAAACCTGCAATGGTGTACAAATTTCTTTATTCTATTTATTTTATATTTTTAATTGTTCCTATGCTTTTTAAAATTATGTTTATTTATTTATTGAATAGAGACAACCAGAAATTGAGAAGGAAGGGAGTGCTAGAGAGGAAGAGAGACAGAGAGACACCTGTAGCACTGCTTCACCACTTGCAAAGTGTGAAGTCCCATGCAAAGTCCCTGGCAGGTGGGGGCCAGGAGTTCGAGCTTGAGTACTTGAGTACTGTAACCAGGTGCCCCACCACTCCACCTCCTCTATGTATAAGTTTTAGGAGGATAAATATGATTATTCCTGTTAAGTTTGTAGCTAGGAGTGCAATTGCTGTGTCATATGGTAACTCTGTGTTTGTCTTTGCGAAGCTGCCAAGCTTTTCTGAAGTGGATGCTCTTTTTTTTTTTGTAATCCCAACAGCAATGTGTATGGTTCCAATTACCTCAGTTCCTTGCCAAATCAGGAAGTGTGAGACTTCCAATATGTTCTTTCTTTTCCACATTATTTCAAATCATTCAAGTCTAGTGTATTTCCCGGCAAGTTTAAGAGTTTCTTTGTAGATACAGGAGAAAAAATAAAATAGCAACAACAGGAAAAAGAATGAAGAGTGGTAATTTTATAGGGATGTAATCTAGAGATCAATTTGGTTTAATCATGAGATTTTGGACAAAATAAAAAAAAAAAAAAACAAGAAAAAAACTCCAACCCAAGGATAAATACATTTTTCCCAATCCCTTACAGCAGTGCAAAAGAAATAGAAAAATGGAAGTTTCAGCTTTTCATGTAGATCACCTCACCTATGTCATGAAGTCTCACCTACCCAGAGACCAACCCCAACAGGGAAAGATAAAAACAGGGGGGTATGACTCTGCCTGCCAATATCCGTGTCCATTAAAGAAGCAATTATAGAAGCCAGACCTCCCACCTGCTGAACCCATAAAGAATGTTGATCCTTACTCCCAGAAGGATAAATAATAGGAAAGCTTCCAATAGAGGGGGTGGTACATAGAATTTTGGTGGTGGGAACTGTATGGAATTGTATCCCTCATATCTTACTAACTTGTTAAATCAGTATTAAATCATTAATATATTTTATTTTTAAAGAATAATATGTCCTTGAAGAACCAGGTAGTGAAACCTGGTAGAGCAAAAATGTAACCATGAGCAAGGTTTAATCTTCTAGTTCCCACCTGTTGGGGAGAACTTTATGAATGTTGAAACAATGCTGCAGATCTCTCTCCATCTCCTCCTCTTCCTCCCCCTTCTCCGCCTCTGTCTCTTCCTCTTCCTCCGTCTTTTTCTCTTTCTCGTCATCTTCCACTTCCTCTGCCTCCTACTTCCCTCTCCCTTTTTCTATGTACTATCAAATAAGAGAAAAGGGGATGGGTGGGGGCATACCTGGTTAAGCTCACACACTATGAAGCACAAGGTCCTGAGCAAAGATCCCTCTTTAAGCCCCGTCTCCCCACCTGCAGGGAGTTGCTTCACAAGCAGTGAAGCAGGTCTGCAGGTGTCTTAATTTCTCCCGCTCTGTCTTTCCCTCCTTCTCTCAATTTTTCTGTTCTATCTAAAAAAACAAACCCAACCAACCAACCAACTAACCAAAGAATCAAACAAACAAACAAACAAAAAAGCACAGGAGCAGTGGATTTCTTAGTGCAGGCATTGAACCCCAGAAATAACCCTGAAGGAAAAAAAAGCCTTAGCAATAAAATAAATAATAAAATTAAATAAAGATAAAATAAATATAATAAATAACCTGAAATGGAATTGGCGTATTGCACCAAAGTAAAAGACTCTGAGGTAAGTGGGTGGGTGGGGAGAATACAGGTCCATGAAAGATGATGAATGACATAGTGGGGGTTGTATTGTTAAATGGGAATCTGGGGAATGTTATGCATGTACAAACTATTGTATTTACTGTTGAATGTAAAACATTAATTCCCCAATAAAGAAATAAATTATATAAAAATAAATAAATAAATAAAGATAATAAAAAGGGTTTTAAAAAATTTAAAAAATGGGGCCAGGTGGTGGCACACATGGTTCAGTGTACACATTACAGCACTCAAGGACCTGGGTTCAAGCCCCTGGTCTCCAACTGCAGGGACAAAGCTTCATGAGTGGTGAAGCTGTGCTGCAGGTGCCTAGTTCTTTCTCTCTCTCTCTCTCTACTTCCTCGCCCTTCTCAATTTTTCTCAGTCTCTATGCAATAATAAATAAATGAAAGTATTTCTTTTAAAAATTAAACAATATATTCTTGGGAGTATCACTGATAATCTGAACTGCTAATGTTATTAAGAGCTTGGCTATATGACCTCATTCACTCCAAGAGAGAAAGAGAAGTGCAGTTATATGCCTGGTCAGCATTGTCCTTCTTCAGCTAAAAAGTTGGACTGTAACTAAAGTAGAAGACATAGCCACAACACATATGTGAGCAGCCTCTGCTTCCCCTGTGTAGTGTTGATTCAAGCCATTAGACTAAAGAAATTCAATCTTCTTCTGATTCTCTTTGAATCAGCCTGTGCGTGAGATTGAAGAGAAAAAAATGTCACAAATGATTATTACTTTGACACTTTAATTACATTCCCTGAATGCCCTTTTTGTATACATTAAAAGATGCGATTTTTTTGTAAATATTTAACATTTGTAGGTAGGCTTCCCTAGCAAAATGATTCATTTTAATGATTTTGTGAACTGTTAGCAGTCTATAGTTGTCAGCATGATATTATAATTATGACATTTGATTTTGTCATCAAATATACAGAGGATAAATTTAGAACTATGTTATGATTTTAGCTGTCTTATAAAAAATGAGTAGACATTTGGAAATGTGGAGTTTCTCTGAGTTAATATTGTATAGAACATAGGGCTTGTGCTAAGTTTGAGGTGTTGGTAATAGCTCTATTTAGATATTTCCAGTGGACCTAGAATAAATATTTGAAATAGAAAAATGAGACTCCAAATAAATGCTTTTTTTGACAAGCAGATATCTGCTGTAAATAATTCTAAATATTTTAACCTCTTAAAATATAAAGAGTTCTAGCCACTGAGTCTGACAAAATTTTATATACATATTAAGCTGGAAACACCACAAGTTAATATGAAGTAATTGAAGGCATAACAACACAGAGATGAAAATCAAAAACAAAGATTGCTTTCCCCCCAAATGATTATCAAACATATTGATACATGGATGTATTGGGAGTGGGGGGACAAGAGATTATTTCTCCTGCACTACTGCCCAACTCCCAGACATTGCCTCTTCTATGAATGACTCTCTAACCCTCATTCTTAAGGACTTCTCCATGAATATTGTTAAAAAAAAAAAATATATATATATATATATATATATATCGGAGGTGAAGTTCCAGGTTCAAGTCACAGATCTCCATCTGCAGAAAGGGTGGCTGGGTATATTGTACCAAGTAAGGAATACATGTCACAACGCATTAGGACCAGAATTCAAGACCCGGGTCTCAAATGTAGGGAAAAAGGTTCATGAATTGTGAAGCAATGCTGTAGGTATCTCTCTCTCCCCTTCTTCATCTCCCCCTTCCCTATGAATTCATCTGTCCTCTGTCTCTGTCCAATAAGTAAGTAAACTATTAAAAAAGACATTTCATTGGCAGTGGAGCAGTGCTTCAGGTATTTCTCCTTCTCCATGTATCTCTCTTGTTTCTTATTCTCCCTCAGGATCTCTGTCTCTCAGCCTCTGTATAAAAATCATTACTGGGAAGGGGCAGAGTCAAGATGCTGACTTGGAGACAACCCTTGGCTTGAGTTTTGCAAGGAGGCTGCTTGCTTCAAAACTGGGAAGTTCAGCCACCTGGTTCCAGATGCTACCATGAGGCCAACCAAACTTCCCTGGGCAGACAACCCCACCAATGTGTCCTGGAGCCCCACTTCCCCAGAGCCCTGCCCCACTAGAGAAAGATAGAGACAGACTGGAGATATGGATCCACCTGTCAACACCCATGTTCAGTGGGGAAGCAATTCACCTGTCAACACCCATGTTCAGTGGGGAACAGAAGCTAGACAGTTTAAGATATATTTAAAAAATAGACACCATTTCAATATAATTTTATTTTTTAGAGATGCAGAAAGCCAGTGAGCTAAAGAGAGTGAGTGAAAGAGACCACAACACTGAACCTGAGTCTTCAATTCTATGGAGGCTAGACTGGAACCTGAGTCGTACATAACACAAATAATCACACTATCCACGTGAGATATTTCATTGGCCCATGCCTAACTGCTATCTTTTTAAAGTCTCTAATAATGAGTCTAAAAGTTTTTCCAGTGTTAAAGAGCATATTACATGTGGGTTTTGGGTTCATTCACTCATAGATATGTAGATAGAAAACATATATATGTATAGACAGATGATAGATAGATGATAGGTAGAACTAATAACTAAAAATTCAAGTTATATATATATAGAAATCTTAGTGGTTTAGAACTGCAAAATGTGTTCTATCTTAGGTTTATTCCAACATAAATACCCCAAATCTCATCTTCTATATTCCTACCTTTAGTTTCCTGATTACTAAACAATTTGTCTTTCTTTATAGTTTAATGTTTTCTAGCCACCAAGTTGCAGATGCTAACATGAAACTAACCTGACCTCCCTGGGAAGATGACTTCTCCAATGTACCTGACCTCTCTAGAACCCTACCCCAGTAGAGAAAGATAGAAATTGGTTGGGAGTTTAGATCAACCTGCGAATACCCATGTGCAGTGGAGAAGTGATTACAGAAGCCAGACCTTCCACCTTCTACACCACTCCATTATGATCCTGGGTCCATGCTCTCAGAGGGATAAAGAATAGAAAGGATTCCAATGGAGGAGATGGAATACGGAATTCTGGTGTTGGGAACTACATTGAATTGTACTCTGCTAATCCCTCAATCTTGTTGATTATAATTAACTCACTAAACAAGGGAAGAAAGAAAAAGAAATAAGGACACACAGAGAAACCACACACACAGATGTTCTATCATATATCCAAAAATTAGTCTTTAAGTATCATTGGACTACAAAAATGGAATTTGAAAGTTTTCATGCATGGCTTTCATGTTTGTTTTCAAATTATATTAGTTTTGAAGACTTTATAAGTGGAACTTTCATACTTTTTTTTTTCCACGATAGTGATGTATAATGATGGTTAATATGAATAAGAGGGCAACTGATCACACTCTACCAGACTGATGTTTTTACTTCTGTCTTTAATCTTTATGGGGCTATCACTCCCAAACTGGATTTTGCCAACATTTTCAAGTTGATTGGATATCCAGCAGCTCCTGCAGCTATATAATTGCTGTACTTTTCTCAGACATTATAAGATTCATCTTGTGCCTGTATTCTTAGTTCGTTTGGGAAATTAGCTGGCATGAATTTCTCATCTAGCTCTTTATTTGATAATTTTCCAAATTCATCCAGTTAAGTTTTTTTTTTTTTGCCAGAATTTTACTAATGTCAGTCCACTCTGCATTTTTATTTTGAAGTCATCAAATTCATGATGACTTTCTGATAATTTGTCTATATTTGACTGCACATCAGCATTTGAAAAAGTTGTGAATGTGAAAAATCAATTCATACATTTTAATGTTGCTTCCTTGGAAGCCTTGCAATATTATGTATCATAATTGTGATTTGATTTCACATGTTTTTGCTTTTAACACCTCAACTATGTTATAGTGTTATAGAACACAGTAATATATATATATATATATATATATATATATATATATATATATATATATATTAGATGTTGGCATTCAATACAATGGGTGATTTATACATAAAATTCCTACATTCTTGGTAAAGTATATATGTGCATGTATTTTTGAGACATGCTTAGATTATAGCTAATAATCTATATGGGTCCACATTTTTAAACATCTCCTAATTTTTCTTTATTTTTATTTTATATAACATAGAGAAATTGATAGAGGAGGAGGACGTAAAGAGATAGAGAGAGATACCTGTAGCACTGCTTCACAATTTGTGAAGGTTATCCTTACTAAGAGCTTGAACCCAAGTCCCTGGGTCCACATTTTATATCCCTTTTCATAAAAAATAGATAATAAATGATAAATAATAATAATTACACTAGGTTCTAGTATAGATTACCACAGTTTTTTTAATATTTATTTATTTATTCCCTTTTGTTGTCCTTATTATTTTATTGTTGTAGTTATTATTGTTGTCATTGATATCATTGTTGTTGGATAGGACAGAAAGAAATGGAGAGAGGAGGGGAAGACAGAGAAGGGGAGAGAAAGATAGACACCTGCAGACCTGCTTCACCACCTGTGAAGCGACTCCCCTGCAGATGGGGAGCAGGGGGGCTCAATCTTTGCGCTTGGTGCCACGTGCGCTTAGCCCACTACACTACTGCCTGACTCCCAGATTATCACAGTTTTATATTAACCCATCTATATATGTTTATTCAAACAGTCTGACCTGAAGATGATTTTATGTTTACTATTTTGTTATTGTACAGAAGATTAAATAATACACCAGAGTCCATATTACAAATCCATATGTCCTATTAAGAAATTATCAACTCCTTATAATCATTTAATTCCATTTTTCTTTCCCTTGTGATAAAAACATTATTTATTTCTCATTTTGTTTAAATATGTAGAGACTATGTTTACATTAAATTGATGTTTGAGATATCACATATTTTCTTGTATATTCATTAACCAATAACTCAAGAAAAACTTTTTATATCAATAAATTTTACTCTATAGTCTTGTTTTGATATCAGTGACTAATATGCTATAAAAATAAAGTTATCTATGAGGCTATTTTTTTTAAATCACATAAATGGGGAAAATGATCATTTATATAAGTTCTTTTTCATATAAGTACATATTATTTTCTCCCATAAAAGTTGTAAAAGAAGGAAGCAAGTGAAAATCAACTACTGGGTGGTCTCACTCACTTGTGGAATATATATCAGTGAAACACATGAACTTGCAAATAAAAAATTTTTTGTTTGCTCCTCATTTTAGTGTTTTAAAAATATTTATTTATTCCCTTTTGTTGCCCTTGTTGTTTTATTGTTGTAGTCGTTGTTGGATAGGACAGATAGAAATGGAGAGAGGAGGAGAAGACAGAGAGGGGGAGAGAAAGATAAACACCTGCAGAACTGCTTCACCACTTGTGCAGTGACTCCAATGCAGGCGGTTACCAGGGACTTGAACCTGCGTCCTTGGGCACCGTAAGGTGTGTACTTAACCAGGTGTACCATTGCCTGGCTCCTAATATCTTCAGTTTAGTTCTTTATCTTCTCAGGTTTGCTTTAGTTATTCTGGGTATTTTATGATTCCAGATACATTTCTATAACTTTTGTTTTATTCTCTTAATGAAATTCTATGGTGAAAAAAATCATTGAGATTGTAATGGGCATTGCACTGCATCTATATGTTATTCTGAGTAGTAGAATAACCATTGTAATGATGTTGATTATTCCAGTTCATGAACATAAAATAGCTTTCCTTCCTCCCTCCTTTCTTTAATTTCTCAGGACTGAAAGTAACTGAGAGGATTGGAGGATTGAGGAGATAGAGAAGGAGAAAGAGAGACCTCCCAAAACACTAATTGTAACTAATAGTGAAGTTTCTACCCTATAGATGAGGACCAGAGACATGAACCAAAGTCCTTCTACTTGGGAATGTGTGCACTTGATTTGGTGTGCCTCTGCCTGGCCCCTATATTTCCATTACTTTGTGACTTCTACTCCCTTTAGTAGTGAGTAATTATTTTTAGTATGTAAGTCTTTCACCTTGTTTTTAAAGGTTATTCCTACACACCTAAAATTATTGCTGTAATTTAACATGGGATTGACTTCTGAATTTCCTTTTCTTCTAGCTGACTATTTGATAAAATAATACCTTGTAGTCAAGAGGTGGCATATCTGGTTAAATGCCCACATTAAATGCAGGACCCAGGTTCAAGCCCCTTGTCCTGCAGTGGAAACGCTTCATGAGTGGTGAAGCAGGGCTGCAGGTGTCTGTCTCTTTCCCTCTCTACCTCCTCCTCCCATCTCAATGTCTCTCTGTCTCTGTCCAATAATAATTAAATATAATATGATTGAAAAATGATAAAAGAAGTCTAGTAGCAAGAAAAAAAACCTAGTTTACTGTAGATAGTAGAAATATAGTTTGAATATTCAGTGGTACTAGGAATAGAACAATAATTTACCATTAAAATACCTGGTTTTGCCACCCTATCATCTTGGGCCCTAGTCTAGGAGTCCTAGGATTCCCACACAGACATGATGGGCATAGACCTTGAATAGGTTCCTCTATCCACTGTCACTGGTCATCTCCATCTGGAACAACATAATGGATCCATTTGGGGGCCTCCATAGGACCTTGCCCTCAATGTGGATCAACAGTAGTAGAGATTGTTCCATACTCTATGTACCACCTGAAGAAGATGGTTCCTGAAATTGGTGAGACTCAGAATGTTCCTTCTGATGACCACAAAATATGAGCTCAGACCTATAGGGATGCAGAGGTTACATAGACTCCTATGCTGAATATGGACCCCAGATCAAATACATGGAGTTTACAGTCAACAATATTGATACACTTTTCCCATGTTTGGGAGCTACTCTCTTCCCTGGTCCAGCTTTCTAATCCTTTTTCCAGCCATGACATAATCTCCCCAGACAATAACTTGGATCCACCTGCATATCAGATGTCAGGCTCAGGAAAATACTAGTAAAGTCATGGGCCCTTTGGAATATACCTAAAATAGACCTACTAGCTTTTTCAAAATGAAGACCCCAAATCTTCATCTGCACTATATTACCCTTTAGATTCAGGATTAGTCAACAACTTGTTCTACTTTATATCTTAATTCTTTTTCAGCCACCAGGTTCCAGATACTACTATGATGCCAACAAGCCTTCCCAGGGCAGAGGACCTCATCAATGTGTCCTGGAGCCCTGCTTCCCCAGATCCCTGCCCCACTGGGGAAACAGAGAGAGACAGCCTGGGAATATGGATCAACCTGAAAATTCCCATGTTCAGCAGGGAATCAATTGCAGAAGCCAGACCTACACCTTCTGCATCACATAGTGATCCTGGGTTCATACCCCTAAAGGGTTAAAGAATAGGAAAGCTATCAGGGGAGGGGATGGTATACGGAATTCTGGTGGTGGGAATTGTGCTTCTCTTATCCTATGGTCTTGTCAGTGTTTCCATTTTATAAATAAAAAAATATAAAAAATAAAAAAACACCTGATTTTATTTTTTTACAGAAAATAACCTGAAGTCCCACAGGCAAAGAAGATATATATATTGAAAAAACAAGGAGAGCTAGAGGGACAATATTTGTGAAGGACATCTTCTTTTTTCTCCATTAGTTAATGGTTTTCTATTTTTCTCTGTAGTAAACGTTCCTCTTTTGTTTTCCTTACTACCAGTTGTGCCTTATTATTTATTTTAAGAACATATTATTTTCCAGGTTCTCTCTCACTCCCACCAAATCCTCTGTCTTAATTAGAATAAATGAGTAGTTTGTACATCTTGCATCAATGTGTGTATCCTCTTTCACACATTTATTTTTTTATACTCAAATCACTCTGGTTCCTCTTGTGGAAATAAAATTGGGTGAGCAAGAGCATGGTTGTAGGTTTCTCGGTCTTGAGCTGACCACGTAAAAACAGCTGAAGCAGTTCTCTTCTGGCCTTTTCAGTTTTAGCTCTCCCTTATATAAGCTCTTTCTTACATAAGTCCACAAATCAGATGATGAGCAGAACGTTCTCCTCCTCCTCCTCCTCCTCCTCCTCCTCTTCTTCTTCTACTCCTCCCCCTTTCCCTTCCCCTTCCTTTCTTCTCCTCCTCCTCCTCCTCCTCTTCTTCCTCCTTCTCCTCCTCCTCCTCCTCCTCCTCCTCCTCCTCCTCCTCCTCCTCCTCCTCCTCCTCCTCCTCCTCCTCTTCTTCTTCTTCTTCTTCTTCTTCTTCTTCTTCTTCTTCTTCTTCTTCTTCTTCTTCTTCTTCTTCTTCTCCTTCTTCTCCTTCTTCTCCTTCTTCTCCTTCTTCTTCTTCTCCTCCCCCCCCATTACCTTCAAGGTTATCTCTGGAGTTCTTTTCCATTTCTATGAAACCACAGTTACTGGTGGCCATTTTTTTTTCCTTTTTCTCCCCCTATTTTATTTTTATTTGACAGGACAGATAAATTGAGGGGGAAGGAAAGGTAGATACCTGTAGACAGGTTTCATCTCTAGTGAAGAGTTCCCCATGCAGGTGGGAAGTAGGACTCAAACCTAGATCCTTATGCTTGGTGATATGCATGCTTAACTGAAAGAATCACCACTCAGTCCTGCTTTTTCTCTAGTTTTGCATTTCCTCTCATACACAGTGAGTTTTCTGCTAAAGATATCATGTTTAAAATCTTACATGGAATTCAAGAGACTACCCAGTGTCATTTCACATAGATGTCAGTGTTTTCACAAATGAATGTCTTGCTAATTCAATTAGAATATACATGTCTGCCATGACTGTGTGCCCCAGATCAAATCAATGGGTATATAGTTAACAATATTTATGTACTTTTTCCATATTTGGGAGCTACTATCTTCCCTGATCCAGCTTTCCGGTGGTGGGAATTGTGTGGAGTTGTACCCCTCTTATCCTAAGGTCTTGTCAGTGTTCCCATTTTATAAATAAAAATTGAAAAAAAAATGTCTGACACACAAATTTCTCCTCGTTAGCTTATAAATATGCCCCATGACCCAGTCAAGGTGGAGGAACATCTTAAAGCATCTTGCTTTGCCTCTTCTCCTGGCTGACAATGTAACCTCACTTCTGAAGTTAAAATGAAGGCCTTTTCTTTTTCCTCACGCAGTGGAGTGATTTTATTTAAGTTAGTGATATGAAGCCTTCAGGGTGAAGTTTATGTTATGTGTAGTCCAGTGCTTTTCAAATTTTAGAGAGCCTCAGATCTCTTGGGGGTGGGGGAGTCAATGGCAATGTGTACAAAGGCATCTTCTGAAATACTGGCTCAGTGGGTCTGCAGTCAAAAGTATACTTCTGTCATTTTAGCAGGTGACTTTTGAAAAGGGCTAACCTAGTTTTTCAGATTCCTTCAAATGCAAATCAACTTTGGTAAAAAGGGAACAGTGAAAATTCCTCTTCCCTGATTTTAACTGAAGCAACAAGTCAAACATGATTTTTTTTTGTTTGTTGGCTTCTTTTGGGGGGGAATGAATTTAGGAGAAAGTATAATAATTAATTTTAATTCTATAAATTAAAATATACTGCTATAAAATAATGACAACATAATATTGGTTTACTATAATGACATAATATAAAATATAATGGTGTAATAATGGTTTCAACTCTACTTTTTCAGGGAGGTCAGGTAGCTTTTCATCAGTTCTGTCCCTACTTCAACTCAGGTGGTATCTTAACAATAGAATTTCTGATGCATGGATCATGTAATAATAAAGCACACTTATTTACTTTCACACCTAAAGTGAAACTTTTACTTGTTTTATTTCCCAGTGGATTTCTTCAGTCTTTCACAAATGTATCTCAAGGTATTTTTGCCCTTGTTCCTTTTGAACAAGGGGAAGAAGAAGAAAAAAAAACTCTGATAATATCTCTTGGTATTTGTCTTTCTTTTAACCCCGTCTTATTACTCCATTTACAGTATCCTGTACCCTGTAAAAGTATCCCTCTTCTGCCTCAGATGCTTGGCTTATGTCAAGTGCATAGGCATTATTTTAAATGGAAATGGCTATCCTGAAGGCAGTAAACAGGAAAGTGGAGTGTCAGTACAATAAACAGGTCCTAACTAAGCATCTACAAGGATTTGCAAACTAAAGTAGCAGAAATTTGAAGCCACTTAGATAATAATAGCATTACAAAGTCTTTGCTTGACCTTTACTTAATGGGTAATCATGTTTCTGCACCAGGAGTTTATTTCAGTACTGAATATCTAACAAATCATTCTTATGTATATCCTGTGCTATGGGGAGTCCCACAATCATAGTTATTTATACTGATGCATAGTTCTGGAGTTTATCCAGTGGTAAATTGCACTAACAATAGAGGAAAGACATAGCAAAATAGCTTACCTGCAGAGTCTCCTTGTTTTGCCTTATCTTTAGTTCAGTGAAAGCTTTCCCACCCCCTTCCTTTCTCTCTTTTTTTTTAAAACATATTTTTATTTATTCATTATGGGATAGAGACAGAGAGAAATTGAGAGGGGAAGAAGAGAAGCAGCGAGACTTCTGCAGCCCTGCTTCACATTTTTGGATTTGAGTGATGGTTCACCTGGTACAGTACACACGTTACCATGCTCAAAGACATAGGTTCAAGTCCCCCGTCCCCACATGCGGGGGGGGGGGGGCAGCTTCACAAGTGGTACAGTGGTCTTGCAGGTATCTCTCTTTCCCTCTCCTTCTTCTCAATTCCCCCCTCCTCCCTCAATTTCTCTGTGTCTCTATCCAATGTAAACTAAAATAAAAAACTTATTCAATGATTAAAAGACTATCTCTAATATATTACAGGATATTTCAACACTGGAAAGAACTGTGTGTGCCCTTGTCGGATGGTAGAGAACTCACCCAGTGAATCTCACAGTTCTACCATGAGAGAGGATCTGGATTCAAGTCCCAGCTGCCATGTGGAAAAACAACATAAATGGGAAACTTCACAATGGTGGGATAACAATGCATTATCTCTCATTCTCCCTCTCCCCCTGAGTCCTTTTCTCTCTGTCACTCTCTAAGGGGAAAAAAAGACAACAATAACAAAAACATAATAATAATATTAGCAACAACAAAGAACTGAATAACCCCTGCTTATAAATTGGGGACTTAATTTATTTTCAGCTTCCAGATTTACTCTGTCTTTTAGAAAATAGCTTGGTAATTCAATATCCTGGGGGCAGGGCAATGGTACACTCATTTAAGTGGCTATAGTAGTACTAAACATAAGGACCAGAGCAAGGATCCAAGTTCAAGCCCCCAGCTTCCCACCTTCTGGGTGAAGCTTCACAGTGGCAAAACAGGTCTGCAGGTGTCTCTCTTTCTCTCCCTCTCTACCTCCACCACATCTCTCAATTTATCTCTGTCCTATCAAATAAAATGGAAAAAAATGACTTCCAGGAGCAGTGGATTTGTAGCACCGTAACTGGGCCACAGCAATAACCCTGGTGGAAAAAAAAAAACAAAAGAAAAAATTCTTAAGCAGTATGCTGTCTAGTTTCCAGATTATGTGACTTTTAGTAACTTTTTGTTTGTTGTTAAATGTTAGCTTTAATCCACTGTACTCTGAGAAGATACTTCGGCTGATTTCAATGCTCTTGAATTTGTTGATGCTGTCTTTGTGGCCTAACATGTGGTCTATCCTTGAGTATGTGCTGTGTGGATTTGAAAAGAATGTGTATTCCAGTTTTGGGGGGTGAAGGACTCTGAAAATGTCCAGGAGGTCTAGTCTGTCCATCTCTGCATTTAATTCTCTTATTTCTGTGCTGATTCTCTGCTTCGTTGATCTAAGTGTGAGAGTGTGGTGTTAAAGTCTCCCACTATTGTTGTATTACTATTGATGTATTTGTGTAGCTCTTTCAGTAGGTGTTTGATGTATTTACATGGTCCCTCATTGGGTGCATAGATGTTAATAATTGTTAAATCTTCTTGGTTGATGGATCTTATAATCATTATGTAATGACCTTGCCTATCTTTTATTTATTTAATTTATCTTTTATTTATTTAATTTAAAGTCTATTGTGTCAGAGATGAGAATGGCTGTGCCTGCCTTTTTTTGTAGTCCATTAGCTTATAGGATAAGACCCAGTCTGGAAAAGAGACATTTCCCATGAGTGGTCATCCCACTTCCGGTTATCTTGTCCATCTCCAAAACTCTCTCCCTGTCTGAACTGTCTGTTCACTGTCTGAACTGGAAGACGCTTTGAAGAGGGTTAAACCAGGAACGGCTGCTGGCTATGATAACATCACCCCAGAACTCATTCTTAACTTGGGCCCCACGGCAAAGAAGTGGCTCACTACATTCCTGTCCCACATCTTGGAATCTGAGTCTATGCCCAAAATTTGGCGTCGTGCGAAGATAATAGCAGTTTTGAAACCAAAGAAAGACCCAACACTGGCCGCCAGCTACAGACCAATTTCTCTCCTCTCCGTGTGTTACAAACTCCTTGAGAAGCTGTTTCTGTCACATATTTCTCCTCTTACAGAGAAATTCCTATCACCCGCCCAAGCTGGTTTCCGCCCAGGAAGATCTACTTGCGAACAAGCCCTGGCCCTCTCAACTTACATTGAAAATGGATTCCAGAAGAATTTAAAGACTGGTGCTGTCTGTTGATCTCACAGCAGCCTATGACACGGTCTGGCACCGTGGTCTCCTAGTCAAGATCTCAAGATGCCTGCCTCCATGGGTGGCCAACACTATATCGTTTCTTCTCCAAAACAGAAGATTCCGGGTGCATCTGGGTGACAAGTCTAGCAGATGGAGACTTGTCTCAAGTGGCCTCCCCCAGGGCTCAGTTCTGGCTCCTACGCTATTTAATATTTACATCAATGACCTCCCAGAAACTTCTTCAAGGAAGTTCATCTACGCCGATGACATCTGCTGTGCAACTCAGGCATCCAAGTTTGACATCCTCGAGGAAACACTCACGAAAGACATGTCTCTGATATCTGATTACTGTAAAAAATGGCGACTAATCCCTAGCACTGCAAAAACGGTATCATCTGTTTTCCATCTACACCATGCCTCGGCCTTGCGTGAGCTTAATGTGCAGCTTGACTATACGAGAATCCGGCATGAAGCCCAGCCAGTCTATCTTGGCGTTACTCTCCATCGCACCCTGTTGTCATTTCACGAACATCTCATAAAAACTGCAGCAAAGGTGGGCGCGAGGAATAACATCATTGCAAGACTGGCCAGCTCCTCATGGGGCGCGAGCACTTCCACACTACGATCATCATCTCTGGCATTATGCTATTCCACTGCAGAATACTGTGCTCCAGTATGGTTCCGTAGCCCCCATGTCTACTTGGTCGATTCCAAATTATATTCCTCCATGAGGATAATTTCTGGAACCATCCGTTCCACCCCGGTTCCATGGCTGCCAGTTCTTAGCAACATCGCCCCGCCAGATATTCGTCGGGATGCAGCATCATCTAAGTTCATTTCCCATGTCTACGCTCTACCGGACCTGCCAATATATGCAGATATCTTCACCCACCCTGTCCAACGCTTGACATCTTGTCATCTAATCTGGTCCCCTATGCCTACACTGAACTTCTCTGTTCCAGACTCTTGGAAACAGAGTTGGCAGTCAGCTGAGGTAAAGAACAAACACCTCATCACAGACCCCTGCAAGCATCAACCTGGCTTTGACCTAGCATGTTATGATTGGGCCCTCCTCAATCGCTATCGAACAGGCCATGGCCGGTGCGCCGCTATGTTCCATCGCTGGGGAGCCAGAGACGACCCAAACTGCCCCTGCGGCTACAGACAGACTATGACCCACATAGTCAACGACTGCCACCTCTCCAGATTCAAAGGAGGTCTCAAAATTTTACATCAGGCTCAACCTGACGCTGTTGACTGGCTACAGAAGAAGGGCAAACACTAGAGTTTTCCGTCCTTTCACTTTAAGTCTGTGTTTATCTTGTTGGGTCAAGTGGGTTGGGTTGTATTTTCTGATCCATCCTCCCACGCTGTGCCTTTTAATGGGTAAGTTTAAGCCATTGACATTTATTGATAATATAGATTTAATGTATTGTAGTGCCATTATTTAACAACTTTTTATTTGCTCTGATACTGATATATGGCAAGTATTATGGTGATGTTCTTGTTTATAAGAGGTCTTTCAGAACCTTTTTCAGGACAGGCTTGGTGGTGGTTGCCTCCTTTAACTTATTTTCTGTCTGAGAAGATTTTGATGCCTCAATCTAGTTTGAATGAAAATCTAGCAGGATACATTATCCTTGGTTGAAACTCTTTTTCATTCAGGGCTCGATAGATATCTTGCCATTCTCTTATGGTTTTTAGAGTCTGAGTGGAGAAGTCTGCTGATAATCGTATGGGTTTTCCTCTGTATGTGACTTTTTTGTTTTTCTCTAATAGCCTTTAAGATCCTTTCTTTATCCTTACTTCTTTTCCTTGTAATTATGATGTGTCTTGGTGTCTTCAGGTCTGGGTTGATTCTGTTTGGGACACTCTGGGCCTCTTGAATCTTAATGTCCTTTCTATTGTTTAGGTCTGGGAATTTTTCTTTTATTATTTCCTCTAGAATGTTTACTTCCCCTTCTTCACTTTCTTCCTCTGACAGGCCTATTATAGGAATGATTCTTCTTTTCAGATCATCCCATGCGTCTCTGTTGTTGTTATCAGTGTCTCTCAATTTCTTTTTTAGCTATTTTCTCTATTTCTTAGTCTTCTCTAGCTCATTCTCTGTCTGGAAAATTATTTTTTCTGCTTCTGTTAATCTTTTTTGCCTTCCCACAGCTTCATTCCTCAGTTAAGTTATGGTATTAGTTTTTTCTGCTAATTGAACTTTTAGTTAATCTGTGTCAGCTTTCAGTTCCCTAATTACCCTGAGGTAGCTAGTCTTTTCCTTGAGGGTATCATTTGTTGTTTCCCTAATTCTGATAAAACTTTACTCCATAATTTCTTTATTTATGTTGAGTATTAGGTTTGCTACTGCTTGCACACTTTTCTTATCTATGGTTACTTCCACTGATTTGGAGTTCATTCTGGGCTCTTGTCTTGATTCAGTATGATAGCAGTTTTATTTGCTCTTGATTTAACCATTTTTAATTGATTTTTTTTAATTTTTCTGTTCTGTTGTTCTTCATTCTTCAGTTGTTGTGTTTTGAGTAAAATCCATGCTATACTAAAGACCTTTATGACAAACGTAGTCACCAACCTCAGTAATTACAACAATAGTAACTGAAACAAAGATTGATGTAGTTCAACCAATACCAGTTATCCAAACACCTCCAGTCCAAGAAAAAGTAGCAACCAAATCCAAAAGAGAAAGGAAAAAAGGGCAAGCAAGAATAGACAATTATGCAAACCTACTGTCCACTGTAAATTCTAGGGATAGCAAGAGGAGAAAGAGAAGTAGAGAAGAGAGACACACAGAAAGAGTTCATTCTGAGTCAGATTTCTTCCCCCAAATAATTCACAAACAAGTATCAGTGAATTCAGAAAGCAAAAGAAAAAAAGGAAGAAAAGAAGACAAGAACAAAAACAACAACAAAAGAGCAGGGAAAGGAAAGAGTTTTTTTTTTTTAATTATGTAGGAGGAGGGAAAAAGGAGAATGGAGGGAAGAGGTAGAGTGAAACAGTTCATCTCATAATGGATAGGACACCCAGTCACCTAGCAATGGAAAAAAAAAAACAGTAATAGTTAATTTTGGTCAACCTGCAGAAGGAGGTGGGGAAGGGCAGGCATATATATATATATATATATATATATATATATATATATATATAATTTATAATAAAATAGAATAAAAACCCTACTATTCAGTCTGTAGCTTGGACAGCTCTGGATTGACACAGGCAGCCTGAGGAAAGACAATCAGTTATAAGAATTATCCAAAAAACTGGTGTATATCTAGGTTTTGGGGCTTTGTTAGAAAGTGAACCAACTGAGATGGAATTAGAGTATACTATGAAAGGAAAGGTCTCACCCAAGTAATGAAGCTGAAGGGTTGTCATTCCACACGTGAAGTCTCTGGACACAGTCTGAAGTGAAGAATGTTGAGGTGGCAATCATTGTGTTGATTAGGTTGAGATCGGCAGATGCAATATTATTTGATATGGATTGGGAGAGGCATACGGAAAAGTGGGCCCTATCCAAGGGTTCCAGGACTGGGGGAAATAGAGGCTCTATAGTGGAGATGTGAGGTTCCTGCTGTCTTAGGGTTCAAAAAGACAATTGATAGTTAATGTTATCATCACATTATTTGGTAATTGGTTTAACTTTGAAAAGTCCTTTTGTTAGGGTTTGCTGTACAGTACCCAGTATCTTGTCTATAGCTGTGCTATTAGTTGCTTCTGATCTACTTGGTCTAGGCTTTTGAGAGAGTCCACATATCAAATACACAGTCTATATATTAAAAAGATTCAGTCTGTGTTTTAAAAAACTTTGAGACATACAATTAATTTTCCCCCTCTCATATTAATTAACTGGTGATTTATATGACTACTAGGAGTGTACATAAACACCATTTCCACCACCAAAAGACTGTGACCCATCCCTCCCACCCACTCCCACCCCCCACTGGCCCAGGAAGCTGCATGTCTACCCCTCACCACAGGGTTTTTACTTTGGTGCCCTACTTACAATTTGGTCAGGTCCTGCTTTTAGTTTCCCTTTCAGATATTCTTACTCAACCCACAATGACCCTGGGTCCATGCTCCCAGAGGGATAGAGAGTGGGAAAGCTATCAGGGGAGGGGGTGGGATATGGAGACTGGGTGGTGGGAATTTTATGGAGTTCTACCCCTCCTACCCTATGGTTTTGTTAATTTATCCTTCCTTAAATAAAAAAAAAAAAAAGAATTATCCAAAAAAAAAAAAAACACAGAAAACCTGCAGGTAGTCTTTCTCAGGCAGGGGTGAGGCTCTGATTGGTCAGATATTTTGTCACTCAAATAGAGCTCCAGCCACTTAGAGAAAAAAGAAAAGGAAAGGGAGTCAGGTGGTAGTGCAGCAGGTTAAGTGCAGGTGGCGCAAAGCACAAAAACCGGCCTAAGGATCCCGGTTCAAGTCCCTGGCTCCCCACCTGCAGGGGAGTCACTTCACAAGCAGAGAAGTAGGTCTGCGTGTGTCTTTCTCTCCTCCTCTCTGTCTTCCTCTCCATTTCTCTTTGTCCTATCTAACAACAATGACATCATCAACAACAACAATAACTACAACAATAAAACAACAAGAGCAACAACAGGGAATAAATAAATTAAAAATAAAAAAAGAAAGATAAGGAAAGCAAAAATTAAAACGATTGGAATGACACCCCTGTTGAGCCAGAAATCTTGGTAAATAAAATAGTTAAGAGCAGCTATCAGGCCCCTGAGGGCTGATTCTGGGGTTGGGGGAAAGGTGAGCTTCAGAAATAATCAAAAGATTTCCTTTATTTTTCCTCCTGGCCTCCATTTTCTAATCCAAGAGTGAGCTATAGTACCCCTCCTTAGTGTCACACTTAGGACCACTTATTCACCCCCCTGCTGACCACCCAGTATCCTACTCTGTCCAGAGAATCCTAGGTCCAAGCCTGCTGCTTGTTGGAGCTCAAGGCAGCTGCTGCCTTCAAGTTGTCATCTTGGCTCTGCCCCCTCCTCAATTTCTAGCTGTTCTACCAAATAAAAAAAAAAGGGGGGGGGGGAAGGAAGGCTACCAAGAACACTGGGTTCTTTGTGAAGTGGGTTCTTTGTTCAGGCACTGAACCCCGGTCTATATCTCTTGGCCAACAAAAAGAAAATATTGGTCACTCACAAAAATGTCAGATACCCCTTCTCCATATTCCCAAAGTAGATCAGGTTATGGAGTGGAGAAAGAAGAGGGAGTTTTTAAAATATATACAAGTATGTATATATAATATTCATGTAAATATTTACTAGGGACATTTTTTAGATGTTTCTGCACACCATATCAAAAAAAACTTCTTGATATCCCCTTTGAAACACAAGCAGAGCCCCAAACTGGCCCAGATCACCAACAGTCCAAGAAAGAAGCAAGAATAAAAATAACCTGTCTAAAAGAACTGACAGAAATCAACTGTTACCTACTTTGTTATTCTCTATGTAAGAATCCACTATTGGGGTCCGGCGGGTTAAGCGCACATGGAAAGAAGCACAAGGACTAGAGTAAGGATCCTGCTTCAAGCTAGCTCCCCACCTGCAGGAAGGTCACCTCACAAACAGTGAAGCAGGTCTGCAGGTGTTTATCTTTATATCCCCCTCTGTGTCTTCCCCTCCTCTCTCCATTTCTCTCTGTCCTATCCAACAAGGACAACATCAGTAATAACTACGATAATAAATACAACAACAATAGAATAACAAGGGCAAAAAAAGCAAAATTAAAAAATATATTTAAAAAAAATCACCCACTCTCACCCTACTCCCAAATTGAGATATTCCTCAGGACACATTTTGGATTTCTTTTTTTAAATATATATATTTATTTATTATTGGATAGAGAGAGATAAATTAAGGGGAGGGGGAGATAGAGAGAGGGAGAGACACCTGCAGCCCTGCTTCGCCACTTGTGAAGCTTTCCCCCTGCAAGTAGGAGCCAGGGGCTTGAACTCAAGTCTTTATGCACTATAATGTATGCATTCCAGGTGTGCCACCACTTGGCCCCACATTTGGGATTTCTAACCTGACCCTGTACTTCCTGAATTATAATCCTCTCCTAATACCCAATCAATACTGTTTGTCTTATTGTTGACCTTGCTGTGTGTATAATATGTTACATATGATACACAAACATATATTATCATAATTATATATGTCCCTGTAGGAGTATATACACATATACAATTCCATATGTTTATACATGGCAGGGGTAGGTAGCATAACAGTTATGCAAATAGACTCTCATTCCTGAGCTTCTGAAGTCCCTGGTTTAGTCTCCTGCAATACCATAAGCCAGAGATGAGCAATGCTTTGATTAAAAAAATGACATTATATATATATGTATATATATGTATATATGTATATATCTCATCTTCTACAGCCCATAAAGATCTTTGGTCCATACTCTCAGAGGGATAAAGAATAGGGAAGCTTCCAATGAAGGGAATGGGACACGGAAATCTGGTGGAGGGAATTTATGTAATTGTACCCCTATTAAACTATAATATAATCATTATTAAATCACTAATAATGTTTTAAAATATAAAATTATGAGTAAAAAGTTTATTTCAATATTTTATTTCCTGAGATTAATGTTACTGAGGCAGTAAAGTTAAAATGTTTTACTATTTTACAGCTAACTACACTTTCCAAAATATCATGATGATTTGCTTTCCTTCTCTTTTCTATTTTCTATAAGTTGCTCCTACAAACCCTTCTTAAAAAAGGAAAAATGGCCACCTGTCTTGTTGTGAGAGGCAAGATCTTATCACTGACAGCTAATCAATAAAAACAAATGAAAAGTAATAACATCAGAGCTGAAAAGTAAGGTTTTTATTCCTAGCCTTCAGCAAAGGTTCACCAATATGCTAAAGTCAATCAGTCTTTCTCACAGAGTGAATCTAAAATCTAAATCCCAATCATTAAATCTTTAAAAGTACGATACGCAAAGAACCCTGCCAAATACCACTCAGAGTACAAAATAGAACAGAATGCCGTTTCTATTCAAACTCCCATTTTTTAATGGGGGGAGGGAGGACGAAGGGAGGGAGAGACCTTCATAAGCAAGACAGATCCTCATATAACACCTGACCCCTGAGAGCAGACAAAGCAGGCCATCCAAACAACTTTTTTAATTTTTTTTGCTAAGGTCAACTTTCTAGTACTCTCTGTGAAGGAAGTCACCCCCAGCTTTCTGAGAAGCAGGCAGTGAGCTAACTAAAAGCCCAGATGGATGGTGATCAAACATGCAAAATAATGGAAATAATGGCTTAACGGTTGCAAATGAGTGGCGGCCAGGGTGGTGGTCATGGTGGTGGATAGATGGATAGACATCATAATCTATTCACCAATAACAGAAAGCAAAATGTTTTCTAATCTCATAAGAAGTTTCTTTGGTGTAAGAATTATCTCATGGGAGCTGGGCAGTAGCACAGCGGGTTAAGTGCAGGTGGCTGCAAAGCTTAAGGACCTGCATAAGGATCCCAGTTAGAGGCCCTGGCTCCCCACCTGCAGGGGAGTTGTTTCACAAGCAGTGAAGCAGGTCTGCATGTGTCTATCTTTCTGTCCTCCTCTTTGCCTTCCCCTCCTCTCTCCATTTCTCTCTGTCCTACCCAACAACAAACAATAACAACAGCTATGACAACAATAACAGTAACAACTACAACAAGCACAACAAAAAAATGGGAAAAATGGTTTCCAGGAGCAGTGGATTCGTAGTGCAGGCACGGAGCCTCAGTGATAACCCTGGAGGCAAAAAAAAAAAAAAAAAAAAAAAAAGAATTATCCCATAGAAGGGGCTCTGAAAGTTGGGTGTAGAGATTTTTTGTTCTTTTGTAAGAGACATTTACATACTTGAAGGGCAATGTCACTGTACAGGGAATACCTAATTCAATGCTTAACTGGAAAGACTTTTTCTTTTGCCTCCAGGTTATACTTGGGGCTCCAATGATCCTGGTGGCAATATTTTCCATTTTATTGGATAGGACAGAGAGAAATTGAGAGAGGAGGGGGAGATAGAGAGGGAGAGAGACAGACACGTGCAGACCTGCCCCATAAAATGACCCTGCTAGCGTGGGGTATGCTGGGGGCTAGTACCCAGATCCTTGGGATCAGTACTTACCCTGGTGTGCCACCACCCAGTTGACAAGACCAATTCTCTTTAGCTAATCAACTGACAAGATAGCTTCTATCTTCATGGTCCTGTTTACTATGCTGTCCTACTAACCTGCCATCACTAATTTTTCTCCTTCCCAACATTCTCTGCCCTTATCTAAAATTATTTAAGCTGATTACTTAAATATTTTTGATGACTTCTTCTATTTTACTGATTCTCTCTCTAGTACAATCTGGTCATCTGTTAATTTACATGAACAAGGAGAGGTCCTCCCCATAAAAAAGCTGCCACAAACTGTGTACTACAAAAATGTGGAACTGAGGAATGTAAGTTCCTGAAAAGCTCAAAGTAATGCTAGTAAGTTTTCTATATAAGCAGATTTTGTGATTTTTTTTTTTTGTATTTAGAGGAAAAATTACCTCCTGTGTGGAACCTATTTTGAGTCAGACTATTTTGTCTCTAAAATACCATATTGAGGCTTTATTAAAAATTTCTTTGCTCAACAATTTGTTTGGCTTTGTATGTTAACTCTCTTTTCAGTCACCAGGTTCCAGGTGTCATCAGGATGCCGGCCAGACTTCCCTGGATTGAAGACCCCACCAATATGTCCTGGAGCTCAGCTTCCCCAGAGACCCACCCTACTAGGGAAAGAGAGAGGCAGACTGGGAGTATGGACCGACCAGTCAACGCCCATGTTCAGCGGGGAAGCAATTACAGAAGCCAGACCTTCTACCTTCTGCAACCCTCAATGACCCTGGGTCCATGCTCCCGGAGGGATAGAGAATGGGAAAGCTATCGGGGGAGGGGGTGGGATATGGAGATTGGGCGGTGGGAATTGTGTGGAGTTGTACCCCTCCTACCCTATGGTTTTGTTAATTAATCCTTTCTTAAATAAAAAAAAATAAAAAAATAAATTTAAAAAAATTTCTTTATTGGAGGATTAATGGTTTACAGTTGAGAGTAAAATACATTGGTTTGTAGATGCATGACATTTCCCAGTTCGCCACAAAACAATTCAACCTCCTCCAGGTCCTCTTCTGCCACGTGTTCCAGACCTGAACCCTCCCCACCCCTACCCCAGTCTTTTAATTTGGTTGCAATACACCAACTCCTGTTCAAGTTCTGCTTAGTGTTTTCCTTTTTGATCTTGTTTTTCAACTTTTGTCTATGAGTGAGATCATCCCATATTCATTCCTTTGTTTCTGATATATCTCATTTAACATGATTTCTTCAAGTTCCATCCAAGATAGGGTGAAAAAGGTGAATTCACCATTTTAAATAACTGAGTAGTATTCCATTGTGTATATAGACCACAACTTACTCAGCCACACATTTATTGTTGAACACCTGGATTGCTTCCAGGTTTTGAGTATTACAAATTGTGCTCTTATGAACATAGGTGTACACAAATCTTTTTGTATGGGTGTGTTTAGTTCCCATATTGAGACTTCTAGGTGAAAAGTAAAAGCCTGAGTCAGTCATCACTGATTAAACAAGAGATCATCTACTGATAATGACAACATACCTCAAATTGCAGCCCCGTTGTCTGAAGAATGTTTCACACCAAGCAGAGCTAGGCAAATGAACTTCATAACCAATGCTAAAATCTCAGTATAAATGATCTAATCACCTTGCCTGAAACTTTAAGACTCTCTAAATCCTGAACCTTCTGATACGCACCTTGAAAGTGCCTCTTGGTCTTGAACCAGTACAATGTGAATGTTTTTGACTATTTCCCTGTGGACATCTGCACAGAAATTTAATCTGTTTAATACTGAGTAAGCTCTGAACCCTTCCTTCTGGCAGAGTCTAATAGAGTTATTCTAATCATTCAACACCATTAATTAGAATATTGTTGAAATTTGAATGAGTAAGGTTATAAAATAGGATAATGGGCGAATTATTCAGATGTATATTCTATTAAGAACATATATTCTCAGGCCTGTCAGAGGTGCACTGGTAAATTGAAAATGATACTAAGAGCAGAGATCAACACAAGGAACCAGGTTAGAGACCCCAGTTTCCTCCCTGCAGGCTGGTGAAGCAGGTGAAGCAGGTCTGCAGATGTCTCTCTTTCTTTCTTCCTTTCTACCTACCACTCCCTTCTCAATTTATCCTATCCAATAAAAAGATAATAAAATAAAATAAAATTAGAATTAAAAAATGGCTGCAGGAACAGTGGATTTTTAGTGCTGACACTGAGCCCCATAGACAAACAAACAAAACCCTCATAATCTTGTTTTACCTGTTAATTCCTTTTTTTTTTTTGGTGTGTATAACAAAATAATTGCTTGCTTACCTTTTCATGAACAGATTTCAATGACTAAACTATAGGAATTATGTTATCTTACATAATTCTTTATAGGAAAGTGAAATAAATCATTTATAGATGAATTAAACGATTCTTTCTCTGTAAAAAGGGTAAAATTTCTAAAGTTCTTTTCATTTCTACTCTGGTTTATTGGTGAGTTTGAAAATCCAGGGGAAGTATTTTGTGTCTGAATGTCTAGAGAACAATGTTAATTTGTATTTGTACTTATTTTTGGTCATATCCAGGGCTTCACTACTCAGGGATGACTTTTTCAAATAGAAACAGACATAGGTACACACACACACACACACACACACACAGAGAGAGAGAGAGAGAGAGAGAGAGAGAGAGAGAGATCACAGCACTGAAACTTCCTTTAATTCTGAGAGGAATAGGTTTGAAGTCAGTTCATGCATGATGTTAGTACACTAGTCAAGCCATTATGTCTACCTAGTTATGTGGCTTTTTTTTTTCCCCTTCAAGGGTTATCACTGGTGCTTGATGGCAACACTGAGAATCTTTTTTTTTTTTTTTTTCCTTTTTGTTGGATAGAACAACAAAAACTTGAGAGAGAAAGGGGAGACAGAGAAAGATCAACACTCAAGTTTTACTGCTTGAAAGGCGAACCCTCTGCATGTAGGTACTTCCTGTAATTTCTGACCTCAACCCAAGAATGCTGGCCACTGGATTGTCCTTTCCCTGCTCAGTTCTTCTTTATGCTGAGACCACAATGGCTATGGCCATACAAGGAGTCAGGGCTGTAGGTACATGTCTCTCCACCCTCCAGGTCACATTGTAACTGAAGTTCAGTTTCTGAGGCCCTGTGATAACTCACTGAAACTATTGGGGGGAGAAGGGCACATGTGACATGGTCACATTGCAGTGAAGACTTCAGGGAGTATGCCTGAACTGGAGTCAGCTTTGAACTTACAGGGAACAGGGACTGTGAGTCAGGATGAAATCTGGAACAGCAAGAACTCCAGAAGCCTTGACATGTTACGAACAATAACAAAACGATTCTAAAACTTTGCTAAAGACTTCAAATGAAGTTTAGACTAGAGGAAGGGATGAGGACCTTGGGACTTGGGAGAGGGAGACTGACTAATCCCATAGCTGATGAGGCAATGCTGAACTTGGAAGATACCCTTGATCTAGGGCCTTAAGAGTTCATGGAAGCAGGAGCCAGTGAAGCCCACCTTGACCCTTTTTATCTAAAGCCTGACACTCCAGAGAGGTCAAACTTGTGCAGATTGAAGAAATGCTTTTGGAACCTGCACTGATCCCCACCTTTTAACCTCTTTTTTTTTTTTTTTTACTATGATTTCCTGGAATTGACTTCCTTGCCTTTTTTTTTTTTTTTTTCTTGTCTTTCCTTAGTTTTGACTAGAACTCATCTGTGGCTCTTGGTGATGCCTTGGACTTGGACTTGAACCTGAGACCACTGATTTGCAGGTCTCCTGAACTATCTCCCCAACCTTTCTGCTTGCACTTCTTAATGATATCCTTTGAGTTTAAGGAACTTAGACAAATGTACAAACCCAGGGTCCTCAGTCCAGTTTAACTTGAACATGGTTAAAAAAAAAGTGTTTTGAGGCAGCGCAGTGGCCAAGGCACTGGACTCTCAAGCATGAGGTCCTGAGTTTGATCCCTGGCAGCACATGTACCAGAGTGATATATGGTTCTTTCTCTCTCTCTCTCTCTTATCTTTCTCATAAATAAAGAAATAAAATCTTAAAAAAAAAAAGGAGGGAGCTGGGCAGTGGCTCAGCGGGTTAAGCTCATGTGGCACAAAGCACAAGGACCGACGTATGGATCCCGGTTCGAGCCCCTGGCTCCCCACCTGAAGGGGAGTCGTTTCACAGGTGGTGAAGCAGGTCTGCAGGTCTTCTCTGTCTTCCCCTCCTCTCTCCATTTCTCTCTGTCCTATCCAACAACAACGACATCAATAATGACTACAACAATAAAACAGCAAGGGGAACAAAAGGGAGTAAATAAATAAATATTTTTTAAAAATTAGAAAAAAAAAAAGAAAGGAAAAAAAAAGTCCAGAATGGAGTAGTTCACGCCAAGGAACAACCTTCAGCACAACCATACTCATTAGAGCTTGATGCAATGTGAACTTTAGGGACATAGGACTGCAGCTAGAACATTTCTCACATCTGCTTCACTCAGAAGGATTTGTGAGAATGTGAACTCCTCTATGTTTAATGAGATCAGAGTTCATCAGCCCTCAAAGGTCTTACTCTAGTGTGAACTATCTGATGGTAATAGGATGCAGAGCAATGCTTCAATGACTTCACTTAGCTGAGCTCACTAGAGCTAATTATGAAACTTGAGGTTGATTGTGACTTCTACTTTTGGGAAGAAGCTGAAACTCTAATTAGGCTAAATGTTTGCTCTTGAGGGGTTTGTTCCTTTTCAGGGAACAACAGTGAGGTCCTTATGATTCCATCTTCCTCAACCTCACTAACTACATATTCATCTGAAAATCACATCTACTCCAGGTATAGGGGCTCTGATTTTCTAATGTTTCAAATGCCACTTGCTAATGCCACCTGTACTCCGCTACTAATTCTCTAGCAAAAGTCTTTTTGTTTTTATTAGTGATTTAATAATAACCTACAAGATGGTGGGATAAGAGAGGTACAATTCCCGCCACCAGAGTTCCACGCTCCATCCTCTCCATTGAGTTCTTTACCCTTCTGGTAGTATGGACCAAAAGTTTTTATGGGGAGCAGAAGGTAGAAGGCATGGCTTCTGTAACAGCTTCTCTGATGAATGTGGATGTTGGCAGGTCAACCTCCAGCCTGTTTCTGTTTTTTTCCCTAGTGAGGTAGAGCTCTGGTAAGCTCAGACTTTAGGACACATTGGTGAGGTCATCTGCCCAGGGAAGTCAGATTGGTGTCATGGTCGCATCTGTAATCTGGTGGCTGAAAAGCATTAAGGTATAAAACAGAACAAATTGTTTAATAATAAGGAAATTAAAGGTAAGAATATAGCAGATGAGATTTGGGGTCTTCATGTTGGAAGAAGCTAGGAAATCAATTTCAGATATATTCCAAGACCCACATAACTTTACTAATTTCTGCCTGACAGGCAGCTAACATGCAGGTGGGCTGAAAGTATTGTCTGGAGAGGAGATGGTGTCAGAAAGGCAAAAGCCTTTTCACCTTTACCCCCTTGACTGATGCCAACAGTAGGTAATAATATTCACCCACCCTGTGTGTTCAGGGAAGTCAATGATATATATATATATATATATATATATATATATAGTCTTTATTTATTTGTTAAATAGAAAAATAGAGAAATTGAGAAAGGAGGCGAGGATAGAGAGAGGGGCAGAAACAGATTCACATGCAGCCCTACTTCATCATTTGTGAAGTTGTCCTCCTCAGTTGGGGATCAGGGGCTTGAACCTGAATCCGTGAGTCCTGTAATGTGTGCAGTTAACCAAGTGCGCCACCACCTGGCCCCTAATCAGTTTCTTGCCACAGTTATGAGTACTGTGTACCTGAGTTAGTTTGTACTCAGAGGACTTTGTTGGTGACCAGAAACAATAGATAACTTTTTAAAAATATGTATTTATTTTATTCCATTTTTTGCCCTTGTTGTTTTATTGTATATATTGTTGTTGTTGTTGTTATTGATATCGTCGTTGTTGGACAGGACAGAGAGAAGTGGAGAAAGGAGGGGAAGACAGAAAGGGGGAGAAAGATAGGTACCTGCAGACCTGCTTCACCATCTGTGAACTGACTCCCCTGCAGGTGGGGAGCCGAAGGCTTGAACCAGGATTCTTAATGCCAGTCCTTGCGCTTTGGGCCACTTGTGCTTAACCCACTGTGCTACCGCCCAACTCCCCAATAGACAGCTTTTTATGAAGAGTACCATTTGATACAATTTTCTATTCTCTAGTCATGAACCTGAGAACTATCTACCTTCTATTGCTGGATTTGGTTTGTGTGATTATAAAGTAAGGTCTTATTGGTCTAAATGCATCTAGTCCAGTTTAAACCTAGTTTCCATGGCTGCAAAAAGCCTTCTCTTGTAGTCTATTAGGACATTTTTATGGGTTCAGAAGTCAGGCTGGCCAAGGCATTGGTGACAGCCTTTTCTGCTTCTAAGGCAGTGTTCACAAGTGATATTGTATTGTGCTCGCTTGGGCAGCACATAAACAAGTGATGTTGTATGGTTCTTACTAATCTGTTCCTCGGGTTCTGCAGAGGACCCATGTGCCTTATCATTCAAATTTCTTTGTGACAGTGTCACTGGTTATAAGCTTTCAGGGGGAGGTTATAATTTTTTTCAGAGATATTGGATTTGTAAGAACTGGAAAGAGTGGAGTGAAGGAAATGTTTTGAATGATCCCTCTTTTTGGAGAGTCTTTGCAATGAACTTGTCCGTTTGACTATGAAGGATGAACTGGTACAGACATCTCACGACCTCTAGAGAAATGAATTTCACATCATGGAGAGTGTTGCCAGGGACAATGATGTAAGGATTTTGTGGATTATTGTGGCCTCTAGATGTTTCACGCCAAGATCATTGTTGTGTAGGCAAATAACGAGTTCCAAGGGGAAAGTGATCTTGTCTAGTACTGTGACCTTTTGGGCTAGCTCACATTCCTATAAAATTAGGTAGAACTAGCCTTCACGGGTCACTAATAGGCACAACCACTGAGACCAGGTCTGCCCTCCTCTGGCATGAGGAGGTAGTGGTTCAGTCAATACAGCCATGCAATGCTTTTATGATAAGCGTTCCATCCTGAGAAGTTCCATTGTGTGAATCCCATAGGGTGTACTTATACAAACCTAGAATAGTTACTCTATCCCTTGATTAAATGGTATAGCTTATCGAGGTGTCTTTCTTTCTTTTAAATTTTTATTAGTGATTTAATATTGATTTACAAAATTATCCAACAACAGAGGTATAACTCCACACCATTTCAACCACTAGAGCTCTGTGTCCCCATTCCTTCCATTAGAAACTGCCAAGTTCACAGCTGTGGTTTGACTATTATTTCTATGAGTATCTGTCTATATTTATATATATTTATCCATTTTTCCTATGGTATTTTCCTTTCTTCATTTCTTTCTTTCTTTCTCTCTCTCTCTCTCTTTCTTTCTTTCTTTCTCTCTCCCTTTCTCTCTCTCTCTCTTCTTCCTTCCTTTCCTTCATTGACACCAGGTTTACTATTGGGGCTCAGTCCCAGCACTAAGAATACACTGCTCCCTGGGGCTTTTTTTTTTCTTTCTATTTTATTGGATAAGGGAGAAGCAATTTGAGAGAAGAGGGAGATATAGAGAGGGAGAAAGATAGATACCTTCAGAACTGCTTCACACTTGTGAAACCACCACCCCCCCCAACCTGCAGGTGGGGGAACATCTGCTCTAATCTGGGCCCTTGTACACATGCTTTTAACTGGGTGTGTCACTACACAGTACTCTAGATTATATATCTGTACAGCATGTAACTGTAGTGAATACTGTAGGGAATTGTAGCATAGTTGTATCTCTGTATAAGTAGAAATTGTAAAAGCACAATATAAAAGATCTTTAAAAACGGTACATCTGTATAGAGTATTTACTGTGAATAGAGTTCACAGGACTGAAAGCTACTCTGGGTTAGTCAGTAAGTGTGAAGGCCCAGAGGATTACTATACAGTATTTTATATATACTGTACCATACATTTGGGCTACACAAGATTTATGAAAGAATTGTCTTCATTAGAGATTGATCTAGAGTCATCTTTTCCTAGTTTACAAGCATTTATGCTTTTTTAAAAAAAACCTTTGGGTTTTTAAAAATATTTATTTATTTATTCCCTTTTGTTGCCCTTGTTTCATTGTTGTTGTTAATGCTGTTGTTGTCTTTGTTGGATA
This sequence comes from Erinaceus europaeus, assembly GCF_950295315.1. Taxonomy (NCBI): domain Eukaryota; kingdom Metazoa; phylum Chordata; class Mammalia; order Eulipotyphla; family Erinaceidae; genus Erinaceus; species Erinaceus europaeus. Next base: position 11,936,072 of record NC_080163.1, read on the forward strand.
GAACAGAAAGAAATGGAGAGGGGATGGGGAAGACAGAGGGGGGGGGGAGAAAGACAGACATCTGCAGACCTGCTTCACCACCTGTGAAGTGACTCCCCTGCAGATGGGGAGCCAGGGGCTCGAACCGGAATCCTTATTCCAATCCTTCCACATTGTGCCACGTGCGCTTAAGCCTCTCTGCTACCACCCGACTCCCCTTTGGGTTATTTTTAATAACACTCATCTTAGAACCTACATACCACTGGTTCTAGATGTCCTCACCAGCGATTCACTGCTTTAGGTGTCTGTTTTCAGACAGACAGAGAGACAGAAGAACAGAGGGAGACACAGCCAGCACTCCTAGTGTGGTGGGAGGCTGCCCCTAACCTAGGTCACCATGCACATACCAAGTAGGCATACTAGCCAGGTGAACTCTTTTGCTGACCTCCAAATATTTTCTTTTATGTTCTCATTTTTATCAAATTTATTCTCACTTCTAATTTTACTTTTTTACCTTTTGTGTTAAAACAAGGACACAGGGGGAAAAATGCAAGTTAACCCAGATGTAAACTGGATTATAATGGTCAATACTCAATACCGGCTCCACTTTCACACATTAGCTCACTGGAAGGTCTCTGAGGCAATAACCCAATGAGCCACTCTCCTGACTGTAAGAGATATTTTTCAAACATGATCCAACTGCGTTAGCCTTCTCCATGGCAATTAAATAAGACTGATAGTGATCAGAATCCAAAATGCATCCTTGCCACTTGAACCATCCAGGCCTCCTCAGTTTCCAAGATCTACAGCTCAATGGTTAATAAATAAATACACAAATAAATGATTCTTATTATTTATTCACTGATGCCACTGTAGAATTTGCTGATGAGACTTCACCACAGTCTAGATTTGGTTTATTGAGCCTCTGCACTCAATATAGCTTTTCTCTATATTTCTTAGATATTGATGAGATAGTTCATTGATATTTTGGTCTCTACAGGCAGGTGTGTGCTGAGAACCATTGAGGAAAAAGAAACAAAAAACAGACAGACAAAAATGCAAAAGTTTCTGCTACCCTAGGAATTCTCTGCACAATGGTTGTAGAGACAGAAAACCAATTTTGTTATCAAAGCAGTGCTAACCCGGAAGAAGATTTGCATCACAACAACATATGTAGCCGGAAACTGCAAAGACAAAAAGATAAATCTCACTTCCCTATATAGCCAGGCAACCACAACACATTTCATAAGAGCTCTCTTTTTTTCTTTTTAATTATATTCATTTATGTATTTTTTTGGATAGAGACAGCCAGAAATTGAGAGGGAAGGGAGTAATAGAGAGGGAGAGAGAGAGACACCTGGAGCACTGCTTCACCACTTGTGAAGCTTTTCCCCTGGAGCTGGGGACTGGGGCCCTCAAACCCAGGTCCTTGCACACTGTAACATGTGCGCTCAACCAGGTGCAACACCACTTGGCCCCACAAACTTTTGAGAGAAATAATAACTGGTCTTCAAGTAAGAATATTTGACCACATCACTAGCCATGCAGGATTCAGTTTAATTTGACTTGGTAATGGGAGTGGCTATCTATGTTGACATGGTGATGGTATTCCAAATGTTTCATATTTTATTTTATTTTATTTTATTTTATTTTATTTTGCCTCCAGGATTATTGCTGGGGCTCACTGTCTGCACTAGGAATCCAGTGTTCCTGGAAGCCATTTTTACAAATAGGATAAGACTGAGAGAAATTGAGAGAGGAGGGGGAGGTAGACAGGGAGAGAGAAAGACAGACACCTGCAGACCTACTTCACTGATTGTGAAACTACCTCCCTGCAAGTGGGGAGACTGGGCTCAAACCTTGATCCTTATGCTTCATAGTGTGTGTGCTTAACCCAATGTGCCACCACTGGCCCCTATAAAAGTTTTGTCTTTATAACTTGAGGCAGTTTAGAAAGTTGAAGCAAGATGTCTGCCAGAAGAGGCTTCTGTGAGGACTAAAAGGGAATCTTCTCCCCCCACAGACAAAAATGCTCTCAAGATGTTTATGTTTTCATTATATATATATATATATATATATATATATATATATGTGTGTGTGTGTGTGTGTGTGTGTGTGTGTGTGTGTGTGTGTGTGTGTGTGTATAAAATTTTTATTTATAAAAAGGAAACACTGAAAACAACATAAGATAAGAGGATACAACTCCACACAATTCCCACCACCAGTGCTCTGTATCTCAACCCCTCCACTGATAGCTTTCCTATTCTTCATCCCTCTGGGAGTATGGACCCAAGGTCATTGTGGGATGCAGAAGGTGGAAGGTCTGGCTTCTGTAATTGCTTCCCTGCTGAACATGGGTGTTGACTGGTCGATCCATACTCCTAGTCTGTCTTTCTCTTTCCCTAGTGGGGCAGGGCTTTGGGGAAGTGGGGCTCTAGGACACATCGGTGGGATCATCTGCCCAGGGAAGTCTGGTTAGCATCGTGTTATCATCTGGAACCTGGTGGCTGAAAGAAGAGTTAACATAGAAAGCCAAACAAATTGTTGACTAATCATGAACCTAAAGGCTGGAATAGTGCAGATGAAGATTTTGGCGTCTCCATTTTATAGATAGTAGGCCTATTTTAGTTATATTCCAAAAGGCCCATAACTTCTGGCTTCTGGAAAAAGATTTTTCTGAATTCTAACAATGGCAGATCAAAAGGACAAATGTCAAATGCTTATTTGTTTATTTGCTCATTCATTTATTGTGGAGTCATGGTCTTGAACATGCAGGTGTTTTTATAACTCCAGGCACAGCTTTTTCATTTCATTAGACAAGGAGGGACAGAAAGAAAGGGAGAGATGCCACAATGCTACCCTGGTTATATGTCACATTCCCATATGGGCCATGCCCATGACAAGCCACATGTCTTCCCTAGTCAGCTATGACTCTAACCCTAAGACAATTCTAGCAAGTTTTCTGTGATAATTATTTTAGGAAAAACGAGAAAAAAAACAAACAAACAACTAGTGCCTCATTTTCAACAAGCAGAATTGATTTTCTCATGTCAACCTTCTGTTTGTTCAAGGAAATAATTTGTATGCGGAAAGAGAAACACAGGATTGCGAAGGTGTTTTGCTACCATGACATGAAATACTTGAAAAAAAAAAAAAGCTTCAAGTATTGGATGTTACATACAGACGTATCTGGGAATGATGCTTGACAGATGGATGGTAGTGACTCTCTTTAACAGTGCTTCTGCTTCTGTTCCCTAATCCTCCAGACATAATGTGATAAGCATGGGATCCTGGTTCTTTTTTTCATGTTCTTCCCTCTTTCTCTCTTTCTGCCTTCCTCCCTCCCTTTCTTCCTTTCTTTCATTTCCTTGAAGGTTACTGATGAGGCTCAGTGCAGGAACTACTAATCTAGCACTTCTGGTGGACAACCCCCCTTTCTCTCCTCTTCTTTATATTTTATTAGGACAGAGGGAAATTGGGAGAAGATAGGGAGTTAGGGAGAGGGAGAGAAAGAGAGACACCTGCAGACTTGTGTCACCGCACATGAAGCCTTTCCCCTTTCAGATGGAGAGAAGAGACTTGAACTCAGGTCGTTTAGCCTGGGAGTTGGGCCGTAGTGCAGCGGGTTAAACGCACGTGGCACAAGGTGCAAAGACCAGCTTAAGGACCCCGGTTCAAGCCCCCGGACCCCCACCTGCAGGGGAGTTACTTCAGAAGCTGTCTGTCTTTCTCTCTCCCTTTCTGTCTTCCCCTCTTCTCTCTAATTCTCTCTGTCCTATCCAACAACGATGACATCAATACCAACAGTCATAACTACAACAACAAAAAGGCAACAAAAGGGAACAAATAAATAATAAAAAAAGAAAAGAAAGGGCATACTACAGATCTAGATAATGTAAAAAATAATATGTGCACTTCACCAGGTACACCATCACTCAGACCTCTTGACATTTTTTAAAAATTATTATCTTTATTTATTGGATAGAGACAGACATATATAGAGAGGTTAGCAGAGATAGAGAGGGAGAGAGAAAGAGAAACTCCTACAGCACTGTTGGTATGCTTCTAATTCTGCTTCTAAAACCCCTTCTGTTTCACTGGTTTAATCCCCCCTGTTTAACGCTGTATTTTATTTACATAACCACTGTTAACTAAGCACCGACCTGCCTGCAGGACATTGGGTAATCCCCACTGGTTCATGATGTCTTTTTGCTCCGCCCCCTCTCCTAGTTCACCCTGATTTCCACCAGCCTTTTTTCACTCCACCCTCTCTACGTCACATCCTGTTTCCACCCTACTTGGTGAGTATATATAAGGACAGGATTGTGATTAGAGATAGCTTAGATTGTGCTGCGCTCCACATGAATAAAGACTGAACTGCGTACCACTCAGCCATGAGTCTCTGGTCATCTCTCTCTCCCACCCGCGAAGCTAGCCCGGCACAGCACTGCTTCACCACTTGCAAAACATTACCACTGCAGATGGGGACTCGGGATTTAAACCAGGATCCTTGAGCACTGTGACATGTGTACTCAGCCAGTTGCAACCTGGCCCCTTAACCTAGTTTCCATGGCTGCACAAGGCCTACAGATATTTATAGACCAACCTGTCAATGCCCATGTCCAGCAGAGAAGCAATTACAGAAGGCAGACCTTCTACTTTCTGCACTCCATAATGTTCCTATGTCCATACTCCAAGAGGGATAAAGAATAGGAAAGCTTTGAAGGGAAGGAATGGGATGTGTAATTCTGGTGTTGGGAATTGTGTGGAATTGTAACCCTCTTATCTATGGTCTTGTTGATCATTATTAAATCAATAAAAAAATATATATATAAAATTACCATCATCATGTAGTTCATGAGTGATTGGATTCTTCTTTAGTGGAATAAGAATATTCAATCCATACCCCCAGCCTGTTTCTATCTTTCCCTATTGGGTTGGGCTCTGGAGAGGTGGGATTGCAGGACAAATTGGTGAGGTCTTTTGTCTAGGGAAGTCAGGTTGGCATCATGATAGCATCTGCAACCTGGTGGCTGGAAAGCATTTAAGATATAAGGCAGAAAAAACTGTTTAGTAATCAGGATCCTAAAGGTAAATATACAGCAAATGAGATTTGGGGTCTTCATATTGGAAAAAAGGTAGGAAATGTATTTTAGGCATATTCCAAGGGGTTTACTAAAGGTAAGAGCTAGCAGTGGGGACCTGAAATAAATCTCACTTCCACCACCTACTTCTACCTTCTCAAAATTTTCTAATAGAGCTGGAAGGAACTCACCTGAAACTCTGTGAAGAAAAAAAAAATCTCCAGACGCAAGATAAGAGGAGCAAGTTGCAATTTTTTTTTTTATTTCCTTTTTGTTGCCCTTGTTGTTTTTATTGTTGTTGTGGTTATTATTGTAGATGTTGTTGTTGTTATTGTTGTTGTTGTTTGATAGGACAGAGGCAAATGGAGAGAGGAGGGGAAGACTGTTGGTATGCTTCTAGTTCTGCTTCTGAGATCCCTTCTGTTACATCGTTTGACATTGTGGTCTATTTACATGGTCATTCTGTTACATTGATTTGGTCTCACTCCCCCTGCCTCCGGGAGATTTTGGTTTAGTCCTTGCCTTTTCATGCTTCTTGCTTCTCCCCGCCCCCTGTCATAGATACTTTCTGGGTTCCTGACACTGCCGCTGGAGGAGAAGGATGCAGGACAGAATGGGGTTGTAATTAGATTAGATTAATTTTTGAACCTTTTGCTCGTGAATAAAGAAATATTGTTTTTCCGCTCAGCCGTGTGTCCCTGGTCATCTGTCTGGTATATTGGCGCCCTGAACTTTGACGACAGAAGACAGGGAGAGGGAGAGAAAGATAGACACCTGTAGACCTGCTTCACCACCTGTGAAGTGACACTCCTGCAGGTGGGGAGCCGGGGGCTCAAACCGGGATCCTTATGCCCATTCTTGGACCTTACACTATGTGTGCTTAACCCGCTGCACTACTGCCCGACTCCCTGGTTGTCTCAGTTTTGACTTTATAGGATACCCAAGTTTTTTATGCCATCAATCTTAGGTAGGTGATCAGCACAGTACGTGGTCTCCCTCACTGTCAGATGTCCTTTGTTGTTTCTTAAGCAGGTCTGTGTATTTGATTACTAAGACATTCTTCTCCACACCCTTTCTGCTGTAGTTTGCTGGGCTGCCATGCTTATCACAGAGACCTCCACCTTCTCACTAACTGGAGTGTGACACTCTCAATGCACATACATGTTTTGACCCTTTAGGGAATCCTGATTGTGATAATATCCATGTATTTGACATGCCCATGCTGGAAATGTTTGACTTTAGTCCCTAGAGCCTTGCCCTCCATCCACAGCCACATATGGTCACTTTCAAGGTTTGTTGTATAAAAACAAATGTAATTTTAAAATAAGAAGCTTACTTTCCTCTGTTAAAAATAAGGTATAACCCCCCCTTTTTTTCTAAATTACCTTGCAAAACTTTTTCACCTCTTAAAATGTATCCTTTTGAAGGATAGGAATATATATACCTTATGTGCAGGACTCTCTATGTCAAGTACCTGGGGGACACCTTTTTAACATAAAAACATCTTGAAAATCATCTTTTTGAAATGCAAACATCAAGAAAACTAGTTCCTTAGACTGACTTCTACTCTCAGTGGGAGGAAAGGAGCCTTATTTTGGTGGAAACCTTGCTTCACTTTACAAAACTTTAAGGCATGAAATGTATTTTTCCACAGAATGTGAGCTCAGATCTACAGGGATGCAGAGGTCACATAGGCTCCTAAAGTGAATATGGGCTCCAGATCAGATCAAATCGATGCAGTTTACAGTCAACAATATTTATACCTATTTCCCATATTTGGGAGCTACTCTCTTTCCCTGATCCTGCTTTCTGGTCCTTTTGCCAGTCATGACATCATCTCCCAGAGAATAAATTGGATCCACCTGCATATCAGATGTCAGGCTCAGAAAACAAACAAACAACAACAACAACAAAAACTAATATAGTCATGAACACTTTGAATATAAATAAAATAGGCCTACTAATTATCTACAAAATAGAGACCCCAATTCTTCATCTGCACCAACTAGCCTTTAGGTTCATGATTAGTCAATAATTTGTTTGGCTTTATATGTTAACTATTCTTTCAGCCACCAGGTTCCAGATGCTACCATGATACCAAGTGGACTTTCCTGGGCAAAGGACCCCACAGTGTGCCCTGGAGCCCTACTTCCCCAGAGCCCCGGCCCACTAGGGATAGAGAGTCAAGCTGGGAGTATGGATCGACCTGTCAACTTACTTGTTCAGTGGTGAAACACTTACAGAAGCCAGACCTTCCACCTTCTGCACCCCATAATGTCCCTTGGTCCATGCTCCCAGAGGGATAAAGAACAGGAAATCTATCAGGAGAGGGGGTGGGATAGGGAGTTCTGGTGGTGGGTATTGTATGGAGTTGTACCCCTCTTATTCTATTGTTTTTGTCAGTGTTTCCTTTTGATAAATAAAAATTATATATATATATATAATAAAAGTATTTTTTTTTCTGAGAATAAAGCTCATTACCTAACTATGTAGCCACCCCAATTACCTGATAAGGCTAGGAAGGCTCATGTCTGAAAAATGGTGCTGGTGGTAATTTTAGTATTTGACTGTTTTTGGTTGTTTGTTTTCCTTGTTTTTTAAGGCCAGTTGACTATTCATTTCCAGGAGATGATATACTTGTTAGGAATAACAGACATATCTCTTATGTATGAATCAACAGAAAACAGAGACTGTTCTAATTAAGGGTACTCTAAAATAAAAATTGTTCCCCCTGAAGTTATTAACTAGAACTCACATAGAGTACTTTTTCACAGTGAGTGTGGTTATTTCCAGCAATATAAGGAAAATGATTTTCACCATGTGATGCCACACGTTTAGCCATGATAAGCACATCATTTTTGCAAAGTGCATGTCAACATGTCGCACATAACATGTATATGCAAAGTCTTAATGTGAGCTGAGGAGATAGCATAATGGTTATGCAAAAGGCTTTCCTGGATGAGGCTTTGAGGTTGAAGGTTCAATCTCTAGCACCATCATAAGCCAGGTGCTCTTCCCCTCTCTCTGGCAAGCTTTCTCTCTCTCTCTCTCCCTCCATATGTGTGTGTGTGTGAATGTATATATATATATATATATATATATATATATATACATTATATATATGTAAATAAGCCCTTAATGAAATGAAGTCTCTGTGGAACAAAATAAAGAGAAAGTGAGCATATAAGATAACATTTGACATAGTATATTCTTTCTTTTTTATTTTGCTGCCCTTGTTTTTTGTTTGATCCCTGTTGTTGTTATTGTCGTTGGTTAGGACAGAGAGAAATGAAGAGAGGAAGGGAGACAGAGAAGGGGAGAGAAAGACAGACACCTTCAGACCTGCTTCACCGCCTGTGAAGTGACTCCACTGTCGGTGGGGAGCCAGGGGGTCGAACCAGGATCCTTATGCTGGTCCTTGTGCTTGGCAACAACATGCACTTAAGCCGCTGGGCTACCGTCCGACCCCGTGACATAGTATATTCTTAATTAATTTTCATTAATTGTTTCCAATTATTAAAAAGAGATTCATTTAATTTGAGGAAGTGCAAAAATTAAAAATACTGGAGTTACTACATGCACTGATATATAGTATAAATGACACAATTGAAATGAGTAATGGACAAACTGGACTGTAATAATACAGTCATATGTTTTCACTTGACATGTATGAAACAATTGAGACACAAAATATCAAATCAATACAAGCTCATAGACCGTAGCCTCTCTAATCAACCATGCATATATTCCCCTTATTTATCCTCTTTTATCTCTCTTACCAGAAAACGATCTTATTTATTTATTTTCACAAAGAAGACTTTGTATAAATAATCTTTTGTATAAGTGAAGTAGGACTCTCTTAGGATTTAGGAATCTCTTAGGACTCCATCATGTGCTTCATCTGGTGTGTTCCCAGATTAAGACAGAAGTTAAGGGACAGAGAGGGAGAGGTGTAGGCAGGGAGAGGGAGACAGGGAGAGAAAGAGAGACATGCCAGGAGTGCTGGGCTGCTTATGAAGCTTCAACATGCTAATGCACCCATGTGGTGACTGATGGCTTAATCCTGTGTACTCACATATGGTGAAGTGTAACCTTACAGCAGCCTTTAATACCACCATATTTTAAGAAGTGGTTTTAATCTCGTTATTATCATTATTAATCACTATATTAACATTCATTCCTATTGAAAATATTCTAATAAGTTACTTAAAACATGTAATTGGGGAGTCGGAGGGTAGCACAGTGGATTAAGCGCACGTGGTGCAAAGTGCAAGGACCAGCATAAGGATTCTGGTTGGAGCCCCTGGCTCCCCACTTGCAGGGTAGTCGCTTCACAGGTGGTGAAGCGGGTCTGCAGGTGTCTGTCTTTCTCTCCCCCTCTCTCTCTTCCTCTCCTGTTTCCATTTCTCTCTGTCCTATTCAACAATGACGGCATCAATAACAACAACAATAATAACTACAACAAAAATAAAACAACAAAGGCAACAAAAGGGAAAATAAATAAATATTAAAAAAGATAAAAATACTAAGCTCTGTCTCTCTCTCTTTCTCTACATATATCTATTAAGAGTAGGGTAAAATTAAATTTAGTTACAGTAGAATAACATGCAATAGTAAATGAAATTTTTTCTCATGTATATGGAAGAAAATTTATAACATAACTGTCTATAATTTGCCTGGCGTGACTCTTCTGATACACCCAATAAAGTTGACAGCTACTTCTTGATTAATCACAAACTTAGTGCAATAAGCACTCGCTAAGTGCTATCATTTAAGAGTTTGTACAAAAAATAAAAAGTACAGAAAAAATTAAAAGTAGATATATGAAGGTAGAACTAGTTCCTTGGCTGAAAGTTATTAAACATAGTATACAGGGGGTTGGGCGGTGGCGCAGTGGGTTAAGCACATGTGGCGCAAAGCGCAGGGACCTGAGAGGGATCCCGGTTGGAGCCCCCGGCTCCCCACCTGCAGGGGGGTCGCTTCACAGGCTGTGGAGCAGGTCTGCAGATGTCTGTCCTTCTCTTCCCCTCTCTGTCTTCCCCTCCTCTCTCCATTTCTCTCTGTCCTGTCCAACAACGAACGACATCAACAATGGCAATAATAATAACCACAACGAGGCTACAACAACAAGGGCAACAAAAGGGAGAAAAATGGCCTCCAGGAGCGGTGGATTCATGGTGCAGGTACCAAGCCCAGCAATAACCCTGGAGGAAAAAAAAAAGTATATATTTTCATAGGCTAGGAAAAGGAGTAGTGGACTGCTGAAATAGCTCATGTGCCTTGCTATGTATACAACCACAGCTCAAACTTGAACTCGACCTCATGGAAGGAAGTCTCTCTCTCTCTCTTTCTTTTCTCTCCCTCTCTCTCTCTCTCTCTCTCTCTCTCTTATTCTCTACATATATGTATTAAAAGTAGTGTAAAATGAAATTTAGTCACAATAGAAAGTATGCAAAAAGTGAACTTGGAGAAAGAAAATGGTGTATACTATTCTTGCAGATGACGTGGGTCTTTTTATAAGTGCAGTGACAAAATGACTCGATATTGTGATGTATGATGACAAAATGACAAATTAACACAAAATATATCTTCTGTCCTGAGATAGCACAATATACCAATACATAGCAAAGGAAATCTTATCCTCCAGTAATTATATATCTTTTAGTAGTTAGAAAAAGACCCTAGGGATGATAATGAGAAGTGACAAAGAATGGAAGATTGTCTGGAAAGGAAGAAGAACAATTAATAACTTTCAGTCATTTGTTTAGAGAACTGGGGAGTGTATCTGTAAGATCTGAAAAGTGGAGAAGACAAAATTCTGTCAAACATCAGCATGCAGTTTTCACACATCAATATTTTATCATTGTGGTACAAGTAATTTTCAATATACAAAAATTAAAAGATGAAGGGTTAGGTGGTGGTGTACCCGGTTGAGTGCATATATTACAATGCACAAGGACCCAGGTTTGAGTCCCCAGTCCCCACCTGCAGGGGGAAAGCACTGTAGTAAATAAAAAAGATAATAAAAAATTTAAAAAATGAGAAATATTTCAGATTTCTTCTATTAATGAAATTGAATATTATTGCATTGCATATGCCATTGAAAGTTTAAAATTGTTAGAAGTCTGCTTATAGGAGTCTCAAAGATTCTCTTGATATTATCCAAGCATAAGACCTTTAGCAGTTTGTTAACATTCATCTTCAACTCAAAGTCACTTTTTATTCCCATTCTTTCAGTAAAGAAAACCAAAAAGTATTCTATTTTTTTATTTCTTTATTGGGGAATTAATTAATGTTTTAAAGTATTCTATATTGTGACTGTTTATATATTGGGGAGATAGAAAATTTTAAATCATCAAAGTGCCTGCCTGATCCTACTGTTCCTTGTTCCTCAAATATTCTCTTTCCTTTCTTTCTTTCATGCTCTTTCTTTCTTTTCTCTTCCTTCCTTCCTTTCTTTCTTTTTTTAAACCAGTTATTTTATTTTTGTTCTCAACCTTAAATTTATTGTTATTGTGCTTTTTTGTTAACAAGAATGGAAGCTGGTTTTAAAATCAGCTAGCATTTTTTTTTTCTTTTAATGAAGGGAGAAGCTAGTGGTTTACAGTATAGTTGAAATTTCTCATCTTATTATGATAGGGTATTTTTCTTTTTAAAAGTTTTTTATTTATAAAGAGGAAAATTTGACAAAAAAAGAGGATAATAGGAGTACAACTCCACACAATTCCCACCACCATATCTCAGTATCCCATCCCCTTCTCTGATAACTTCCCTATTCTTTAACCTTCTGGGAATATGGACCCAAGGTCATTGTGGGGTGCAGAAGGTGGAAGGTTTGGCTTCTGTAATTGCTTCCCCGCTGAACATAGGCTTTGACAGGTCGATCCATACTCCCAGGATACCTCTCTTTCCCTAGTGGGGTGGAGCTCCTGGGAAGCAGGGCTCCAGGAGAAATTGGTGGGGTTCTCTGTCCAGGGAAGTCTGGTCGGCATCATGCTAACACCTGGAGCCTGGTGGCTGAAAAGAGAGTTAACATACAAAGCCAAACAAATTGTTGAACAGTCATGAACCTAAAGGCTGGAATAAATCAAATCAAATCAATGGGATTTACAGTCAACAATATGTATACCTCTTTCCCATATTAGGGAGCTACTTTCTTCCCTGATCCAGCTTTCTGTTCCTTTTCTAGCCATGACATCATCTCCCCAGACAATAACTTGGATCCACCTGCATATCAGATTTCAAGCTCAGGGGGAAAAATAAAGAAAAAGAAAATGAAAATTAGTATAACCACAGGCCCTTTGGAATATAACTAAAATATGCCTACTAGCTATTTACAAAACAGAGGAACCCTCATCTCTTCATCTGCACTATTTCAGCCTTTAGCTTCATGATTGTTCAACAATTTGTTTGGCTTCCTTCTTCCTTCCTTCCTCCCTTCCTCCCTTCCTCCCTTCCTTCATTCCTCCCTCCCTCTCTCTCTCTCTCTCTCTCTCTCTTTCTTTCTTTCTCTCCTTTCCTTCCTTTATTTTTCTTTCCTTTCTTTTTCTATTTTATTTTATTTATAAAAAGGAAACACTGACAAAACCATAGGATAAGAGGGGTACAACTCCACACAGTTCCCACCACCAAAACTCCATATCCCATCCTCTCCCTTGATAGCTTTCCTATTCTTTAAGCCTCTGGGATTATGAACCCAAGGTTATTGTGGGACGCAGAAGGTGGAAGGTCTGACTTCTGTAATTGCTTCCCCACTGAACATGGGTGTCAACAGCTCGATCCATACTCCCAGCATGGAGTTGGAAACCTAAAGCCAACATCATACTCAATGGACAGAAGCTGAAAGCATTCCCCCTCAGATCAGGGACTAGACAGGGCTGTCTATTATCACCATTACTCCTCAACATAGTACTGGAAGTTCTTGCCATAGCAATCAGGCAAGAGAAAGAAATCAAAGGAATACAGATTGGAAGGGGGGAAATCAAGCTCTCACTATTTGCAGATGATATGATAGTATACATAGAAAAACCTAAAGAATCCAGCAGAAATCTACTGGAAATTATCAGGCAATATAGTAAGGTGTCAGGCTACAAAAATCAGTGGCATTTATTTATTTTTTTAAATATTTTATTTATTTATTAATGAGAAAGATGAGAGAGAGAGAAAGAGAGAACAGACTCTTGTACATCACTCTTGTACATGTGCCGCCGGGGATTGAACTCATAACCTCATGCTTGAGGGTCCAATGCTTTACCTTTATCCACTGCACCACCTCCTGGACCACCTTTCTTTTTTTAAAATTTTGTATTATCTTTATTTATTTATTGGATAAAGACAGCAAGAAATTTAGAGGGACAGGGGTGATAGAGACAAAGAGAGACACCTGTAACACTGCTTCATCACTCATGAAGCTTTCCTTCTGCAGGTGGGGACCAGGGGCTCAAACCTGGGTCCTTGTGCATTGTAAGACATGTACTCAACCAGTTGCGCCACCACCTGACTCTTTCTTTCTTTCTTTCTTTCTTTCTTTCTTTCTTTCTTTCTTTCTTTCTTTCTTCCTTTCTTTATTTCTCTCTCTCTTTCTTTCTTTCTTTCTTTCCTTCTTTCTTCCTCTCTTCCTTTCTTTCTTTCTTTCCCTGTTACTTTCTTTTCTTTCCTCCTTTTTTAAATAGAAAATTAAAAACGGAGAGGTAGACAAGGAGAGACAAGGGGGGTGAGTTGGTGGTGCATCTGGTTGGGCAAACCTTACAGTGCACAAGGATTTGGGTTCAAGCCCCTGATTCCCCCCTACATGGGGGAAGCTTCACAAGTGGTGAAACAGTGCTGAAGGTGTCACTCTTTCTTTCTGTCTATCCCACCCCCCCGTCTCTGTCTCTACCAAATAAGTAAGTAAGTAATATATCCGAGAAAGGAGAGACACAGAGGAGAAGAAATACTTGTATCATGGCTGAGCCATTTATGAAACTTTCCTTCTGGTGGGGACCTGGGCCTTAAATCTCTATCCTCAGACAAGATAACACATGCAGTCACAGCCCCACCCCAACAAGGCATAATTTTAATAATACTCAGACATGCACAATGCAATTGTAGATTAGTATATGGAAACATCAGTACATCACTTCAGTAGAGCTAGACACTAATGATTTATCAAAGATTAGTATTACATTTAAGTGACATATCTGTGGTAGGAAGCGGGGTGGCTCAGATGGGAGAATGCATAATATTCATGCATGAGGTTTGCGCTCCAATCCTAAGCAGCATATATAATCAGTGCACTGCCTGGTATAACACACACTCTCTCTTTTAAAATAAATAAATTTTACATTACATGTCTGTGAAGACCATGGTATTCCCTGTCACTCAAATATGACAGATCTCTCACTCCCCTTAAAGCTCCAAAATACTTTATTTGCAGTTAGAAATGTCACTAATCCTGGTCAAATAAAATTGTTACAGTAGCAACTAATTCTGCATAAATTCCTTTAATCATTTCAGTAACAACTATATTTTTTCTCTGTAGAAACATCTGTTAAAAGGTTTCTTTGCTGAATTAGAAAGTATCAGATACTCAAAGACTTTCTATTAAAGATGTTAATAGTACAATGATATTCCTTGATATGTGAAGATTCTTAGTTGCTGTGATACAGGAATGGTAGGGCAATAGGTTGCTAAAACACTTTGTATTATTTTAAATGTTGGCTAGAATCTTCGCTCCTAACTAATCCAAATGGTGACTCTTTTTTAGTATAAAAGGTCATTGGAAAATTACATTCTTCATGCTTTAAAAGTGTATTTTATTGCCTCATATAGTGAAGATAAAGTTTTCCCTGAGACATTTTTACTTCCTTATGGACATTATAAATTCTGGCAGGAAAGCTTCATTTTTCAAGTAATCTGCTTTCATCAACTAGTAATGAAAATCTGCTTGAGTTGAACTGATTATACAGTTGACACGGAGTTGACACCAAGTTGACACATAGCTGACACTATTTGACATCCATGTGAGATCTTTCACTCTCTTTTACATTCTTCTCTAAGCACTGTCAATGCTTAATGGAATATCATTAATTACTTCTGTATAGTTTCTGCCATAATTATCCTTGTTGAGCTAAAAGGAATTACTATTCTCAATATTGTGAGATGGTTTAATTTTATTTTTCAAATCTTCTATTCTGAAGGAAACTAACCTCATATTTTAAGTCTTCTGAAATATTTTATGGTTTTGTCAGTGTTTCCTTTGTTATAAATAAAAATAAAAAAATAAATATATATTTTCCATTTTTCAGTGCTTCTTTGGAGAATGTTTGATCTCAATCTTTCTCATACATAGTAAAAGCAATGAAAGGTAGGTATGGTCATAAAACTATAAATCCGAGTTGAAATTATTATTTGAAGTAGTGTCCTTACAGTTTTCCTTCTAATTGGCATTACTATCTAGTTATTTTTTCAGAGAGACTTTTCTTTTTTTTAATTTTTAATTACAAATTGGAAACACTGATAAGACCATAGGATAAGAGTGGTACAGTTTCACACAATTCCCACCAACAGAATTCTGTATCCCATCCCCTTCCCTGATAGCTTTTTCTATTCTTCAACCCTCTGGGAGTATGGACCCAGGACCATTATGGGGTGCAGAAGGTGGAAGCTCTGTATGCTGGAATTTCTTCCCCATTGAATATGGGTGTTTACGGGTTGATGCATACTCCCAGCCTGTCTAGAGAGATTTTCTAACACCTTTATTCTCTGATGGGTTTAGCAAAAAAATAAATATATTATGAAAATATTTTATGGTTAGTGATTTATGAGTAGTTTGTGAAATTATAAGATTTTAGGGGTATAGTTTCATACCCAAACATAGTACATGCAAATTTTTGCACCCACCACCAAAGTCCTGTGTACTTATTCCAATAACCACCAAGATAAACATAGGCCTTTGGGACAGTTTCATTACCCTTATCTTTTGTTATTTTATTTTTAATCAAACCATTGCTCAATCTGGCTTATCATGGTGTGGGGGATTGAACCTGGAATTTTGCAGTCTCAGGCATGAGAGTCTCTTTGCATAACCATTATACTATCTCCATACCATACTCTTTAAAGGTTGGCTTTCTTAGCTATCTGTATGCCACAATGAGCAAAAAAATCAATACTTGACTTTCACCTGTTGTTTCATTAAACATAATTGCTCCGAGTTCCATCCATTTTGCTCTAAAGGGCATATCATCTTTTTAAATTGCAGAGTAGTATTTTATGGAATGAATACACACACACACACACACACACACACACACACACACACACACACACACACATTCTTCATCTGGCTATTTGTCTATGGGGATTTAGGTTGTTTTCATATTTTAGTTATTGTGAAAAACATATCCATTAATTCCCAATGGTGTTGTCATGTCCATGATATATGTGTATGAATGATACTGCTGGATCATAAGGCATTTTCCTTTTTATTTGTTTCAAGATTCTCCATACTGTTTTCCATAGGAAGTACACCAGTTGACATTCTCACCTCATATTGCACCAGAAAAATAAGAACAGGGGGAAAAGAGAAAGCAGAACTTAAATTGGATTTGGTATATGGCACCAAAGTAAAAGACTCTGCAGAGGTAAGGGTGTGGGGGAAGGAGTTCAGGTCCTAGAGCAGGATAGTGTAGGGGGAGCTAAGTGGGGGGTTAGGATGACTATAGAAAGTCTAAACATGCTATCAGGGAGATGGGAAAAACACACACACACACACACACACACACACACACACACACACACACACACACACATCCCTACTCACATCAAACTTCTAGAGATGAGAGATTTATTGAAGGGGATCAGTGACAAATTAGAAAGTACAGAAGGAAATTAGAGACTTTAAGATAGAATGATGGAAATTCAGTGAGACAACTCACCTGAGAACCCATCTGTTTAATCAAACTCATGACTCAAGTTGAAAGCCAGCTCCACCACATAGGAGGGAAATCTGGTACTGTGTTTCCTTGCATTTTCTCCCTCTCCCTCTCCCTCTCCCTCTCCCTCTCCCTCTCCCTCTCCCTCTCCCTCTCCCTCTCCCTCTCCCTCTCCCTCTCCCTCTCCCTCTCCCTCTCCCTTTCCCTCTCCCTTCCCCTTCCCCTAGCTCCCTCTCCCTCTAATTCTGCCTCTAATTCTCTCTCTCTCTCTCTCTCTCTCTCTCTCTCTCTCTCTCCCTCTCTCTCTCCCTCTCTCTCTCCCTCTCTCTCCCTCTCTCCCTCTCTCCCTCTCTCCCTCTCTCTCCCTCTCTCTCCCTCTCTCTCCCTCTCTCTCCCTCTCTCCCTCTCTCTCCCTCTCTCTCCCTCTGTCTCTTTCTCTCTGAAATTTTCAGCCCTTAGTGATGAAGCCCCAGTGACAAAAAAGATGACATGTAGAGCAGTGGTGGCAGGGAACCAGTGCAGCAGGTTAAGTGCACATGGCCTGAATCCAAGGACCCACTTAGGGATCCAGATCCAAACCCCTGGCTCCCCACCTCCAGGGGGTCACTTCTTTCCTCTTCTCTGTCTTCCCCTCTTCTCTCAATTTCTCTCTGTCCTATCCAACAGCAGTAATAATAATAACAGCAAGGTAAACAAAAATGGCCTCCAGGAGCAGTGGATTCATAGTGAAGGCACCAAGTCCCAAAGATAACCCTGGAGGAAAAAAAAAATATATATATATATATATATATATAGAGAGAGAGAGAGAGAGAGAGCAGCATTTTCTAATTTTTTATCTTTATTGGATAGAGACAGCCAGAAATTGACAGAGAAGGGGTAAAATAGGGAGAGATAAAGAGAGACACCTGCAGCACTTACAACACTGCTTCCCCACTTGCAAAGAGTTCTCCCTGCAGGTGGGGACTGGGAACTCAATCAAACCCAAATCCTTGTATATTATAACCAGGTGAACCATCATCCATCCCCATAAAGCAGCATTTTATAATAACTTAAAAATAAAGTAGTACTTGACTTATTTATTTAAATATTTTGTTTATTTCTTATTGGATAGAGACAGAGAAATTGAGAGGGGAAGGGGAGATAGAGAGGGAGATAGACAGAGACACCTGCAGCCCTGCTTCACTACTTGGACGCTTCGCCCCTGCAGATGGGGACCAGGGGCTTGAACCCAGGTCCTTACACACTGTAATATGAGTGCTTAACCAGGTGCATCATCACCACCTGCCCCCCTTGACCTATATTTATATTGATAAATATAGCACTTTCAAAATGGAGATGACATAAATACATTTGAAATAAAAAACTAAAAACTCATCACTGGTAAGTTTGTACTACAGTAAATGTTAAAGAAGACCTTGCAGGACAAAAAGGCTGGCTATGAAACAGTGTCCACACACCAAAAGATTGAGAGCACTGGAAATAGGGGCTGGATAGTGGTGCACCTGGTTGAGTGTACATGCTACAGTGCACAAAGGCCAAGGTTCAAGCCCCCAGTCTCCACCCACAGAGGAAAAGCTTTGCAAGTGGTGAAACAATATTGCAGGTGTCTCTTTGTCTCTCTCCTTCTCTATCTCCCTTACCTTCTCAGTTTCTGTCTCTTAGTCTCTCTCCTTCTCTATCTCCCCCTACCTTCTCAATTTCTGGTAGTCTCTACCAAATAAAAATGTATAATAAAAAGTTAGAAAAATAAATAAAAATGAAAACTCTAAGAAGAGCACTGGAGATGGTAGCATTGTAATTTAAGCTTCTTTTAAAGCATTTATATTTGTTTCAAGCACATAGACCAAGTGTGTACAATGGAATTTATATGTGTCAGTAATATGTAGGAGAGTTGCACAAAAGGTAGTAACATAATGCAATTTAGTCCAACCCTGTAAAAAGTTTAAAATACATAGGAATGTAAAGTTGTAGATTATTAATTACAACATAGCCACAAAAGTACAAAAACAATTTACAGGCTAGCTTAGTACATTAAAAATGGTCTATCCTACAAAAGGCAAAAAACAAACAAACAAACAGAGGATAAAGAGAGCAAAGAACAGATGTGACTCATTTAAAACGAATATCACAATGGTCTGTTTTAAGCCGGATATTAGAAACTATAACACATTACATGCAAATATTCTAAATAAAAAAACAATTAAGAGGCAGATGGCTTAAATCACATTAAAACCTAAAGTATATGACATAGAGAACCATTTAGGAAAGGTAATGAAAGTGGTTCTGGGATATTTGGGCAGGCAATTCCAGAAGGGTACATGTCTATATGTCTTTTTCATTTCTCTCTCTCTCTCTCTCTCTCTCTCTCTCTCTTTCTCTCTCTCCAGAGAAACAAAGACAGAGAGAGAGTCTATAATATCAAAGCCTCCTCTCTCAGATTCTTACTGCTATAGTAGTGTCTGGATCCAAAGCCTTGATCAGAAATAGTGAGCTCAGACCTACAGGGATGCAGAGGTTACACAGGCTCCAACACAGAATATGGGCCCACATCAAATTGATGGGGTTTACAGTTAACAATATTTGTATAATTTTTTCATATTTGGGAGCTATGCTCTTCCCTGATCCAGCTTTCTAGCCCTAATTCCAACTCTGAAACTATCCTTTGGTCCATCTGCATGTTAGCTGTTAGGGGTAGTCAAAAATTAGTAAAGTCATGGGCCCCTTGGAATATACCTAAAATAGACTTACTAGCTTTTTCCAAAATGGAGACCCCCAAATCTCAACTGTTATATTCCTTTAGGTTCCTAATTATTAAACAATTTGTTTTTCTTTATATCTTAATGGTTTTTTAGACACCAAGTTGCAGATATCACCACAATGCTAAGCTGACTTCTCTAGGAAGATGACTTCACCAAAGTACCCTGGGACCCCACCTCTCCAGAGCCCTGTCCCACTAGGGGAAGAGAGAGACAGGCTGGGAGTATGGCTCTACCTGCCTATGTCTAGCAGAGAAACAATTACAGAAGCCAGAGCTTCCACCTTCTGCACTCCATAATGATTCTGAGTCCATGCTCCTGGACAGATAAAGAATAGGAAAGTTTTCAAGGGAGGGGATGGCATATAAAATATGAAACTTTGGTGGTGGGAATTGTATGGAATTGTATTCCTCTTATCCTACGGTCTTGTTGATATTTTTTTATTTTATAAATAAATTATAGAAATAAAAATAAAATAAAGAAGTAGAATATGACTATATTGAAGTTTCCCTATGTAGGACTGAATACTATCTTTTTAATTAGAGATATAGAAAGACACCATAGCACTAATGCTTCCTTTCATGCAGTGGGATTGCAAATTGGATCACATACATGGCAACGCAGCACACTATTCAGATGAGATATTTTGCTAATCCAATTTGAAATATTAAAATAAAATAAAATACTATTGTGGGAAGGAAATATTGTGACCTAGATATTTCTCTGCAGAATATACCACAATCATATAACACTGCAAGACTATTTTTTTGTCTCACTTACATGACTGAACACACCTTTTACTTAGCTTTTGGTTTTTTAAATCAAGGAAAGACTGTCTTTACAAGATTGTTGTCTCAGTGATACAATTTCTCATTTCCATTACCCTGGGATATTAATTAATTAGTTTTGCCTCTAGGGTTATCGCTTAGGCTTTGTGCCTGCAATTAATTAGTTAAAATGATGTCATTTGGGTAGCCCTTAAACCAATATGACTGATTTTCTTATAAAGAGGGGGGATTTGGACTCAGTGGCCCGTCCACAGAAAGAATGACCTGTGTAGGGAAGTGTAAGATAATATAGTTATGTCTGTCAAACTCATATGCATCCTTCAGGCCTTGCACTGGAATATATCTAGCCAGAAACTGGATAGACCAATGAACATATTTTGCTGTTTTTCATCTCTGATTTTGTATGTGATATTAGCATGTGTGTTACTGTTGTTGTACAAGGTCACTGCAGGACCTTAGCCTGACCACCCAGACCTTCAGGTTGGTGGCTTGACCTTTTTGAGTGATTTGGGGCAGAGACCTGCTTCAGGCCAGGGGGGGTAGTGTCTGCCATCCCATTTTTTGACCCATGGGTTGTACCTGCTGACTAACTTCTTGACCCAGAGAGTAACTGTCCAAGAAGGGACTGAACAAAGGGGTGCTAAGTCAAACTGGGCCTCTGCCAGACTAAAAGGCATGCTTCTTACCATCTCTCCCTCTCTCCCTCTCCCTCTCTCTGTCCCTCTTTCCCTTCTCCCCTCCCTTTCTCCCTCTTTCCTCTTCCTCTCTCCCTCTCCCTCTCTCCCTCTCTCCCTCTCTGCCTCCCTTCTCATTCTCTCCCCCTCCCTTTCTCCCTCTCTCCTTCTCTCTCTCTCCCTCCTTTTCTCCTTCTCTCCCCCTCCCTTTCTCCCTCTCTCCCTCTCTCTCTTTCCCTCTCTCCTTCTCTCCCCCTCTCCTTCTCCCTCTTCTCCATCCCTCTCTCCCTATCCCTCTTTCCCTCTCTCTCCCTTTCTCCTTCTCTCCCTCTCTCCCTCCCTCTCTTCTCCTGCTCCTTCTCTCCCTCTCTCCTCCCTCTCCTGCTCCTCTTCCTCTCTCTCTCTCCCTCCCTATCTCCCTCTCCCCCTCTTCCTCTCCCTATCTTACTCTCCCTGTCCCCTCTCCTTCTCTCCCTTTCCCTCTCTCCCTCTCTCCCTCTCCATCTCTTCCTCCTCCCTCTCCCTCTCCATCTCTCCCCCTCCCTCTCTCTCCATCTCCCCCTCTCCTTCTCTTCCTTTCCCTCTCTCCCTCTCCCCTCCCCCCTCCCTCTCTCTCCCTCTCCTCTTCTCCCCCCTTCCTATCTCCCTCTCCCTCTTCCCCTCTCCCTCTCCTCTTCTCCCCCTCTCCCTCTTCCTCTCTCCTTCTCCCTCTCACTCTCCCTCTATCCCCCTCCCTATCTCCCTCTCTCCATCTCCTCCTCCCCCTGGCCCTCTGTCCCTCTGTCCCTCTGCCTCTCCCTCTCTCTTTGTACCTCTGTCTCTCTTTCCTTCTCCCTCTCTCTCCCCTTCCTTTCCCCTCCTCCCCCTTCCCCCTCTTCCTTTCTCTTTTCAGGGTTGGGGCTTGGTGCTGGCACTAAGAATCCTAGTGAGCATTTTTTTCTATTTAATTTGATAGGACAGAGAGGCAGTGAGAGAGGAGGGCAAGGCAGAGAGGGAAAGAGAAAGATCACCACCTGTGGATATAATTTACAATTTCTGAACACCCCCCCCCAGATGAGGATTGTGTGTGGGGGGTGGGAGCTCGAACTCAGATCTTTGTGTGGGTCCTTGCATTTTATACTATGTGTGCTTAGGTTTGCCACTGCCGGGATCACCCCTTGTTTCAGCTCCCCTCAACAACCCCTCCACCCTCGTGTCTTTGTTCAGAAATAACTTTCTCTTATGTTCTTCAGAAGGAACCAACTTGAGCTGAGGCTTTAGAATGTCCTTAGTCTTTGCCTGAAATGTATGTCTTTTGTTAAAGTCACTCCGTTTGCAATATTTTGATCCCCCCCACCCCGGTAAACTAACGCAACATATAGGGTCTGTCTAAGAACTGTAATAAACTACTTTTACAACTGGGATTTAATTGTTTTAGTGAAGTTTATTAATATTATTGTTGTTGTTGTTGTCTATCTATTGAATAGACACAGGCAGAAATTGAGAGGAGAGGGGGAGATAGAAAGGGAGAAAGAAAGAGAGACACCTGCTGCCCTGCTTCACCACTCGTAAATCTCCCCCCCCACACACACACACAGATGGGGGTTGGGGTTTGAACCAAGGTCCTTGTTCACTGTAGGTGCACCACGTCTAGACCCTCTTGGGATTTAATTCATATGAATTAGTCACTTGTCATTTGGAGTTCAGATCAACCCAGATTGTGAGAAGTATTTGCAAAGAAGAAGCAAGTATGGCTTAGTATTTAAAAGTTAAAGATGTGTCTCGAATGTAATATGATTCATTCATAGTCACTGAATCTATTACATAAAAGAATTCCAGTAGGTTAGGAAAATTAAAGGCTGTGTGTTGAGTTCAAAGACAATAGCAGTAAACATTGGCTATGTAGGCACTGGTTAACTGACTCTCTGAATCTTCTTACACTTCTTTTATTAAAATAAAAACTTCATAGCTAGAAGTATGTGTCCAGTTCATCTTCACCATATCCAGATTATATGTAGGAGCTGTATAATGAATTGCCAATCAGTTTTCCACCCAGAAGAGCTGGTCAGCAGAAGAGAAGATGCTACTACTGAGATGCCAGAAGTCATTATCTCAAGGGCAGAAATCAGAAGCCTTATGCCAGAAAGGATGTGAAAGCTGTAAAATAACACTCTTCTTTTTAAAAAGATGGCAATCCTGAGTTCCCAAGGTCACACCTGGGACACACCCCAGACACCACTAGCATTACATACCACCAAGGTCACTGCCCACCCTTCTGGCCTGTGGTACAAAGAGCTAGAGACTTCTGGATGTTGACTTTGATTTTATTTCATTATGTAGAAATGTAGAACCCCAGTTTTAGTGCATTATGTATGAAAGGTGTCTTTGCCCTTCCTATATATTCCCTATTTAACTATTTTTTAAAGATTCATGAGGGTATGTTTTATTTTTCCCCTTAGCTTTATTGACATAAAATTAACATATAATGATATTGGTAGTCTTTCAAATATTTATCTATTTTTTTACCAAAGCACTGTTAAACTATGGCTTATGGTGGTGTGGGGGCTTGAACCTAGGACTTTGGAGCCTCAGGCATGAGAGTCTCTTTGCATAATCATTATGCTCTCTACCCTCCACCCTCTATTTTATTTTTTAATGGGGTAAAGAGAGACCAGGGCACTGGTCAGCCCTGGCTTCCAGTAGTGTTAGGGGTTGAACCTAGGATCTAAGAGCATCAGGCAGAACCATTATGCTGTCTTTTGCAGAACCATTATGCTGTCTTCTCAGTCCAACATATAATAGCATTGTGTAGATTTGAGGTATATGACAAATATTTAAGAGGCATGTCTCTTGTGAAATGATCACCACAATGAAATTAACACCCTGTCACTTCATATAGTTTTAACCTGTAAGATCTACCTTCTGAACAAGTTTCACAGATGTAATAGAATATTCTTAGTTATGAGCAAGGTATTATATATCAGAACCTAGAAATTGCTAATTTTTAAAATGAGAAACAATTCCAGTGACTATTTTCTAACTTCTCCCAAGGGTACTATATATTTAATACTGTTCTAAGTGTCTAGAAAAGAAGTTAATTAATTATACATAATAGATGTCTTCAGGCTTTAGGGCTTAGTATCTGAGAACCCTGTGAGAAAGGCTGATTTGAATGTGCTTTCACTATTGAAGTCTGATGATTACATATTAGAAAATGAATACCATGTTCTTTCAGGTACTTTATGAGATTTTTCTTACAGTCTTTTATAATTGTGAAACAGGTGATAATATATATATATACATATATATATGTATATATATATATATACATATATGATTCAATAGCTAATGCGTGTGGTTATTGGCAAAGGAGATAGATGTAAGGTTTAGTTTTTTTTCTTAACTGTTTTTTATATTTTTAGTTTCTTATTATTAGATAGAGACAGAGAGAAATTGAGAGGGGAGGGGGAGAAAGAGAGAGAGAGAGAGAGAAAGTCCCCTGAAATCATGCTTCACTACTCTTGAAACTTTCCCCCTGAAGATGAGGACCAGGGGCTTGAACCTGGGTCCTTGCCCCTTGTAGTATGTCCTCTTAACCAGGTATGACACCACCTGACTCCAGAGATGTTAGGTTTAGTAATTTAAGCTGTTTAGTCACATCAGACATTCCTTTCTATTTGTACAATTTTATGGGCATATATTTGCTTTTTCTGTATCTATTTTATAAATTAATCTGTGAATTTCCTCCTAAATCTTGTCTTTCCTAAGTATGTAAACTTGCTGAGTGATTTGTTTCTTGAGGATCAGCCAAGTCGATGGTGAGATTGTAATTTTTATAATGATCTGTATTAGCCCCTGGTTGAGACAGTATACTATGGCCTGTCCTTCTGTTCTCATTAGCATATACTTGGCATGCAGTAAATGCCAAAGACTTTAAAACCTTAGTTACCTTCCTATTACCTGAAAATGTGCAAAAACATTTTTTTTTAAAGAAGGAATGTGGCATCAGCTTTCCTGCATTGGTAATGTCCCTTGCATCTCTTTATTTTTAATCTCATTCACAAGCTCAAGGTTATGACCTATTGCACCAAGTTTGCAGAATAAATAAATTTGAATAGGGGGGAATTTCTTCTGACATTCTTTGTTCCACATTTTTGTTAGTGATTTAATAATAATTTATACAATTATGAGACACAAGGGTATAATTCTACACAATTCCTGCCACCAGAGTTCTGTGTCCCCATTCCTTACATTGGAAATTGCAGTAGTTTTCCTAAGGTCATAGACATGGGTTGACTATTATTTCTATAAATATTTATATTTATTTCTTTATTCCCATTTTTCCTGTGACCTTCCTTTCCTTTATAAATCACACATACCCTTATTGCTGCTTCCAAATGTTCATCCTTTCTCTTTCCTCTTCACTTTCTGGACCCTGGGGTTTTTTCTTATTTATTTATTTATTTATTTATAGTGATTTAATAATGATTAACAAGAGTGTATGATAACAGGGGTATAATTCCATACAGTTCACACAACCAGAGTTCTGTGTCGCATCCCCTTCATTGGAAACTGCCCTATTCTTTATCCCTCTAGCAGTATGGACCAATATTCTTTATGGTAGAAGTCCTGGCTTCTATAATTGCTTCTCTGCTGGACATAGTTGTTAGTGAGTTAATCCATACCCCCAGACTGTTTCTAGTTTTCACTAGTTGGGTAGAAGTCTGGAGAGGTGAGACTTTGAGACACAATGGTGAGGTTCTCTGTTCAGGGAAGTCAGATGGTTTCATAGTAGTGTCTGAACTTGGTGGCTGGAAGGCAGTAAGATATAAAGCAGGACAAATTATTTAATAAACAGAAACCCTGGGAGTCGGGCGTAGCACAGAGGATTAAGTGCATGTGGCACAAACCGCAAGGACTGGCACAAGGTTCCAGGTTCTAGCCCCAGGCTTCTCACCTGCAGGGGAGTCGCTTCACAGGCGGTGAAGCATGTCTGCAGGTGTCTATCTTTCTCTCCCCTCTCTGTCTTCCCCTCCTCTCTTGCTTTCTCTTTGTCCTATCTAACAACAACAATAATCACTAAAACTGTAATAATAATAACAACAAGGGCAACAAAAGGGAATAAATAAATATATAAAAAATAAACAGGAACCCATAGATAGGAATAGAGCAGATGAAATTGGGGATTTTCAGGTGGAAAGAAGCTAAGAAGTCTATTTTAGGTATGTTTCAAGGGACGGGAACTTTAGTAATTTTTGCCTGAGCATGATAACTAATATGAAGTTAGTCTAAAATATTTTCTGGGAAGATGGTGTCAGAGTTGTGAATAGGGCTAAAAAGCTGGAATAAGGCAAAGAGTAGCTCCCAAACATGAGGAAAATATATAAATGCCATTAACTGCTTACCTCATCGATCTGACCCAGAGCCAATATATGTTGATATTTAGCACAAAAGCCTGTCTAACCTCTAGGTTCCCATCAGTCTGAAGTTGCAGTCCATGGTGACTAGGACCTTGATTGTTGCTGGCTTTGAAAGTGACTGGGATCCATGTGGATTCAGTCTGCTAGGAAGGATCGTCAGTTTCCCCAATTAATGGGTACTCACGAGATGCACCACAGGAATGTCGATCCAATGCATCCCTCTTGGAGGCAGAGTTGGCAGTCAGCTGAGGTGAAGAACAAACACCTCATCACAGACCCCTGCAAGCGTCAACCTGGCTTTGACCTAGCACGTTATGATTGGGCCCTCCTCAATCG
Source organism: Erinaceus europaeus (assembly GCF_950295315.1). NCBI lineage: Eukaryota > Metazoa > Chordata > Mammalia > Eulipotyphla > Erinaceidae > Erinaceus > Erinaceus europaeus. The sequence continues at coordinate 11,963,000 of NC_080163.1, forward strand.
CTATCGAACAGGCCATGGCCGGTGCGCCGCTATGTTCCATCGCTGGGGAGCCAGAGACGACCCGAACTGCCCCTGCGGCTACAGACAGACTATGACCCACATAGTCAACCACTGCCACCTCTCCAGATTCAAAGGAGGTCTCAAAACTTTACATCAGGCTCAACCTGATGCTGTTGACTGGCTACAGAAGAAGGGCAAATGCTAGAAGAAGAAGGACCTTGATGGCATTAGAGTTCAAAGCCCTTCTGGCATTTTGAATGATACTATGAAGAACTACCTCAAAACACTTTGTTATTATGTGAGGAAGTTTATATGTCTGTTTTATAGCGTCCCTTAAAATTGCCAGTATGTTTTCATTAATCCTCTCTGTCCCTTATTGATAACAATTCATTAGTCATAAGGATGTGAATACTATTGCAGTAAACTGTTCTGATACTTTTGTAATTTATTTGAGCATGGTAGAATCATCACTACTTTCAATAAAATAGCACTGTCACATTATATGTCATGAATTTTGAATTCTTATATTGGTCTTACTATGATTCAGGGATGCCTTTAATCTTGAGCCTTGTCTTGTCGATTTCCTGTCATTCACACAAATTAGTTCTGCGATCATAGTCTACACATTGCCACAACTGTGGGGATTATGTGGCATACTTTGCTGCTCTTTGTCTTCCTCTCCCTCCTCTTTTTCTCCTCCTCCTCCTCCTCCTCTTTCTTCTTTTTCTTCTGTTGTTGCTGCTGATGCTTCTGCTTCTGCCTCTGCTTCTTCTATGTTTTATTGGATAAGGCAGAGAGAAATTGGGAAGGGAGATAGAGAGACACCAGAAATGCTGCATCATCACTTTCTAAGCTTTCCCCTTATAGATAGGGTCTGGGGACTTAAACTCAGGATTTTATTTGAACACATGTGAACTAATTTTATTGTATCTTATATTTTCTTTCAAATGTTATAACACAAGCTTCTATTTAACCAAACTTATTATTGTGGGGCATATTCCATATATTTATTTTAAAGAACTATTATAGAGGTCAAATACAGTGTCAGAGTAATAACGTTATCCTCTGTTAAACATATAGTTCTGTTACAACTATGGACCTCTGTCATGACATCAAGAAAGTCAGCATAGGCAGACAAGGTCTAAATTAATTAGCATAACTAATTAAGGGATACTGGGTTAGCCTATTCTGCTACTCAAGCAAGACTGGCCCTGATGAGTGCAGCCTAGAATGTTCCTAGATGTGACCATGGACTGTGATCTCAGACTGACGGGGACTCAAAGGTTACACAGGGTCCTGTGCTAAATATGAATAGATATTGGCTCTGGGTCAGATTAAAGAGGTTAACAGTTAATGGTATTTATATACTTTCTTCATGTTTGGGAGCTACTCTCTGCCTTAATACAACTTTTTTGGCACTATTCTTACCCTCCTCTCTCCATTTCTCTCTGCCCTATCCAACAATGATGACAACATCAATAACAACAACAATAATAGTTACAACAATAAAACAAGGGCAACAAAAGGGAATAAATAAATATTAAAAATGAGTCTTTATTCAAAGATGCACTGAGTGATACAATGTATAACCTCTTCAGTATCACCTCAAAATAGTTTTGAAAATGAAGATTCAATCCTTCCCTTCCCTTTGTGTTTAACAATTAAAATGGCATAATTGGCAATTAAATGGCATAATTCTGGGCAATGGAGTAAATCCATCACTTGAAGGCACAAAACAAACAGACTGAAGAATGAGAGGCTGGTGTTTTTAGAGCAATATTTCAACCATTTTCTCTTTCCAGCTCAACAGGTAGCAAAACTTGGAAGAACCCTGTTTAAATTTACACTGCCTGTGATGAGCCCCAATGTCAGTTTAATCTAGATCTGTATGTTTCTGTTGTTTTTGCCAGGCTGGCTTCACGGGCAGGTAACAGATGACCAGAAACACACGGCTGAGCTGAAAACACAGTTTAATCTAATCTTTATTCATCAGTGGGCAAACAGTCCAACACCTAATCACCACACCATGTGCTCCTCCATCTTTCTCCTCTGGCAGCAGTGGAACCCAGGAAGTATGTAGGCTAGGGGGCGGAGAGAAGGGAGAAGTGCAAACTAGCAAGGGCTAAACCAAATCTCCCGGAGGCGAGGGGGAGTGAGACCAAACCAATGTAACAGAAAAGACCATGTAAATAGACCACAATGTCAAGCAATGTAACAGAAGCAGAAGTAGATCCCAGAAGCAGAACTAGAAGCATACCAACATGTTTCTGTATTTGTTGGGTGACATGGCCATATGAGTAAAGAACAGAACACGTTCTTTAAATGAAATTAGTAACATTAAGGAAGGGCAGAATTTTCACTTCTCATCTACATCAACAGTATTGTCATTGGAGACTTTTCTTTACCTGATCAGAGACCTTGGAACACTCACTGACTTTTTTTTCTTTCTTTAAATTTTTTTTAAATAAATATTTTTATTAGATTTACTTACTTTTTATTTATTGGATTGAGACAGCCAGAAATCTAGAGGGAAGGGGGTGATAGAGATGGAGAGACAGAGAAACACCTTAAACACTGCTTCACCGCTCACAAAGCTTTCCCTTTGCAGGTGGGGACCAGGGACTCAAATCTGGGTCCTTGTGCATTGGCACCCATGTGCTCAACCAGCTGCACCGTCACCCGGCCCCAGACATTTTTGTTCCCTAAAAGCACCAACTTCTTTTTAAAAAAATATTTATTTATTTATTGGATTGAGACAGCCAGGAATCGAGAGGGAAGGTGGTGATAGAGAGGGAGACAGAGACACCTACAGCACTGCTTCATCACCCAGGAAGCTTTCTCCCTGTAGGTGGGGACTTTGGGCTTGAACATGGGTCCTTGTGCATTGTAGCATATGTGCTCAACCAGGCGTGCCACCACCTAGCCCCCAGAACACCAACTTCTAAGTCCTGATAATGATACAACTTTACTATTCTCCCCATAAATCATATTTTAAAAACCTGTTAAATCTCACCTATAGGTGGTATTTAAAGAACATGAAGGACGAGGTAAACACAAGGTGAAGCATGGGCTAGGGGTGGTGTGGTATATTGCACAAAAGCCCATATCTCAGGGAGAAGAAATTCATGGGTATCTATGAATGAGCAAGAGATTGGGGTCCTTGTGCAAGGGGGATGGAAAGGACCTAGGTTGGGATTGAGAATGCTTTGCAGAGGCTTGTCAGTGGGATAAGAAATGGTACCCATGGGGCTGGGTGGTGGTGCACCTGGTTAAGCGTGCATGTTACAGGGCTCAAGAACCTGAGTTCAAGCCCCCTGCCCCCACCTGCAAGGGAAAAGCTTTGCTAGTGGTGAAGCAGGGCTGCAGGTGTCTCTCTCTGTCTCTCTCCCTTCCTATCACCCCCTTCCCTCTCAATTTCTGGCTGTCTCTTTCCAATAAATAAAGATAAAAATTAAAAAAAAAGAAACTGTACCCAGGTATAAACAGCTTTTGTAAACTCCCAGGCTCACCCCCTCCACACACAACAAAAATCACATGTTTATCTTATAGTACAAGTGTTACCAATAATCAAGAATTATTTTATACTTCCAGCAAATTATGAAATGTCTATCTTAAATTTCATCGGTAAGCAACACATGGTAAAGCAACACATTAACTGAGCTATTTTGCTGGCCCTGTACTTCCTTGTTAGATACCCTCAACTGTTTTAAAATCACACTTACTAGTAAAAACACTCCATGTAAACAAAGTTTGTAAATGTATTTATTTCTAAAATAAAATGTGTATTAGTAGAAAGATCTGATCACCCAATATAAAATATGAACTATGTTTTATTTAGCATTTTCTGATAGCAACATTGAGAAAGAAAAATACTTCCTGGTGAACAAAGAATGTGAATAGGATGAACAGATCCATCATGAGAACAGAAAAAATATCCAAGTATACAGCATGAATAGCTCCGGTTTCCTCTCAAAATGTCAAGTGCTAACTGTATATTTTGTATGTAACAAACACTGGAGGGTTCTTACTCACATACTTCTGGAATGACATTTTCTTAATATGACCTTTCTTTCTAACAATAACTTACATTTTCATTAAATTGGACCTATTTCATTACATGCCAAGTACCTTGGTTCCATATATTATCATCTTCTTTTGTCAAAGTTGATAGCTAAAGGTCATGGACTTAAATAATTATTGAGATTAACAGAACTGGTAATTTATTGGGAAATGCCATATATATGGTAGTTTTTCTGTTAGAAAAAAAAAAAACTTACGGGAGTCGGGCTGTAGTACAGCGGGCTAAGTGCAGGTGGCGCAAAGCACAAGGACCGGCATAAGGATCCTAGTTCGAACCCTGGCACCCCACCTGCAGGGGAGTCGCTTCACAGGCGGTGAAGCAGGTCTGCAGGTGTCTTTCTCTCCTCCTCTCTGTCTTCCCCTCCCTCTCTCCATTTCTCTCTGTCCTATCCAACAGCAACAACAACAACAATAACTACAACAATAAAACAACAAGGGCAACAAAAGGGAAAAAATAAATAAAATAAATATAAAAAAAAACTTACTAGTATTTGGATATATTTGAAGGATAGAAGCCATAAGTAAAATGACTCAGATGGTTATAAAATTTCACAAGTTTTTAAATGTTTGTGTCTGTAGACTTCTGAGTTTGTTCTTTTAGTATATTTTAAGCATTAAATCTCAGTTAAAAAATGTCAGTAAGCCTCTGAAGAACTGAACTAAGTCATGACAAATCCTATTTCTGTAAGAAAGATCATTAAGAAGGAAACACACACACACACACACACACACACAGATTCTGGAGGGACATTCCATGCTTATAGATAGGAAGAATTAATTTTATCAAAATATAATGTGTCAGATGTGATATTATGTGATGAAGGGGTCATGCAAATTACTTATGGCAAAACCTCATGCTTAGAAGACTTCTATACTTAATTTAATAATACTACCATCATGGTCTTGAAACTTGTAGTAATTATTAATCATGTTATCCCAACACTTTCATTTTTCACTGGTTTCTGTACATAACCATAGAGGTTGGCTCATCAGAGCAGTGCAGCTTGTTCTTTCTCATCTCCACAAAGAGTGCTGAACCATTAGATGCCCTGTAAAAACTATAAGAAATCTAAATGCACTGTGTGAGATTCAAAGTACATGGAGGGCCCTAATCAGGTGCTCTGATTGACCTTCCAAACATTTCAATCAGGGGAACAGACTTGTGAGTGAGACTTACATGATTCCAGAAAATAGTTAGCAGAATTATCCCAGCCTAGGAGTTGTTCTGGATGAAGCCACAGGCATTGTGAAGACCATATCTGCCAGAAAGGATAACCTTCAGCATCTTGGAACTTGAAAAATCATTGACTACTCAAAACCACTATTTTGGGGGCATTCATTGTGTAGAAGTGGTAACTAGGGCACTTTATTATTCCTTTTTCTGTAATGCATTTTTTAATAATATTTATTTTTTTTTCACCACTACCATCACCAAAGGTCTGTGTCCCCACCCCCATCCTCATAAATAAGCACTAGAGTTCTCTCACAGTCTTAGAGGTTGACATTTGTATACTCAATTCTCTGTATTCCACATATGAACGAAACCATTCTGTAGTTGACCTTCACCTTCTTACTTGCTTCACTAACCATCATCTTCAATTTATCCACTTTATCCCAAATGACACAATATTATCTATTTTTATTGCTGTATGATATTCTGTTGAGTTTATGTTCTATAACATTTTTATATAGTCATCTGTTGAAAGGCATTTTGGCTGTTGCCAGGTTTTTGCTATTGTAAATAAAGGTGCTATAAACATGGGAGTGCATAGATCCCTTTGCATCAGTGTTGTTATATCTTTTGGGTATATGCCTAGTAATGGAATTGCTATATCCTTTGGCAAACTGTTTTCCATAGTGGTTGTGCCAGTTCATATTCCCACCAGCAGTGTAGTAGAGTTCCTCTTTTTCCACACCGTCTCCAACACTTACCTTCTCTTGTTTTATTAATGTAAGATCATTTTCACAGGTGTGAGGTGAAAATGCAATGCGGTTTTTATTTGTATATCTCAGAAAATAAATGAGTTCGAACATTTTTGAATATGTCTGTGGGCCCTGTGTATCTCTTCTTTAGAGAAATGTCTGTTCATATGTTCTGCCTACTTTTTTTTTATTTTAAAAAGGAGACATTAACAAAACCATAGGATAAGAGGGGCACAACTCCACACCTATTTTTTTATTAGACTCCATTATTTTTCTTTTTCCTTAGGAGTACCTTTGCTATTTGTGTTTTTTTTCTCTTTCTTTCTAATAGTTCCATAGGAATTTTCAGATAATTTGTTCAATTTCCTTGAAATATGTCATTGGGATTTTAATAGGGGTTGCACTGACTCTATAGATGGCTTTTGGCAGTATTGCCATTTTAATGACACTTATTCTTCAAATCCATGCACAGGATGTTCCTCTATTTCTTTGTATTGTCTTCTATTTATTTTAACAATGTCTTTTAGTTTTCATTGAAAAGGTCCTTCACCTCTTTATTAGATTTATTCCTAGGTATTTTATCTATTTGGATTCAATTATAAATGGGACTGCTTCCTTGAGTTCCCTTTCCTCTGGCCCATCTTTTGTATAAAGAAATTCCACAGATTTGCGGGTACTGGTTTTGTAGCCTACTACATTATTGAATTTATTGATGATTTCCAGTAGTTTTTCTGGCAGAGTTTTGGGGGTCTTCTAGGAAACAGCATAACATTTATAAATACTGATCATTTAATTTCATATTTTCCTATTTGCCTTTCTTTATATATCTTTCTTGTGATTTTCCTGATTGTGATGAGGAAGACTTCTGAGACTATGTTAAACAGAAGGGGTGAGAGTGGACATACTTGCCTAGTTCCTGATTTTAGGGGATTTTTTTTTCCTTTTGACTGTGATGTTAGTCATGGGTTTGTCATATATATCCTTTATTATGTTGAGAGTTTTTCCTTCCACTCCCAATTTCTTGAAAGGCTTTATCATAAACAGGCATTGGTCCTTATCACATGCTTTTTCTGCATCAGTTGATAAGATCATGTGATTTTTATCTTTATTTTATTAGGACACTTTATATAATCAGATTTGGGAGGATGAATAGCAAGCTAGTCAAATATATTTATATAATATTGAGATTGAATTCAAGGAGATGAAGGGCAGAATAGGAATGGGGAGTCATTTTTTACTGTGTAGCTTTTTCCTGTTTAGTTGATTGAATCTTGTGGGAGTATTTGCTTCTAAAATAATAGAAATATGAAGAAAAATAGAAAAGTACAGTTATTATTTAAGGATGTGTGGGTTGACAAAATATTTTTGAAATTCTGCAGATGTGGGGCTTCCTGAATATATTTTGTTGAACATGTGAGATCCTTGGTTTAGAGCAAGTCATAGGATGCTAATTTATAATATTGCAGATGTGAGAAACTCCAGAGAAATCTATTTAACTCAAGACTATGCTTTTACGATTCTGAAGTAAATGATCCTTAGAATATGAGGATACTTCTGGGGAGGAAGAGGATAGGAATAAACCTTTTGGAGCCATGTAACTTTTGCATCCCTGTAAAGGTTTGCAATGCACATTTGTTTGGACTCATATTCTGTGGTAACAGCTAGAAAATTCCAGGCTGCACTTATTTCAGGACCCATCTTCCTTGGATAGTGGGGTAGAATATGTTGTCCAACCTCCCTTTGGAGAATGGGACATTTCTACCATTATTGATCCACATTAGGTAAAAGTCTTATAGGGGCCCACAAAGTGGTCCATTATGTTGTTCCTGATGGAGATAACCAGTGACAGTGGTGAGAGGGACCTGTTAGAGGTCTAGGATCATCATAACTGTGTGGATTCCCCAGGGCTCCCTGACTAGGGCCCCAGGTGATGGGGTGGACTAGTGGTGACTAAAGAGTCATCATTAAAGTATACCATTCTCTTGTCCCTATTCAACTTTTGTAGTCCTTATTTTGTCTGGTACAGTTAACTTTGGAGTGATTGAGGTAGGGGTGGACGATATCTAGGTCTAAGTAGAGACTATTTCATTAGGTACTTTAAGGTGACTTTTTAGTTCTTTCTACTTTTTGGCTTTATTTTTTGACTCACTGCAAATTATTGGGCACTTTTCTTTAAGGTATATATATTTCCTCTAACTTATACATGTACATATGTCTTATCTCATGGGCCCTTGGCTATATCTAGGTTTTTGAGGTTTTGTTAAGAAGTGTACCACCCAAAATGAAGTTAAGTGTTCCTATGAGTTAGGAAAGGTATCAGCAAAGTAATGAAGCTGAAGAGTTGAGTTAATGTACACTTCTATTAACTTACAATCTCACATATAACTATTTAATTAATATGAGGGGGAAAAAAGGATTGAATGTCTCAAACTTTTTGATGCATAGACCATAGGCTGAGTATATGTTCCTTCAGTCTAAGCACTTGAGATTTCAAATTGATAATAAGATTGAACAGTGGGATCAGTTGTTAATACATTGTTGTTAATTAATTGTTATTTGAAATATTGTCTCCAAAAAGCTTAGACCAGGGAGAACAGAAGCAACTGGTAATGTTACTTTATAAGATAAAGCCATATATAAATGGCACTAAAGGACATAAATTTTGGATAGTACATTTCTTTGGCATGTGTGTGGCTCAAGTTTGAGCTTGTCCTATCTTCACTGAAGAAAGAAGCTTCAATGCTGTAGTCTCTTTCACTCTGTCTCTGCCTTTCTATTTCTATTCATAATGGAAGGACGGACAGGTGGAGAGACAGAGAAAAGATAAGTATATAAAAGATTAATTGCCTCTGTTACATGTAGTGATGATGCAGTTTTTTTACACAAAGTTTTATTTAAAGTTAAACATCAGTGAAAGTTAAATGTTCCATTTTAGAATTTACTATATAGGCATATTATTTACAAATTTTATGCTGAAAATTCTTCAGTGTGATATACTGACCTTGCTTTTTCTACACTATTCTTCTTCTAAGAGTAACTCAATAAGTCTTTCAGTATAGTTTATTATTTTGTCACTGTCAGTCTACTCAAGTTTCCCAATGAGGCAAAGTGGATGAAAACTTCAGAGTTTTATATTTATATCCTGATTCAGTTTATGTGGATTTATCACATTGAGGAAAATTTATTACTAGAGCTTTGATTACTTTCAAAATTCTTATAGTGTTTCATGATACATATAAAATGTGATTACTGGATCATACAAACACCCTAGGATTGGGTGCATTTTTTGATAGATATTAGAAAGACTACATTGTATCTCATTGTCAGTAGAAAGGTTTTATTTTATAGCCTTGATTTTATTTTTATCTGGTCTCTGACCTATTCTCTGATAGCTTTAAAAATTTTCCTCTGCCTGCACTCTTTCCTAATGTTTTCATGATGCACCTGTGAATACAATTTGACATAGTTTCCAAGTGTCCATTTATATATATATCTTTTATATTGTATTAGTGGGATGCTCATTTTTTCCTTTTGTTTTCACAAGTTAAACATATCTTTTTTTGTTGTTCTATCTAAATGGTGTACATCAAGTATACATTATATTGCATTTAATTAAACTGAAAGAGAGTGCCACCTATTATGTAGCTTTTCAGCCAAACTATGGGCAATTCACTGCAGTGGTAAATGTGAGCTAGACTATAGAAAATGTAGTTTATATTAGGGAAATATAAACCAAATAAAAATAAATGTTCTGTCAAGTGATGGCCTAAATTTATTTTTTTTTTATTTATTGGATAGAGACAGCCAGAAATTGAAAGGAAGGGGGAGGTAGAGAGGAAGACAGAGAGACACCTGCAGCACGGCTTTACCACTTGCTAAGCTTTCCCCTTGCAGCTGGGGAATGGGGGCTTGAACAAGGTCTTTGTGGATTGTAATATATACTCTCAACCAGGTGCACCACCACCCTGCCCATTTTTAAATGAAAAAAAAATGTCTATAATTTTATTGAACTAAATGAAGTTAATAAAAATGAAAGGTGCATTCCTTTGTGTATGACCTAGATATTCCTTGGTGTGTGCTATAGTCCTCTGATTACTTGATTTCTATTATCCATCCCTTCAGGATAATTTTAAAACTTATTAAATATTTTAGCAAATACAGCCTCTTAATGCTGAAGTTAAAAATTATGTTGAGGTGTTGGTCATTACGCCAGGTCCCCTGCATTGCTTGATGCTGTGGTCTATTTACATAATCATTGTTTTGCCTGAGACCCGCCCTGCCTGCAGGGTATTGGTTTAATCCCCACTGGTTAGAACCTTCGCAACAGCTGCTATGGAAGCTTGTTACCTTCACACTCTTTTCTTCTCTCCACACCCTCTCCTAGCCATTTTCTTTTCCAACCTGCACTTCCCTTTCAAAAGATATAGATGCTTTTTCTCTGATCAATAAAGAAATTGCATTGCGTTTCACTCAGCCACGAATTCCTGGTTCCTCTCCTGCACTGCTGAGTAAACATTCCAGGTTGGTTTCGGTAGAGTTCTCTCCCCCGCCACGCATCCTGACATTGAGGAGGTCCAGAGATAGCTCACCAGGTAGGACACATGTCTTGCCATGCATGCAACCTGGATGAACACAGTAGAAAGCTCTGCCATTACATTATTCTCTCTGTCTCTCTATCTATGTCTATCTCTGATAAAGAAATTATCAGCTCAAGAGTGGTGAGATTTTGAATGCATGAGGCCCTATGACAGAAGGAAGAGGACAAGGAGGAGGAGGAGGGGAAAAGGATGAAATTATGTTGGAGGCTGAGGGGTTAGGAAACAGATCATCTGGAAAAGTACACATTTCACCTTCGGTATGGGCTTAAGTCCAAATGATGGCAATACTAGGGAGAATCATGGCCCTGAGGGAGCTCAATGTATATTCGAATGGCGACCTATTTTCTTTTCCTTTCTCTGTTCTCTCTCACCTCTATGTTTTTCTTCTTTATATTTTTAAAATAAAAAAATGAACAAAAAATGTGTTGGTCAGTACCTGTGGTGTTTCACTTGATGAGCCCCTGGCATTAAATAAACAAAGTAATTGTGTTGATTACTTAATGTGAATAAGAAGTAAATGATGTCCATTAGAATTGTCTTTCTAGAAACTTCCATGATACTTTGTAGATACTCTGTTCTAAAGTATCTGGACTAAGCAGAGATATTCAGACAGAATGACCCAACAAGCAAATAGCTTCATTAGCAACTATCAGAAGCTGAATACAATGTTTTACAGAACTGCACCTCTGTTTCCCATGCTTCTCTCTTACCTAGCATTAAATTTAAGATAGCAAGCACATAGATTTTCAAAGAAGGTAACATTGCATAGTAGTCGATCACATCAACAAATCAGCCACTAAGTCAGTGAAGTGGAAAATAAAATAAATTGCACTGCTAAGTAACAGAAACATCACATCCACATTAACTAGGAAATTCTAAGAAGAATTTCACATGTTAATTTAATTGGAAGTTGAAAAATTAATGGAACTACTGTGACTTTTGCTAAGACTGTTTTAGATTCACTTCATACTGTGCCTTTTGGTTTGTGACTTTTCCTAAATTAATCCATACATAGAGAAAAGGTGATCTTTTAACTGAGAATTTTTTAATTATAGATTTTGATTTCACAACTTTAGAAACTATTATCAATGCTGTAGATTATATTTTGATTTTTAATGTTTTTTAAGTATTTATTCCCCTTTGTTGCCCTTGTTGCTTTTATTGTTGTAGTTATTATTGTTGTTGTTGTTGATGTTGTCATTGGATAGGACAGAGAGAAATGGAGAGAGGAAGGTAAGACAGAGAGGGAGAGAGAGAGATAGACACCTGCAGACCTGCTTCACAGCTTGTGAAGCGACTCCCCTATAGTTGGGGAGCCGGGGGCTCGAACGGGGTCCCTAAAGTGGTCCTTGGACTTTGCGATTATGTTTTGATTTTGTACTTACTTTTTTAAAAAATTTTTATGTAAGAAAGGATTAATGAACAAAAACATAAGGTAGGAGGGGTACAACTCCACACAATTCCCACCACCCAATCTCCATAACCCACCCCCTCCCATGATAGCTTTCCCATTCTCTAGCCCTCTGGGAGCATGGACCCAGGGTCGTTGAGGGTTGCAGAAGGTAGAAGGTCTGGCTTCTGTAATTGCTTCCCCGCTGAACATGGGCGTTGACTGGTTGGTCCATACTCCCAGTCTGCCTCTCTCTTTCCCTAGTAAGGTGTGTCTCTGGGGAAGCTGAGCTCCAGGATACATTGGTGGGGTCTTCAATCCAGGGAAGCCTGGCCAGCATCCTGGTGGCATCTGGAACCTGGTAATTGAAAAGAGAGTTAACATACAAAGCCAAACAATTTGTTCAGCAATCATGGATCCCAAGCTTGGAATAGTGGAGAGGAAGTGTTAGGGAGGTACTCACTGCAAACTCTAGTGTACTTTTGCTTTCAGGTATATATTTTGCAGTAGTTTATGGATACGTGTGCACATAAGCTCTCTCTCACAGAAACTGGTGTATATCTAGGTTATGGGACTTTGTTAGAAAGTCAACTACCTGAGATGAAATTAGAGTGTACTTACTTTTATTTATCAGTATGGCATACAGTGCCCTGTACTTTAACTTTATATTTTTGCTTTACTTTAGATTATATATATATATATATATATATATATATATTAATTTCAAGATAATCAAAAGAAACATTATTCATTATAAATTAACTATTCTTCAAAGCAAATAAATGATGCTTAATAGCTTGTTAAGTTTTTTCTTGGGGGCTGGCCAATGGCATACCAGGTTAAGTGCACATAGTATGAGGCTCAGGAACTGTGCAAGGACTGAGGCTTGAGGCCCCTGCTCCCCACCTGTAAGGGGGGTTGCTCCCCAAGTGGTGAGGCAGGCCTGCAGATGTCTTTCTTTTTCTCCCTTTCTATCTCCCCCTCATCTCTCAATTTCTCTCTACCCTGTCCACTAGGAAACAAACAAAAAAGGCCACCAGAAGCAGTGTTTGTGCTTCTACCCATCCCCAAGAATAAAGTTAGTTAAGTGGAAAATAAAATAAATCACACTGTTAAATGACATAAACATCCCATCCATGTTGACAAGGAAATTCTGAAAAAGACTCACATGTTAATTTAATCAGAAGTTGAATAATTAATGGAATTATTGTGGAGGCAATTTTTTAAAACAATGTAATAAACTTAATCTTTCCACCTTTCATTTGTCATAATGTCAGAAGCATAAAGGCAATGTTGTGCTTGTTGGGATGTAATGCTAAACTTTTGTCTTACCATTCTATATAAGGTATTATACACATTTGTTTTACTAGTTGTAAAATTGTCCTCATAATCTCTACTATAACTGTAGGAATCTCTGTAATGCAAGAGAAATTTCTAAACAGTCTATGAAATTTCAAAATATTTCAAATGTTTTTCCTCAGATGTATATTTATTGATACTGTTTAAGAAATCACAATGCAGGCTGATAAGACAGCATAATGGTTCTGCAAAAGACTTACATGTCTGAGGCTCTGAGTTCTCAGGTTCAATTCCCCACCACCACCATAAACCAAAGCAGAGTAGTGCTCTGGTCTTTCTCTTTATGTCTTCTTCTCTCTTTCGCTAAAATAAAATAAACATTTTAATTATAAAAAATTTAAATCATAGTGTAATATTGCATTTAAAAAATTCCTGCAACCAACATAATGCTTGCCAGACTGAAAAGCTATTTAATTAAAATTTAAATGCTAGATTAAACATGACCTATTCCCCCCAATATTGTTAATTGCATTCCATCTTTTTCTGCAAAGAATATTTTTGCAGTATGGCCATACATTGGCACTCTTGGAGTATTCATTTTTACAAAAACAGTATTAGGAGATAGAAAAGTTGTGAGAAACAATCCTTCAGAGACATTAGCTAGTACTTAAAGCAATTATAGTTAGGTGCTGAGGTCATGAGCCTGGGGGGATATTTGGCATGCTCTTTCTACCATTCAAGATGTATTAACTGTAATTTATCTTTCTACATGAAGGGAATCACTGCTAGTAGTTTCATGGCTGTATCTTGCTACTGATGACATTCATTTTTTTTGGTAACATGTTTCATTCATGATTAATTTGCAATGTATCCTAAAGTAAATGACCATATATTTGATAAAATGAAACATAAGGTATTTTAAAAAAGACTAAAATGGAATACATATTTAAAAGAAGCAGAGTTGCTTTTCTTCTTCTTCTTGAGAGTGAGAACAAAAGCCTCTCAGTGTGTATTTGTGTATTTGTTTGTTCAATTACCTACCTAGGTTATCCTCCTGACCTGGTGTCCTTCCAGTCTTCTTTCAGATTGCAGTAAGTGATTTGAAATTGCACACACGAGTCCAGTGTTACAATAGCTGTAGGATCCTTTCCATCCCATTATAAAATTGCACACTCTTACTATCTACATTAGTTATCGACAATGTCCTAAATATGTCATTGCTGATACTTGTAGTTAGAAGAGTTCATTAAAGTTAATGCTAATGTTTAGGGGGGAAGCCTACATGAGTAGGCATGTAACCATGATTATTTAAGTACAAACCAAGTCACAATGCATGAAAGGTTTAATCAGTTAAATTTCATTAAAAATGAAAGACTTTGGGGTTGTACAGTAGCGCAGTGGGTTAAGCGCACAAGAAGAGCAAGGACATGTGTAAGGATGCTGGTTCAGCCCCTGGCCTCCCACCTGCAAGGGAGTCTCTTCACAGGCAGTGAAGCAGGTCTGCAGGCGTCTTTCTCTCCCCCCCTCTGTTTTACCCTCCTCTCTCCATTCCTCTCTGCCCTATCTAACAATGACAACATCAATATCAACAATAATAACTACAATACAATAAAAAACAAGGGCAACAAAAGGGAAAATAAATAATTTTCTTTTAAATGAAAGACTTCTGCTCCACTGAAGACAGTGTTGAGAAAATGAGAAGACAAGTCACAGCCTGAAAACAAACTTTCAAAGACTTAATTGATAAATGACAGGTACAAAAGAAAAAAAAAAAAAACTAAGACAAAACAAAAATATTCAACAAGTAAAAAAGTGAAGTATACTGATTGATTAAATAGTGGACCACAGATCATAACAGATAACTCACCGAAAAGATACACAGATGGGAAACATACATAGAGAGTCAGGCGGTGGTGCTCCTGGTTAGTACACTATAGTGTTGGGGGACATGGGTTCAAGACCTTGGTCCCCACCTGCAAGGGAAAAGCTTCACAAGTGTTGAAGTAGAGTTGTAGGTGTCTTTTTCAGTTTCTTGCAAAACGACATATACATTTGCTGTATGACCCGTCAGCCATGCTAGTGTTATGTCTCCAGAAAATTTTGCACACAGATAATCATAGCAGCTTTATTTATAATTGCCTAAATCTGGAAACATGAAAGACGTCATTTCATAGAAGAAATGACAATGGTTATCAGTTGGTTCTAAAAACAAAGGAGTCATCAAGCTATTCAATGTCATGAATGAAAATCAATGATTTTTCAAGACCCTGGTCCCCACTTGCAGGGAGAAAGCTTTACAAGTCATAAAGCAGGGCTGCAGGTGTCTCTATATTTCTCTCCCTCTCTCTATCTCCCAGTCCTCTCTCACTTTCTGTCTCTATCCAATAATAAATATAAAAAAATCTATGTATTTAAATAGGAAATTCAGAGTCTTTTTAGTAAGTGAGTAAGGCCAATGTGAAAACTCTGAAGGTTTCCAACTAAGGACATTCTGGAAAGGAATGCAGACAATGAATAGATCAGTAGTTTTTAAAGTGTATGGGACTAAAAGAGTAGGTCAAAAAGATATTTCAGGGCAATGAACCTATTCCAACATTGTAGTAATTAGTACATCTCTGTGCAATTGTCTAAATTCATTGAATAAACAACATAGCAAAATCTAATATAAACTATGGGTAAATTCTAAATCTAATATAAATATAAACAATTTAAATATAGGGATCAGTGAAGGGTCTACAGTTTCAATAAATACACCATTCTGGTGGGAAACATTTCTACTTGGGGACAGAAGTGAGAGAAAGAGGTAAATATAGAAGTCTTAGCACCTTCTACTCAAGTATGAAACCCCAATGTCTCTGTAAAATAAATATGTATTACTTAGCCTAGATTCAGCAGTTGAACAAAGGATTCATTTTCTTTTTTTATTTATTCATAAAATGGAAATACTGGCAAGACTGTAGGGTCATGGGAGTACATTTCCACACAATGCCCAGCCCCAGAGCTCCATATCCAGTCCCCTCTCTTGATAGCTTCCCCATTCTTTATCCCTCTGGGATTATGGACCTAGGATCATCATGGGGTGCAAAAGGTGGAAGGTCTGGCTCTGTAATTGCTTCCTTGCTGAAGATGGGCATTGACAGGTTAATCCATATCCCCAGCCTGCCTCTCTGTCTCCCCTAAGGCAGGGAAAGAGCCTGGGGAGGTGGGGCTCCAAGACACATTGGTGGAGTTGTCTGCCCAACGAAGTCCAGTTGGCATCATGGTAACATCTGGAACCTGGTTGCTGAAAAAAAGAGTTAAGGTATAATGCAGAACAAATTGTTGACTAATCGTGAACCTAAAGGCAGGAATCTTGCTGGTAAATATTTGGGGGTCCCCATTTTGGAAAAAGCTAGTAGGTTTGTTTTGGGTATATTCCAGAGGGACCATGGCTTTACTTGTTTCTGCCTGAGCTTGGCATATTTTCTTTTTTAAAAATCACTCATCTTTAGGACTCTGATTGTTCTACCACCCTTTTGATGTCTTTGAAATGGATACTTTTCATGCTTGCTATTTATGACATTTACAATATATCTTCATTGCAAATACACCTGACTCTCAGTAAAGACAGAATCCTATATCTGCTTAGATGTTGAATGTTCTTTATTTTTAATTTATTTATTGGAGGATTAATGGTTTACAGTTGATAGTAAAATACAATAGTTTGTTCATTGAATGTTCTTTTTTTTCTTTGTTCTTTCAATGTCAAGTCATAAACCTGAGTTGATATGTTCTGAATATTTTCTTTTTTTAGTATTTATTTTATTTATTTATTCCCTTTTGTTGCCCTTATTGTTTTATTGTTGTTGTCGTTGTTGGATAGGACAGAGAGAAATGGAGAGAGGAGGGGAAGACAGAGAGGAGGAGAGAAAGACAGACACCTGCAGACCTGCTTCACCGCCTGTGAAGTGACTCCCCTGCAGGTGGGGAGCTGGGGTTCGAACCAGGATCCTTATGCCGGTCCTTGTGCTTTGCACCACCTGCGCTTAACCCGCTGCGCTACAGCCCGACTCCCTCTGTATCTTTTCTTATTACTGCTAGCTCACTTACTATTGTTGGGGATTTACTTCTTCTGCTTTGGGTCAGTGAAATAGTTCAGAATTGTCTGCTTAATGCCACAGAGAGGAATCAGAGCTCTATACTTAAATCCTTCTTTTGTCAAGCAATGGCCATGCTTTATTTTGTTCATTAAAAGAAAATAATTCTGGAAGAAAATTCAGTAAATTAATAAGAAAGTTGGTGGTGAATGTTGGTTTGTGACTTGAAGCAAAGATTTTTTTTTTATCTTCATAGGACTTAAGTAATAGCAAAAAATGTTTATAGTTATCATAGAAGACCATTTGGCATATTAAAATGGCATACAATGGCATCAAATGGAAGTGAAATGGCGTGAAATGAGAAAGTATTATAATGTGATAGATTACCTATCGTAAATCTTTCTATTCTGTCATAGGGTTGAAAGAGAATACTCAAAAGATTAAATTTGCTAGAGGGTTTTTCTGCCTAGATTAGACTCAGATCTCATTGGGAAGTGTGCTTTTCAGTACACCAGGTAACAGAAAAATGTGCTGATATGTTCAAACCAGAGTTGTGCCACTATAATTGTACTAGCAACATGTTAACCTCTCCAAGTTCAGTAGAGAAGAAACATTTAGCTTTGTCATGAGAAGCAGGTGGATTATGGGTACTATGATGGAGTCTATAGTTGTTGGGCACAAGTATCGGACAAGCTTGCTCAGGTAGGTTTATCATTTCATCAGACAACCTGATAGTTCAGTCTCCAGAAACTACCTGTGGATTTCTTCTTCCCATAGTATATCTACAGTGTCCTCTGTTGAAAACCTTTTGGAGGGGCCCAGGTAGTAGCGCAGTGGGTTAAGTGTACACGGCTCAAAGCTCAAGGACCAGAGTAAGGATCCCATTTTGAGCCTTGGGGGTCTCCACCTGCAGGGGAGTTGCTTCACAGGCAGTGAAGCAGATCTGCAGGTGTCTATCTTTCTCTCTCCCTCTCTGTCTTCCTCTCCTCTCTCCATTTCTCTCTGTCCCATCCAACAATAACAACAGCTATAGCAACGATAACAATAAAAACAACAAGGGCAACAAAAATGGGGGGGGGAAATGGTCTCCAGGAGCAGAGGATTAGCGGTACAGGCACCCATTCCCAGTAATAACCCTGGAGGCAAAAAAAAAAAAAAAATAGAAGAAAAGAAAAAAGAGGAAAAAAACTTTTAACCCAGTTCTGACTTATGAAATGAAGAAATACTTAGAGAAAATGTATTACTCACAATAGAAGATTCAGCTGTAATAGAGAGGAACACTTTGAGACAGAATAGGGGTATGGAACAACCTGCCAAAGCCCATGTCCAGTGGAGAAGCTATTACAGAAGCCACAACTCCTACTTTCTTCACCCCATAAAGAATTTTGGTCCATAGTATCAGTGGGGGAGAAATGACAGTGAGAAGATGACCAGAGGATTCTGAAATCCAACTCCAACAGGACCTGGAAAGAGGAGAGGAAAAAAGTGGGATATCTGGATATAGTAACAGGTGTATTATGACTTAGAAAGGAAGAGAATATGAAAACATGGAAAAAATGAACAGTGGTCTTGGAGGTGGCACAGTAGATAAAGCACTGAACTCTCAAGCATGACGTCCTGAGTTCGATCCCAGGCAGCACATGTATGAGAGTAATGTCTATATCTTTCTCTTGCTCCTTCTTTCTCATTGATAAATAAATATTTTTAAAAAGAAAATAACAGGCAATATATATATATATATATATATATATATATATATATATATATATATATATGAAGATAGTTGTAGAAATAATAGTTAGCCCTTATCTATAACCTTAGGAGAACTGTTGTAGCTTCCAAGGAAGGACTGGGAATACAGAACTCTGGTGGTGGCAGCAGTGTGGAGTTACACCTCTGTTATCTGGTAATTTTGTGAATCAATATTAAACAACTATTAAATTTTTAAAAAGTGGAACTCTTAGGCTGCTACATGAAATAAGTCAGAGAGAAGAAAGTTAAGTAGTGGTTAGCCTCACTCAGATGGAACTTCAGTAACAAAGCAAAGGAAAATGTTGGATGAATGTAGTCTATTTCTAGAGGTTCAAGGAGTCCTAAGGGGAGGTAGGAGGAAGTTGAAAGAAAGTTGGGGGTCCATTGGTGGAGGAGTATGACCAGTCTGGTGA
Organism: Erinaceus europaeus; assembly: GCF_950295315.1. Taxonomy (NCBI): domain Eukaryota; kingdom Metazoa; phylum Chordata; class Mammalia; order Eulipotyphla; family Erinaceidae; genus Erinaceus; species Erinaceus europaeus. The sequence goes on from NC_080163.1 coordinate 11,982,531, forward strand.
AGATGTTCTGTCACATAGCTTGGGGACAGGTGACAGTGTACCTCTGTAACAACAATAGTCTTGTGAATGAACATTTGCTCAAAACATTTTGAGAAATTCAAAACCTATTTATTATCAAAGCAGAGACAGTAAGGTGACTAACTGGAACAAAATGCAGAGATATCTTTTTTGATGGCATACATTTAAATTTTACTATTTCCTCTTTTTATTTTGTATCTGTACATTTTCACTTTTGTTTCTGTACATGAATAGACATGAAACTTCCTAGTAATTGTCTTTTAGGATGTATTAATTTGAAACTGTCCTAATGCTATATTGGCAACTTGCATATGTTCTTAAGTTATTTAGTACAGAAGAAAATATATATTTTTTACTTATTATTGGAAAGAGGCAGAGAGAAATTTATAGGGGTAGGGGATAGAGAGAGAGAGAGAGAGAGAGAGAGAGAGGGAGAGAGAGAGCCCTGCTCTCTGCAGCCCTGCTTCAACACTTGTGAAGCTTTGCCCCTGCACGTGGGAATCAGGGACTTCATCCTGGATCCTTGTGCACTGTAATGTTGTGCTGCTTAACCAGGTGCACCACTGCCTGGCCCCCAGAAATTTTTTTTTTTTTTACCATTTGTAAAACATTAAAGGTTTAGCAAAATATTCATTATAATAAAACACTTAATCTCCCCCAGACAATAACTTGAATGCACCTGCATATCAGATTTCAGACTCTGGGAAAAAAAACAAAAACTAATATAGCCACAGGCCCTTTGGAATATAACTAAAATATGCCTACTAGCTATCTACAAAATGGAGGAACCCTCATCTCTTCATATGCACTATTTCAGCCTTTAGCTTCATGATTGTTCAGCAATTTGTTTGGCTTTGTATGTTTAACACTCTTTTCAGCCACCAGGTTCCAGATGTTAGCATGATGTCAAGCAGACATCCCTGGACAGACAAACTGTGTCCTGGAACTCTGACTCTCCATATCCTTGCCCAACTAGGGAAAGAGAGAGGCAGGCCGGGATTATGGATCTACCTGTCAACACCCATGTTCAGTGGGGAAGAAATTACAGAAGCCAGACTTTTCACCTTCTGCATCCCACAAAGACCTTGGGTCCATACTCCCAGAGGGTTAAAGAATAGGAAAGCTATCAGGGGAGGGGATGCTCTATGGACTTCTGGTGGTGGGAACTGTGTGGAGTTGTACCCCTCTTATACTATGGTTTTGTCAATGTTTCCTTTTTGTAAATAAAAAAAGAAAAAAACCCTACAGTTTTACATTTCTTTATTTAGTTTTTAAAACAGCACATTGAAATAAATTTTCTAAGTGTTCATAACAATAACAAAGTCATATAGTGAAGAAGAGAACTAGTCTTCATTACTAAAAACATTTTAAACCAGCTCCTACTATATCACATTTCGTTATGTATACCAAGATGGAGTGTATGCACACTATTCTACTGCAAATATTTTTGCTTTGAGAAAAGACTGAAAAGGACATGTTCATTCTTTGTTTAAGATTTTTTTCTCTACTTTCATTTGTCCTGTCATTTGCTGAATTTAAGCTCATGTGTTAATAGAAAGAAAAATGGTATTCCTATATTTCTGAGGTCTTGAACAAAGACATTATAAGAAACAAGCATCCTATGCTAAGCGGTGACTTGTTTACATTATAATTAGCCCTTCTTCTCTTCCTTAACAAGGTGACTTGACATTGATGCTGTCATTAAAATGCCAGTGAAGTTGTGTTCTTTATTGCTAATTAGGAAGCCTTTTAATATCACTGAAGTCCATTGCTTCTAATTACTCTACTAACAGAAGATGTCTATATACATACTGATTGCTTGAAATATGCTTTTTTTTTTTTTGTGAAAAGAGAAATGTCCTGATGGGATGTTGTTTCAGCTTTTCACTTCATCTTTCAAAAGGAGAAAGAAGGAAGGGAGGCATAGGAAAGAGCTATGACTATTCTGGTTACTATACATTTCATATAATGACAGACTGAATTGGAGTTGTGGTAAATGTGAAATAAAAAAAAAAAGGCAGAAAATTTGAGAATACATAGTCTGCTTGAGTTTATTCCCTTCCCAAGTACATCTCCATAGTTTTTACCTCACTTACATCATTATCCTCTATAGTTTAGGGTTCAAATATGTATAAAGAGTTAATTCTTAGGACAAAGTAAAAAAAAAGGTGATTTCTACAATATAAAAATACTTTTTTTGACAATCATTCATCATGACTTCAATAGACTAAGATTAATATATCATCTTCTTCTTCTAGCATTTGCCCTTCTTCCGTAGCCAGTCAACAGCTTCAGGTTGAGCCTGATGTAAAGTTTCGAGACCTCCTTTGAATCTGGAGAGGTGGCAGTCGTTGACTATGTGGGTCATAGTCTGTCTGGAGCCACAGGGGCAGTTCGGGTCGTCTCTGGCTCCCCAGCGATGGAACATAGCGGTGCACCGGCCATGGCCTGTTCACTACCGATTGAGGAGGGCCCAATCATAACGTGCTAGGTCAAAGCCGGGTTGACGCTTGCAGGGGTCTGTGATGAGGTGTTTGTTCTTTACCTCAGCTGACTGCCAGCTCTGTTTCCAAGAGACTGGAACAGAGAAGTTCAGTGTAGGCGTAGGGGACCAGATTGGGTGACAAGACGTCAAGCGTTGGACAGGGTGGGCGAAGATATCCGCGTATATTGGCAGGTCCGGTCGAGCGTAGACGTGGGAAATGAACTTAGATGATGCTGCATCCCGACGAATATCTGGCGGGGCGATGCTGCTAAGAACTGGCAGCCATGGAACCGGGGTGGAACGGATGGTTCCAGAAATTATCCTCATGGAGGAATATAATTTGGAATCCACCAAGTGGACATGGGGGCTACAGAACCATACTGGGGCACAGTATTCTGCAGTGGAATACCATAATGCCAGAGATGATGATCGTAGTGTGGAAGCGCTAGTGCCCCATGAGGAGCTGACCAGTCTTCATCATCAAAGAGGAGTGAAAATTATTTGTCAATACTTCATGTTATTATTTTAGTTCATATTAGCCCTAGTTTATATGCATTGGTGTTTAATGATGAAAAGGTAAAACTGAAATAATTTAAATATTTTTTCACAGCTGGCTGCAAAGAAGGGAAATGATCTATTTTTTAGAAAAAAAGTTTTACTAATTTCATATTTTTCCTAAGATCATGAAGAAAAAATTCACACAGAAAAATAGAAAATAATCTGGGCAGGGGTAGACAGCATAATGGTTATGCAAACAGACTCTCATGCCTGAGGCTCCAAAGTCCCAGGTTCAGTCCCCTACACCACCATAAGCCAGAGCTGAGCAGTGCTCTGGTTAAAAAATAATAATAATAAAAATTTAAAAAAGAGTATAAACTTTCAGTGGTCCGGGACGTGGTGCAGTTGGTAAAGCATTGGATTCTGAACTGTGAGGTCCCAAGTTCGATCCCCAGAAGCACATGTACCAGAGTGATGTCTGGTTCTTTCTCTCTTCCTATCTCTCTCATGAGTAAATAAATAAATAAATTTAAAAAAGAAATAGAAAATAATCTATTACAATGTTAATAAATATTAACTAGATTTTATTAGCCTAATTTTTTCAACCTTTAAAAAAATTTTTTTGAGCAATGATTCATTGTGGACATTTTAAACATACACACATATACAATGATATGGAAAATATGTACTCATCACACTATTAGCAACATGACTCACTAATTTTTTAATGTATATAACTCCTCTCTCACCTTCACCCAGCTGAGTTATATTATTGTGAGTTCCAAACATTATATTACACGGCCACTTTTCCCCCATTGTTGTTGTTATTGTCCTTATTGCTGTCATTGGATAGGATGGAAAGAAATGGAGAGAGGGGAGGAAGACAGAGAGGAGGAGAGAAATATAGACACCTGCAGACCTGCTTCACTACTTGTGAAGAGAACCCCTTACAGGTGGGGAACCAGGGTTGGAACCAGGATCACTGCCCATTGTACTATGTGCTTTTAACCCCCCTGTGCTACTGCCCGGCCCCCTAAACATAACATTATTTTATCACAGGCATTTCAAGCCATGGTGGTACCAGGATTTGACCTTGGGAACTCTGGAGTGTTAGGCATGCCAACTGGCATTCTAGCAGGCTGAGCTATCTTCTTTGTCCATTGTTTTTTGTTATTGTTGTTGTTTGGTTGGTTGTTTGCTTTTTATAATGAATAATCTTTTTCTATTTACTGCAACTTGATTTCCAAGTTTGGAATTTTCTTTTTTTTTTTAATACTTTTTATTATCTTTACTTATTTATTGGATAGAGACAGTCAGAAATTGAGAGGGAAGGGGGGGGGCTAGAGAGGGAGAGAGAAAGAAAGACACCTGCATCCCTGCTTTGCCACTCCTGAAGCTTTTCCCCTGCAGATGGGGACTGGTAGCTTGAACCTAGGGCCTTGTACCATAGGCCCCAACTTCGGAATTTTCTAAGAAGCACACAAGGCACTATCCCAAATATGAAACCACTTTGAAATTTGAATCTAGGGCTCTGACTCCAAATATCAGACTCTTTCCAGGGTAAGAACACTTTCAAACTATGCTGAATGTTGCTACAACACCTGTCTCTATCCCATTGGTAATGGAGCTTTTTGACATTTGTACAAACCTAGAAATAGAACACCGCACCCCAACAGTGAGTGAAATTCTTTTTGTGCAAAATGTAGAATTCATTTCTTCTGTCATCTTATATATCAATGGGCATGCAGATTCTTTTAGTGAAAAAAAAAGAGTTCATCAATAGTAAGAAATTTGATTTTAATCTCAAAGCCATTCAACTAATAATGATATTTTGGATTCTTTGAAATAACATTTCTGAACTTTGTACTTTTTCTTCTTTTATCTCATTCTTTTACCCCTATGATTTTAATGTTATCCTTTTTGATGTTGTCCCATATCGCTTTTCTTCTTTTTTTTGTTTTATTTATAAAAAGGAAGCATTGACAAAAGCATAGGATAAGAGGGGTACATCTCCACATAATTCCCACCACCAGAACTCCGTATCCATTTCCCTCCCTTGATATAAGAATTTCCTATTCCTAACCCTCTGATAGTATGGACCTAACGTCTTTGTGGGATGACAAGAGTGGAAGGTCTGGCTTTTGTAACTGCTTCCTAGCTGAACGTGGGCTTTGACAGGTTGATTCATACTCCCAGCCTGTCTCTCTCCTTCCCTAGTGGAACAGGGTTTTGGGGAATCGGAGCTGGGGTTGTAGGTCCAGGGAAGTCTGGTTGGCATCATGGTAGCATCTGGAACCTGGTTGTTGAAAAGAGAGTTAACATATAAAGCCAAATAAATTGTTGACTAATCATGAACATAAAGGCTGGAATAGTGCAGATGAAGATTTGGGGGGTCTCCATTTTGTAGATAGTTAGTAGGCCTATTTTAGGTATATTCTGAAGGGCTTGTGGCTATCTATACTAGGGTTTTTTTTTGTCCAATATCCCTTTTATATAATTTTTATTTGTCTTAGTTCTTTTTTATTCTTGATATTTTTATATTTGTTTTATTTATTCCATTTGTAATTGAGTTTCACATGTGAAAGATGAGAAGAGTGAAAAACCAGACCACAACGTCAATATATATGAGGCTAGGGCCTGAACGAGGATTCTGAACATAAGTCTTCATTGTTGAGTCCTGTGTTCTACCAGCTTGCTTTACTTCTCTGGATGCATTATGGGCTTCCTGATGTCTTCTTTTCATTACCTTGTCTTCTAGTTTTTGTTTTGTATTGCCAAGAGAATTATCACTGGGGCTTGATGACTGCACACTGAATCAATCTTTCCTGGCAGTTACCTAGCATCCTCTCTCTCTCTCTCTCTCTCTCTCTCTCTCTCTCTCTCTCTCCCTCTCTCTCTTTCTTCTCTCACTCCCTCTTCTTCCTTCCTTCCTTCCTTCCTTCCTTCCTTCCTTCCTTCCTTCCTTCTTTCTTTCTTTCTTTCTTTCTTTCTTTCTTTCTTTCTTTCTTTTTGTCTTTCATTGGATTAATACAGAGAGAAATGAGAAAAAAGAAGGGGGTAGAGAGGAAGAAAGAGAGAGAGAGCTATCTGCAACATTCCTTCACCACTTGAGAAGCTTCCCACTACAGGGGGAGACTGGGAGCTTGAACCCGGGTCCTTGCATATGGTAGCATGTATACTCTACTGGGCCTGCTACTGCTCAGTCCTCTAGATTACCACTTGGCCTGAGAGGCAGTGCACTGGATCAAACCTTGGACTCTCTAACATGGGGTTACCAGAGTGATGTTCTGGTTCCTTCTTGCATTAAAAAAAAAAACAAATCTTAAATAATGGTTAAGTTTAGATCACCATTACTAGACTTGACTTCTATTTTTCTGCTCTTGAATCCATATATATATATATATATATATATATATATATATATGTCAAGTAATATATTCCCCTACTTTCTCTGACTTTGTGGACCTTCTATGGAACTCACTTTAATATATATATATATATATATATATATATATATATATATATTATATATTCCCTTTTTGTTGCTCTTGCTGTTTTATTGTTGTAGTCATTATTGTTGTTTTTGGATAGAACAGAGATAAATAGAGAGAGGAGGGGAAGACAGAGAGGAGAAGAGAAAGATTGACACCTACAGACCTGCTTCGTCACTTGTGAGGTGACTTCCCTGCACGTGGGAGCTGGAGGGCTCAAACTGGGATCCTTATGCTGGTCCTTGTGCTTTGGGTCACCTGCACTACTGCCTGACTCCCTGAACTCACTTTCATGAGCATCTTTAGGTTCATAATTTTGATGCGGCTTTACAAGTTTTACATAGCTATGTTAAATTTAGGATTTATTCTCATTTCTTTCTCCCTTCCTTCCTTCCTTCCTTCCTTCCTTCCTTCCTTCTGCCCTTCCTTCTTTCCTTCCTTCCTTCCTTCCTTCCTTCCTTTCTTTTTTTCTTTTTTCTTCTTTCTTTCTTTCCTTCTTTTTTATCTTCAGACTTATGGTTGTGACTTGGTGCTTGCACTACAAATTCACCATTTCTGGTGGCCATTTTTTTTTCCATTTTATTGGATAAGACAGAGAAAATTTGAGAGAGGAGGGGGAGAGAGAATGTGAGAAAGACTGAGAGACACCTGCAGACCTACTTCACCACTTTTGAAGAGTTCCCCCTCCCCCCACTGCACGTGGGGTGTCTGGTCTCCATCCTACGTCTTTGCACATAGTATTATGCTCACTTAACCGGGTTCACCACCGCCCAACCCCTTATTCTATTTTCTTTCTTGGTCAAACAGTGTGGCTGATTACCTCTTCTCATTATGTTAGATGTTCCATGAGGACCTGGTTCCAGCGTCTGTGCTTGAACTCAGGGTGGTAAATTATTCACAGTCATTAGGTGGCAGTGGGAAAGGGTTCTAGTCTTATATGCAGCTGAGTCATCAGTTGAGGTAGTCCCTTGACTTTATTTACTTGATTTATTCCCTCTGCATGTGACAGGCTGGACTAGAAATCCTCTCCCAAATACAATCCCAGTATGCCATGCTCCCTAAACTCCAGAGAAACTGCCCCTTGTCTCTCCTCTTTTACACTCTCCAGCTCTTAATTTCTCCTTTTAAACAGTTGTAGATTTAAGGAATAGAATTAAGATATGAAATTTCTGTATCTTCTTCCATTGACTTTCTTGGCTAAAGGAGTTTTTAGGCTCAAGAACCCTGGTTCAAGCCCCAGCTCCCCACCTGTAAAGACGTCTCTTCCATGCCGTGAAGCGGTACTGCAGGTGTCTCTCTATCACTCTGTCTCTTCCACCCTTGTCAACTTCTCTCTGTCATTTAAAAAAAATACAGTGCAGCCTGGAATGTTCCTAGCTGTGACCACAGAATGAGAGCTCAGACCCACAGGGATGCAGAGGTTACATAGGCTCCTGTGCTCAATATGGACCCCAGGTAAAAATCAATGGATTTTATAGTTAGCAATATTTATATAGTATCCCCACATTTGGGAGCTACTCTCTTCCTTGATTCAGCTTTCTAGCCCTTTTCCAACTATGACACCATCTCGCAAGACAATAACCTGGGTCCATAAGCATATCAGATGTCAGGTGCAAGCAAAAACTAGTAAAGTCATAGGCCCCTTGAAATATATCTAAAATAGACCTACTAGTTTTTTTCCAAAATAGAGACACCAAATCTTCATCTTCAATAGTCTTGCCTTTAGGTTCGTGATTAGTCAAAAATTTGTTCTTATTTATATCTTAATACTTTTTCAGCCACCAGGTTCCAAATGATATCATGATGCCAAACTGATTTTCATTTCTAGCATTCTGAGAGTTCTCCACAGGTGTTTGACCAATTTACATTCCCACCAACAATGCTGGAGGGTTCCTTTGAACACCACAGCCTCTCCAGCACTTATTGCTGTTGTTACCTTTTCTGATGTATGACATTCTCACAGGAGTGAAGTGGTATCTCATTGTTGTCCTTATTTGCATTTGTCTGACAAAGACAGCATTTTTTTCATGTGTTTCTTGGCCTTTTGGATCTCTTCTGTAGTGAATACTCTGTCAATATCCTCTCCCCATTTTTGGATGTGGTTATTTTTTTTTTTTCTTATTGTTGAGTTTGGCAAGCTCTTCATATAGTTTGGTTATTAAACTCTTGTCTGATGCACGGCATGTAAAGATCTCCCAATCTATGAGGGGTCTCTCGGTTTGGGTAGTGGATTCTTTAGCTCTGCTGAAGCTTTTAATATGATGTAGTCCCATAGGTTTATACTTGCCTTAGTCTTTCTTGTAGTTGTATTCGTTTCATTGACAATGTCTTAAAATTTATGCAAAACAGAGTTCTGCCAACATTTTCTCCTAAGTATCTGACAGTTTCTGGTCTAATAATCAAGTCCTTGATCCCCTTGGAATTTACTTTTATATTTGGTGAAATATAAAAAAAGCAATTATAGAAGCCAGGCATTCTACCATAAAGAATATTAGTACATATTGCTAGAGGAATAAAGAATAGGGAAGTTTCCAATGAATGGGATGTGATACAGAACTCTGGTTGTGTGAACTGTATGGAATTATACCCTTGTTAGCATACACTCTTGCTAATCATTATTAAATCACTAAAAATAAATAAATAATTAAGAAAAGACCCCAGACCTAAAGAGCGAAGAGGGGAAAAGAAAGGATGAACATTCAGAAGCAGCAATAAGTATATCTGAGTCTGGTAGTATATTCATTTTGATGATGTTAATTCTTCCAACCCATGAAAATGGAATATCTTTCCACTTGTCTGTGTCTTTTTCAATTTCCTTGAAGAGGGACTCATAATTTTCAACATACATATCTTTCACTTCTTTGGTTAGGTTTATTTCTAGATATTTTATGGTTTTTGTTGCTATAGTTAAAGGAATTGATTTCTGGATTTCTCCACTACAGGCCAAATGAGAGTGGCAAGATTTCTATTGGTGCTCAATGAGAAAGGTTTTCAACCAAGCCTCCTGTGTCCTGCTAGACAGTCATTCAAACTAGATGGAGGCATAAAAACTTTCTTACATAAGCAACAGTTGAAAAAACAAACTATCACCAAACCTGCCCTGAAAGGAGTTCTGAAAAGCTCTCCTATAAACAGTCAGACCACCATAAATAGGCCATATATCAGAACGCTCTAAAAATCTACAAGAATGGCTTTAAAATATCTTCAATTTTTGATATCAATGAATGTCAATGGCCTGAATTCACCTATTAAAAGGCACAGTGTAGTAAGATGGATCAGAAATCATCACCCACCAATATGCTGTCTACAGGAAACCCACCTAACTCAACAAGACAAACACAGACTCAAAGTGAAAGGATGGTAAACTATCATACAAGCCAATGGCCCACAAAAAAGGGCAGGAAGAGCTATTCTCATATCTGAAATAATAGACTTTAAAATAAATAAAACTAAAAAAGAAAGTGATGGACATTACTAAATGCCCAGAGGATCAGTCAATCAAGAGGACTTAACTATTAACATATATGCACCCAGTGAGAAGTTATCTGAATACATCAAACATCTACTGAAAGGGCTACAGCAATATATTAACAGCAACATAGTTATAGTAGGGGACTTCAACACTCCATTCTCTCAACTTGACAGATAATTCAGGCAGAAAATCAATAAAGAAATGAGGGAGCCAAATGAGGAGATAGATAAACTAGAACTATTGGGCATTTTCAGAATCATTCATCCCAAGAAAGTGGAATGCACTTTCTACTCAAGTACACATGGGTCATTCTCAAGGACAGGACATATGTTAGGCCATAAAGGCAGCATCAGCAAATTCAAGAGCAATGAAATCATCTTAAGCATCTTCTCAGACCACAGTGGAATTAAACTAACACTTGATAATAAACAAAAGATTACTAATATTATTCAACATAGTGTTGGAAGTTCTTGCCATAGCACAGGCAGGAGCAAGTAATTAAAGGGGTACATATTGGAAGAGAAGAAGTCAAGCTCTCCCTATATGCAGATGACATGATAGTACACATAGAAAAATATAAGGAATACAGCAAGAAGCTTTTGGAAATCATCAGGCAATGCATTAAGGTATCAGGCTACAAAATTAACACTCAAAAGTCAGTGGTATTCCTCTATGCAAACACGAAGTTAGAAGAAAATGAAATCCAGAAATCAATTCCTTTAACTATAGCAACAAAAACCATAAAATATCTAGAAATAAACCTAACCAAAGAAGTGAAAGATATGTATGTTGAAAATTATGAGTCCCTCTTCAAGGAAATTGAAAAAGACACAGACAAGTGGAAAGATATTCCATTTTCATGGGTTGGAAGAATTAACATCATCAAAATGAATATACTACCAGACTCAGATATACTTATTGCTGTTTCTGAATGTTCATCCTTTCTGATGACAATTCTTTCAAACTATGTACTCACTCCTGTGACTATTTCCTTAAAGACTGTTTGGATGTTGACCTCACTATTGTGTGCTTCAAACTTTTGGGGGCTTTTAGCTGTACTTTTATCCTGTTTTATTTCTCCAATGTTTCTTCTTGTTGGTTTAACCATTCTCTATAGTATGTTATGAGGTCCCTCTCTCAGTACTTTTCAATTTAGTGATCACTCTTGCCTAGATTGACTTGTATCTAACTAAGGTACTTAAAGAGTTCATAGTTGAGGAAATTCACAGTTGTTTCAATATTATTTCAATCCCTGAGTTGGAGCACAAAACTGTTAAAAACCTCTTTTGTTCTTTTTCTTCTCTGTGTGCTATGGGAGCCTGAGGGCTTTTAAACTATAAGTCTGCTTCTCACCTTAATCACTCACTCCTGACTAAGAAATAAAGGAGGGTGGGGGAGAGATAGCACAATGGTTAAGCAAATAGACTCTCACAACCCAAGGATCCTAAACTCTAGGCTCAATTCAGGTTCTCTGCCAAACCAGGCAGCACTCCTGGGCCCTGTGAGTTTCTAAACAAGTCCAGTTTATAGTCTGTAGGTTCTGAGGCAATTATTCACCATGTTTTCATCAGGAGAACAATGTGGAAAGGCTCCCATTATACAGCCCCACTACTAGGCCACTGAGGTGTAGATCTTCTCCTGAGTTTCTTGGTCCATTCTCTGATCCCAAATGTCAGCACAGGGCCTTCCCCCTGCTGTTCCAGCCTCTGAGGTCAGTAGCAATGGAGACTCACAGTTGCATTTGGTGAATATTAGAGGAGTCCTCTCCTCCCTTTAGCAATCTTTTTGTTGGTAAAGCAGACTGGAGTTGGTAACTCAACTGGTAAACTGCCTGACTGTTACCTGCTGCTCAATCTCTCCATGTCCAAGATCCACACGTGTTTGTACTCACCGGGGGCTTGGTGGGTTCATGAAGTTATTCTTGTCCTGCATTCTTGTGGTCTCAAGTGGTCTCCTTTGGATTTCCTAGTTGACCCAGGAGAGGAGAGGAGTGAAACACCAGATAAACTTTTCTTACTGTACTGTTCTGTGCTATCATTAATTCAGGGACACATAACATTATGGAAAACAGCATCAGTGATATACTGTACACTACCTCTGAGGCCATGTGGTAATCTTAGAGGACAAGGTCAAGGGCTGAGCAGTGTCATACTCAGAGAGTACACCGTTACCTTATCCAAGGACCCGGGACTAAGTTCTTAGTCACCCCCACCCCTCAAGGGGAAGCTTCATAAGTGGTGAAGGAATGTTGCAAATCTCTCTCTCTCTCTCTCTCTCTCTCTCTCTCTCCTTATCCTTATTTCTCCATTTCTGTCTCAAATGAATGAGGAAATAAAGTAAAAAAAAATAATAGAAAGGGAGAGAGTGAAAGAGGTAGAGAGATAGAGGGGATAGAATAGATAGATAAAGAGAGAGAAAGAATGCTAGGTAGCTTTCAGGAAAGGGTAGATTCATTGTGTTGGCACCAAGCCCTAGTGATACCTTCATGGCAACAACAACAAAAAGTAGAAGACAAGGTAGAGAAAATATACCATCAGACACAAGCATGATATGCAGTAATAGTTTAACTATAAAATAGTGCTTATATTTTTGATACTATTTAATTAATTTATTATTTATTCAAGAGTATAATAAATAAGGAAGGGGGGAGATATAGAGGGAGATACATTTGTGGTACTGCTTCACTGTTTGTAAAGTTTTTCTCCTGTAGGTGAGGGCTGGAGTCTTAAACCTGGGTCCTTGTGCTTGGTACCATGTGCATTCAATACAGTGAACCACCTCCTGAGCCCTAGGGTGCTTAATTATATTGCAATTAATGACACAAGTTACCAAAACTATGTGTGTTTATAATCAATTGTGAAAATTTTTGTTTATGATTTTTAATGATACATATTCTTTACTATGTACCATGTTTTTGGCTTCAAAAATAATGTCGTTGTCTCTACAATTTGCATTGGTGATTTCCATTTAAATTTATTTTTTTGAATGGAGAGTGATGAAATAGAGAATAGAAAAGCCGGAAAGTCAGAGGTTCCCAGGAGGGATAGATACTCATTCACAGATCTCAGTTTCATAGATCACAAAGACTGCAGGGGTCTATAAGTCATAAAAATGTGAAAATCATCAGGATATGAGAAGCAGGTAGCTGCTGTACCAATAAATTGGAGAGGGCATAAGTTCCAGAAAGATATCTATATTGACTAAAACAATGGAAGAGAAAAAAAAAAGTTTGGTTCACCAAGTAAATGAGTCAATTGGCCAAATTCAAATCAGGAAGCACCAGTTTGCAACAAAAATCATAGCAATTCTTTATTTATACCCATAATTACACCTAGATGTTGGAAAGTAATTGCTAGTAATTATTTAAACTAAACAGCACAGAAATGATTATCTGCTTTGATAATGTGTTCTAATTTATGGATAACACATAATACTAATTCTAAAAGCAAATTCAAACTTTAGAATCCCTTCAGTATTTTAGCTTTATCAGAACTGATGTCTTATTAAGTACATGCTTTTTTAAAGAAAAATTCTTGTGAATGCTCATCTAGAAGAAAGAATTTTGTCTTTTCTTTTTCTTTTTCTTTTTTTTTTTACAAATTTCTATTTATTTATTTTTATTAGATAGAGACAGAGAAATGGAAGGGGGAGGGAAAAAGGGAAAGAGACAGAGAAACATCTGCAACCCTGCTTCACCACTTATGAAACTTTCTCCCTGAAGGTGGGGACCAGGGACTAGAACCTAACTCCTTGTGTTCATTTAGCTAGGTGTGCCACTTAGTTAATTTCTTAATAGCTAATTTTCTTAATAGTAAATTGCTAGTGTATCAGATTTAGTGGGCTGAACACAAAAGTTATTAGAAATTAAGCATATTAAAGGAATAAGAAAATAAATTATATAACGACTTTCCTTTATGTATTTCTTTTCCTTTATGTCCTTCATGAATTTTACACTAATCAAAAATTAGTCTAGGGTTATTTAAAGGGAATAATTTTGTAATAAACAACAGAAAACAATGACAAATACATTAAGAAAACTAAGGCCTGGAAATCAAAATGTAACATCAGACAAATAGTTATTCTGAAATAAAACAGAGAATGGATTCATCCAAGAGTCAGTTCACCATAAATAAAAATAAGGCATATTGCCTTAGTTATTTTTTTCTATCACACTGAGAAGAAGTTATGTTGCTGCAGGCAAAGAGTTTATACATTTACAGGTACTTCTGTGAACAGTTTTCACAGAAAAGGTGGACGCGAGGAATAACATCATTGCAAGACTGGCCAGCTCCTCATGGGGCGCGAGTGCTTCCACACTATGATCATTATCTCTGGCATTATGCTATTCCACTGCAGAATACTGTGCCCCAGTATGGTTCTGTAGCCCCCATGTCCACTTGGTCGATTCCAAATTATATTCCTCCATGAGGATAATTTCTGGAACCATCCGTTCCACCCCAGTTCCATGGCTGCCAGTTCTTAGCAACATCGCCCCGCCAGATATTCGTCGGGATGCGGCATCATCTAAGGTCATTTCCCACGTCTACGCTTGACCGGACCTGCCAATGTACGCGGATATCTTCGCCCACCCTGTCCAACGCTTGACGTCTCGTCATCCAATCTGGTCCCCTTCGCCTACACTGAACTTCTCTGTTCCAGACTCTTGGAAACAGAGTTGGCAGTCAGCTGAGGTAAAGAACAAACACCTCATCACAGACCCCTGCAAGCGTCAACCCGGCTTTGACCTAGCACGTTATGATTGGGCCCTCCTCAATCGGTAGTGAACAGGCCATGGCCGGTGCACCGCTATGTTCCATCGCTGGGGAGCCAGAGACGACCTGAACTGCCCCTGCGGCTACAGACAGACTATGACCCACATAGTCAACGACTGCCACCTCTCCAGATTCAAAGGAGGTCTCGAAACTTTACATCAGGCTCAACCTGATGCTGTTGACTGGCTACAGAAGAAGGGCAAATGCTAGAAGAAGACAGAAAATATAATGACAGAAATTAGAATGATTATCTTGACATTAAAAACCATGTCATAAGTTTGAAAGACAAAATTACTTAGGAAAAAATAATCAAGAAAGAACAGTGAGCTAAAGTTTGGAGTTTTAATTATTTATTGATAGAGTTAAAAAAAAAAGTTGACATCTCTCAGAGAGACAGAGGGCTGGGGATATAGCATAATGATTATGCAACATTATTTTCATTCCACAGGCATCAAAATTTCCAAATTCAATCCTTAATACCACCATAAGACAGAGCTAAGCTGTGTTTTGATTAAAGATCAAATATGAATGAATGAATGAGTGAATGAATGAATGAATGATGGCAATACAGGTCACTCAATGTCCTTACATTGAAGGCAGAAAAAATATTAGCAGAAGGTGAATGCCTAGTGTAATGGTATAAACTTTATTTTCAGTTTCCAATCACTTTTAGAATTGGAAACTCTCCTCTTTTACTAATCCCTGATTTCTCTGTATTCTTAATTTCCTAGGACAGGGATGAGTCTTGGTAAATGTGGTGTACATTTTAAGTCAAGTCTCAGGTAAAGGTGATGCTTCTGGTCAGACTATACTTTGAATCTCAAGGCTCTAGAGGGTTGATTGTCAGTACATTCAATCTCTCCTCTGCAATTCTCATATTTTAAAATAGTCTCACTCTCTCTCTACCAATATTTTTATAACCTTAAATGCCTGAGGCAGAAAAAACATATTATAGCATTGTCTCACAGTTTTGAAACTTGGAATTTACTTTGAAGCAGGATATATATCTTATATTATTCTAGGAATAGCATTTTACCCTGTAGCTGAGGTACCATTAGGCAAACCAAAATGGAGTCCCAGGTATAATATTATGATCTCAAAATCTATAAGCATACATGGGTGATTGTGCTTTTCCCTAATACGAATTCCAGATCCAGGAACTCATAAGATTTCATTGGTTTAATAGATGAATTTTCTTTAACTCTTTTACCTAATAATGAGGAAACATCACCTGTCACCCTTACTTCCTAATGAGTTCTTAAAAACCATCTGGGGACAGCTATCTTTTCACCCTGAAGAATCAAATAGCTGTCAAGCCATACTCAATTACTTCCTATCTTCCTCAACCAAGAAAGCCAATTTTTAAAAAATCCTTACCTAGTCAATTATTCTCTCTCTCTCTCTCTCTCTTTCTCTCTCTCTCTCTCTCTCACACACACACACACACACACACACACACACACATATTTAAATTTTTAGCAATTTTTTTCTGTTATTACATAATTGAAGTGGATATTAAGTAGAAAACCCTTGACTTAAGAAATCTTCATGGTGCCAGGCAGTGACAAATCCATTTAAGGGCACATTGTTCTAAGCTCAAGAACTTGCTCAAGGATCTGGGTTCAAGCCCCCACTCACCAGCTGCATATGGTCTGCTTCACAAGTGGTGAAGAATGTCTGCAGGTGTCTTTCTTTTTCTCATTCTCTCTATCTTCCTCTCCTCAATTTATCCCTGTCTTATCCAATGAAACAGGAAAAAAAATGGCTGCCAGCATCAGTGGATTATTAGTGCTGGCACTCAACCCCAGTGATAACCCTGGAAGTAGAAGTAGGAGGAGGTGGGAGGAGGAGGAAGAGGAGGAAGAAGAGGAAAAGAGGAGAAATGATCTTCACCATTGCTGACAAAGATAATCTAATTGTATCATTATGATATTTACAATTTGATACTGGCATTCTGGGGATTATATGTTTAAGCACAAATAGGTAAATATAGAGAGTTCTATTTGTATCAAAGTTGTGTCCAGTTAGAATAACCGATCTGATCATAGATAACTTGGTATAGCTTGGGAACAGATGTAGTATTACATAAAATCTCTTTTTGTAAAGTCTGTCATTTTTATTTAGTTCTTTTTGGATAAAGCCAGAGAGAAGCTGAGAAAGAGGGAGATATGGAGAGAGACAACTACAACATTACTTTACCCCTCATGAAGCTTCCCTGGGTTTGAAGACCTGGGGTTTGAACCTGGTTCTCTGAGCACTGTGACGTGCATGCTTTACTGGGTATGCCACCATCCAGCCCCTGCATAAGAAAGTCTTCAGCACTTTACTTTTTAGTTTCCAGTAGAGTTGAGGACAAATAATAAGGATTCATATAAAAGAGCAAATTTCTGGAATTAGTTCACACATTTGCCATAAATTCCTGATCACCATTGGTGGCTGAAAGTCAACTATCATGGGGTGTTTGGGAGTCGTATGTGTATGTATACAACGTTTTTTTTTTTTTGCCTCCAGGGTTATTGCTGGGCTCAATGCCTGCACGATAAATCCACTGCTGCTGGATACTCCCTTACCCCCATTTTCTTGCCCTTGTTGTTGCTATTGATGTTGTTGAATAGGACAGACAGAAATCGAGAGAGGAGGGGAAGACAAAGAAAGGGAGAGATAGACACCTGCAGACCTGCTTCACTGTCTGTGAAGCGAACCCCCTGCATGTGGGGGGACAGGGTCTCGAACCAGGATATTTACACAGGTCCTTGAGCTTGGTGCCATTTGAGCTTGACCTGCTGTGGTACCACCTAACCCCCCAATGTGTCCAACTCCTCTCCCTCCTCTCTCTTTTTCTCTCTCTGTCTCTCTCTCTGTCTCTTTCATTCTCTCTGTCTCTCTCTATATGTATATGTATATATGTATATATACATATACACACATATTATATAATATATATATATATATATATATATATATATAATCTATTTCTATGGATAATAGATCAAGTCAAAAGGAAAAATCCTAAATAAGCTCAAAAGCAGACATTGATTTCAAGCATTAAAATTGTCCCAGTTTTTTTTTTTAAAGAACCAGGGGCTTAGTAGCTTTTTTCCCCATGACCACATCCTTTTAATTTTTTTCTTATTATCTTTGTTTATTATACAACCAGAAATTGAGTGGAGAGGGGGAGATAGAGAGGGAGAGAGACAGAGAGACATCTGCAGTCCTGCTTCACCACTTGCAAAGCTTTCCCCCTGCAGGTGGGGACCAGGGGCTGGCACCTGGTTCCTTGCACATTGTAACATGTGTGTTCAACCACCACCTAGCCCTGACTACACTCTTTTCTTCTATTTATTTATTTATTTATTTATTTATTTATTTATTTATTTATTTATAAGAAAGGAGACATTAACAAAACCATAGGATAGGAGGAGTACAACTCTACACAGTTCCCACCACCTGGTCTCCATATCCCATCCCCTCCCCTGATAGCTTTCCCATTCTCTATCCCTCTGGACCCAAGGTCGTTGTGGGATACAGAAGGTGGAAGGTCTGGCTTCTGTAATTTCTTCCCCACTGAACATGGGCATTGACAGGTTGATCCATACTCCCAGTCTGCTTCTCTCTTTCCCTAGTAGGGTGGGGCTCTGGGGAAGTGGAGCTCCAGGACACATTGGTGGGGTCCTCAGTCGAGGGAAGTCTGGTCAGAATCATGCAGGCATCCAGAACGTGGTGGCTGAAAAGAAAGTTAATATACAAAATGAAACACATTGTTCAACAATCATGGACCTAAAGACTGGAACAGTGCAGATGAAGTGTTGGGTGGGGGATACTCTCTGCAGACTTTTGTGTACTTCTGCTTTCAGGTATATATTTTTCCCTGGTTTATGGACATGTGTGAACATATGCTGTATCTCAGGGGACCTGGTCTATATCTAGGTTTGGGAACTTTATTGGAGAGTGGAACACCACACTGTTTTCTAACAACAATAAGAACAAAAAAAAACTTATTTTGTTTTTGGAGATGTAATATTTTTTTCAAATTTATTTATTATTGATAGAGAGAAATTGAAAGGGGAAAGGGGACAGAGAGGGAAAGAGACAAAGATACCTGCAGCCTTCATGAAGCTTTCTTCCTTCAGGTAGGGACCAGGGACTTGAACCCAGGTCCTTGTGCATTGTAATGTGTGCATTTAACCAGGTACATCATTGCCTTTCCTCTGGAAATGTAAAAATAATTGTAGTCACTTGCAACACTTTTTTTCCAGTTAAATTTCTCGTCAGTCATTGGAAGACACACATTAAAAAAATAAATAAAACCCGGGGGTAGAGCCAAGGTGATGACTTGGAAGCGGCTGCTGGTGTGAGATCTGACAACATTTGCTGGAAAGGGTAAGATCCTGGCCTTAAGCAGGATGAGGAACAAGGAGTTCTAAATGTGACACTGACACCAAGGAGGTGACTATAGCTCAATTTGGGTTAGAAAATAGAGAAAAAAGAAATGAAATTTTCAATTATTTCTAAACCTCACCCTTCCCCTCCCCCATAACCAGACCCTGGGAGTGGGGAGCCACTGCTAGCAGGCTCCCTGCTGACCTTTTTTCTTTACCAAGACTCCAGGCTCACCAGGGGTGTCATTCTAATACTGTTGTTTTCTGAATCCCTTGAATTTTTTTTTTTTTTTCTGCTTAAGTGACTTAGCCTCAATTGGCTAAGTGACAAATATCTGACCAAGCAAAGCCTCATCCCGCCTGGGAAAGACTACCTGAAAGTTTTTTTTTACAATGCATTGTCACAGCTCAGGGTGCCTGAGCTAATAGGGAACTGTCCAAGCTGCAGACCCACTATTAGGGCTTTATACTCTGTTCTATTTTATTATTACTATTATATATAAGCACATCTCTTTGCCCTCCCTCCCTCAGGTTGACCAAAATAAACTCTTAGTGTATTTTCCATTGCTAGGCGACTGGGTATCTTATCTATTGTGACAAGAACTTGTTTCACTCTTTTTACCTCCTCTATCGCCTCTCCCCCTTCTCCCTCTTCCTACTTAATAAATAAATAAATAAATAAATAAACTCTCCTTTCACTGCTCCTTTTTTTTACTGTTTTTTTCTTTTCTTTATTCTTTTCTCTCTCTATTTTTTTTTCTTTTTTCCCTGTCTTCCTTTCCTCCTTCTTCCTCCTTCTGCTTTCTGAATTCACTGATACATGTTTGTGAATTATTTGGGGGAAGAAATATGACTCAGAGTGGTCTCTCTTTGTGTGTGTCAGTGCTCTACTTCCCTTTCTCATCTTGCTACCCCTAGAATTTACAATGGACAGTAGATTCACATAATTGTCCATTATTGCTATCCCTTTTTTCCTTACTCTCTTTTTTCATTTGAATTTGGTTGCTATTTTTTCTTGAAGTGGAGACAATTGTTGGGCTAACTGGTATTGGTTAAATTGCTTCAATCCTTGCTTCAGTTACTATTAATTGTAATTTCTAAGGGTGGTGATTGCATTTGTCATAAAGGTATTTAGTATAGCATGGCTTATGCTCAAAACATAACAAATGAGGAACAACAGAACACAAAAATTAAAAAACACATTAGTAAAAAAATGGTTAAACCAAGAGCAAATAAAATTGCTACTACAAGGAATGAAGACAAGAGCCCAGAAAAAATTTCAAATCAGCCAGAAGAAGCCATAGATTAAAGAAAAAGTATGCAAGCAATAATAAATGAAAACAACTTTGGAGGAAAGGGCTAGCAGTATTAGGGAAACAACAGATGAGACCCTCAAGGAAAATACTAACTACCTTGTGTTAATTAGAGAACTGAAAGCGTAAATAACTGAACTGAAGAAAGAAGCTGAGGGAAGGAAAAGCAGACTAACAGAAGCAGAACACAGAGTTAGCCAGACAGAGGATGAGCTACAGAAAACTAAGAAAGAGGTAAAAGAGCTCAAAAAGACATAGAGAGACACTGAAAACAACAACAGAGACATATGGGATGATGTCAAAAGAAGCAACATTTGTATAATTGGCCTGCCAGAGGAAGAAAGAGAGGAAGGGGAAGGAAACATTCTAGAGGAAATTAGAGAAGAAAACTTCCCAGACCTGAATAACAGAAAGGACATTAAGATTCAAGAGGCCCATAAAGTTCCAAACAGAATCAACCCAGACCTGAAGACACCAAGACACATCATAGTCACAATGAGAAGTAAGGATAGAGAAAAGATCCTAAAGGCTACAAGAGAAAAACAAAAAGTCACATACAGGGGAAAACCCCATAAGACTATCAGCAGACTTCGCCACTCAAACTCTAAAAGCCATAAGAGAATAGCAAGATATCTATCAAGCCCTGAATAAAAAAGGGTTTCAACCAAGGATAATATATCCTACTAGACTTTCATTCAAACTAGATGGAGAGATCAAAACCTTCTTAGACAGACAACAGTTAAAGGAGGCAACCATCACAAAGCCTGCCCAGAAAGAGGTTCTAAAAGACCTCTTATAAACAAGAACATCACTATAATACTTGCAATATATCATACCATCATCATCAAAACAACTTGGTATAGAAACAAAAATAGGCACACAGACCAGTGGGAAAACATCTATGTATAAGAATGTTTGAACTGTATTTATGCCAATAAAATAATCTTCATGGTCTTCTAGTCAAAACTTGGAAGTATGACTTATGAAACACTCACTACAATTTTACTGGTACAACTTTTTAATTTAAAGTATTTATCCCTACAATTTGCATTGAAATCACACTAGCACAGAGATAATTTGTTTATACTTTTTGATTTCATTACGGAGGGCTAGTTCCTTAAATCAAGTAAAAATAACTGAAAACTCTGTGTTGCTAATAATATTCAGAGGTAATAAGTATGTGAGTATATAAGGATTCAGACCTCTACCAAATTGTCAGTTTATGTGATTGCCTTGTGGCAAGACCAATATTAGTAGTTGAGAATCCTTAATGCCCCAAGGATTTCTTCATTTGCTAGGACATGTTAATGAGCTAGGCCAGGCTATGTGGCTGAAGCTCTGCCAAATTCTGAACAAATCATTCAAATGAGTATCATAAAGAGAAAGAATTGTAACTTCATTGTCTTTAGTGACTTAAATTAAACTGGCTTGCTGGGAGAATAAAGTTAAATAGAAAATGTACTGAGTAGATAACACATTAATGAAAAGTCTTATTTGGACAGATAGCCATTAAATATTCAGTGATATATGATTCTATTAATATTGAAACATCGCAAGCTTTGATCCAAAATATACTTGAGCTTACATCATTTATAGGTGAAGCATATAATTTTCAGGGAGCATTAAATTTTAAAAGAAAAAACCATTTATTTCCCACTATAACAAAATGTAGCAAAAAGTTATCATCAAATTCATAATGATTTCACATTGTAATGAATCTTTTTTATTGTAAATAATACCTGTTTTATAGAGAAAACATGTTATGCTTCAATATTATAGGCAGATATCTTATTATTTCACTGCCATAAAAATGTTGCCAATCAGGGACCAGGTGGTGGTACACCTGGTTGAGTGCACATGTTACAGTGTGCAAAGGCCTGAGTTCAAGCCCCCAGTCCCCACCAGCAAGGGGAAAGCTTTATGAATAGTGAAGCAGGGCTGAAGGTATCTCTCTATCTCCCAAGCATTCTTGGTTTCTGGTTCTATCTATAGAGTAAATAAAGATAAAAAATAAAATGTTAAAAATTCTAGAATGTAAATATACATTTTTACATTAAAGCAATAATCTCAGAATTTATAGTCAAGTGTAACTAAGCTAATTTATACTTTATATTTCTAAATATGTAATATAGTACTAAATATATTCAGTTACGCATTTCAGAATTCAATCTCTTCTCCTGTAGGAAGTTCTAAATTGCACTGAATTACAGCAAAGACAAGCCCCTCTCAATAGGAAACACTAGTCTTCACTACCATGCTTTGCAAAAATATAAATATTAATGTAATTCTGATTGTTTGTTACCTTTTCAAATCACTACATAAAATAGGTTATGAGTGAAATAATCATTCATATTTAAAAAACTTCCCCCAAATAATTGGTTTTTAGAAAATAAAGAATGTAACTATGACCACCTGAGCATCTTCAATTTTGAAGCAATTTGTTAAATTTCTACTTTTTATTTCTTTTACCCAAACACTTCTCACTCAGCTCTGACTTACTGTGTTTCAGCTGATGTTGATGCAGGGGACTGAACCTGGGACTTTGCAGCATCAAGCATGGGAGTCTCTTTGCATAAGCATTAGGCTATCTACCCCTGCCCTACTTTGTAACTTTTATGGACATATAAGCAACCACATGAACATGGTCAAAACCACAGTTGTTGTAAAAACTGAGCTGTCAACAAGTGCAAATCTTACAGTATTTGAGAGTTCAAGAAGAAATAAAAAGCCATTGCACAATTCAGAGTCTTGCTATCTACCAGCAACAGCTGGGCAATCAGTCCTATCAATCTTCAGTGAGTCGAGTCCCAAGTTCACAGGCAAGTCAATAATGATAGAATCAAATGAAACATCAGTTTTTATCCACATATTAGTTTGGCAATAAGTTCTGGGAGTCCGGCGGTAGCGCAACTGCTTAAGCGAACGTGGCATAAAGCTCAAGGACCAGCCTTAAGAATCCTGGTTCAGGGGAGTTGCTTCACAGATGGTGAAGCAGGTCTGCAGGTGTCTATCTTTCTCTCCCCTCTATCTTCCCCTCCTCTCTCCACTTATCTCTGTCCTATGCAACAGCAAACGACATAAATAACAACAATAACCACAACAAGGCTACAACAATAAGGGCAACAAAAGGGGGAGGGGATGGCCTCCAGGAACACTGGATTAATGGTGGCAGGCACCTAGCCCCAGCTATAGCCCTGGAGGCAAAAAAAAAAAAAAAGTTCTATGAAAAGTAGAGTATTCAAATAATACTATTATAATCTCTAACTTATTATTTTGCCTATGTAATTTGCCCAAATGCTGTAAATTACAGAGTTTCCATCCTATAGTGATGTCATCATTTAAAAATAGATTTTTTATAATAATCTCCAACTTAAAAAAAACAACTACTAATAAGGTTCAGTTATCTAATGTTATTTTTAAATAATATTTTCAGTGTCATCACCTTGTAAGGTAATACAGCATACTTGTGTTGAATTTTGGCAAATTTTTGATTATCTCTCTGGACTAGGGTTTCTACTCTTAAATCTATTTCTCGGTTCTGGGCTAATGCAAATAGGTTTTTTGATAGAGTAAATTTACATATTAAAGTGATGGACTTGCCTTACTTCAGGATTCTATAAAACAAATGAGCTGCTGTTCACATGGCTTAGTTCCAAGAATTTTAATGTTCTCTCTTGTTTGTGCTATAAGTGTTGGTAATTTTCCCAAAGTGTAGACTTCTGAAAAAAAAAATTTAAAAGACCAGTACTGTAAACTGCTTTGGAAATATTCAAATTATACTGGTGACTAATCTGAATTGACTTTTCATACTAATGCAAGATTTAGTTGTCACTGTTAGTTAGCTTTAATTCTTGGTAAAAGACCATAAAAATATTCATTTGAACTGGACACCAGGCAACAGGAAAGATGACTTACCGATCAGTTTTCATTTTCACTAAAACAGAGAGTACAATATTGCCAAATACTAGTTTTACTAAGTCAAAGTTGTGAAGAACACACACACACACACACACACACACACATATATATATATATATAATTCATTTTCAGAAAAAATTGAATTAAAATTTTCTGTTAGATTTTTTATTGTTGATAATGAAGCACATTATATATAAAGTAAGCCTCTAGTAAGTAGAGTAGAAGTCTAAACCATTAAAAATAGTGCACTGCTCTATCCTACATGCTACATGCTACATACTTCAAACCCAGGCTTCCTCACATTGAAGGACGTTTTGTGCTTTCTTTCCTCTCCTCTCTTTCTCTCTTTCCTTTCTCTATCAAATAAATAAATATTATATATATATATATAAATATTATGTATATATATATATATATATATATATATATATATATATAGAGAGAGAGAGAGAGAGAGAGAGGGAGAGAGAGACCTGCAGACTTGATTCACCATTTTTGAAGCATCTATCCCCCAAAGGTGGGGACCAGTGGCTCGAACCTAGATCTTTGTGCATTATAACATGCACTCAGTGAGGTGTGTCATCACCTGCCCCACCTCTCTGTCCCCCCTCCTGCTTCTATCAAAATGAAATAAAAACAGGGTTGCATTGGATCGACCTTCTCGTGGTGCATCCCGTGAGTACCCATTCATTGGGGAAACTGATGATCCTTCCTAGCCGACTGAATCCACATGGATCCCAGTCACTTTCAAAGCCAGCAACAAGCAGCTCCTGACAGCTTTCAACCTGACGCTGTTGACTGGCTACAGAAGAAGGGCAAATGCTAGAAGAAGAAGAAATAAAAACAGATGATAATGTTCATAAGATTATTTCATTTTTTTTCTGTTACAAATTTACCTTATTTGGGAGAAATAATGACTTACAAGGCACTTGTCCCATGTGTACATTTTCTATCTCTCACCAGCCAACCGACAACGTCCTTAATTATAGTATACTGGGTCTCAAGTCCTCTCAATTTTTCCCCCTCTTTTCACTAGAAGGGTCTTTGGATTTATTACAGTAGATCATAACAAGTCTACTTTACCCTGTATTTTTTTTCTTTTCTTACTAGCCATTTAAGAATGGTTTACAATATTACAATATTATAAAATTCAGGGGTATAGCTCCACAGGGCGCCCAACACCAAAGTTATGTGACACTGCCACTGCCACCAAGCAAGGTGATTATTATCGTTCTCACAAAATCTGCAGAAAGCTTTATTATTATTTTTTTGCAAGTTCATATGTTGCCTATAGTCCACATATTGAATGACACCACCTGACAGTTGTTTATCACTGATGTACACACTACCCTGTTTTAATTAAGAATAATAATCAATTTGATCTGGGGCCCATATGGAGAGTAGGAGCCTATGTAACCTGTACATCCCTGTAGGTCCAAACTTGCAATAAGTAGGAACATTCCCAGTTGCAACAATTTCAGGACCCATCTTCTCCAGGTGGTAGATACAGTATGTTATCCAACCCTTCTTCGGAGGATAGAACATTCTCTACCATTGTTGATTCTCATTGAGGGCAAGGTTCTATGGGGACCAGTGACAGTGGAGAGAGGGATCTATTCAAGATCTAGGCTCATCATGCTTGTGCAGGAATCCCAGGACTCTCCAGCTAGGGCCCCAGATGATAGAGTGGCCTGATAGTGACTAAAGAGTCATCATTAAAGTATGCCAGTCTCTTGCCCTTATTCAGCTTTTGCAGTCCTTGCTTTGATAAGGTTAGCTTTGGAGTGACTGAGGGAAGTGCAATAGGAAGTAGGTAAGGAGAGTATCTATCTAAGTAGAAACTATTTCATTAGGTACAGCCCGGCACCCAAGACATTTCCACTTTTATTTAAGAACTCTCCATTCTGTTTTCTATAGAGATTCCTCCTTTTGCATTGTCAACCAGCAGTGCACCAGAGTTTACTTTTTTTCCATAGCTTGATCAATACTTGCCATTTCCTGTTTTGTTGATGTCAGTCCTTATAAAATATGTGAGGCGGGATTTCATTGTGGTTTTAATTTGCCCTTCTCTAATGATAAGTGAGGTAAACATTATTTATTTTCCTGTGAGCCATCTGTATATCTTTGGTAGGAATCTGTCTGATAAAATCTTTTGCCCACTTTCTAATTTAATTTATTTTTATTATTATCTTAATTTTATTTTTTAATGACTGGTAAGTTCCAAGACTTTGGATTACAGAATACACACTGCACACATGACTGAAATTCTGTCTCCTCAGCCTTCCAACAATAAACAACATAGGTCTTATTAAGTCTGAGTGCAGCTTGTTATGGTTTCTTTGTTTTTCAAGTTCATGTGTTTCAGTTTTCTAGATTCCACATGAGTGAAACCATTAGTTACTTTTATTTCATCTTTTTACCTGTTTCTCCAAGAATAATCACCCCCAGTTCCATACATTTTTATACATATGTTCCAAAGGACATAAATTATATTTTTTATTATTATTATAGAGTAGTATTTCAAAAGAGTATTTATCCTATGACTTCTTTATCCAGTCATCTTTGGATGGGCATGTAAGCTGCCCCCACTCCTTAACTATTATGGATAATACAGCCGTGAAAAAAGGGGTATATGTGTTCCTTTGAATAATGTTTGTAAATCCTTAGGATCACATCTATAAGTGGTATTGCTGGATCATAAAATACCTCTATTATTACTTAAGGATTCTACAACAGTCTTCCCAAGGGACTGCACTAGTTTGTATTCTTAACAGCAACTGAATAAAATTTCTTTTTCTACAGAGGCTATCATTTCCCTTTTTGGGGATGCAGGGCATGTTCATAGGTCTGAAGTGAAAACCCAGTGTAGTTTTGATTTGCATTTTTCTAATCATTGTGAAGAAGGGCATTGCTTCATGTGTCTATGGACCAAGTGTATACACTGAGAAAATTATCTGTTTAGTTATTTGGCCAACTTTTTATTGTTGATGTTCTTCTTCTTTATATTTCTTTCTTTCTTTTTTCATTGACATGTACCAGTTCTTTATAGATGTTTGATACCAATCATTTCTGTAGTGTTTAGATATCTTCCACTATTTACTGGGTTGCCTTGTTATCCTTGTGTCGACTTTTTTCACTGTGTAGAGGCTTTTTAGTTTCATATAGTCCCATTTAGTTAATCTTGCTTCTATATCCTATATTCCCCCAATTCCTATGTGCCTGGCTAGCTTCCAGGACAGGAGACAGATGACCAGGGACTTGTGGCTAAGCTGGGAAGCAGTGAAATGCTGGTTTTATTCATCTGAATTTATACTCTCCAGGAAGGAAGTGGTAGGGTGTAAAAACAGGGTGTGACTAGGAGAGGGGGTGGAGCAAAAAGAGAGTGTGAACCAGTGGGATTAAAGCAGTGCCCTGCAAGCAGGGTGGGTCTCAGGTAAAACAGTGATTATGTAGATAGACCACAGACCACAGAGGAACACACACACAATTAGAAGCAGACCAACACCTATGCAGTTGGAAATCCAAGAACATCTTTGATGGTAAGATCTGCAATGTTTTGCTGATGTTTTCATCGATATATTTTCTAGTGTCTGGTCTAATACACAGGTCTCTGATCCAATTTGATGTGATTTGGTGAATGTGTCTTTGTGGTGATCTGGCTTTACTTTTCTACATGTTGTTGTCCAGTTGTTCCAGCCCTATTTGTTGACGAGACCTTCTTTAAGCCACTGAATGGGTTTGACCCCTTTGTTGTATATTCAAGGTGACTTTATATAGAGAGACTTATTTCTGAGCTCTCCTTTGTGTTCCATCCATGTGCTCATTTTTATTTCAGTACTACGCTGTTTTACTCACAATTACTTTGCCATGTAACTTAAGTTGGGGGATGTGATGCCTCCATTTCATTTTCTTAGAAGTTTTTTTTTTTTCTATCCATAATCTTTTGTGGTGCTATACAATTTTTAGGGACAAGTTGTTAAATCTTCATAAGCAATATCATTTATGAGGCCTGGTGGTACCAGGCTGAACACTCTCATTACAGTACACAGTGAAATAGGTTCAATACTCTAGTGCCTAACTACAGGGAGAACACTTTCTCTCTCACTCTATTGCACACTTCTCTCTTAATTTCCCACTGTCCTATCAATTATGATAGAAAGAAACAGATAATATCTGCTGATAGCAGTGGAATCTTAGAGCAGGCATTGAGCCTCAGTGATAATCCTGGTGTCAATAAAAGAAAGTAAGCAAGCAAGCAAGCAAGAAAGAAAGGAAGAGAGGGAGAGAGGGGGAGAGAGGGAGAAAGAAAGAGAGAAAGAAATATAAGGAAGGAAAAGAAGAGAAATGAAAAGACAAGGAAAGGAAAGAAAAAAGAAGGAAAGAGAAGAGAAGGAAAGGAAAGGAAAGGGAAAGAAAGGAAAGGACAGGGAAGTGAAGAGAAGAGAAGGAAAGAAAAGAAAAGCACTGTAGATTCCTTTTGATAGGATGGCCAATTTAAACAAGTTTGCTCTTCCAATCCAGGAACAAGAAATGTTCTTCCATTTCTTATATTTTTATTTTTTAATTATCTATATTTATTTATTGGATAGAGACAGCCAGAAATCAAGATCGAAAGGAGTAATAGAGAGGGAGAAACAGATACACCTGCAGTGCTGCTTCATCACTGGCAAAGCTTTCCTCCTGTAAGTGGGGACCAGGGCCTCGAACTAGGGTCCTTGAGCACTGTTAACATGTGCGCTCAACCAGGTGTTCCACAACCTGGCTCCAATGTTATTCCATTTATTTGGGCTATTTTCAATTTCTTTTAACAATGACATACTTATAGGATTCATTGAACATATATTTTACCTCCTTTGTGAGCTTTTCTCTCCAAAATATTTTATTTTGGGGCATTCAACTGTGAGTGGGATTAAGTCCTTTAATTCCACTTCCTCTAACTCATTATTTATAAATAGGAATATCACCACAGATTTATGAGTGTTAACTTGGTATCCTGATACTTTATTGAATTTCTTATTTCCACTAGGTTTTCTTTTTTCCTGGAGTTTTTGGGATTCTCTAGGTAGCATGTCATCAGCAAACAATGACATTTTAATTCTTCCTTTCCAATATGCATAACGTTGATATCTCTTTATTGTCTGATAATGATCATCCATTAATTGTGCTATTTTTACAAAGTAAGTATGCAGGAAAGCAAATAACAAGATATAGTTAGTTATAGTATTTGTTTTTCACAAGACTGCAGTAACTATTCCATGAACAAAAAGAGGTGATTAAATTCTTATAAAACTTTGAGTTTCATGAATCAGTTCATTAAGTTTCTGATTTTCTTTTTTCCAATTCTGGTTTGATTGCTATTAAAAATGTCTTACAGGGGGCCAGGCGGTAGTGCAGCAGATTATACGCACATGGCTGGAAGATCAAGGACTGGAGTAAGGATCCTGGTTCGAGTCCCAGGCTCCCCGCCTACAGGAGGGTCGCTTCATGAGCAATGAAGCTGGTCTGAAGGCATTTTTCTTTCTCTCCCCCTCTCTGTCTTCCCCTTCTCTGTCCATTTCTCTCTGTCCTATCCAACAACATTAACAACAACAATAATAATAACCACAGCAAAGATAAAACAACAGGGACAGCAAAAGCTTCTAGGAGCAGTGGATTTGTGTTTCAGGCACCGAGCCCCAGCAATAACCCTGGATCTTTGATATATATAAATAGTTTCACCAGGTCATTTAAAGTTTTGATTGAATAATACCATGTTCTTAATATTAAATCTCTGATGTACATTGCAAACCCACATTGCAGTTTGAAGAATTGGTTTTTAAATTAGCAATGTGTAAAATAAGATATTTGTTTTTCTAACTTTATTCACTGTGTGGGGTGTCAGAGTTATTGCTGGGCTTCCCTTTATGCATAACTAATCTGAACTCAGTAGCTACATTTTCCTTTCCTTTCCCTTTCTTTCTGATGGAGGATGAGAACAAAAAAAAAAAGGAAAGAGATGGGGGGAGGCAGAGATGCAAATGCAAATTTCTATTTTTACTGACTGACTACCTAGACAATCTTATATTTTAGATAGTCTTATGTTGTAGACAGAATTAGATTTTATTGAAAATATTTTTCTAATACAAAAATTGGATATTAATTACAATCAAATTGCACCCAAACATTATTAGTGAATACTTTTTTTGAAATTATGTGAAAGATCTCCAAACAATTATATTTATTTATAATATTATTTAAAATATTTAAACAAGATTATTAGTATATTTCTAGAATTGTCTGAGATAACTAATGAAGCTAACCAATGAAAATGAACAAAACTAATTTACCTAAGATTGCTTAATTTTAGAATTTTCTGAGGTTATAAACTACTAGTAATAAAGAAAATTATGGTGAAATAAAACAAGTATGTTATCATGAACATATCCAGAAGATGTATAAGAAAAAACATTTCACAGATGCATCTACTTATGGTAAAACTTGCAATGTATTAATTAGTTAATGAGTATGTGTGCAAAACTAAGCATTTTATAAGAAAATTTGATATTTAAAAACAGGAAAAGTGAACCTATATCATCTGGCATTTGTTTATAAATTCTTTTGTTTCTCTGGATTTAAGTTTGTAATTGACTTAGCTTTCTAAATCTGTAAATTTCCTAATGTGACAGCTATTGCACATTTAAAAATAATGTCTTGCTTGGCAATAGTTCAATAATTCTACCCACAGAGAAATTACAAAATAAATATATATATGTATATATTTAACTAATATATATATAACTAATAAACAAAGTCTTCATTTTAAAAAAAATGAGCAATTTAGAATGTGCTAATAAAATGTAGCTAAGAAAAATATCACTGAGAATTTTCTTATTTTGTAAAAAGATTATATTTATAAAGTAGCAACTGATTTTGCCATAGAATCAGGCAGGAACAAGAAATTAAAGGATGCAGATTAGAAGAGAAGAAGTCAGACTCTCAGTATTTGCAGATGGTATGACAGTATACATAGAAAAACCTTAAAATTCAGGAGGAAGCTCTTAGAAGCCATCAGGCAATATAGTAAGGTGTCAGGCTACAAAATTAATATACAAAAGTCAGTGGCATTCCTCTAGGCAAATACCAAGTTAGAAAAAGAAGGAAGAGAAATTCATAAAAAATTCATTTTACTATAACAAACAAAAACTATAAAGTATCTAAGAATAAGATTAACCAAAGAAGTGAAAGACATGTACACTGAAAATTATGAGTCAGTATTCAAGGAAATAGAAAATGATACAAAGAAGTGGAAAGATATTCCATGTTATGAGTTAGAAGAATTCACATAATCAAAATTAACATACTACCCAGAGCCATAGTCATATACAAATTTAACATGCAATCCCCATCAAAATCTCACCCAAAGTTTTTAGGAAAGTAAAACAAAAGCTACAAATGTTAATCTGGAATCATAAAATATCTAGAATTGTGAAAACAATCTTGAGAAGAAAGAACAGAACTGGAGGCATCATTCTTTCAGATCTCAAACTGTATTAGAGGGTCATTGTAATCAAAACTGCCTGGTACTGGAAAATAAATAGACACACTGACCAGTGGAATAGAATTGAGAGCCCAGAAATAAGCCCCCACACCTACAGACTGAATCTAGCAACTTGGAGCCTCAGGCATGAAATACTTCTACATAAATTTCATGTTATCTTATTGGTCCTTGTGTACAAAATTTTTAAAGGGTGATGAATGGACCAGGGAGAAAGCATAAGTGTTATGTAATATATTTTCTTATTTATTTATTTAAAAAAGGAGACATTAACAAAATCATAGGATAAAAAGGGTACAACTCCACAGATTTCCCACCACAAGATCTACGTATCCCATCCCCTCCCCTGATTGATTTCCTATTGTTTATCCCTCTGGGAGTATGGACCCAACGTCATTATGGGATGAAGAAGATGGAATATCTGGATTCTGTAAATGCTTCCATGCTGAACACAGGCATTGACTGGTCAATCCATACTCCCAGCCTGCCTCACTCTTTCCTAGTAGGGTGGGGCTCTGGGGAAGTGAAGCTCCAGGACACATTGATGGGATTGTCTATAGAGGTAAGTCTGGTCCACATCATGCTGGCATCTGGAACCTGGTGGCTGAAAAGAGAGATAACATATAAAGCCAAACAAGTCTTTGAACAATCATGGACCTAAAGGATGGAATAGTGCAGATGAAGTGTTTGGGGGTGCTCCATTTTGTAGATAGCTAGTAGGCATATTTTAGTTATATTCCAAAGGGTCTGTGGAAATACTAGTTTTTATTTATTTTTTTTTCCCTGAGCCTTAAATTTGATATGCAGGTGAATACAAGTTATTGTCTGGGGAGATGATATCATAGATGGAAATGGACCAGAAAGCTGGATCAGGGAAGAGTAGCTCCCTAATATGGGAAAAGTGTATAAATATAGTTGACTGTAAACCCCATTGACTTGATTTGGTATGGGGCCCATATTCACTTTAGGAGCCTATGCGGCCTCTGCATCCCTGTAGATCTGAACCCACATTCTGTGGTCATGAGTAGGAACATTCCAAGCTGCCCCAATATCGACCCATCTTCCTCAGGTGTAGCATAGAGTATGTTGTCCACCCTCCCTTCAGAGAATGGAACATTCTCTGCTGTTGTTGTTCCAAGTTGACGGCAAGGTTCTATGGGGGGCTCACAAAGGGGTCTATTTTATTGTTCCTGATAGAGATGACCAGTAATAATGGAGAGAGGGATTTATTTGAGGTCGGGGCACATCATGTATGTTTGGGAATCTCAGGACTTCCTGAATAGGGCCCCAGGTGATGGGGTGACCTGATAGTGACTAAAGAGTCATCATTAAAGTGTGCCAATCTCTTGCCCTTATTCAGCTTTTGCAGTCCTTGCTTTGCTAAAGTTAGTTTTGGAGTGAGTGAGAGAACTGTAATAGGAAGAAGGTGAGGAGGCTATCTAAGTCTAATTAGACACTATTTCATTAGGAACTTTATACTGATTCACTGCAGACTATTGTGTACTCTTTGTTTCAAGCATATATTTTGCCCTAGTTTATGGATACATGTGAACGTATGCCCTATCTTATGGGACCTGGTCTATATCTAGGTTTTGGGACTTTGTTAGGAAGTGAACCTGCTGGAATGGAATTAGAGAATACTATAAAAGAAAAGGTCTCACCTGAGTAATGAAGCTGAAGGATTGACAATCCACACCTGAAGTCTCTGGACACAGTCTGAAGTGAAGCATGCTGAAGTGGTACAGATTGTGTTGATTAGGTTGGGATTGGCAAATGCAAAATTATTTGGTATGAATTGAGAGAATCATACAGGAGAGTGTGACCCACCGTAGAGTTTCCAAGACTGGCAGAAATATAGGCTCTTTAGTGGAAATGTGAGGTTCCTGCTGTCTTTGGTTTCAAGAAGATAGTAGATAGTTATTGTTATAATCACATTATTTGATAAATTGGTTGACTTTGAAAAGTCCCTTTGTTAGGATTTGCTGTATAATACCCAACCTCACAATATTTATGTCCTTTGGAATCATTTGTATATAGCTGTGCCACTGGTTGCTTCAGTTCTCCCTGTTCTAGACTTTTGAGAGAGTCAACATATCAAAGACTCAGCCTATGTATTAAAAAGTCTCAGTCTGTGCTTTAAAAATTTTGTGACATACAATCAATTTATCCCCTCTCATATTAATTAAATAGTAATTTAACAACTACAAATTAATAAGAGTGTAAATAAACACCATTACCACCACCAAAAGTCTGTGTCCCATCCCCCACACACACCCCACTGCCCTGGGTAGCCAAATATTCACCCTCACCCTCACTCCAGGGTTTTTACTTTGGTGCCCTACTCCAGATTTAGTTAAATCTTGCCTTTAGTTTCACTTTGTGTTATTCATTATCAACTTCTATTGATGAATGGGATCATCCTATACTCATCTTTATCTTTCTGACTTAGCTTACTTGACATAATACCTTCTAGCTCCATCCAAGATGGGCCAGAGAAGGTGGGTTCATTTTTATTAATAGCTGTGTAGTATTCCATTGTATATATATATATATATATATATATATATATATATATATATATATATATATATATATACCACAGCTCTCTCAGCCACTCATCTACTGTTGGGCACCTGGGTTGTTTCCAGGTTTTAATTATCACTAATTGTGCTGCTATGAACATAGGTGTACAAATATATTCTTGGTTGGGTGTTATGGAGCCGTTGGGGTATATCCCCAGGAGAGGAATTACTGGGACATATGCAAAATCCATGTCTAAGCTTGTGAGAGTTCTCCAGACTGCTCTCAAGAGAGGTTGGACCAACTTACATTCCCACCAGCAGTGCAGAAGGGTTCCTTCTTCTTCTTCTAGCGTTTGCCCTTCTTCCGTAGCCAGTCAACAGCGTCAGGTTGAAAGCTGTCAGGAGCTGCTTGTTGCTGGCTTTGAAAGAGACTGGGATCCATGTGGATTCAGTTGGCTAGGAAGGATCGTCAGTTTCCCCAATGAATGGGTACTCACGGGATGCACCACGAGAAGGTCGATCCAATGCATCCCAAAGTTTTCCTCTAAGTACTTGATAGTTTCTGGTCTAACATCCATGTCCTTGATCCATTTGGAGATGATTTTTGTTTCTGGTGAGATAAGGTGGTTCAGTTTCACTCTTCTACATGACTCAACCCAGTTTTCCCAGCACCTTTTATTGAAGAGAGCCTCCTTCCTCCATTTAATACTTTGCACCCCCTTAACAAAGATTAGATGACCATAGGTATGGGGGTTTAGTTCTGGGCTTTTAATTCTGTTCCACTGGTCTGTGTGCCTATTTTTGTTCTAGTATCAGGCTGTTTTGATGATGATAGCCTTATAATATAGTTTGAAATCTGGGAGTGTGATGCCTCCATATCTGTTTCTTTTCTTCAAGATTATTTTGGCAATTTTACATGTTTTCTGGTTCCAGATAAATGATAGCAGTTTCTGTTCTATTCTCTTAAAGAAGTTTGGTGGATGTTTGATAAGTATTGCATTAAATTTGTATATTTCTTTGGGGAGAATATTCATTTTGATGATATTAGTCATTCCAATCCATGAGCATGGGATGTCTTTTCATTTCTTGGTATCAGTTTATATTTCCTTGAATAGTGACTGATAGTTCTCAGTATACAAGTCTTTCACTGCTTTGGTCAGCTTTATTCCTAAGGTTTTTAATGATTTTGCTGCAATAGTGAATGGCAGTGATTTCTGGATATCTTCTTCAGATTTAGTGTTTGCATAAAGAAATGCCACTGATTTCTGTAGCCAGACACCTTGCTATATTGCCTAATAACTTCTAGTAGTTTTCTACTGTATTCTTTAGG
This sequence comes from Erinaceus europaeus, assembly GCF_950295315.1. Taxonomy (NCBI): domain Eukaryota; kingdom Metazoa; phylum Chordata; class Mammalia; order Eulipotyphla; family Erinaceidae; genus Erinaceus; species Erinaceus europaeus. The sequence goes on from NC_080163.1 coordinate 12,018,263, forward strand.
TTTTTCTATGTATACTACCATATTATCTACAAATAGAGAGAGCTTAACTTCATCCCTTTCAATCTGTACTCCTTTGATTTCTTTCACTTGTATGATTGCTGTGACAAGAACTTCTAATACTATGTTGAAGAGTAATGGTGATAGTGGACAGCCCTGTTTAGTCCCTGATCTGAGGGGGAATGCTTTCAGCTTCTGTTCATTGACTATGATGTTGGCTGTAGGTATGCTATATAAGGTCTCCACTCTCTTGAGAAATTTCCCATCTAGTCACATTTTTTTAGTGTTTGAGCATCATTGGATATTGTATTTTGTCAAAGACTTTCTGTGCATCTGTTGAAATAATCATGTGGTGTTTGGTTTTCCTTTTATTGATGTGGTGAATGACATTGATTGATTTACATATGTTGACCCAACCTTGCATTCCTGGGATAAATCCCACTTTGTCATGATGAAAAATATTTTTGTTATATTGCTGTATCCTGTTGGCCAGGATATTGTTTAATATTTTGGAATCAGAGATATTGGTCTGTAGTTTTCCTTTTTTGTTGTGTCCCTATTTGCTTTTGGTATCAGGCTGATATTGACTTCATAGAAGGTGGGAGTGTTCCTGTTTCTTCAATCTTGTAGAAGAGCTTTAGAAGTATAGGTATATAGGTTTATGATGTTTATTTCTGCTCTAATTTTAGTGACTTCTGTCCTTCTGGTTGATTTAGGGTCCCTTTGTTCCTCTTCTTCTAAGTCCTTAAGTCATGCAGTAAAGTTGTTTATTTTAACTTTTTCTTGTTCTCTAATATGGGATTGTATGGCTATGAGTTTCCCTCTCAATAATGCTTTAGCTGTGTCCCAAATATTTTGATAACTTGTGTCTTCATTTTCATGGGTTTCCAGTAACATTTGAATTTCTTGCTTGAGTGTCTATCTGATGCAGTGGTTCTTAAGCAGTATGTTGTTGAGTTTCCAAATTATGTGACTTTTAGTAATTTTCTGTCTGTTGTAGAATGTTAGCTTTACTCCTCTGTTTTCTACGAAGATACTTGGGATTAGTTCAATGCTCTTGAATTTGTTGACACTATCTTTGTGACCAAACATGTGATCTAACCTTGAGGATGTGCTGTGTGGATTTGTAAAGAATGTGTTTTCCAGTTTTTTGGGGTGAAGGACTCTGAAAAGGCCAGAAAATCTAGTGTGTTTATCTCTTCATTTAATTCTCTTGTTTCTTTGTTGATTCTCTGCTTCATTGATCTGTCTAATTGTGATAGTGAGGTGTTGACGTCTTCCACTATTATTGCATTACTATTGATGTATTTTTGTAGTTCTTTCAGTAGGTGTTAGATGTACTTATAGTCCCCCACTGGGTGCATAGATGTTAAAAATTGTTAAGTCTTCTTGGTTGATGGCTCCTCTAATCATTAGGTAATGACCTTGCCTATTTTTTATTATTTTATTTAATTTAAAGTCTATGGTGTCAGAGATGAGAGTGGCTTTTCCTACCATTGTTGGGGCCCATTAGCCTGTAGGATAGTTTTCCATCTTTTCACTTTTGAGTCTGTGTTTGTCTTTTTGGGGCAGGTGGGATTCTTGCAAGCAGCATATGTTTGGGTTGTGTTTTCTGATCGATCTTCACACTCTGTGCCTTTTCATGGGTGAATTTAATTCACTGACATTTATTGATATTATGGATTTAATGTATTGTAGTGCCATTATTCAAAAATTCTTTATTTGCTCTGATATATGGCAAGTATTATAATGATGTTCCTGTTTATAAGCTGTCTTTTAGTACCTCTTTTAGGGCAGGCTTGGTGATGGTTGCCTCCTTTGACTGTTGTCTCTCTGAGAAGGTTGATCCCTCCATCTAGTTTAAATGAAAGTCTAGCAAGATATATTATCCTTGGTTGAAACCCTTTTTCATTCAGGGCTCGATAGATATCTTGCCATTCTCTTCTGACTTTCACAGTTTGAGTGGAGAAGTCTGCTGATAGTCTTATGTGTTTTCCCCTGTGTGTGACTTTTTGTTTCTCTCTTGCAGCCTTTAGGATCCTTTCTTTATCCTTGATTCTTTTCGTTGTAACTATGATGTGTCTTAGTGTCTTCAGGTCTAGACTGATTCTGACTGGGACTCTCTGGGACTCTTGAATCTTAATGTCCTTTCTGTTGTTTAGGTCTGGAATGTTTTCTTCCATTATTTTATCTAGAAAATTTACTTCCCCTTCCTCTCTTCCAGTGTAGGTCAATTATATGAATGTTATTTCTTTTAAGATTACCCCATATGTGCCTGTTGTTGTTTTTAGTGTCTGTCAATCTGTTTTTGAACTCTTTTGTCCTCTTTCTTTGTTTTCTCTAGCTTATTCTCTGCCAGGCTAATTCTGTTTTCTGCTTCTGTTAATATGATTTTCCTCCCCTCAGCTTCTTTCCTCAGTTCAGTTACAGTATTACCTTTTTCTGCTAGTTGGCCTTTAAGCTCAGCTATTTCAGTTCTCATTTCTCTAATTACTTCAAGGTAACTTCTATTTTCTCTGAGGGTCTCTTTTGTTTCCTTAATTCTGAGAGACCTTTCCTCCATATTTTTCTTCATTTCTATTATTACTAGGTATATTATTGCTTGCATGCTTTTCTTGTCTATGGTTAATTCTGACTGATTTGTAGTTTCTTCTGGGCTCTTGTCCTGATTCATTGTGGTATCAGTTTTATTTGATCTTGATTTAACCATTTTTTAAGTTGATGTGGTTTTTATTTTTCTGTTCTGTCGTTCTTCAGTTGTTGTGTTTTGAGTACAAGCCACACTATTCTAAAGACCTTTATGACAAATGCAGTCACCAACCTCAGAAATTACAACAATAGTAACTGAAGAAAGGATTGATGCACTTCAACAAATACCAGTTAGCCAAACAACACCTCCTGTCCAAGAAAAAATAGTAACCAAACAAAATAAAAATAAAGAGACAGGAAAAAAGGGAAAGCAAAAATAGACAATTATGCAAATCTACTGGCCACTATAAATTCTAGGGATAGCTGGAGGAGAAACGGAAGTAGAAAAAGACACACACACATAGAGTCCACTCTGAGTCAGATTTCTTCCCCCAAATAATTCACGAATGAATATTAGTGAATTCAGAAAACAATAGACAGAAGAAGGAAGAGAAGAGTAAAGAAAAAAGAAAGAAAAAAAGAAAGAAAGAGCAATAAAAGGTTTTGTTTTTTTTTTAGTTATCTTGTAGGAAGGGAAAAAAGAGAGTGGAAAATAGAGGTAGAGAGAAGTTCCTCTCACAATGGCTAGTACACTCAGTCACCTAGCAATGGAAAAAACAACAACTGTTAACTTTGGTCAACCTGAAGAAGGTGGATGGAAAAATAGTAGCAATAAAATAAAATAAAATAAGAGTAGAAAACCCCTAATAGTCAGTCTGCAGCTTGGAACACTGGATTGGCTGCAGGCATCCAGCACAAAGACAGCCAATTGTAAGAAGTATCCAAAAAACAAACAAACAAAAAAACCTCCAGGTAATCTTTCCCAGGCAGGGATGAGGCTCTGATTGGTTAGGTACTTTGTCACTCAAATAGAGCTAAAGCCACTTAAGAAAAAATGAGAGAGAAAGAGAGAGAGAAGTTAAAGGAAGAGGCTTGGAATGACACCCCTGGTGAGCCATGAATCTTGGTAAAGAAAATTGTTCAGGGGGCAGCCTGCTAGGAGCAGCTGTACAGCCCCTGGGGGCTGGTACTGGGATGGGGAGAGTGAGCTCAGAAATAATCAAAGGATTTTCTTTTGTCCCCCTGACCTCCATTTGTCAGCCCAAGAGCAAGTTATGGGACTGTATTTTGGTGTCACTCTGACCAGCCTGTGTTCATCTTCCTACAGACAGCCCAGTATCCTACCCTATCTGGTGAATCCCAGGTTGCAAGCTGCTGCCTCTTGGATCTCAAGGCAGCTGTGGCTCCAAAGTCACCATCTTGGCTCCACTGCAATATATTTTCATACATGAGGTTCCCAGGTCTCTGGTTTGATCACCAGTATCACTATGAGTCAGAGCTCTGGTCAAATATGTATTAATTTTATAGCTTGCCAATTTACTATGTTGCTTTAAGTATTTCCAGGTGGCTCCTGCTAGATTATTTTGGGGTTTCTATAGTCACTATAACTTCTGAAAATAGTGATAGTTTTACCTCTTCTTTTCTAATCTGTATAACTGTTAGTCTATTCTCTTGCCTAATTGCTATAGCTTTGACTTTCAACACTATGTTGAATAATATTGGGAGTAGTAGGTAGCCCTGCCAGATCTAAATTGGGACTGTCAGTTTCTCATTATTGAAATATGATGCTGGCTGTAGGTTTGCTGTGTATATACTCAATTAGATTGTGTAATTTTATTCTGTTCTAATATTTATTATCTTGAACATAAACTCTGGTCTTCTATCTGTTGATGTGGTAAGTCACACTTATTGCTTTACATATATTAAAACTTGTATCCCTGGGATTCATTCCAGGTGGCTGTGATGCACAATCTTTTTAATGTCTAGCTGTATGCAGTTGTTCAGCATTGTGGCATCGATCTTCATCATGTGCATTGGTCCATAGTTCTAGACAAATGGGCTCAAAATATTAAATGGAGAAAAGAGTGTCTCTTCAATAAGCAGCGTTGGGGAAATTGGGCTGAAAAATAAATAAGAATGAAACTGGACTGCTATGCTTCACCACACAAAAAAAACCTTAACTCCAAATGGATGAAAGCTTTGAATGTTAGATTAGAAACCATCAAATATTCAGAGGGAAATATTAACAGAATTCTTCTCAATCTAAGTTTTCAAAAAATTTTATTGGTGATTTAATATTGATTAATAAGAGTATAAGATAACAGGGGTACAATTATATACAGTTCTCATGACCAGAGTTCTATGTCCCATCTCGTCTCTGTCATTGGAAGCTTCCCTACGTTTTATCCCTCTTTGGGAGTATAAAGGTATCTTTGAGGACTCAAGTCCAATTGCAAGGAAAACAAAAATAAACTAATGGGGCTACATCAAACTGAAAAGTTTCTGCATAGTAAAGGAAAGCCTCACCAAAAATACTCAAATACAGAAAAAAAAACTACTCTGCAGAAAGAATGGGAAAGGAAAACGACTTACAATATATAACATCAAATAAAAGGTTAGTAACCAAAATATATAAAGAGCTCAGCAACATTGGCAAACAATCCCACTAAATGTGGAGAGAAGAAATGGGTGGAATTTTTACCAAAGTATCAATCCATAGATTCAACAGACATAAAAAATATGCTTAAAATGACTGATTCCGAGCACAGTGCAAATCAAGAAAAGAATGGCAGACCACTTTACACTTGGGAGATTATCATACACTGGAAATGGCAGAAACAAGTGTTGGGGATATGGGTTGGTGTGATAGAACTATCCTACACTGCTGGTGGGAATGTATATTGGTTAGGACCCTGTGGAAGATGGTCTGGAGAACGTTCTGAATACTAGAAATAGATTTATGTTATAAGCTGGAAAGTTCTCTCCTGATGATTAAGCCCAAAGAAGCAAAAACATGTATCCAAAGACATATATTCACAACTATGTTCACAGCAGCAAAAACTGTAACCGTTCACACTTGGAAGAAACCTACCAAATGACAGTTGAGTGCATAAGAAAGTTGTATTAGTGGGTTGAACTAGAGAACAACTTGCTTGGAAAGTATGCTGCTTTGGTGTATAGGCAAACAGGAACCTGGTTCAAACCTCAGCCCCAACTCATTTTCTGTATTGGCTTCTTTGTCTGCTTTTTCTTTCCCTCTCTGTCTCAGAGAGAGAGAGAGAGAGAGAGAGAGGAAGAAGATAAAGTTGTGATATACAGTATTATACACACCCACAATCAATGGAATACTACTTAGCTATTAAAATACTGAAGTCAACGCCTTTGCCCAGCTGGGATTAAACTTTAAGGAATCATTGTAAGTGCGTTAAATCACAAATAACACAAATGCTATATTATGTCACTTACAACCAGAACTTAAGAAACAAGGATAAACAGGAAAAGCACAAGGAGAAACTGGTGTTGGGTGTGGTAAATTGCCCCAAGCAAAGGACTCTGGGGAAGGGCTGAAGACAGGAAGAGGAGAGGTGTTGGGCTCCAAGTGAATGATGATGGAAAGGCCCTACAATGGGTATGGAAGTGTTTTTGCATCAGTATCATGCAAATATTAGAAGCTGCACACATTTTAACAATGGAAATGTAAAAGATTAAACCACATCCACAATTCTTCTTCTAGCGTTTGCCCTTCTTCCGTAGCCAGTCAACAGCATCAGGTTGAGCCTGATGTAAAGTTTCGAGACCTCCTTTGAATCTGGAGAGGTGGCAGTCGTTGACTATGTGGGTCATAGTCTGTCTGTAGCCGCAGGGGCAGTTCGGGTTGTCTCTGGCTCCCCAGCGATGGAACATAGCGGCGCACTGGCCATGGCCTGTTCAATACCGATTGAGGAGGGCCCAATCATAACGTGCTAGGTCAAAGCCGGGTTGACGCTTGCAGGGGTCTGTGATGAGGTGTTTGTTCTTTACCTCAGCTGACTGCCAACTCTGTTTCCAAGAGTCTGGAACAGAGAAGTTCAGTGTAGGCATAGGGGACCAGATTGGATGACAAGATGTCAAGCGTTGGACAGGGTGGGCGAAGATATCCGCGTATATTGGCAGGTCCGGTTAAGCGTAGACGAGGGAAATAAACTTAGATGATGCCGCATCCCGACGAATATCTGGCGGGGTGATGTTGCTAAGAACTGGCAGCCATGGAACCGGGGTGGAACGGATGGTTCCAGAAATTATCTTCATGGAGGAATATAATTGGGAATCGACCAAGTGGACATGGGGGCTACGGAACCATACTGGGGCACAGTATTCTGCAGTGGAATAGCATAATGCCAGAGATGATGATTGCAGTGTGGAAGCGCTCGCGCCCCATGAGGAGCTGGCCAGTCTTGCAATGATGTTATTCCTCATGCCCACCTTTGCTGCAGTTTTTATGAGATGTTTGTGAAATAACAGGGTGCGATCGAGAGTAACGCCAAGATAGACTTGGCTGGGCTTCATGCCGGATTCTCGTATCGCCAAGCTGCACATTAAGCTCACGCGAGGCCGAGGCATGGTGTAGATGGAAAACAGATGATACCGTTTTTGCAGTGCTAGGGATTAGTCGCCATTTTTTACAGTACTCAGATATCAGAGACATGTCTTTCGTGTTTCCTCGAGGATGTCAAACTTGGATGCCTGAGTTGCACAGCAGATGTCATCGGCATAGATGAACTTTCTTGAAGAAGTTTCTGGAAGGTCATTGATGTAAATATTAAATAGCGTAGGAGCCAGAACAGAGCCCTGGGGGAGGCCACTTGAGACAAGTCTGCATCTGCTAGACTTGTCACCCAGATGCACCTGGAAACTTCTGTTTTGGAGAAGAAACGATATAGTGTTGGCCACCCATGGAGGCAGGCATCTTGAGATCTTGACTAGGAGACCACGGTGCCAGACCGTATCATAGGCTACTGTGAGATCAACAAAGACAGCAATAAAATTATATATATATATATATATATATATATGACTTTATGTGGTAGTAGAAATTATTTTATATTGTGTATTATTATATGTATTAATATAAAACACTAGAAATTGGCAATACACAAGGATTTTGTTGTTGTTGTTGTTGTTCAGGGTTATTGCTGGATATGGGTGCCTGAACTACGAATCCACTGCTCCTGGCAGCCATCTTTCCTCCATTGTTGATGTTGCTGTTATTGTTGTTGGATAGAATAGAGAGAAATTGAGAGAAGAGGGGAAGACAGAGAAGGAGAGAAAAACAGACACCTGCAGATCTGCTTCACCACTTATGAAGCGACCACCACCTGCTGGTGGGTAGCTAGGGTCTGTAACCAGGATCTTAGAGAAGGTCCTTGAGCTTTGCTTCACACATGTGCTTAGTCTGGTATACTACCACCCAGCCCCCTTAATTATTATCTTTAATAGGTTTTTTTTTGTTTTTGTGTTTTGCTTTGCTATATAATTTAGTATGCGTGGCTGGGGAGATATTTCAGTGGGTAGGAACAACTGAATGTGTGAGGATCCAAGTTCAGTCTCTAGCACTGCTAGAGAAAACAGTGTTCTAGTAATTTTCTCTCTCATGAAATACATTTGAAAATGTTTAAAAGGAATATGCCATTGATTGAGATACTACAATGCTTAACTGAGATGGACCCTCACAAAATGATATGTCTTTTATCTATTTCTCAACTATCTTAAGACATGGTGGCTATACAAATGCTCACATATTTAAAACAGACTTTAAAATTTTACTTATCTTGGATCTCTACTTTAATTTAAAAATATGAAAAAAAAACAAGAGTAATAAAAGATATAGTCAAAGGGAAAACTGTCTAACTGGAAGATAACCATGAGAAATAAATGAAGCATAGGCTAGGTATGGGGATTTGAAAAGATATAAGGCATTCAATTACAGATACTGAAAGCTCTAGGACACCAAATAGGAAATTCATAATCATAGGGAAAACACATCTTGAATACAAGCAAAGCTTGATAATTTATAAATCAGTACAGGAGGTTGAGAAGTAGCGCAGCAGGTTAAGCGCACGTGGCACAAAGCGCAAGGATCCCGGTACAAGCCCCCGGCTCCCCACCTGCAGGGGTCCCTTCACAGGCGGTGAAGCAGGTTTGCAGGTGTCTATCTTTCTCTCCCCCTCTCTGTATTCCCCTCCTCTCTCCACTTCTCTCTGTCCTATCTAACAATTATGACATTAATAACAACAACAATAAAATAAACAACAAAATACAAGAAAAATAATAAAACAACAAGGACAACAAAAGGGAAAATAAATAAATGTAAAAAAATCAGTACAGAGTGTTTAGATTGTTTTCAAATAAATACTTGCAATATAATTTGTTTTTTTCAGCAACCATAGAAGACAGTATTAGTATGTCAATAAAATACTTCTTTTAATAAAATAATTCCTAGACCTGGTTATCCACCCACAAAAATATTCTTCAAACTTAAATGGAGATTTTTCAGACAAGAGAAAGTATGATAATCCATTAACAGCATATCTATACTTATGAAGATACAATAAGTAGAAAAAAATAATTGCAGATGGTACAAGACTTAAAAAAATGAAAAAAATGTTTAAAATAGAAAATGTCAGTAAATGCCTAGAAGGACAAAAAAGACATTTTCAAAACGAGGATTCACTAATTTTCATCCAGAAGGAACCAAGTAAATAGAGAACAGTACCATGGGGACTGTAAAAATATCACTTGCAACAAAATAAAAAAAAAAAGAATAAGATAGAAGGAAAGAAATACCTTGGGCAACAGATTAAATTTTGTGGATATAAAGAAAGGCAGTATTTGTGAGAAAGTATTGCCTATACTTGAGACTTTCATTCTCTACCTTAAGATTTACTTAAATTAAAATTACTTAAAGTTGGGGGTCAGTAGCACAGTGGGTTAAGTGCACGTGGCGCAAAGCACAAGGACCTGCATCAGGACCCTGGTTCGAGACCCTAGCTCTCCACCTGCAGGGGAGTCGCTTCACAGGCAGTGAAGCAGGTCTTCAGGTGTCTATCTTTCCCCCTCTCTGTCTTCCCCTCCTGTGTCCTTTTATCTATTTCCTATCCAACAACAACATCAACAACAATAATAATAACCACAACAACAGTTAAACAAGGGCAACAAAAGGGACAGAAAAAAAAAAAGACTCCAGGAGCCATGGATTCATGATGCAGGCACCTAGCCCCAGCAACAACCCTGGAGGCAAAAAAAAAAAAATACTTAAAGTCTTAAATTCAGACTTTAATGCATTTTCCTCTCAAGATCTTTATTTGTCCAAGTATATTTATTTTTATAATGAGCTACACAAAATTGCAAGGGGCAAGTAGCACCTGGGAGGCTAGACATGAATATTCATGATTTTGTACCTCCTAGAAATAACCCCGTTCAGTTAAAAAAAAAAGATGAAAGAAAGGAAGGAAGGAAATAAGGAAGGAAGGAAGGAAGGAAGGAAGGAAGGAAGGAAGGAAGGAAGGAAGGAAGGAGGAAGAGGAAGAGGAAGAAGAAGAAGTGGCCTATTAGTCACATTCTGGAGACTCAGGACTTATTAACATTAAGGAATGGTGCCAATAGGCTCTCTTTTATCCAGTAACTCACATTTTATCAGTTTTGTATCTCAAGTGAAATTGCTAATCATCTCATTATCAGTGACTCTTCACTGAGTTTTGGAAAGTGGATACCTTCCACCTTCTGCACCCCATAATGATCCTGGGTCCATACTCCCAGAGGGATAAAGAATAGGAAAGCTTAGGGAGTCAGGCTGTAGCACCACGGGTTAAGCGCTGGTGGGGCAAAGTGCACGGACCAGCTTAAGCATTCTGGTTCTAGCCTGGACTCCCAAACCTGCAAGGGTGTAATTTCACAAATGGTGAAAAAGGTCTGCAGGTGTCTTTCTCTCTTCCTCTCTGTCTCCCCTCCTCTCTCCATTTCTCTCTTTCCTACCCCAAAACAACAACAACAACAGTAATAGCTACAACAATAAAACAAGGGCAAAGAAAAAAGGAATAAATAAATATTTTTAACAAAAATAATAGGAAAACTCCCAATGGAGGGGATAGGATATGGAACTCAGGCGGTGGGAATTGTGTGGAATTGTACCCCTCTTATCCTCTGCTCTTGTCAATCATTATTAAATCAATAACAACACTTTTTTTAAAAGTCTGAAAGTTTTTCTGGAAGGTTTCTGGGTGATTCTAAAGCACTACTTGTATACAAATCCACTTTATCCCTCTGGGAGTATGGACCCAGGATTATTATTGGGTACAGAAAATGGAATGCCTGGCTTCTGTAATTGCTTCTCTGTTGTACATGGGAATTGGCAGGTCAGTCCACACTCCCAGCCTGTTTCTATCTTTCCCTAGGAGGTAGGGTTCTAGATAGGTGGGGTTCTGAGACATACAAGAGAGGTTATCTGTCCAGGAAAGTCAGATTGGCATCTACAGCTTGGTGGCTGAAAAGCATTAAGATTTACAGTGGACAGAGAAGATTAGCTTGGCCCCTGCACAAGGATGACACGCAAATTCATGAAGTGTTCCATTATTTTAAAAAAAAATTAATTATCAGAAATCTAAAGGTAATAATATAGCTATCAAACTTTGTCCCCTAACTTACCTTAAGTAAATCAGACTCTCGTGGTCTGGGAGGAGTCTCAGTGGATAAAGCACTGGATTCTCAATCGTGAGGTCCTGAGTTTGGTCCCTGGCAGCACATGTACCAGAGAGATGTCTGGTTCTTTCTCTCCTCCTATCTCTCTCATAAATCAATCAATCAATCAATCAATCAATCAATCTCTGGGGAAGCTGACTCCTGAAAGTCAGCATGCCAACACCACCTGGAATCATTCCTTTGAATATTAATTGAAATCATATATGAAAAAAATAAAATGCATTGATTTGGGGTATTTTTCAAATGTATGGTGTCATTGAATAGAATTGCACATACCATTGAAAAGTCAACATGTCACATTCCACTTTCAGAAGTAACTGCTATCTGATTTCTGCCACTGGAGATTTTTACTTGTTTTGGAATTCATAGAATTATAATCACACAGTTATGTACAATTTTGGGGGGGAAGGTTTTTGTTATTGTTTCCATTGTTCTCCTTTCAGGTAAATCAACCCTTGCTGTTTTCTAATTTGCTCTGTTTTTTATCTATTGTTATTTATTTATTTATTTAGAGTTTCTAAATTTCTATTTCTATTGTAGAAATAGACCACAGTCTTAGAGTTTATAGATTTGGGTATTTGAAATGATCTATTTTATTTTTTTAAAGATATTATTTATTTATGAGAAGGACAGGAGGAGAGAGGGAGAGAGAACCAGACATCACTCTGGTACATGTATGCCAGTAATCAAACTCAAGATGTCATGCTTGAGAGTCCAGTGCTTTATCCATTGAGCCACCTCCCGGATCCCATGAAGCTAATTTAAATAAATGTAAATGTTCCTTCTCCAGGTGCTAATAAATATATACGTGTGGGGCTCAAGTGGTGGCTCACCCTGTTGAAAACACAGGTTGTCATGTGCAAGAAACCAGGTTCCAGACCCTGGGCCCCACCTCTGCAGGGGAGAAGCTTCACAAGCACTGCAGAGAGGGGCTGCAGGTGTCTCACTTTCTTTCTCCCTCTGTATGTCCTATTCTTCCTTCAGTTTCTCCTTCTGTAGCAGGAAGCTGTACAGGTCCTGCTAAGGTAGTGTCAAAGCCCTTAGGCACTAAAGCCTGTTGGGTAGTATGTCAGCTTCCCCCTGCTTAAACACTGCAGTCTTTTTACATAACCACTGTTACCTAAGAACCTCCCTGCCTGCAGAGCATTGGTTTAATCCCCACTGGTTTGAACTCTCTTTTTGCTCCTCCCCCTCTCCTAGTCACACCCTGTTTTTCCACCACTCTTTTTTCACTCCACCCTCTCTACATCACATCCTGTTTCCACCCTACTTGGTGAGTATAAATATAGCTGCTCTTCTGATTAAACACACTTGGAATTGCCTTCCAGCTCTGAGAGTCCCAGAGTCTCTTTCCTGCGATGCTAGCCCAGCACGAGTTCCTGATCCCTGTCCCACACAGCAGCCTAGGTTGGCTCCACAGTTGAGTTCTCTCCAATCCAGAGAGCACTTGCTCCAGAAGAAGCACCCTCAGGCTATTCCAGCAAAGCCCTGTGAAGTAAACCTGTGTTCTCTAGTTTAACTCACAAAATTTTTTATAAAAGTCAATAATGTCATTTCTTTTTAAAGGTTCATCCCTCTGGTATGCTGTAACCCAGAAGCTTTGATTTGTGACCATTATTGAGAAACACTGCAGATGCTTAAAAATTTTTTTGTTAGTTGTATGCTTTTTCTGTTGAGTTATCTGACCATTTTTGAAACGGTCAACTTTTGTATCAAACCAGATACAAAACCTAGATCGGATTTATTTATTAATTATAAATCTAGATTTGATATTGCTGACCAGATATCAAATTTCAGTGAGGACAAATTTATACATCTTTGTCTTCCTACCTGAAATTTGTTATACATGGTTAATAATAAGGTATTATGTTTACCATTATTAAATATGAAAACAATTAAATGACTCACTTTAAGCATAAGAAAATACTTTTTAAAATATTTATTTATTCCTTTTTGTTGCTCTTGCTGTTTTATTGTTGTAGTTATTGATGTCATCATTGTTGGATAGGACAGAGTGAAATGGAGAGAGGAAGGGAAGACAGAGGGGGGGAGAGAAAGACAGACACCTGCAGACCTGCCTCACTGCTTGTGAAGTGATTCACCTGCAAGTGGGGAGCTGGGGGCTCGAACCAGGATCCTTATGCAGGTCCTTGTGCTTTGTTCCATGTGTGCTTAACCTGGAAAATACTTTTAATTTTTCAAATTTTGAACAAAAGGTTTTTGATATTGGTAGATATAAATTAAATTCTATGGGGGGGTGGCAGGAATTTGTACACCTGGTTAACCACAAACATTACAGTGAGCAAGGAACTATAGGTTCAAGCCCCTGGTCCCTACCTGAAGGGGGAAAGCTTCACGAGTGGTGTAGCAGGGCTACAGGTATGTCTGTCTCTTTCCCTCTCTACCTCCCCTCCCCCTTTCATTTCTCCCTTTCTCTATCCAATAAGAAATACATAAAATACCATTTAAAAATTAAATAAAAATTGCATTATATTTCTAAATTATTATCTTTATTTATTTATCATATAGAAATTGTCAGAAATCGATAGGGAAGAGGGTGATAAGGAGAGGGACAGAGAGACACCTGCAGAACTGAAGGCTCAAACCCAGGTCCTTGTGTATTGTAACATGTGCACTCAACCACGTGCGCTACCAGCCAGCCCCTAGAATTACATTCAATGGACAATTAATACAGAATAGTGGCCCTAAAACATGTTCAACCTTGGACTGATTTCCATATATTTTAATTTTTATGGAAATAGATTTTCCAACTGTAGTTGCATGCAGATATATAGAGATGGGACATTTTCAAGCATATTCCATGTAAAACAAATCTTTCACAAATCCTTAAAAAAAAAAAAAAAAACCAAAGAACCTTTCCCACTTACAGAGAACTAAAGAGACGGCAGGTTAAGACAGAGCTGCTCTACTTTGCTGACTTTGAACATAAAAGAAAAGACCATGAATTAGAAATTCAAGTAGCTTCCTGAACTTGCAACAGTCAAGAAAATAAATTATTCCCTGTAATCTCTAAAAATTAATACATCTTTGTGCGTCAACTCTAGCAAAATGTGGCCTATGTTGTGATTCTGATCACAAAACTCTAAGATACATCATGTATTGTTTAAAGCCACTAAGTCTGGGGTGATTGATTATAGAAATTGAAAATACTCATATTGTTACATATATCATGTCTTATATATATTCAAAGAACTTTTTGTTGGCACCTAGTATCTCTACTCCTTATCAGTAAAGAATTTGTGGGTAATGTATCATGGAATCAATTATAGTATTTTCCAGATATTGGATGTGTAGTGCTTATCAAACATATGAGTTTATGTTACTATTTTTTTTACAATGTTTTGTCTATGGAATGCAAAATCTCTGCATGCCTTCTGGTAGCATGCAACCTGTATTATGAGCTACTGCATGAACACTGTAACATATTTTCAAAAACATTCGGAGTAATCTAGGATACTATGCTAATCTCAAGTGGGAACAGATGGCTGACAGTGGAATATCATCAATCTTAGTTACTTAGACAGAAATATAAAGAAAAGAATAAATCACCAGGGGAGGACAATATTCACTGAAATCACTGCAATTCTCTTGACTTGATTTTTCTATGTAGATTTATCTGAATGAGTAACATGTGTGCTTATTTTGTGAAATAAAATGGAGGTCATCCTATTGAAGAGACTTGCCTAGACATTTCGTGAGACATAAACCTTTGACTCCAGAGTAAACACAAGCCTTACTGCCATGTATAATTAGAAAAATAAGGAACTAAAAAAGAAAAAGGGAATCAGGCAGTAGAGCAGCAGGTTAAGTGCACGTGGCACAAAGCTCAAGGACCAGCAAAAGGATCCTGGTTCGAACCCCCAGCTCCCCACCTATAGGGGAGTTGCTTCACAAACAGTGAAGCAGGTCTGCAGGTGTCTGTCTTTCTCTCCCCCTCTCTGTCTTCTCTTCTTCTCTCCCTTTCTCTCTGTCCTATTCAACAACAATGACATCAATAGCTACAACAATAAAACAAGGGCAACCAAAGGTAATAAATGAATACTAAAAACTAACAAACAAAAAGCCACCCAAAGTCATCATACTACAGCTGGTGTTTCTGCAAGAAACATCATTCAAAAGGAAAATTCAGGCACTGGCTAACAGAACAGGCTGAGAGAGGGAGAGGGAGATATGATCACAACATCAGCAATATGGTATACTTCAGTTAGCAGGGCCATTTTTATCGGGTTTGGGGGAAATAAAATGGAAAGATTTGGGGATTTTTTAATCCCTGTGTGAAGTGAATATCTCAAAGAAAGCAGGATGCGGAATTGCTCACCAAGACTCACTTGCACAGAAAAGACATAAGCCAAGTAACAATAAGCAGTTGAAATGATTTACCATAGCTGTCTTCCCAAAGGGGAGGGACCACAAGAGTTCAAGACAGCCATAGACACACAGACTAAGAACATCTGCCTTCCCCTTGTCAAGCATGCAGAGGAAAACAGCTCCTGGACAGCTGGTTCTCAGAGGAGTGGGGACAGGCTGGAACACACGCTGCTAACTCTGAACCTTCCCAGTA
This sequence comes from Erinaceus europaeus, assembly GCF_950295315.1. Taxonomy (NCBI): domain Eukaryota; kingdom Metazoa; phylum Chordata; class Mammalia; order Eulipotyphla; family Erinaceidae; genus Erinaceus; species Erinaceus europaeus. The sequence continues at coordinate 12,034,104 of NC_080163.1, forward strand.
TTCCTACAGTGATCCAGACACCATACTCTGTTGGTATGTTTCCAATTCTGCTTTTAGAAACCCCTTCTGTTTCATTTGGTTTAATCCCTCCTGCATTCTATTTACATAACACTGTATTCTATTTACATAACCTCTGTTAACAAGCACCACCCTCCCTCCAGGGCATTGGTGGTTCAGTGGTAGAATTCCTGCCTGCTCCGCCCCCTCTCCTTGTCATACCCTGATTTTCATCAGTCACTTTTCTCTCCACCCTCTCTGCTTCGCATCCTGTTCCCACCCTACTGGGTTAGTATATTTATAAGGACAAGATTGTTTGTAGTTTTTAGTTTAGCTTAGCTTGGTATAGATTGTGCTGAATCCTGCATGAATAAAGAGATACTGCGTACAACCCAGCCATGAGTCCTGGGTCGTCTGTTACCCGCCCGTGAAGCCAGCCCGGTGAAAACAACAATACTCAGCCATCACGACCCATCATCTCTCTCTTGCCAGGACATATGAACACAGAAGTCTAGCATTGTGGCAATAGCAATGCCTGCTGGCTTACCACAGAAGCCACACTAAATGTGCAAAACAAACAAACAAACAAAAAAGAGTAAGGATCCTGGATCTAGCCCCCGCTCCCCGCCTGCAGGGGAGTCACTTCACAGGCAGTGAAGCATGTCTGCAGGTGTCTGTCTTTCTCTACCCCTCTCTGTCTTCCCATCCTCTCTCTATTTCTCTCTGTCCTATCCAACAACAACTGTCAGGCAGCCCCCTGCTCCATCCTCCATTGCTGACACTATGGTCTACTTACATAATCATTGTTTTGCCTGAAAGATTCCCACCTTTGATCTATCTTCTTTCTACCTTGAGACCCGCCCTGCCTCCAGAGTACATTAATCCCACCAGTTAAAACCCTAGCAATCATTGCTATGGAATCTTTCTACCTTCCCACTCTTTCCTTTTCTCCACCCCCTTTCTTAGCCATTTCTGTTTATTTGCCACTTCTGGTTCTAAATATATAAAAGCATTGTCTCTGGTCAATAAAGACACATTGCGTTCCTACTCCACCACAAGTTCCTGGTCTCTTTCCTTGTGTCGCTGAGTAAGCAGCAGCCCGGGTTGGCTACAGTCAAGTTCTTTCCAATCCAGGAAGCATGTGCCTGGGAAGAAACACCCTCACACTAGCCCAGCAAACAACGACGTCAATAACCATAACAATATTAAACAACAAGGGCAACATAAGGGAAAATAAATAAATAAATAAATAAATAAATAAATAACATTTGATTTATCATAAATTAGGGATGCCATTAGAATGGAAATATTCATAGTGGTCAATGAAGAACACTTACAAATCCCAAGTTTTATGTAAAGACAAACTATTATTTCACAAATAATGCAGAGGAGACATATCCAATTATATCACTGCTAAGAGAATTTGTTGCTTGCATATACCTATTTAAGAAGGAAAACAACATGCCATACATCAGACAAGAGTTTAATAACCAACATATATAAAGAGCTTGCCAAACTCTACAACAAGACAACAAATAACCCCACCCAAAAACGGGGGAAGGACATGGACAGAATATTCACCACAGAAGAGATCCAAAAGGCCGAGAAACACATGAAAAAATGCTCCAAGTCTCTTATTGTCAGAGAAATGCAAATAAAGACAACAACGAGATACCACTTCACTCCTGTGAGAATGTCATAAGTGAGAAAAGGTAACAGCAGCAAATGCTGGAGAGGGTGTGGGGTCAAAGGAACCCTCCTACACTGCTGGTGGGAATCTCAATTGGTCCAACCTCTGTGGAGAATAGTCTGGAGAACTCTCAGAAGGCTAGAAATGGACCTACCCTATGATCCTGCAATTCCTCTCCTGGGGATATATCCTAAGGAACCCAACACACCCATCCAAAAAGATCTGTGTACACATATGTTCTTGGCAGCACAATTTGTAATAGCCAAAACCTGGAAGCAACCCAGGTGTCCAACAACAGATGAGTGGCTGAGCAAGTTGTGGTCTATACACACAATGGAATACTACTCAGCTGTAAAAAATGTTGACTTCACCTTTTTCAGCCAATATTTGATGGGCCTTGACAAATTCATCTTAAGTGAAATACGTCAGAAACAGAAGGATGAATATGGGATGATCTCACTCTAAAGCAGAAGTTGAAAAACAAGATCAGAAAAGAAAACACAAGTAGAACCTGAACTGGAATTGGCTTATCGCACCAAAGTAAAAAACTCTGGGGTGGGTGGGTGGAGAGAATACAGGTCCAAGAAGGATGACAGAGGACCTGGTGGGGGTTTTATTGTTATATGGGAAACTGGGGAATGTTATGCATGTACAAACTATTGTATTTACTGTTGAATGTAAAACATTAATTCCCCAATAAAGAAATTAAAAAAAGAATATTAAGCATATTAAAAGCAAATCATGTAATTCAGAAAGCAGTATTATCAGGTGCTAAGTGGTGACACACCTGGTAAAGCGCTCATATTACAGTGCACAAGGATCCAAGTTCAAACCCCTGATCCCCACCTGCAGAGAGGAAGCTTCATGAATGGTGAAGCAAATCTGCAAGTGTCTCTCTGACTCTTTCCTTCTCTATCTCCCTCTCCCCTTTCAATTTATATCTCTATCCAATAATAAATAAATAAATATTGAAAAAATAAAGTAACATGGTCATACACACACACACACACAGGCACACACATACAACTCTCAAAGTTGTGTAGAGGCCCAGAAGGTAGTGTAGTGACTAGAAATTAAATTTTTTTAATAAATACTTTATTGATTTAGTTATTGGGTTGATACAGAGAAGTCAAGAATTAAGGTGTAGATGGGAAGACAGAAAGCGAGAGAGAAAGAGAGAGAGAGAGAGAGAGAGAGAGACCTATATCCCTGCTTCATAGCTCTCAAAGCTTTTCCCTTACAGGTAAGGCCTACGGGCTTGAGCCTGGGTCATTGCCTATTGTAACATGTGCACTCAGCCAGATGTGCCACAGCTTGGCCTACAGCTGTGAATTTAAGAACCTCAGGTTCCAAGTTCAATTTCCAGTACTGCATGTGGCATAGTGATATCATGGTTCTCTTTCATCTTAGTTCTCTCTCATGGTAGTAAAGAAATGGTCCGGGTGATGGTGTAGTGGGGTAAGCATTAGATTCTCAAGCATGTGGTCCTAAGTTTGATCCCAGGTCATTCATAATCCAGAGTGATGTCTGGTTTGCTTTCTCTCTATCTGTCCCCAGATGTCTCCCTCTAGTGGATATGTAAAATCCAGAGACCCATCCTACTAGGGAAAGAGAGAGGCAGACTGGGAGTATGGATTGACCAGTCAACGCCCATGTTCAGCGGGGAAGCAATTACAGAAACCAGACTTTCCACCTTCTACAACCCACAAGGACCCTGGGTCCATACTCCCAGAGGGATAGAGAATGGGAAAGCTATCAGGGAAGTGGATGGGATATGGAGATTGTGTGGTGGGAATTGCCTTTGACCCACTTGTGCTTAACCCTATGTGCTACCTCAGAACTCCCTGTTGTTTGTGTCTTAAAGACACTGCTTCCTGGCTGGGAGAAGCCACATTCTTTTTGCCTTCTTTCTACTTGACTGCCCAGTTGATCAGTTTTGAATTCTATGAGGAAACTTTAGAGGTTGTAAATCAACATAATTGTCCCTTCCAGGGATCTCTATTGTATTCAAAATGTTTCTGCTTCTTAACCTGTTCAGCTGAGGAGTCTTGTCCTTAATCTCTATAAAAGGAGTCAGGTAAAGTGTCTGTAAAATACATTGTTTGCCACATCTATAATCACAGGTGTTAAATTGGATTTTCCTTCTCAAATTGATGTTTAAAATAAATGCTTTCAAGTATGTTTACAAGAACTAAATGACATGTTAAAATTCAGCTAAGAATTTTAAAATGACACCAATAAACTGTGTTGGGAGTGGAGCAATTCTTTCCTTAATCATTTAAAGTCACAACATGTCAAGTCGATTGTTTTCTGTAGTGATGATCATGAAATCATAGTGGTGCTATGGATTTTCCCTTTTAATGAAAATATTTACATATTTCATAAGCATTCCACTTAGCTCAACTTGCTTTTGATTTGCTCTAAGTAACATGTTTTATTGTATTATTATTATTTTTTTGGAGACCTATTCATTAGTACATACATTCACAAGCTCCAGTGTTTCTGTTACACTGACTGAGCTATATCCCACAAGTTTGGGTATGTACATGCTCACTTTCTGTTGCATTTTTTAAAAAATAATTTCTTGTAATTTCATTGTTGATGTATTTAATTTGTTATGGAGTTGCCACCCAGCTTGATAATGAATACTGTTGTTGTTCATTTCTGATTTTGGCCGTGGGGAGCGGTGGGGCTCAGGAGAGAGGAATGGGGAGAAGGAAAGTCCAAGGGTTCATGAGATTCCTGCCTATTGCCCTCCGAATGACCTCCTTCAATGTTACTTTATTATATATATATTTGGCCTAGTAGGATACTGTTGTTTCTCCACTTTGATCATTTCATGTTTCTAAGTGTCATTTGACTTTAGAAATTATGTAAAACATAAACCAGAGACTCCACGTTTCTTCAGGGAAGAAACAGATACCTTTTGCTGGGTTTTAAAAGGTCGACTTGTACAGAAGGAATGAAAGTACTGCTCAGTGCTAGCCCAAAAGGTGCAGCTCGGGTAGCAATCTGGTGTTACTCCTGTACTCTACTGCTAAGCTATCAACCAGGCCCCTTTTGAAAAAGAAGATGGAGGGTGGGGGTACAGCATAATGTTTATGCAAACAGACTCTCATGCCTGAGGCTCCATAGTCCCAGGTTCAATCCCACTCCACCAATATAAGCCAGAGCTGAGAAGTGTACTGGTGGAAGGAAGGGAGGAAGGGAGGAAGGGAGGAAGGAAGGAAGGAAGGAAGGAAGGAAGGGAGGGAGGGAGGGAGGGAGGGAGGGAGGGAGGGAGGGAAAGGAAGGAAGGAAAGAGGGAAGGAAGGGAGGGAGGGAGGGAAAGGAAGGAAGGAAAGAGGGAAGGAAGGAAGGAGAAGGGGAAGGAAGGAAGGGGGAGGGGAAAGGAAGAAAGAACAAAAGAGGTAGAAGATGAGGGTGTGAAATGCAAAAATCTGGTAAGAGCCCAGCTCCCCACCTGCAGGAGGGTGACTTCACAGGCAGTGAAACAAGTCTGCAAGTCGTCTCTATCTTTCTCTCACCCTTTTTGTCTTCCCCTCCTCTCAATTTCTCTCTGTCCTATCCAACAACAGCAATAACAACAACAATAATAACAACAACAATAATAAATAGCAAGGTCAACAAAAGGGAAAAAATAGCTTCCAGGAGCAGTGAATTTGTAGTGCAGGCACCAAGTCCCAGTAAAAACACTGGAGGCAAAATGATGATGATGATGATGATGATAATAATAGTTGGATGCATGGATGGATTGCCACCAAAATTACTGCTAGGACTCAGTGCTTGTAGGAGAGATAAACTGCTCCTGGCAGTGAACTATCCCATTTTTTTAAAAAAACTTTTTTTTGAGAGATAAAAATTCAGGGAAAGGAAGGAGAAGAGACACTTGCCTTACTGTATCACTGCTAGTGAAGCTTTCACAGTACAGGGAAGGGCAGGGGCTTGAACCAGAGTCCTTGTGTAGGACAGCTCATGATCTCTAGCAGGTGTCCCACCACCTACCTCTGACTTACTTTTTTGTGAGAGGCAGCTATTTGCTGGACATTTATAGGAATATTTTAGTTAAACCATGAATACAACAAATATTTTTAAAGGCCTATATTCAATATGTAGACTTCAGAAATAATTTTACTATTTCAAAAGAAACAACACTGATAAATTCAATCTGAATACTAATTTGAAGTCTTTTAAAATATTTATTTATTTATTCCCTTTTGTTGCCCTTGTTGTTTCTTATTATTGTTGTTATTGATGCCATTGTTGTTGGATAAGACAGAGAGAAATGGAGAGAGGTGGGGAAGACAGAGAGAGAGAGAAAGAGAGAGACCTGCAGATCTGCTTCACCGCTTGTGAAGAGACTCCCCTGTAGGTGGGGAACCGGGGGTTCGAATTGGGATCCTTAAGCCTGCCTTTGCTTTGCGCCATATATGCTTAACCTGCTGCACTACTGCCTGACTCCCTAATTTGAAGTCTTAAGTGCTTACATTGAAGGAACATATACTCAGAGATATGGTCCATGCAACAAAAAGTTTTTCCCCTCTCTTATATATTGAATAGTAGTTTGTGAGAATGTAAGTTAATAGGAGTGTATATTAACACCAACAACAGTCTGTTTCCCATTCCACCCTCCATCACCCACCCTCAGTGAACATCTACCCTCACACTCCACCCAGAGATTTTCTTTCTTTTTTTTTTTTACTTTGGTGCCCTGCTCCAAACTCAATCCAACTCTGCTTTGAGTTTCCCTTTCAGTTTTTCTTTTTCAACTTCTCTTGATGAGTGGGACCATACTCATCTTTGTCTTTCTGACTTAGCTCACTTAACGTAATTCCTTCTAGCTCCCTCCAGGATGGGTCAGAGAAGGTGGGTTCATTGTTCTTAATAGCTGCATAGTATTCCATTGTGTAAATATACCATGGCTTTCTCAGCCATTTTCTGTTTGTTGGGCACCTGGTTTGCTTCTAGGTTTTGGCTGTTATGAATTGTGCTATGTACATGGGTGTATGTATATCTTTTTGATTGGGTGTTATGGAGTTCTTAGGATGTGTCCCTAGGAGAGAGTCTACTGGGTCATATGGGAGGTCTATTTCTAGCTTTGTGGGGGTTCTTCAGACTTTTTGTTGCATAGAACATAGCACTGAGTATATGTCCTTCAATCTAAGCACTTAAGACTTCAAATTAGTAATCAGATTGAATTCTGACAGTGGGATCAAATTGTTAATGCATTTCTAATAATGACTTGCTCTTTAAAATATTAAATCTCCTAAAAGCTTAGACCAGGGAGAACAAAAGCAACTGGTGGTGTTCCTTTATAAGATACAGCTATAAGTAAATAGGATAAAAGGACATAAATTATGGTGAGGTCTTGTATGCTACAGATTCCTAACAATGAGATTTTCAAAGTTAACCCAATTGCCAAATGATTTGGTTATAGCTAAAAACAATCTATTGCTTTCTTAAACCCTAAGACAGAGGGAGCTCTCCCCTACCTCCTTAGAGCCTATATTTCTCCCAGTCCTGGAACCTCTAGGGTGAGGCTCACTTTTGTGCATGCTTCTTCCAACCCATACCAACTGATACTGCATCTGGTGATCCCAACATAATCAATGCAACCAGTACCATCTTGGCATGTATCACTTTGGACTGCATCCAGAAATGTCAGGGGTAGAATGTGAACCCTCCAGGTTCAACACTATGGTGAGACATTTCCTAGCCCATAGGACTCCTTCAATTCATTTCAAGTGGTACATTTCTTAGCAAACCTCAAAACCTAGATAAAGACCGGGGTCCATGAGTTGGGATATATATATATATCCAGGAGTTGGGGAAAAACATATACCTTAAAACAAAAGTGCACAGTAGTTTGCAGTGAGTCAACAAATGTACCAAGCAAACAGGCCTAAAAATACACCATAAAGTACCTAACACAATAGTTTCTACTTAGACCTAGATACCCTCCTCACCTACCTTCTATTGGACGTCCCTTAATCACTCCAAAGCTAGCCCTGTCAGACAAAGTAAGGACTACAAAAGCAGAATAAGGGCTGGCATACTTTAATGATGACTCTTTAGTCACTACCAGGCTAACCCATCACCTGGGGCCCTACTCAGGGAGGCATGGGATACCCACGCAGACATGATGAGCCTAGACCTCTAACAGTTCCCTCTCACCACTGTCACTGGTCATCTCCATCAGGAAAAACATAATGGAACCCTTTGTGGGCCCCTATAGAACCTGGCTCTCAATGTGAATCAACAGTGATAGGGAATTTTCCCTTCTCCAAAAGGAAGTTGTATAGCATACTCTGCCTATCATGTGAGAATGAAGGGTCCTGATATTGGCATAGCCTGGAATGTTCCTAGCCATGGCCATGGAATGTGAGCTCAGACCTACAGGGATGCAGAGGTTACATAGGCTCCTGTGCTGACTATGAGCCCCAGATCAGATCAGTGGTGTTTATAGTTAATAATATTTTATGCTTTCCCCATATTGGGGAGCTACTCTCTTCCCTGATCCAGATTTCTGGTCTTTTTATTCCAACTGTGACACCATCCCCTCAGACGTCACCTGTATCTTGGACATCAGGTGCAAGCAAAAACTAGATGGGTCATAGGCCCCTTGTAACATACCTAAAATAGACCTAATAGCTTTTTTCAAAATGGAGACCCCAAATCTCCATCCACAATATTCTTGCCATTAGGATCATGATTAGGCGCAAAGCACAAGGACCGGCATAAGGATCCCGGTTCGAACCCCGGCTCCCCACCTGCAGGGGAGTCGCTTCACAGGCGGTGAAGCAGGTCTGCAGGTGTCTATCTTTCTCTCCCCCTCTCTGTCTTCCCCTCCTCTCTCCATTTCTCTCTGTCCTATCCAACAACGACAACAACAATAATAACTACAACAATAAAACAACAAGGGCAACAAAAGGGAATAAATAAATAAAATAAATATTTAAAAAATAAAAAACAAAAAAAATTAAAAAAAAAGAATAGTAAAGCTATCAGGGGAGGTGGTAGGATATGGAGTTCTGGTGGTGGGAATTGTGTGGAGTTGTACCCCTCTTATCCTATGATTTCCCCAGTGTTTCCTTTTTATAAATATAAATTTTAAAAGTAATAAACTATTATATTGAAAAAAAGAATTTACCAGTATTATCTTATATTCTTGTAAATCACTATTAAATAACTAATAAAAAACACAAAACAAAAGTGATGTGCATGCAAAAAAAGATAAAAGAAAGCAATGCAAGAATATGTGTGTGTTCTTAAATGCCATTTTACTTGCAAAAACAAAACATTTTGAAACTATATATTCAGAGTTGATAATTATCAAAGATGATACACAGCTTTGTCTTTATAATTTCTCTGAGCATATCTGAATGTCTTCTAGACATCTGAATCATTGCCAATATGTTTGAGGATGTTTTAAATGGATTCTTTGATTACACTTTTAGTTTTATGCCTTTAACACATTGAAATATAATTGAATTTGTATGGATTTTAAATTTTGCAATCTCACTTATGAAGACTAACAGTTAAATTTATATTCCTTTGGATTTTACATATAAACATGCTGATTGTACAAACTCCCTATTTTTTAAATTTTTGTTTATTACATTGGCTAGAAATTTCCAAAGTAAAATAGATGCTGAATGAGGATAGATTCTTTTTTTTTTTTGTCTGTTTTGAGTTTGAAAATTTACCTTAATTAGAAGATCCCTCTAGGCTCTGTGTAGATACTTTTTTGTAAATTTGGAAAATTTTGCTTCTAATCTTGTATACCGGATATTGAATTACATCACATGTTTTTCCTCATTTATTTTCAGAATTATTTATTATTTAATCAACCTGTACCCTGTCCTTAGTTATGCATTATTTTCTTCTGCCACTAACTATAAGAAACACCTGTTTGTAGTTTATTTATTTAATTTCCTATAATGTTTCATTAAACAGAATTTTTTTTTCTGCTTTAATGAGTGTAACTAAGGGACAAATATAGCCCCCACTGCAAGGAAACTAAAGTACTGTGGTCCCTGTCTCTTGCTCTCTTTCTCTAAAATATTATCCCTAAAGGTTTTCCTAAGTATCTTTTGAATTTGTATTATTAGTACATTTACTGTAAAAGCTTTTTTTTTTCATTTGTATGAAATGTCTGAGTCTCTACTTTTAAAATTTAACCCTATTTGTGTGATATTGGTATACCCATAAAAATTTTCATTTGGATTTTCATCCTGTACATATTTTATTAGATTTGGTATACATAAGCATGCTACACATATAATCTGAATGTATTGGCAGTCAGCTCATGTGACAACCTAATTTTTGTCATAAGTCTCACTAGTACCTATGTTTACTGGTTTTAACACTTTGGGTTCTTGTAATTCTGGACTTCTTTTGGAAATAGTTGAATTTATCTGAAAGAACTTCCTGTACCTCTCTTGAAAGGTAGGCTGGCTGACAAATGTTTTACAAATTAAGAGAAAATTATTTTTTCTTTCAGGTTATGCATTTCTTCATTCACTTTATCTTGAGAATTCTATCATTCAGGATACCAAATTCTTTGTCCATGAAAATGAAGGTGTTGTACCTGATGCTGTATTTTTTTTTATTATATACTAGTTAATAAACAATCCAGTGTCTATTAAGAAAAGTATTTTGTTGTTGCTTTGAATGTATTTTAAAAAGAAGCTATTTATTTTAATTTTATGAGAGTCAGGAGAAAGAGTGAGAGGCTGTTCAGCTCTGAATTTCTGACTTAGAGTGATGCTGGGGATTGAACCTGGGACCTCAGAGCCTCAGGCATGATAGTCTTTTTGCATAGCCATTATGCTATCTCCCCAGCCCTATTTTGACCACTTTTAAGATTATTCTTTTCATATGCAGTTTTCAGAATCTTGACTATGATGCCATTAGATGAGATTTACTCTGTATATTTCCAATCTGATAACTACCAAGTTTCTTAAGTCTGTTGGTCATGAGACTCAGCATCTTTCAGTCATTCTAAATAATTAACTCAGCAATTATTGTTTCTATACCCTTCTCTTTTTCATCTTCAAAATGTGTTAATTAATACATTTATAAATCTACACACATTTTGACATGATATTAGCCAAATGAATATAAAACCTTTAATAAACATACTTTAAAAATAGATTGTAGGTCAGGTGGTAGCACATTTAATTAAGTGAACACTTTCTTGTAGTCAAGGGATTGAGTTCAAGTTCCTAGTCTCCAGCTGCAAGGGGGAAAGCAGTGCTGCAGGTGTCTCTCAAATTTTCTCTCCCTTTCTGTCTCTTCCTTCCTTCTCAAGTTCTATCTGTTCTAAGAAAACGAAAATAAAGTATTCAAAAATAATAAAGTGAACAAAATATTTAAAAATGGAGTAGCATCTGTGCTTTGTTCTCCTTGATCAACTAGGAGAAGCAATGAAAATCACCTGAAATCACACAAACCACACTAAGTTCTCTTCAAAAACTTACCAAGCCACAGGTGAGTACAGACACATGTTACACTTGGACAGAAAGGGGCTGAGGGAGAGATTCTCAGGATTAAAAGGCTGTACTCAGGAAGGGCTGGCACCAGACTAGGAGTCTGACAGCTGATGCTCACCACTTTCCAGTCCCAGTGAAAGAAAGAAAGAAAGAAAGAAAGAAAGAAAGAAAGAAAGAAAGAAAGAAAGAAAGAAAGAAAGGAAGGAAGAAAGAAAGAGGAGAAGGGAGAAAGAGAAGGAAGGAATAGGGGAAGGAAAGAAGGAAGGAAGGAAGGAAGGAAGGAAGGAAGGAAGGAAGGAAGGAAGGAAGGAAAAAAGGAAGGGAAGAAGGATTGAAATCTTCTAAGCCACAGGTGAGTACAAACACATGTGTTTTGTGGACAGAAAAAAGGTGAGTAAGTGATTCCCAGGACAAAATCTCAGTGCTCAGAGATAGCAGGCATCAACTTAGATTGGCAACTGAGACAAATCAACTCTGAATTCTAGTTTTAGCAACAAAATCGCAATTTCATTTAAAAACCATATACTTCCCCCATGTTTGTGAGCTACTCTTTTTCCCTGATGCAGATTTCTGGTCCTTTTTCCAACTATGATACCATCTCCCCAGACAATTACTTAAATCACCTGCATGCTAGATGTCAAGCTCAGACAAAAACTAGTAGCCATGAGCCCCTTGGAATATACCTAAAATAGATGACCTACTAGCTTTTTCCAAAATGGAGACCCCAAATCTTCATCTGTGATATTCTTGCTTTTATGTTCAACAATTTGTTCTGCCTTAAATTTTAACACTTTTTCGGCCACCAGGTTCCAGACACTACCATGATGCCAAACTCACTTCCCTGGGCAGATGACCCACCAATGTGTCCTGGAGTCCTGCCTCCCCAGAGCTCTGCCCTACTAGGGAAAGAGAGAGACAGGCTGGGAGTATGGATTAATCTGCCAATGCCGTGTTCAGTGGGGAAGCAATTACAGTAGCCAGACCTTCCACCTTCTGCACCCCATAATGGCCTTGGGTCATAACTCCCATCAGGTTAAAGAGTAGGAGAGCTGTCAGGGGAGGGGATGGGATACAGAATTCTGATGGTGGCAATTATGTGGAACTGTACCCCTCTTATCCTGTAGTCTTGTCAGTATTTCCATTTTATAAATAAAAATAATGAATATAAAAAACTCAATTTAAAACTACGACTTCTTGAGTTTCCATTGTTACCCCACAGAGTCTGGAACAACAGCAGGGAGACCCTATATTGACATCAAGGTCACAGAATTGGTCCGGTGACTTAGGATAAAATCTCCCGTCTCCCAACAAGATGTATAAAAAGGGAAATCAAACACTGTAGCCACAGTGCCTCCTACTGACACAACACACAACAACAAAAATCCACCTTAAATGAGGTGAGAAATAGTAATGAGAGAAAAGCCAAATTACTAGGCAGATGCAGCTCTAGAAAAAATGGGTTGTAGTTCAGCAAAATAGCTCACTTGGATAATGTACTTCTTTGCCATGTGTGACCCAGGTTCAAGCCCAGTTCCCACAGCACTGAAGGAACATTGGCTTCTGTAGTTTCTCTCTGTCACCCTCTACCCAATAGCACACACACCCAGCATAACTGTGTCTTGTTTCTAACTGAAAAAGTCATCAGGACATGGTGAAACCCCAGTGATAATCAAACATAAAAAGCTTTCATCTGTTAAATAACAGAGTAGAGCAGAAAGCAGAAGAATGTTTAACAGAACACTGGCTAGGAAATTTAAAAAATAATAATAATAACTCAATGAAAAGTTTACATCCCTCATTGTATTAATGTAGGTAAATATACGAATGAGAATCTGAAAATGCTAGCAAATAACATTTTGCTGTCTAAATCACTTTAGACTAAAGCAATTAAGCAAAATGCTTACATCTAAAGTGATGAAACCTTTTACAAATCAGACTGTTGCTGTGAATGTTGATGGCATGAGAATAGAGTCAAGGCAATCCATCTAAGCAGACACAAATGACTAAATCTGGACCAGAGGGATACCTTACGGTGTGAGGCATGTAACTTGCTATGCATTTGAGCTCTAGCACCATATGGACAGTTCAACAGCACAGGAAGAAGTTCCTGTGCTATGATCTCTCTCTCTCTCTCTCTCTCTCTCTCTCATTTATCTCTCTCTCTCCCCCCATGTATGCAAATAATAAAATGATGCTGGTTCAGGAGCAGTGATATTATGTATCCATGAGAACTTGACTGTGAAATAAATAAAAACATTTTGTTTATTGACCAACTGATTCATTTTTAGCAGAGTACTGCTCAGTTCTGGTTAACTGCCATGCCTGGAATTTAATCTGGGACCTTGAGTCTCAGGCAGGAAAGTCTTTTGATAGCCATTATGCTATCTCTTCCACCTAAATAAATCAATTGCCAAATGCAGATATAATTGGAATGGTCTTTAATATTTTCCCAATGGGGCAGAGTAGGTTTCTAGCATTTCCCAGTGTACCATACAAATGTATAAACAGGGTAAGGGACAGAAATGAATTGAAGATAGATAGGAAGATAGGACAGAGAAAACTGGAGGTGATGGCTTAGGGTTTTTGTAAAAGTATTTTGAGCATTATGTTAATGAAAATTAATAAAAGAAGTATAGAGTAAATGTAATTGAGAATCTTTAGACTATATTTGTTTGTTTTGACTCCAGAGTTATCGCTGGGGACATTATAAATTCACTCCTTCCAGAGGCCATCCCCCCCATTTTTATCCGATAGGACAGAGAGAAATTGAGAAAGGAGGGGGAGATAGAAAGAAAGAGAGAGAGGGAGAGGGAGAGAGAGAGGGAGAGAGAAAAAGACTGGCAGACCACTTCACCACTTGGAAAGCGACCTCCTGCCAGTCTCCTGCAGATGGAGAGGGAGAGCCAGAGTCTGGAACCTCCATCCTTATGCGAATCCTTACGCGGATCCTTTTTCTTTGTACTCTGTGCACTACCACCTGGCCCCTGAGAATTTTTAATTTTTAATTTTTATTTATGTATTTTATATTTATTTTATAATTTTATATTACAGAATTACAACAGGGGGTTTGAATCCGCACCATTCCCATCACCAGAGTTCTGAATCTTCACTTTCCTGCATTGCAGTCCACCACAATTACCCTAAGGTTGTAGACAGTCTTCTTCTAGTGACAGGGTAGGATACTCCCAGCCTCCCTTCAGAGACTGGGGTTATCCCTGTCATCACTGCTTTATGGTAGAGCCAAGGTCCTCAAAGGGCCCACAAGACACTGTTCCTTATGGAAGTGACCAGTGGTAGTAGAGAGAGGGACTCTTTAGAGTTCAAGGACCATCATCATATGTGTATGGGAAGCCAAGGATTCCCTAACTAGGACCCCAGATGATCAGATGGTGTGATATTGACCAAACAATTCATTATTAAGTGGGCCAGTCTCTTGCCCTTACCCAAATTTTGTAGTCCTTTCTTAATCTGATAATCTTAGATTTTCTCTCAGTTGTTTAGGCATTGAGTATCATTTGTTCAGCTCAACCAGAGTTAGGTTTTGGGGATCTGTCCTCTTTGGGCCTTTCTGCTAGGCTTTCCTGCTAATTTGGTGTAAATCCCATCAATTACAGAAATTATGATGCCTTGTTTAAGCACTTCAGCCATTATCGAGCACTTTGACGTTGGGTTATATGATTGCCTCTTGTTTATGGATACGAGTACACCTGCATCCAGTACCCGAAACCGTAGCCTAATCTGGTATCTGTTACTTAGTTAAATGACATGTCACCTAACTTGGATGTAGGTAGTCCATGCATTAGGAAAGGTCACACAGATTTGAAGAGTTGGGAGGCTGACTTCTCAGGCTGGTTTCAATAGCAGCATAATGTGGGATGGCAACACCAGTAGCAATGTGGTTGAAGTTGGCAAAGTTGCTATGGTGGTAAGGAATCACAGAGAAGGAATTTCAAGAAGTATGGGCATATCCTAAAGGTACCAGGTCTAGGAAAAATGTGGGTCTTAAAGAGGATGCAAGGGGTTTCTTATAGCTTCTTTTAAAAAAATATTATTTTCCTTTTTTGTTGCCCTTGTTTTTTATTTTTTTAGTCATTATTATAGTTATTGATGTTGTCGTTATTAGATAGGATAGAGAGAATTGGAGAGAGGGAGGAGGGAAAGACAGAGAGGGGAAGAGAAAGATAGACACCTGCAGACCTGCTTCACCACTTGTGAAGTGACCCCCCTGTAGGTGGGGAACCAGGGGCTCCAACTGGAATCCTTATGCTGATCCTTGCGCTTTGCTTCATCTGTGCTTAACCCGCCCAACTCCCGGTTTCCTTTTGTCTTAGAGAGAGTTAAAATATGTTTACTCTTTAATCACAGTTATATTGTGCACTTTCAATATCTTCGATATCTTTAGATTTATAGAGTTAAAAAAAAATTAACCTACAAACCAACTATCTTCCCTTTTCACATATACTGAATTAATGGTCTACTCAGCACAGTTTAAAACAGCTTTAAGTAACAATGCATAACAATATATTTAATGATAATTAAACCTTTGAACAAAAGTTAATATATTAAGTCAATCCACACATTATCATAAGATCAATTATCTAACTGTCTCATTACTCAAATGTACTCTTTGATTTAAATTTGTTATACTGTTACTGACATCAATGGCATTAACTGAACTGTCTAAATAATTTTGAGAAATGACATTAACATAAATTTTATCTAGCTCATATTGTGTTATATGAGCCATATGGAAGGCTATAAACAGAATTCCTTACTCTGTTTAACCATGATTATCCATGATTGTTGCTTGTCAGTATTAGGGTTTGTAGCATGTAAAAACTGAATGTATTTTTCTAGAGAAGAAGCAATGTTTAATGAGTACTATCACTATTTTTGCACGAAGATTTTACCCCAACACTAACATCTTATATAATTCCATATAGCATGTTGCAAGTAACTTACTGACATAGTCATATCATTTCCCTTATGTTTTTTTTTAATTTTAATGTCACTTGCATTATTTATTTTAACAGAGCTCAGTTCTGTACTATTATGCTGCAAGGAGAATTGAGCCTGCGACTCTAGATTCTCAGACATGAGAGTCTGCTTGCATAATTCATTTTTTTTTTATTTTTATATTTATTTATTTATTTATTTATTTATTCCCTTTTGTCCTTGTTGTTTTATTGTTGTATTTTACTGTTGTAGTTATTATTGATGTCATCATTGTTGGATAGGACAGAGAGAAATGGAGAGAGGAGGGGAAGACAGAGAGGGGGAGTGAAAGATAGACACCTGCAGACCTGCTTCTCTGCCTGTGAAGCGACTCCCCTGCAGATGGGGAGCCAGGGGCTCAAACCGGGATCCTTCCTCCGGTCCTTGTGCTTTGCGCCACCTGCGCTTAACCCGCTGCGCTACCGCCCGACTCCCACTGCTTGCATAATTCTTATGTTATCTCTCCAGACCCATTTGCCTTGATTTAAACAATGTTTTATTTGTTTAGTTATATGGATAAAGAGAGACAGAGAGAAAAAAAATACATACAGAAAGAAACATGAACACTGCTCAGCTCTGTCTTTTTTTTTTAAAGAAATTTTATTATCTTTATTTATTGGATAGAAACAGCCAGAAATCGAGAGGAAAGGAGGAGATAGATAGAGACACCTGCAGCCCTGCTTCACCACCTGCAAAGCTTCCCCCCTGCAGGTGGGGGAGCTCATCTCTGTCTTATGGTGGTGTTGAGGATTTGAACCTGGGACCTCAAAGCCTCAGGCATGAAAATCATGTGTATAACCATTATGTTGTATCTCCAGTCCTCTTTGTGGAAACTTTAAATAACTAATATTGCTTTTCACTAGATTATCATCCAGTTTAATCGTAGTGTGTAAAGTTCCATTATGCAATTTCTTCCAGTGTCAAATAGATCTTAGCTGCCAGAGGTTAAACTCAGTGATGGTTTAATACTTAAAGCTGTGATTCAGATTGAGTTTCTCAGAGTATTTCCTCAAATTTAAGGGTATTACTTTTCACTATCAGCATTGGGAATCTTATAAAATATGAAATGTACCTGTTAAATAGAATTTTCAATACTCATAGCAATCTATTTTTTTGTGTTTGCTTAGATAATTTTTCTCAAGCCAGTTTATATGCCTGTAGTAGTTACTTTTCACTTTTTTTGTTGCAGTTTTAAAAGCCATATACCAATAACAGTGACGTTCTTGTATGTTCCATCTTTTATAATACAAATACTCCAGAACAAATAGTTTAAATCTAATATTTATTTTCTAAATTAAGCAATTTATAACCAATCAACAATAATTTCTTTTTTAAAATTTTATAGCTAAATATAGTGAGGTAGAAAGAAGTAAAGTGATGGGGGCCAGGTGATGGTGCACCTGGTTAAGTGCATACACTACAGTACACAAGGACCCGGGTTCAAGCCCATGGTCCCCACCAGCAAGAGGAAAGCTTCATGAGTGGTGAAGCAGGGCTGTAGGTGTCTCTCTGTCTCTCGCCATATCTATCTACCCTTCCTCTCAATTTCTCTCTGTCTCTAATAAATGAATATATATATTTGATCTCTTATGCAAAAAATATAATATAATATATATAAATATATATATATTTTTTTTTTTTAAAGAAAGAAGTAAGAAGACCACAGTGCAGTGGGTTCAGGCTCAAGACTGGGTTGTACATCTGGCAAAACATCTCAGTAGTCAAGTGAGATATTTCACCCCTGCAATCACTATGTAATTAATTCTTATTTTTATTTTATTTTCATTATTACCATCACCTGTGTTATCTCTGGGGCTCAGTTCCTGGACTCACCAACCCGGCAGCCATTTCTTTTCTTTTCTTTCACTTTTTAAAATAGAGACAGAGAGAAATTGCCTTGTATCGGCACACCTAGTCAAGCGTACATATAACTGTGTGCAAGGAATCATGTTCAAGCCCCCGGTCCTCACCTGCAGCGGGAAAGCTGGAGGAGTGGTGAAGTAAAGCTGTAGGTGTCTCTCTGTTGCTCTCTTTTTTAAAACTTCAAGTCACCTTACTTTTTAAATTTTTATTTATTATTGCATAGAAACACAGAGAGAAATTTAGAGGGAAGGGGAGATAGAGAAGGATAAAGGCAAAAAAAAGCACAGTCTTGCTTCACCATGAAGTTTTTCCCCTGCAGGTGGGGACCAGGGATTTGAACCTGGATCATTGCATACTGTAGTGTGTACATTTAACCAGGTGCATCACTGCTTGACCCCTGTCTCTTTCTTTCTCTACCTCCTCCTGTCAGTTTTCTCCCCTCTCAATTTCTCTTTATTTTTAATCTAAATAAATAAATAAATAATTTTTTTTTTTTTAGAAAAAGAGACAGAGAAATGAAGAGGGGAGAGGAACAAAATAAACAGCATTATCTGCAGCACTACATCTCCACTCATGATCCTACCTACCCCCCTACCTCCCCTCCACTGTTACAGAAATGACCCCCCAAAGCACAAGACTAGAGCTGGTGCTTGGTGAAAGAGAGGACTTTATTACAGCAGTGTATAGGAGACTCCAGATCACTCCGGGAAGTTCTATCAGTACCTTGGAAAAGCCCACAGATTTATTGCTGTCCCCCTCCACAAATGGGCCAGGGGAGCAAGTTTATTTAAATATTACAAAGTAGGTAGAAACAGACAAAGGCCATCTTTCATGTAATTGCTATATGTGCTTCTTACCTGTGACCTTGGTATGGGCAAAGAAGGAGAGGCCTTGTGCCTGGTATGTATCAGTCATGAGACAGCTGGGTTCCTCCCTAGTCATCTTTACCTTTAAGCACTGTTGTTTGGGGCCTATTAGCTTAGGAGTGTGGAGGGGAGGCAGGGTAGAAACTACAGCCACTGTTTGAGTTGCCAGGAGAGCAATCACAAAGGAAATGCAGTCTTCAGCTATATGCCTGTATATCACACAGGAAAGACAATTCTCCACCAGGCACATAAATTAAAATATCTATATAGGGTAAATCAGAAGAGTGTGCACTCTGCGTTCACCTAGTTTCCATAACACCAACACCACCCTACAGGACCAAGACTTGAACCCTGGTCCTGGCACATCATAATGTGTGTTCTCTACCAGGTGTGCCACTGCCCAAATCCCCAATCAATACTCATTTTTAACATACCACTATCAAATCCATTCCCTAAAGTCTGACTTTATTGCAGTTAGTCTATTTTCCAACTTCTAACTTACATATAAATATTTTCTCCAAGATTTTACCCCTGTGTAGTGGTAGTGTAGGCATAGATTATATGATGGTACCACTGTTGGGCTAGCTTTACGGGCAAGAAAGAGAGACGACCAGGGACTCATGTCTAAGTGGTATGAAGTTCAGTCTTTATTCATGTGGAACGCAGCACAATCTAAGCAATCTCTAATCACAATCTTGTCCTTATATATCCTGAGGTGGAAGAGTCAGGACGGAAGAGGATGTACATAGGATAGGGGGTGGGGAGAAGGAAAAATCTGCAAAACAGTGAGGATTAAACCAATGCCCTGGAGGCAGGGCGGTGCTTAGTTGACAGTGGTTATGTAAACAGAATACAGTGTTAAGCAGGGGGGATTAAACCAATGAAACAGAAGGGGTCTTAGAAGCAAAATTTAGAAGCATACCAACAAATCACACAAACTCACACCACAATAGGATAAGATAAGAGGTGTTTACATTTAATTCAATAACATAAATTGACTATAGTCAGTCTTTGGGACAACCCCAAGAATGAAAGAGAGATAGGAGGTAGTAGATAGCATAATGGTTATGCAAAGAGACTCTCATACCTGAGGATTCAAAGTCCCAGGTTCAATACCCTGCACTACCATATGCCTGAGCTGAGCTCTGGTAAAAAGAAATAAAAAAAAAAAATGAAAGAAACAATCTGGAGTAAAATAAAGATTGAATTAAGTGAATCAAGTAAATTGAGTCACACGGAGGCTTATAGTTTAGTGTAGTCATGGAAGCTTCTTGAGTCAATTCAGTTGTAGTCATTTGCATGTCATTTAGTTGAGAGAATAGTAAAACAAAAAATAAAGTCTCAGGAGACAAAACTTTTGAGAAAGTTGGCTAGACAGTCAAAACACATTGCTGTTGATGCTACAGATTAGAAGAATGCTGTGATTTTGTGAACATTTTTTTAAAATTCAGATAATTCAACTGAGAGAATATGATTGCATATTGAAGAGAAAGAATAGATAATAAGCAGTTGGAGTGAAGATAGCAAAGAGAGAGAGGTGAGAGAGAGATCCAAAGCACAGATTGAGGCATTCTCCTTTGAAAAAGGAAGAGATACTTATCTGCTATAGCAGGTGGCTAAACTCAATGGGTTTTTCAATTGAAAGAAAAAGGTACTGCTATCCAAAAATGATTTTTGGAAGGAATTGTAATTGTAATGATTTTTGGAAGGAAAAAAAAATAACCATTTACTGATATCTTCAGAATTGCTCATATTGAATGGGTAAGTTATTAAAAAAGCACTACTGGTTGTATTTAGTTAGTACAAGTCAGATCACTTATATTTCTTACTTAGTTGTCAGTCATGTTGTGTTCCCTTTAAAAGCAATACTGTTGGGTGAGAGGAGATAGCATAATGGTTTTATGCAGAGACTCTCATGCCTGAGGTTTCAAAGTCTCAGGTTCAACCCCCTACCCCACCTTAGGCAGGAGGTGAACAGTATTCTGGTTAAAAAAAAATACAGATACAAAATAGCCTAATGTATAGTCAGGTCATTTCAGATTTTAAGAGAAGAAATTTAGTGAAACAATTGTAACCTCCAGGCTTCTAGATTTTGTACTGGAAAAAGAAGAAGTAGGAAGTTGGGAGACAGCATACTGGTTATGCAGAATACTTTAATTTTTATGTGTTCATTTGTTTGTTTCAATTAGTGACTTAATAATGATTAACAAGATTGTAAGATGACAGAGGTATGATTCCCTACATTTACCCCCTCCAGAGTTCCTTGTCCCATTCGTTCCATTGGCAGTTTCCTATTCCTTAACCCCCTGAGACCATGAACCAAATTTTTTATGTAGTGCAGAAAATGGAAGCTCTGACATCTGGAATTGCTTCTTTGCTAGACATGGATGTTGGCAGATCGACCCATACCCCCAGCCTGTTTCTGTCTTTCCCTAGTAAGTAGGGCTCTGGAGAGGTGAGGTTTTAGGAAGTCCTCTGTACAGGAAAGTCAGGATGGCTTCATAGTAGTGTCTGCAACTGGGTGGCTGAAAGTTGGTCAAATATAAAGCAAATTATTCAATAAACAAAAACCAAAATGTAGGAATACAGTCAGTGAAAGAGAAAGGGATGATGGGGTGTGGGGGAGACAGAGAGGGACCTGCTACTTCACCACACATGAAGCTGTCCCCCTGCAGGTGGAGACCAGAGGCTTGAACTTGGAACCTTACACACTGTACTGTGTGCACTTAGCCAGCTACTCTACCACCTGGCCCCAACTTTGAACATTCTTTCATATCTGCTGGATATCTGGATATCTTCTTTGGTAAAGATTCCCTTCAGATCCTCCCCCTATGGCTGTTTGCTTTTGTTGCTGAGTTTGTGAGACCTTTTACATTTGATTAGTCCTTTGGCTGATACATAGTGTGGAAAGATCTCCTAATCTGAGGATGCCTTTCTGTTTGGGAATGGTTTCATTTTGCTAAGGAGAAGCTTTTCAGTTTGCTAGAGTCCTTGGTCCTTGGTGCACCCATTACAGCGCCCGAGTATTCACAAGAACCAAGAACTGGAGCCCCCACTCTCTATGTGCAGAGAGGAAGCTTCATGAGCAGTGAAGTGCTGCAGGCGTCTCCCTTTCTTTCTTCTTCAAATTTCACTGTCTCTAAAAAAAACTCAATTCCAAATGAATCACAGACTTAAACATTAGACCAGACCATATTCATACCATTAGGTTCATGATTAGTCAACAATTTGTTCTGCATTATATCTTAACTCTTTTTTTCAGCCACCAGCTTCCAGATAATGCCATGATGCCAACCCAACCCACCATGTGTCTCAGAGCCCTGCCTCCACAGATCCCTGCCCCACTAGGGAAAGAGAGACAGGCTGGGAGTATGAATTGACCTCACAATGCCCAGGTTCAGTGGAGAAACAATTACAGAAGCCAGGCCTTCTACCTTTTGCAGCCCAAAATGGTCCTGGGTCCATGCTCCTAGAGGGAGCTATACAGATGCTATCAATACAGATGAATACAGAGCTATACAGCTATCAGATGCTATACAGATGCTATCAATGGAGGGGAATGGATATAGAGCTCTGGGGTTGAGCAATGTGTGGAAATGTACCTCTCTTATCCTATGTTCTTGTCAATGTTTCCATTTCATAAATAAAAATAATAAAAAAGAAAAAAAACATATGCATAGAAGAAAAAGTTGGCAAAATGCTACATAACATTTGCTTTGGAAATATCTACAAAGACCTGAGTTCAATAGCAGGACATGTATTCTTATTCTTGCCTTATTCTGTAGCATCTATTAAATAACAGAGATAGTTCTTTACCAGGAGTTTTTTTCCCTTATGCCTCATTCAGTGAAGTAGGTGTAGGAGATACTAATAACACTAAGAAGCAAGTTTCCTGACAAATTCCAGGAAATGAGGATATCAACAATAAAAATGCTCCTGGAACTTTTGGAAGAAAGGTGGATATCCAAACTCCAATTATGACACTATTGACGGTAACTAAGTGGAAAATACATTATGTGTTCTAAGACAATGAGACAAAATAGAGCTGAGTTTTGCTTACTATATATCATATTTATTTAACTAAGTTTTACTGCTATAGTGAATGGAACTGATTTCTGGATTTCTTCTTCTTTAGACTTAGTGTTTAAGTAAAGGAATGTCACCAACTTTTATATGTTAATTTTGCAGCCTGACACCTAACTGTATTGCCTGATAATTTCCAGGAGCTTCCTATTGGATTCTGTAGGCTTTTTTTTTTTTTTGTCTTGTAGATCTAATTTATCTATCTTCATTTAATTCTCTTGTTTCATTAACGCTGCCAATTGGTAAATGGGTTATAATTTTCCAGTGTGGTTTCTCTCCTCTTCTCTGCAGTTGCTCTTTTACTGTCCTAGAAATCTTGATTTCATTCAGAAATGCTGGGATCTGAAGAGGCTTTAAGGAAAGTTTAGGAATTGTCAGTTTAGGAATTGTCTTCATGCTGCCATCTTGACTGTAGACCCCTTGATGATATCTTAATTAGCAGCAAGTAAAATATTACTAGAAATTATCAAGCTTCCTCTCCTTTTTGTACTCTTCTTTTTGACTTCCAAAATAGCTTTTTTTTACTATATTTTATTCATCATTTAATATTTTACAAAATTATAGTGGTATAGTTTCATGTGTGCATAGCACCATAATTCAGTGAGGCCAGAGATTACCTCCCCACCTTTTGTTCTTCCCAAAAGTTCATGTGTCTTAACTCCCTACAACTCCATGGGTGCAAAAACCATCTGGTAGTTGTGCTTAACTACCTTAGTTGCTGCAGTAGACATAATCACCTCCAGTTACATTCATTTTATTCTGAAAAACACAATATCAGAGCAGATCCTATAGTCGAGCAGTCCTCCAAGGAGTATATGACCCGTAACTTCTTTATCCAGCCATCTGTAGGTGGACATATACACTGTCTTCACACATTGACAATTATGAATAAAGTGAGTGTGCACATGGGTGTGCATATATTTCTTGAATTGGTATTCTTTTATCCTTTGGATATATGCCTCAAGTACTATTGAATGATCATAAGCTATTTCTAGTCTTCTTTGATTAAAGTCTCTTCATACTATTTTTCACCAATTTTGTGAGCCTGAAATAGCATCTTCAAAAAGTAATAAATCTCTCATTAGTTTGTTTAATGACTTCACAATAGTTTTAGATTCTGTGTAGCAGGAAATGCTAAAATTCTAAATTAAAAAAAAAAACTCATCTTTTCATGAGAGGAAAAAAATGTGCTAATGTTACCTCTGGTATTTAAAGCAATGTACCAATGTTACACTCACATATTTAAGTATTTATTTTAAATGTCATCATGAAAATGCTAATTTTGATATTTTCTTTCTTTTATGTAATTCCTCTCTGGAAATACATTTGTTTTCGATAATTAAGGATGAACAATTCACCAGGAAGATCAATCTGTTTCAATTTTAAAGCTACCATGAATGGTAACTACCAAGTCGGGTTTCTTAATATTAAATGGAGTTATGAAATAATTTGAAAACTTGACTTGAAACAGTGCTCTTAACCTTGAAACAATAAAATGTATTTATAGCACTGGGGAGATAGTAACATATATAATAGTACCAATAGTGAAGTTTTCCCCCTGCAGTTGGGGACCAGGGGCATAAACCTTGGTCCTTGCACATTGCAATGTGTGTGCTTAACCACCACCTGCCCCTCCTCTGAATTTCTTCACAAGTTGAATATATAACTTAAAAATTAGCAACTATTAATGTCTAATAGGTCTAGTAGGGCAAATACTGGGTTTGAACCCAAATGGTGTAGATGATAATCACTAGAATCAATCAATTAAATATTTTATTCTTTACCTCAGTTTTATTATCTGTCAGATAGACCTCCTGGAATGCACTAATGATCTTTGTATCATTTAAAATTATAATTCTCAAATGAGTCACATCTTCAAATGGTCCACTATTTTAAATTAAAGGAACTCTATTCTTTTGATTCCCGTTATTTGAGCAACATAATCAACATCTCTACTGTTCAATGCCCTCATCATAAAATCCAACTATGTAGCCCACCAAATTTCCTAATTTTTTTGTTGAGATTAAATTATATTAAACACTTGAAGCAATGTCATAATTACCAGTATCACTTCTATAGAAGAGTACATTTGACTGTCACCATACCTACTATCCACAAAAATAATTATCTGAGAAATCTTAGTATTTTTTGTGGTTGATAACCATTCACTTTGTTGTCTTGTGAAAAGCAGCAACTAAAGTGTTCCTTGAAGTGGCACAATGAATAAAGCAATGGACTCTCAAGCATAAGGCCCTGAGTTCAATCCCTGACAGCACATGTACCAGAGTGATAGCTGGTTCTTTCTGTCTCTCTCTCTGCCTCTCACTCTGTCTCTCTCTCTCTCTCTCTCTCCCTCACTCTCTCCCTCTCCTCTTAGCATTCTCTTTAATAAATAAATTAAATCTTAAAAAAACAGCAACTAAAGTAAAATTTAACTGGGTATACCTCCTATCTATGTGTAGAAATAAGAGGCATATAACTAAAACTGAATACCATAGTAACTCATATGATTCTACATCTCTAAAATTTAAAGAATAAATTCTATGAAAAAGAATAAGAAAAAGAATAAGAATACTTTACCTATTTTTGATGGTTATTGTGCTACTTTTTTTTTAACTTTTATGATTGTTTCATTAAAATTACTTTCAAAAGTATAGTAGAGAAAGCGCATGGACCGACATTAGGATCCTGGTTTGAGCCCTGGCTCCCTGCCTGCAGGGGGTTTGTTTCACTGGCTGTGAAGCAAATCTGCAGGTGTCTCTCTTTATCTCTCCCTCTATGTCTTCCCTACCTCTCTCCATTTCTCTCCATCCTATCCAACAACAGCAATAACAACAATAACAACAACAACAATGATGATGAACAACAAGGGCAAGAATAGAGAAAAAAATTTTTAAAGTGTAGTGGAATGAAAAATTAGTCCTCTAAATTTGTAGTATGCATTTCTAAAAATAATCCACCTCAAGGATATTTATAACATTGAAAATAAATATGCCTATTAATATACTACTTTTTAACTTAGAGGTTATCTTTGCAGTAATGGAAGTAATATTTAGGTTCAGTGAAGCACAGACACTAGTTAAACTACATTTGAAGAAGAGGCCTTCACATCTTATCAAACCTGTCCTAATTTAGCATTACACTTGTCAATAGGTTCAGTAACTTTGAACTGAAGAACTTTTTGTGCCTCCTGTACAGGGTTAATGTAATATAAAATTTAATAATATAATTTAATACATTTAATAATACATTTCAAAATTTGAGAGGCCAGGCAGTGGCCCACATGATTAAGCACACACATCACAGTTCGCAAGGACCCAGGCTCAAAACATTTATGTTATAATGAGTATTAAAACTATGACTAACACTATAATGGATGCTGTATCTTTATTGTGTATTCTGAGGATCACAATGCACTTAGCAACATACAGAATAGAGATGCAATTGGCATTCAATAGCTCGGAGCTTCCTGTCAATAATATGATGGATGAAAAATATTTGTCATTTATATTTTCATTGTTGGAAGAGTAACTTACAAGTTATATCCTGCAAACAAAAGTGCAGCTTAATATCTTACTCTTCAATAATATTTATACATGGTCTCCTAACCCCACAATGTGCAATTGCAAGATTTGTGACCTGTCATACTTTCCCTTGAGTTGACATATGTTCCTGGATTGTATTACAATATTACAACACCAGATATTCGGTAAAATAGAGACACACCATATTTCTTTCTGTCTCTATCTATCCAAATAATTTTAAAGAAAAGGAGAGAAGAAAAATGATCAGCATCTCTTTAAGTAAGTAATACTTAGGTTCAGTGAAGCACAGACACTAGTTAAACTACATTTGAAGAAGAGGACTTCATATCTTATCAAACCTTCCTAATTTAGCATTACACTTGACAATAGGTTCAGTAACTTTGAACTGAAGAACTTTTTGTACCTCCTGTACAGGGTTAATGTAATATAGTTTCAAAATCTGAGAGGCCAGGCAGTGGCCTACATGATTAAGCAAACACAACACAGTTCACAAGGACCCAGGCTCAAGCCCCTGGTCCCCACCTGCAGGGGAAAGCTTCACAGCCAGTGAAGCAGTGCTACAGGTGTATCTCTCTCTCTCTCTCTCTCTCTCTCTCTCTCTCTCTCTCACTCTCTCTCTCTCTCCTTCCCTCTCCATTTCTCCATATCTCAGTCCAAGAATAAATTAAATAATTAAAAAGGAATATTTGCAAGTAAGTCATAGACAAATTTAGTGATATATGATAGAACCAGATTAAATAGGATTTGTACAAGGGAGTGATAATCTAAGTGATGAAGAATTAACTGGAAATGCATCTGAGGAGGCCTCCTCCATTTTTATTTTAGAATTTAAGAATGAGAAAATCTAAATAAGATAATATTGAACCTAGAATAATAGAATATTGAGTCTGAGGCGGCAAAAAATATGGAAAAAATAAAAATAATTATTTAAGTCAGCTAAAGTCAGTCGAGGTGTGTTATATGAAATAAATTTGGACAGGGTCATTTCATAATCACTAATCATCAAAAAATGCAGCTGAAAACACCAGGGATATCACATTAATCCTGTTAAATGAATATTCCATTTTTTTAAATGTATGAGCAATCATACATGAAAATATGAAGAAAAAGAATTTCTTGTGTGCTGAGGGTTGAAATTCACCTTGCGACAACATGCAGTTTTAAAAAATAAATAAATAAAAATAAAACTACAGTGATTTTATTTCTGGGTATGTGTTCCAACACAAAAGCACTAACTGGGAAAGAAAACATTGTGGCATCTTGTTGATTGTAGCAACCAGATGTTGACTGTTCTTCTTCTAGCGTTTGCCCTTCTTCCGTAGCCAGTCAACAGCGTCAGGTTGAGCCTGATGTAAAGTTTCGAGACCTCCTTTGAATCTGGAGAGGTGGCAGTCGTTGACTATGTGGGTCATAGTCTGTCTGTAGCTGCAGGGGCAGTTCGGGTCGTGTCTGGCTCCCCAGCGATGGAACATAGCGGCGCACCGGCCATGGCCTGTTCGATAGCGATTGAGGAGGGCCCAATCATAACGTGCTAGGTCAACGCCAGGTTGACGCTTGCAGGGGTCTGTGATGAGGTGTTTGTTCTTTACTTCAGCTGACTGCCAACTCTGTTTCCAAGAGTCTGGAACAGAGAAGGTCAGTGTAGGCGTAGGGGACCAGATTGGGTGACAAGACGTCAAGCGTTGGACAGGGTGGGCGAAGATATGCGCATATATTGACAGGTCTGGTCGAGCGTAGACATGGGAAATGAACTTAGATGATGCCTCATCCCGACGAATATCTGGCGGGGCGATGTTGCTAAGATCTGGCAGCCATGGAACCGGGGTGGAACGGATGGTTCCAGAAATTATCCTCATGGAGGAATATAATTTGGAATCGACCAAGTGGACATGGGGGCTATGGAACCATACTGGAGCACAGTATTCTGCAGTGGAATAGCATAATGCCAGAGATGATGATCACAGTGTGGAAGCGCTTGCGCCCCATGAGGAGCTGGCTAGTCTTGCAATGATGTTATTCCTCGCGCCCACCTTTGCTGCAGTTTTTATGAGATGTTTGTGAAATGACAGAGTGCGATCGAGAGTAACGCCAAGATAGACTAGCTGGGCTTCATGCCGGATTCTCGTACCGCCAAGCTGCACATTAAGCTCACGTTGAGTGTTGAGATAGGGAAGCAAGCATTGTAATATGTAAACTATGAATAAGAGTGTGCAAGCTCTGGGAGGCCTGCCTTGTCCACCCCAAGCCCACCACTCCCTTGGCCACCAGAGAGGTGTCCTAGAGGAGGAGAAGAAGAGGCAGCAGTGTGGGTGAGCGTGCAGAGTGAAGACTCTGGACACTAAGGCAAAGAATAGTGCAGTTGATTGTGTTTCGTGGCGGGGTATTCTTATACTCGAGAAAGCACATGGAGAAGAGGAAGTGTTGCTTGGACCAATCATTTTTAAGGTCAAGATCCTGAAGCAGGGGACAAGCAGCAGTTTCAGTTAACAGCTCCCACCCTTGGGCCAGGTGCAGAATGCTGGCAACAAGGCCATCTAAAGGGAGGGAGGCTTTTTGATTGAACTCCTACTCGTCTCAGAGCGATGATCAGGGTGTTAGCCCTGATCAACCTGCTGTATCACCACAAATGAGAAGAAAATTGTGTCCTTTATAATAACAGGGATAACACTGGAGGAAATTAAGCTCGATGACATAAAGTATAGACAAATATTCTTTGATATTACTTATATTTAGAATCTATAAATGAACCAAACCCAAACCAGTCTTACTGACAAAGAAAATAGATCAGTGGGGGTCAGAGTCTACAGTAAAGGATTGGTTTGAAAGGGGAAAAGGGTCAAAAGGCACACTATTCTAGTTATAAAATAGATTGGGTGGTGCAGCAGCTGAGTGACTACACACATCACCATGATCAAGAATCCTGGTTAAAGCCCTGGTGTCCTCACCTGCAGGGAGTAAACTTCACTAGCAGTGAAGCAGGGTTGCAGGTATCACTTTCCCTCTCCCTCTCCCTCTCCCTCTCCCTCTCCCTCTCCCTCTCCCTCTCCCTCTCCCTCTCCCTCTCCCTCTCCCTCTCCCTCTCCCTCTCCCTCACCCTCTCCCTCTCCCTCTCCCTCTCCCTCTCCCTCTCCCTCACCCTCTCCCTCTCCCTCTCCCTCTCTCTCTCTCTCCCTCTCCCTCTCCCTCTCAGTTTCTCTCTGCTCTTTCTAATGTAGGAAGTAGGGGGAAAAATAATTTTTTTTAAGGTATATTCCAAGAGACCCATGAATTTACTAGTTTTTGCCTGAGCCTGATATCGAATATGCAGGTGGACCAGGTTATTGTCTGAGGAGATGGTGTCATAGTTGGAAAAAGGACTAGAAACTTGGATCAGGGAAGAAAGCAGCTCCCAAATATTGGGAAAGTATATAAATATTGTTAACTTTGAAGCTCACTGATTTGATATCCAGCACAAGAGCCATACAATCTATGCATCCCTCTAGGCCTGAGCTTGCATTCTGTGGTCACAACTAGGAATATTCCAGGCTGCACTAATTTCAGGACCCATCTTCCTCAGATAGTAGGTAGAGTATGTTGTTCAACCTCCCTTCAGAGAATGGAACAGACCCTATCTTTGTTGGTTCACATTGAAGACAAGATCCAATAGGGACCCACAAAGGGGTCCATTATGTTGTTCCTGATGGAGATGACCAGTGACAATGGTGAGAGAGATCTGTTAGAGGCTTAGACCCATCATGTCAGTATGAGAATTGCAGGACTCCCTGACAAGGGCCCCTGGTGATGGGGTGGACTGGTAATGACTAAAGAGTAATCATTAAAGTATGCCAATCTCTTACCCTTATTCAGATTTTGTAGTTCTTACTTTGTCTGACAAGGATAGCTTTGGAGGGATTGAGGGATATGCAATAGGAAGTAGATGAGGGAGGTATCTAGGTCTAACTAGAAATTATTTCATTAGGAACTTTATGGTATCATTTTAGGTCTTTGTACTTGCTGCATTTATTGACTCACTGCAAACTATTGTGCACTTTTGCTTTAAGGTATATATTTTACCCTAATTTGTGGACACATGTACATATGTCCTATCTAATGGCCCCTGGTCTATATATAGGATTTAAGTTTTGTAGAGAAGTGAACCACTCGAAATGAAACTACGGAGTCCTATAAGCTAGGAAAGGTCTCACCAGAGTAATGCAGCTAAGGGTTGACATTCCAAATCTGACATCTCTGGACACAGTCTGAAGTGAAATATGCTGAGGTGGTACTGGCTGCATTTATTAGGCTGGTATCAGCAGATGCAGTATCAGTTGGTATGAGTTAAGAGAAGCATGCAGGCAAGTGATCCGTACCCTAGAGGTTCCAGGATTGGGAGAAATTAGGGCTTTATAGAGAAAGGGGAAGGTTTCTGCTGTGTTAGGGTTTAAGAAGGCAACAGATAGTTATTGTTATAACCAAAATATTTGGCAATGGAGTTAACTTTGAAAATCCCATTGTTAGGATTTGCTGAATCATGCAAGACCTTACCATAATTTATGTCCTTTTATGCAATTTACATATAACTGTATCTTATAAAGTAACACCATCAGTTGCTTATGTTCTCTCTGGTCTAAGCTTTTAGGAGATTTAATATTTCAAAGAACCAGTCATTATTAGAAACATATTTATAATTTAAACCCACTATTAATATTCTATCAGATTATCAATTTGAAGTCTTAAGGGCTTAGATTTAAGTAAATATACTCGGAGGTATGGTATATACTTCAAATAGTTTAAGACCTTCTATCCATTTTTCCTCTCTCATATTTAGTAAATAGTGATTTATAAGACTACAAGTTAATAAGAGTATATATTAATATTATTCTTACCACCAAACATCTGTGCCTCTCCATCTCCAGTGAAGCTGAACATCAGCCTTCACCCTCCACCCAGTAAGGTCATGGGCCCCTTGCAAAATACCTAAGCTAAACCTACTAGCTTTTTCCAAAATGAAGACCCCAAATTTTCCTCTGCAATATTCTTGCATTTACGTTCCTGATTAATAAACATTTTGTTCTGCTTTATATCTTAAATCTTTTTCAGCCACCAGGTTAAAGATGCTACCATGATGTCAACCTGACTTTCCTGGGTAGATGACCCCATCAATGTGTCGTGGAGCCCTGCCTCCCCATATTCTTGCCCCACTAAGGAAGAGAGAGACAGGCTGGGAGTATGGATTGACCTGTCAATGTCCATGTTTAGCAGGGAAACAATTACAGAAGCCTGACCTCCCATTTTTTGCACCCCATAATGATCCTGGGTCCATACTCCCAGAGAGATAAAAAATAGGGAAGCTATCAAGGGAGAGGATAAGGTATGGAGCTCTGTAGTGGGAATTGTGTGGAATTGTACCCCTCTTGTTCTACGATCTTGTCAATATTTCCACTTTACAAATAAAAATGAAAAATAATAATTCTGGTACATTTTAACAACTATAATAATAGTATAGTGTGTAGTTGAAAGCTGCTTAAAGGATAAAGCATAAAAGTTCTCAACTTAAGAAAATGTAATGGTAAATAATGTAGAGGAAAAAAAGATAAATTGGGAGAGGCCCTGGTGGTAGCACAAAGTGTTAAGTGCACATGGTGCAAAGCACAAGGATCCCGGGAGTTGCTTCACAAACGAATCAGTTCTTCAGGTGTCTATATTTATCTCCCCTTCTCTGTCTTCCCCTCCTCTCTCAATTTCTCTCTGTCCTATCCAACAACAATGACAATAATAAGTAACAACAATGATAGACAATAAGGGGAACAAAAGGGAAAAAGTGGACTCTAGGAGCAATGGGTTTGCAGTGCAGGCACCAAACCCCAGTGATAACCCTGGAGGCAAAAAAGGATAAATAGGGGCTGGGTGGTGGTGCACCTGGTTAAGCATATATAGTACTAAGTGCAAGAACTCATGCAAGGATCCAGGTTTGAGCCCTCACTCTCTACCTGTTGGGAGTGTCTCTCAGAAGCAGTTAAGAAGGTCTCTGTGTGTGTCCATCTTTTTCTCTCCCTTGCTACCTCCTCTTGTTCCCTCAATTTCTCACTATCTTATGCAATAATATGGGGGGGGGAAATGTCCACCAGGATCTGTAGGTTCATAGTGCCAAACAAATAAATAAATTTCATGGAATTTAATTTGGGTAGAACTATCTGTATTGTGCTTAGTTATTGCAGAGTCATTTCTATATAATGAGTACTAAATAACTAAGTGAAGTGAAAAAGGTATCAACAGAAGAAAGTGAGGGAAAGAGGAATCGATTCACTTTCTATGATTCTTGTGCTGAACCAGTGAATCAAATGTTCCAGTATGGAGTCTTGTTGGGCAGCCCCCCTGCTCTGATGCTGTGGTCTATTTACATAATCATTGTTTTGCCTGAGACCCGCCCTGCCTGCGGGGTATTGGTTAATCCCACTGGTTAGAACCTTCGTAACAGCTGCTATGGAAGCTTTTTACCTTTGCGCTCTTTTCTCCACCCCCTCTCCTAGCCATTTCCTTTTCCCACTTGTCACTTCCAGTTAAAGATATATATACAGACATTGTCTCTGATCAGTAAAGGCACTGCATTGCATTCCCCCTCCGCCATGAGTTCCTGGTCTCTCTCCCGTGTCACTGAGTAAGTAGCAGCCCAGGTTGGCTCTGGTTGAGTTCTCTGAAATCCAGAGAGCACATGCCCAGGAAGAAAAACCCACAACTAGCCTGGCATTCTGGCACCGGAACAGGGACCTACCCCTTGGCTTCACACACAAGCGGCAGACGTATGAAGGTGCCCCAGATAAGTATAGGGCCTTGGCTGTCTCTTGGGACTATACAGCACTTAATAGCTCCTTCTTGCTTGGTAGGCCACGCCCACCACCTGCAGGCCCTGCACCCAGAGACAGGAAATGCCCCCCCTTTGCCTGATAGACCCTGCCCCCAGAGTCAGGAAATTGCCTCCCCCCCCACCCCCGCACCTGCAGATCCTGCCTCCTTTGAGGCAGGAAATGCCCTTTGAGGCAAGAAACACCCCTAGAGGCAGGAAATGCCCTTTGAGGCAAGAAAACACACCTTTTTGCCCACCAGGCCTCCCCTTGACATCACACTGGCTCTTGCTGCTCTCCTACTTGTCCCTCCATGTTTTGTCCCAGTTCTTTTAAAAACGCAAGCACGTTAAAGGTTTCTGTTCACCCCTACACTGCTTTTCCCCTGACAGAAATGTAGTCTTTTATAGACCTTGACTCATTTAGATATGGCCATTTAGAAAGAGAGAGATGCTGAGAAATTGTGAGTATGTGGTTGAGCTTGGCAGGGTTTGAACCGAGGATTTGCATCTAATCCTGTCCGTCTCTCTCTCTACTGAGAAGTTGAGCAAGGAGGGACTGTAGTAACCCCAAAGGTGTGCCTCGTCCTATCAGACTCCCTCCCTCACAAAGCACCCCACATTCCTGATACTATGGCCATTAGATAAAAAGAAAGGGGAGATGTTGGGAAGCCCCGCTGCTCTGATGCTGTGGTCTATTTATATAATTATTGTTTTGCCTGAGACCTGTCCTGACTGCAGGTTAATCCCACTGGTTAGAACCTTTGCAACAGCTGCTATGGAAACTTTCTACCTTCACACTCTTTTCTGGGTTGAGTTTTCTCCAACCCAGAGAGTACATGCCTGGAAAGAAACACCTGCAATGCTAGCCCTGGCAGAGTCTCCTAAAGAAAAGTTATTAGGGCCCGGGCAGCAGCACAATGGGTAAACGGCACATGGCTCAAAGCTCAAGAACTGGTTAAAGGATTCTGGTTCAAGCCCTCATCTCCCCACCTGCAGGAGGATTGCTTCACAAGTGGTGATGCAGGTCTACAGGTGTCTATCTTTCTCTCCCCATCTCTGTCTTCCTTCCTCTCTTAATTTCTTTTTGTCCTATCCAACAACCACAGCAGTGGTATCAATAGCATTAACAACAACAACATGGGTAACAACAAGGCCAACAAAATGGGAAACTAATGGCCTCCAGGAGCAGTGGATTCATAGTGCAGACACGGAGCCCCAGGGACAGTGATAACCATGGAGGCAAAAAAAAAGAAAGAAAGAAAGAAAGAAAGAAAGAAAGAAAGAAAGAAAGAAAGAAAAGAAAAGAAAAGAAAAGAAAAGTTCTCCAGAAACAATCAATCACCAGGTGGTGGGAAATGAATTCTGAAATGATTCAAGGTTTCTCTGAGACTTTTCCAGCAATCTCTCGCAGGTGTTTTTAACAGAGCAAACACACCCGTCTGTAAGTGTTTATAAACAATGACTGGATCAACAGATTTGGAGCTGCAAAACAGCCTGGCATTCAGCAGGCTCTTATTATTTGCAGAAGCATATGTGATTCATTTTATTTATGGTAGTTTATCACTGTGGATACTTATTCATGAATGAAACAATGAAGACGATGTGGACACAGCTGCCTGTGATTTAGCATTCAAGTTCTTTCCACCAAGTGAGTAAGCTAACAGACTTTGCCAGGAAACACTTTATGAACGTTACCTTCAACCTGGCACTCTCAGTGTTGCTGTTGATTGCATTTTGTCTGGAGTCTCTTATATCGAAGAAACGTGTTCTGCTAAAACACTGACATTACAGAGCAAAGTCCAATCAGAAGCCATATAAAATGTAAACAGGGAAGAATAAATTTCTATAAATAGTCCATTTGCCTGATCTCTATGTCTGTTCATGTTAAAACTATCAAAGTATGAGGGCTTGGATAGATAGTGCTGCATCCAGTGGAATGCATGAGTCATTATGTGCAAGGGCAAGGTTCAAGTCCCTGACCCCCACCTGTAGCAAGGTAGATTCACACTTGGTGAAGCCGTGCTGTGGTGTCTCTCTTTCTCTGCCACTTCTATCCCCTTTTCCCTCTCAATAGCTCTCCATCTCTATCCAATAAGTAAGTAAATTAATTAATTTAAATTTAAACATAATTGTCAAACTCAGGAATGAGATTTTTTAAAACTTGCCTTCCCTCAGCATATGAATTAAGTTAAATATCTTGGAGATACGGGAAGGATGGGGGATTCAGATATTTTTATTGTTATTGTTGATTTTATTCAAATTCATTCACGTAATTCATCTAGGACATCAGAGTTGAGATGACCTACTCTACTGAGAAAATATGCACACTATTTGATTTTTTAAAAAAGCAGAAGACCAGTGATAAAATGCAACTGGGAGGGTATCAGTTTTGCCCTGTACATAACTCAGTCCAAATTTCTGGACTACAATGTGGAAATACTATGGTATTGAATGAAGTTTCAGTGCTTCTCTCTCTTTCTCTCTCTCCTCTCCTCTCCTCTCCTCTCCTCTCCTCTCCTCTCCTCTCCTCTCTCTCTCCTGTCCTCTCCTCTCTCTCCTCTCTTTCTCTCTCTCTGTCTCTCTCTCTCTCTCCTCTCCTCTCCTCTCCTCTCCTCTCCTCTCTCTCCTCTCTTTCTCTCTCTCTCTCTGTCTCTCTCTCTCCTCTCCTCTCTCTCCTCTCTTTCTCTCTCTCTCTGTCTCTCTCTCTCCTCTCCTCTCTCTCCTCTCTCTTTCTCTCTCTCCTCTCCTCTCCTCTCTCTCTCCTGTCCTCTCCTCTCTCTCCTCTCTTTCTCTCTCTCTCCTCTCCTCTCCTCTCCTTTCTCTCCTCTCTTTCTCTCTCTGTCTCTCTCTCCTCTCCTCTCCTCTCTCTCCTCTCTTTCTCTTTCTCTCTTTCTCTTTCTCTCTCTCTCTGTCTCTCTCTCCCCTCCCCTCCCCTCCCCTCCCCTCCCCTCTCCTATCCTCTCCTCTCTCTCCTCTCTCTCTCTCTCCGTCTCTCCTCTCTCTGTCTCTGCCTCTCTCTCTCTCTCTCCTCTCAGAAAACTTATAAAATTTGTCTGTGGGGGCTGGTTCTCCTCTGTGCAGTCTAATGACTGTGGAGGAAAGGAGAGAGGAGAACCCCGGGGGTCCTGGTGACCCTGCTGAGAAGGGTGAGTGTTCTGAAGGAAAGCACAATCTCCAGAAGAGTTTCAGGTAGGCATCTCATTTATTGGGGGTATAAGCAAGTAGATATACCCAAACAGATATACCCAATTGGTTAGGGAAGAGAAGAACTCATTTACTAACCATTAAACCATCCATAATACGGGGATAAGTCTTCCCTTTACTGGGAAGTTACCGTATAAGGTAAATTGCGAGCGCCTCAAGGTGTGTGTGGGGGGAAGGGGGCCAGTTAAGCAAAATCAGGATGTTTTCAGTGGGTTTAAGTTGGCCATATACATTAATGTATGCCCTTTGTTCAGAGGGAATGAGGAAGCATGTGTAAGGAAGTTCCCACTCTGAAAAAGGTCCATCCATCTTAACGTCATGGGGTCTAGTGAAGACCTGCCAACTGCCCCTCCTGTGGAATTGGAATCAATTATCAATTGTGCATGCATGTGACCACAGTCTCTCTCTCTCTCTCTTTTTCACATACACACACAATAAAAGTAGATATAAAAAGAAATTTGACAGAAAAAGGTACAATATACCTGTCTGAATTTTCATTACAATTTCCACTACCAAGATCAATAGAAGAGTGTGAAAATCAGAGAAGCCAGACAGCCATATGGCATTTACCTGTAACCATGCACAATGTAGTTGGTTATTATCACAAAATCAAAGCTTTTGTGATGTTCACAATTCTTTTTATAATGTGGTGCCATGGAATAAAGCTAATGCCCTTACACCCATGACAATCCTGGGTCTATGCTCCCAGAGGGTTAAACAATAGGAAATCGATCAGGGGAGGGAATGGGATATGGAGTTCCCATCATGGGTGGTGGGAGTTATGTGGAATTGTACCCTTCTTATTCTGTGGTCTTGTCAGTGTTCCCGTTTTTTGTTTTTGTTTTTTTTTTTCCTTTTAACCAGAGCACTACTCAGCTATGTCTTATGGTGGTGCGGGGGCTTGAACCTGGGAATTTGGAGCCTCAGGCATGAGGGTCTGTTTACATAACCATTATGCTATCTACCCCTGCCAGTGTTCCCATTTTATAAATAAAAACTTTAAAAAAAAAAAGCCAGTTCCCTTTGAAGTGCTATACCACTGAACACTTCCCAGCCCAAATTTGATTTTATATTTTGAGAAAAGAAGGGAGAAGTGAAGGAGAGACATCAATGGACCGTTTCACTCTCCATGGAGTTCTGCTGATGTTGACTAAGTATTCTTTTAAAGTTGCTGACTTATAATTCATGGCCCAAAAGATCCCTCCTCTCTTTCAATCCACCCACAATGCACCCTGCTTTACAGTTATCACTACAGTTCAGCTCTGTGATACAATCCTTCAATTTCAACATGGTGGCACTGCTTCCTGTCTGTTCCATTCAACACTCTTTTTTTTAAAATTTATTCTTCTTTGTTTAAAATCTTTTATTTATTTATTAGTGAATAGAAACAGAGAGAAATTGAGAGGGAGGGGAAAATAGGGAGGAAGATAGACAGCTGAAGCCCTGCTTTAACACTCATGAAGCTTGCCTTCTGCAGGTGGGGACCAGGGGCTTAAGTGCCTGCCCTTGCACTCTGTAATGTGTGCACTTAACCAGGTGTGCCACCACCTGTCCCTAATCATTCAATTTTCCATGGCAATAGGATAGTGAGACATCCCTCTCCAAATTAATGCATCAAATGCAAAAGTTTAGTATCTTTAGAAAGAATATATGCTCTGACTTCTTATTCTCCAAAACAGTCTTATGCCCAAACTTCTGACTTCTCATTGCCACCCTCTTGCATGAGCTTGTTATTGTCACTCTGTGCATGGACTGAAAACAATCCCATATCGCAAGATCATCCCACAGACCTTCTTTAATTGCTGTAAAATATACTTACCAGTTTATAAGAAAAAATCACTCTAAGTGCAACAGACTTCATCTTCCCTATGTTAGTCTATTACTAGTCTTTCTCCAATCATTTCTAGGAGATTGATTTATTCTCTCTTTACTTTTCATTTCCTCTTCTCTTGTCTAACATTCTTTCAGGTGATGTAGTACCAGGGAATGTGCTGAAACATCTTAGACATGAGTAACACTACTAAGTGCCCTCTCCTTGCTATTTATTTTAATTCTACAGAGTTAGAGAGGGAGGATTAAGGCTGACAGTCATGAAACAGCACTGATACTGCATTATCCACCTAGCATTCTCTGGTGCTAACCACGATGAGTAGTAATGCCATATAGCTAGATCCTGGTTCAGACTAAAATCCTTTCTCTGCTCAAATCATGGACTTTACATTTAACCCTGAGCTATGTAACTATGACATTCTTCTGCACCCCTCTTTTCCTATGGTTTTTGTCAGTGTTTCCTTGTTATTTATTTATTTAATTTTAATTTTTATTTTTTTATTTAAGAAACGATAAATCAAGAAACCAAAGGGTAGGAGGGGCACAACTCTACACAATTCCCACCACCAAATCTCCATATCCCAATCCCTCCCTTGATAGCTTTCCCACTCTCTATCCCTCTGGGAGCATGGACCCAGGGTCATTGTGGGTTGCAGAAGGTGGAAGGTCTGGCTTCTGTAATTGCTTCCCTGCTGAACATGGGCGTTGACTGGTCCGTCCACACTCCCAGTCTGCCTCTCTCTTTCCCTAGTAGGGTGGGTCTTTGGGGAAGCAGAGCTCCAGGACACATTGGTGGGGTCTTCAGTCCAGGGAAGCCTTGCCAGCATCCTGATGACATCTGGAACCTGGTGACTGAAAAGAGAGTTAACATACAAAACCAAACAAATTGTTGAGCAATCATGCACCCAAAGCTTGGAATAGTGGAGAGGAAGTGTTAGGAGGGTACTCACTGCAAACTCTAGTGTACTTCTGCTTTCAGGTATATATTTTGCAATAGTTTATGGATACGTGTGAACATATGCTCTCTCTCACAAAAACTGGTGTATATCTAGGTTTTGGGACTTCGTTGGAAAGTGAACCACCTGGGATGGAATTAGAGAATACTATGAAAGGAAAGGTCTCACTGGAGTAATGAAGCTGAAGGGTTGTCATTCCACACGTGAAGTCTCTGGACACAGTCTGAAGTGAAGCATGTTGAGGTGGCAATCGTTGTGTTGATTAGGTTGCGATCGGCAGATGCAATATTATTTTATATGGATTGGGAGAAGCATACGGGAAGTGTTTCCTTTTTATAAATAAAAATTATAAAAAATAGAATATTAGGTTAGTGTGTCATTCGGTAAGGGTAAGGACTGGAAACCGGAAATAAAAAAGTCCTCAACTTCCTTGTTTCTGGAAAACTCATGTTTGAAATAGAAACCTACTTAGATAAAATTTGAGCTGACTAAAGTTTGGCCCAACTGATGTATTGCACTTTGAGAGACAATGCTAATTCACTTAATTGGATTGTTGTTGTTATTATTATTATTGACTTAAGTCCTGGTAAGGAATAAAGCATTATCTCTAATACATTGCATACTGAGCCCAAAATATACTGCCTAAAATTGTATTAAATACAAATTAATTTTACATTTAACAATTATGAAGGACATTTTCCTTTTTTAGTTCTTTTTATTTGTTTATTTAACTAGAGCACTGCTCAGGTCACATTTCTGGTGGTGCAGGGGGTTCAACCTGGGGCATTGAGGCCTCAGGTGTGAGAGTTTCTTTGCAGAATCATTATGCTACCTTTACCCTGAAGGTAACATTTCAACTCCAGAATACTCTCTGCAACAATGTGAAAAATAGCACACACAATCTTGTATGTTATTTCCTTGTATATTTTATTGCTACTAACTCATTCATACAAACATACATATCCATAAAAGGGATTAAGCAGAAAGAGGAAAATAAACTGAAAAATCCTATGGGGAGTAAATACAGATTGCTTTTTTTACACAATAAAAATAAAGGAAGTTTGGATGTTTAAGTTGGAACTCAGTTATAGACCAATGGGTTTAAGAAAACAATAACTTATTCTCAATTTTTTCTATAGAAAGGAATAAAGAAGAAAAATGTTCATATGTTCACAATTCCCTAGAGTCTTATTTGGATTCTCTTTTTCTTATAAATTATTTCAAAAAAGTGTATCTGTCATTATGATTTTATCTACATCATTCTGCTTCTCATCAATTCACCTTGGCTACCAAAAACCCCTAAAGGGAAACATACTGGAATATATATTTTATGCAATTAAGACTATCATGGAGTGTTGAAACTATGTTTAAAATATAATGGGGTAAAATGTGTCATCTTTTATTAAATTTATAGATGACATGTCTAGTTTAATAAATCCTTCTTTTCAAATTAGATTCTAAGATTGGTTAATAATTGTTATAAAGGAGTTGAGATTTTTTTTCCAACATCCTCACAAAAAAGAGCTTATATAATTCCAAATATTTACTGTAGAAAGCTGCATGTATTAAATACAAGTACTGGAATTAGAATTGATTCTTTTCATATATATATATATATATATATATATATATATGTGTGTGTGTGTGTGTGTGTGTGTGTATATACATATATATATATATATATATATATATATATATATATATATATGACTTTTGGCAACTTTATTCTAACACAGAAATCAGAGTGAAAGTAAACTAAACAAATCTTTTATTCAACATGATTGATTTTTTTCTCGAATAGCTCAAAGCAAAAAGTATTCAAAAGCAATTAAACTTAAACATAATAATTTCAATAAATTAAACAAGTCTGGTGTACAGAATTTTACTTTACTTTAAATTGAAAGCTTAAAAAAGACAAAAACTTTAATCTCTACAGATATCTTTGTTTTAAAGTGACATACACCAAAACATTTTTTAAGTAAATCATTTATATATATAGATTGAGACAAAAATTTTAACTGAGACTCATGCTCACCTATCTGAACAACTCTTATCCATCTTCAAACTCACAGGACCATTGGAACTCCACTTCCCCAGGGTCCTGCCCCATTAGGGAAAGATAGAAACAGGCTGGGGGTATGGATGGAACTGCCAACTCCTGTGTCCAGTGGAGAAGCATTTACAGAAACCAGACATCCCGGCTTCTGCACCCCATAATGATCTTTGGTTCATACTCCTAGTGGGATAAAGAATAGGGAATCTTCCAATGGAGGGGATGGGATGTAGAATTCTGGTGGTGGAAATAGCATGGAATTGTACCCCTCTTATCCCACAATCTTGTCGATCATTATTAAATCACTAATAAAAATAAATAATAATAGTAATAATAATGATAAACAGGACCAGAAAGACACTTTTGTGGGCCAGGTGGTGATGCACTTTGTTGAGTGCACATGTCACAAAGTGCAAGGATGGAGATTTGGACCTCCAGTCCCCACCTGGTAAAGCCTTGTGAATAGTAAAGCACAATTGAGGGTCTCTCTCTCTCCCCTCTTGATTTTTGGATAAATAAAATAAAATATAAATAAATAAATAAAAATAAATATAATGCAAAAATGTTTAAAAAGCACCCGTTTTTGGAGAAAGGATGATCAAACA
This sequence comes from Erinaceus europaeus, assembly GCF_950295315.1. NCBI lineage: Eukaryota > Metazoa > Chordata > Mammalia > Eulipotyphla > Erinaceidae > Erinaceus > Erinaceus europaeus. Next base: position 12,076,108 of record NC_080163.1, read on the forward strand.
CATGTGCAAGATAGGGTCCATTGGACAATATATAAATAACAAACTGATCTCAGTTAATAATGCCTCATCTCTGTGGCCAGGTTAGAGAAGGAAAGCACACATCATCAGAGTTGTAGATGATGTAGAATCAATCCAGAAGATGTCAACAGAGAATTTTTATCATCTGTGGAAAAATGAAGTAATCAATCAATTATTAACCCGAATATAGTTAAAGAAATCTAAAAAAAAAATTGATTCAAGGGGCAGGGTGGTGGTGCACCTGGTTGAGCGCACATGCTCCAGTGCACAGGGACCTAGGTTTGAGTCCCCAGTCCCCACCTGCAGGGGGAAAACTTTGCAAGTGGTGAAGCAGTGTTGCAGGTGTCTCTCTGTCTCTCTCACCTTCTCTATCTCTCCCTTCCCTCTAGATTTCTGACTGTCTCTATCCAATAAATAAATTTTAAAAAGTTTTTAAAAATGAGAGTGAAATAAAAGATAAATTGCTGTGAGCTGAGAATGGCAGTAAGGTGTTCCTTTTGTCATCAAGATTACTTTTAATCACAGTCTTCATAGGCAAAGACAGATTTGAATTGAGAAAGTGGTAAAGAAGGGGACTGGGCAGAAGGGCACTAGCAAATCTACCCAAGTTCCCACCCATGCCCCAAGGCACTGAAGGACCTTTCTGTGTCATCCTGTGTCTTTCCTGTTTATATTTGAGAAAATCACTCCCTCCAGAACAATGAAGTCTTGGAAATGACCAAGAAACAAACAAAATGCCCCCCACACACACACACTCCAAACACAATAGTCAATATATGTGTGAACATTGAGGAAAAACATTTTCACAATTGCAAAAAGTGTTTTATTTTTGAAATAAATTAAATTATTTATTATTGGATAGAGACAGAAAGAAACTGAGAGGTGATGAGGACATAGAGGGAGACAGAGTGACAACTGCAGCATTGTTTCACCACTCATGACGCTTCCTTCCTGCAGTTGAGGACCAGGGGCTTGAACCTGTGTCTTTGCACACTGTAATGTGTGTGCTTCACCAGATATGCTACTGCCTGGCCTCCTCAAAGAGAGTTTTAAACATATCCATGAGACAAATGAATGAGTTGTCACATTTGTAACTTAGTAATTAAGTGTTCTAACTAACAATCTGAGTACATGTACTATTTTGGTCTTTGATCATTTTTTCCTTAGATGTTAATTATGATTTAATGACAATTCAATTTTCAAAATTTAACAAGTTAAAATACTCTGCTAGATATTTTGAGGGTTGAAACAGAAGAATTCTAATTACATTTACTTACCTCAAAAATGCTAACATTTAAGAAACCACATCAGGACAACAACAAAAAAATAATCTCTCTGTTTTTTATTGTCTCTATCCATTTAACAGGGACAGCCAGAAATCTACAAGAATGGGGAGGGGAGATATATAGAGATAGAGATGGAGAGGGAGAGGAAGAGGGAGAGGGAGAGGGAGAGGGAGAGGGAGAGAGAGAGAGAGAGACCTACAAACCAGAATCTCCATTCAGGAAGCTTCCCTCCTGCAGGTGGGGGACCAGGAGCTCAAAACTGCATCATTGGGCATTTTAATATGTGCCCTCAACCACACGTGGGCCAGCACCTGCACCCCCCAAAAAAGGGCAATAATCTCTATTTCACCAGGTACAAAGTTATGAGTTCCATTCCCCAATGTTTTAAAAAAAATAATACATTGTATACTAAGACAAATTCCAATTGTTTCACATACAAAAGTAATATCAAACTTAAGCTAAGCAGAAAACCAGTTTCTTTCCATCTCAGTTCATATGCATTTAGCCCTCAAAATCTTCCCTAAGCCCTACTCTGCTTTTCATGATTTAGCAGAGTCCAAATCCAAAGCTATTTTAAGCAATTTTGGCACTGGAGTTAAGGAAAATGGGTTGAAAAAGATTAATAACCAATGTCTACAACTAGCAAAAATACAACTCTATGCTGATGGCTTTATGTGAGAAGAGAAATGAAGGGTCTGGGGGCCAGGTGATGGTGTACCTGGTTAAAAGCACATATTAAAGGGCACAAGGACCTAATTTAAAACCCCTTTTCCCCATCAGCAGGGGGAAATCTTCACAAATTGTGAAGCAGAGCTGCAGGTCTCTCTCTCTCCTCCTCTTCTCTCAATCTGTTCATCCAATAATAAGTAAATAAGAATATTCAAAAAGAAAAATATAGGATCTGTCTTAACCTTCACATTTTTTAGTGTTGAATTAAAGACATTACCTTCCAGTATCTTAGTGCCCTTCATTAAAATAGTAATCTTAAGTGAATTTTAAAATAAAAAGTAATTCAATTGATTTCCATAGATACTTTAATAACTTTTAAAAAATAACAAGGAAAGAAAGAGAAAACACAATGAAACTTAGACCAAAGGTGGTCTTTAAAACCAAAGCCAAGGTTGGGCTGGGTAGGAGTACCAGGGTGGAAGAGTGAGAAGAGACCATGTTAGGGACCCATTGGTGGAAGAGGAATTAGATTGGTTGGAGGTAGACATGGTGTCAAGACATTTATCATGGGGATAATATATATAAAATCATGTGACACTGACATCTGTTTTATGAATTATTATTTCTCTACTGGAATTATGTTTTAAAAGCATAACACTTTTCTGGTATCATTAACTGAATCACTTCTGTTCTCCTCATTCACAGTGACAGCTGATGTGAAAATGATTTGTAACAAACATGTTAATGTAATTTAATGTTGGAATCTCAAGACCATGCATGCCCTAGTGACGTTTCTGAATGTGGTGAAAATATACTCTTGTAGATTCTACTCAAACACTCATTTCTCTTTGTATTACATGAAGAGTAGTAATCAGGAATATTAGCCACAAATAAAACTCTGCCAAACAAGTATATTTCTTATCCCTTTGACTAGAAAAAAAATGTGAGAAAACAGCTTACTTTTGCTTTTTGACGATGCTACTTTCATTAAAAGTCTAAGGTGTGGGGGTCTGGGGAGACAGTATCATACTTATGCGAAAAAGATTTTCATGCCTGAGGCTCTGAGTTCCCAGGTTGAATCCCCAGCACCAGCCTAAGCCAAAACTGAGGAGGCCTTAGTGGAAAAAAACAAGCAAAACGTAATTAGTTGTCTAATCAATGAAAATATACATTTGAAAACATTTTCTTTAATATAAAGTTTTCTGGTACAATTAGTTAAAAACACTGATCACTGATATTTTTCAGAATATATTGAGTAACAGTCATCTTACTGTGAGAAAGTATAAAAATAATAATTACCTTTAAATAGATAAAATAAAATAATAATTGCCTTTAATAATAATAAATAATAATACCTTTAGTAATAATAAATAATACCTTTAATAATAATAAAAATAATAATTACCTTTAAATAGATAAAATAGCCTGTTGGCTCTAATCTATGTGGTCAAAGCTATTTTCATATAGAATTTATTTAAAATGACACAAAATTCATTCTTATACTATTCACTGCATATCTGTGTTCAATTGACCTATATTTTTTCTTCAAAAGTAAGCATTCATTTGACCATAACAAAACACTGTCATGAGAGGTTGTTTAACTATGAAAAAATGTATAAATATTTGTTAACAGTCATATGTACGAATCAATCCCTCAAGTTTATATTTGTGGGTTTTTTATTTATTCATTCCTTTGCAATTATATGTTTCCTTCTTAGATTTTATTGTAAATGTTATAGTTTCATGCATAAACTCTATATTGATTTGCTAAGATGTATTTTTTAAATGTTCAACATTGCCTTTGTCTATCAAGTGTTTTATTTTAATGTAGTAGGATTTTTCTTTAATTTTATTCTAATATATTATAAGGGTCTGGATAGTGGGAAACAGAGTAGATTACACAGTAGATCAGAATGTGGTTCAAGTCTCTGATCCTTATATACAGTGGGGACATTTCATTAGGTTAGAGCAGGTTTCTCTCCCTGGATCTCCCCCCCCCCCTTCTCAATCAATCAAATTATGGGAAAACATATATCTTAGCATGTCAGGTGTTGGGTTGCAAGTGGGAGAGAGAAAAGACTAGGAGCTTGTGGCAGAGCTGAAACACAAATCTTTATTCATGCGGGCACCCCAGAGTTGGGTGCAGACACAGTGGGTTTAGACCACGTGGAGCTAGCAAAATGACCGCCTCCTGCTATGCCCACCAGCCATTCTCCAGGTTGGGATGTGGAAGAGAAAAGAGAGCAAAACCGGAACAGCAGCAGGCTTTATAGGACAAAAACTGGAAGTGGCAAGTTGGGACGAGATTGGCTAAGAAAGGGGGTGGAGGGAGGCAAAAGGCATGCTGGGAAAGTGGAAGCATCCTTAGCAACTGTTGCAATGGTTTCAACTGAATTAACAATACCCTGAGGGGATAACATGGTGGGGATCTGTAAATAATACTTGCATGGAAATACAGTGGTTTGTGGGGGCCCTGCCAATGTACAACCACATCTGCACAATTTCCCAACACCTCCCCCTTTCATTTTATCTAATAGCCATAGTATAGGAAATTTAGAGTGGAGTGGGTTTAATGTTCTTTAAGGAATGCCAGGCTCCCGTGGGAAGATTTAGGATGTTTTTGTGGGGAAGGGAAGACTTACATAGCCCCCAACCTTGTGAGATTTATGTGTCACCCCTTTTGAACAACCCCTCTGTAGATAGAGAGACTTACCTGCAGGGACTCATCTCATAGGTTAAGCTCTGCCAGTCTCCACCATCTCCTCACAATTTTTCTGCTGTCAGGTCTTGTACCTGCTTCTGACCTGCAACATTCCATGCGTGTCCTAATTAATTACTCTGCAGAGATAACAGCTCTTGTGGCTTTTTAAATGCTGACAGGTGCATTTAAAAATGCACCTCCTATGAGGTCAGACCTCATTCAGGCAAAGGAGATGGCAATAGTTTGACAGGCAACAAGGTGACCAAAGAGGTGCATGACTTGTGCACTCTTGCAGTTATCTACTTTCTAAAACCCTCTTAGAGGCTCTAGTTAGAAGAAACCTTTACATGCTGTGAATTTGTTGGAAGAAATCTGAGTTCCTTGCTATTTCTTATCTCTGTCACAGCCCTTCTGCAGATGTCCCCTCTCCATTTTGTTCCCCTTGTTAACTGTGTTAAACATTTTATCTATTTATCTATGTATTTATTTATTAACTTTATTTATGTATTGGATAGAGACAGCCAGAAATGAAGAAGGAAAATGTGACAGAGAGAGAAACAGAGAGTCACCTAGAACACTGCTTCACAACTTGCAAAGCTTTCTCCCTGCGGGTGGGAAGCAGGTGCTCTAACATCTGGTCCTTAAGCATTGTGACATGTGCGCTCAACCAGTTGCACCACCAACCCCACCCCCCATTTTTTAAAATGGTTTATTTTGGCTAGGAACAGAGAGAGATTGAGAGGGAGGAGGGAGATAGAAAAGGAAAGAGACAGAAAGACACCTTCAGCCCCGTTTTACCACTGGTGAAGCTTTCCCAGGAGCTTGAACCCAGGTCCTTTTGCACACTGATATGTGCACTTAACAAGGTGTGCCACCACCTGGCCCCTGTGTCTTTTCTTGACGTGAGATGTTTCAGGATTGCTTTAACATAGTGTGTAACTATACAATAAAATAACAAGAAGCCCAGTCGTGACTACTACACTGTTTCCCATCATCTTAAAAGATAGCAAACATGGAATCCACGTTAGATCCCAAATTCCAGATGTGAGCACTTGTGTAATTTTTTGCATGAATACTGCATGGAGACTGAAGACAGAATCACAGGTGTAAAAAAGAAAGAAGGGGGGGGCACCAAGAAGAACAGAGTTATGAAGGCACCAAATTCTAGTGAGAAGCCTGGTGACAAGAAAAGCAAAATGTTTTTGTAATAACATGTTTTTCTTGCTTTTACTGTTTACCCTCAATGGATTTTTAATTTTATATAATATTTTATTTTAAAAATGAACTTCTAAAAACTTGAGCTTGTGATGGCATTGATGTTATGCTTTCTATTATAGGCTTTATTTTGTTTTGTCTCAATTTCTGGAAGTTGTATGTAAGCAAAAAGTAATAATATCTTGATAAACAATTGTTTTTCACTGGCTCTGCTAAGTGTTATTTTACTTTGTCACGGCTCCAAAGATATTTAACACTTTTATTTTTTCTATAACTATTATAATCTGCATTATGATCACTTAACACAGAATTATAAGGAATTATTTTTACAAACACACACACAGAGAGAGACATATTTCTCTGAAAGATCCTGTTCTCATCTTGTTCTGCATGTTTTTTTTATCATGTTTTATAACTATCTGCCTTCTCAAGAATTTCTTGAGCTATGAGGAAAGCTCAACATTAAACCACATATAACATGGTTATTACCTCCTCAAAATACACCTGTTACAAAGGAAAGTAATGAGAGCTCCATAAAATATTATGAAATTTTCACTTGAAGTTTTCTTACTATATTTTCCAATATGAAAATCAAAATAGGTAAGCCAAACTATTTTAGACTTTCTTTTTTTAAATATTTATTTATTTATTTACTTATTCCCTTTTGGTACCCTTGTTGTAGTTATTATTGTTGTTATTGATGTCATCCTTGTTGGATAGGTCAGAGAGAAATGTAGAGAGGAGGGGAAGACAGAAGGGGTGAGAGAGATAGACACCTGCAGATCTGCTTCATCACCTCTGAAGTGACTCTCCTGCAGGTAGGGAGCCAGGATCTGTATTCCAGTCCTGTGCTTTGCACCATGTGTGCTTAAGCTGCTGCACAACTGCTGGACTCCCAAGCCAAAATATTTTAACTTAGTTCTAAGATATATCAGACCTCTGGCATGTGTTTTCAGATTCACTATCGTTATGAAGCCTTTGTAATAGAATAATTTATTTAACCCGCATCTGCAACCTGGGGAGAACCGCAATGGATTGCAATAGAGGAATCAGGGATTCAGGACTCTGGTGATGGGAACAGGGTGGAATTGTACCCCTTTTGATGTCTAATTTTATAAATTAATATTGAATTACTAATAATAAAAAGGGAAAATGATTTTAAAAACTGAACGTTTCTTTTGGAGTAGGTCAGATTTTTTTGTTATTTATATTTAGAATTTTCTCTGTATCCTAGTTGAACACACATGTTACAATACACAATGACCCACTCTCAAACCCCCAGTTTCTGTCTACACGGGGAAAGCTTTACGGCTTGTGAAACAGTGCTGGAGGTGTCTCTGTTTCTCTCCCTCGCTACTTCCTCCCTTCCCTTTACATTTCTGGCTGTCTCTATGCAAAAAATAGAGACTTTTTTTTAAATGAATCTTCTCTAAGTCCCATGCACAAAAATCTACTTCAATTCTAAGAAATAATTCTGATATCATAGTGGAGACAAAGACAACCACAGTAAATATTTTTTAACATTTATTTTTTCCCCTTCTGCTGTCCTTGTTTTTCACTGTAGTTATGGAGCTGGAGACCAATGTGGATGATAGCTGGGCAGTGATGACTGTGCGGGAAGATCTTGAGAACTTGTCTCGTAGCGGGAAAGGCTTGGCCGTTGACTGTGCTAATCCAGCACAGGTCGGGGGACGAGTCTTTATTCCATCTAGCACTGTGAAAAGAGCCTGGCTGTTTGGGATCGTATAATAGGGAGAGGTCATTCGCTGAAGCCCAGTCCGCTAAGATAGAGCTGTCAGCACGAGTGGAGGAATATCCCCAGTCTTGGTGATGACTATTAAAGTCTCCAACGTAAACGCCTGGGTGATTCGGGCTAGGCAGGACCTCATTATCCCATGAGGCACTGGGAGGCTTATATACGTTGACGAGCTGAATAGTTCCAATAGTAATGGAGTCGTAGAAGGTCTAAGAGGCTGTATGGTAAACGTCCGCAAGACACGATTTGGCGTAGATGGCTCGGCCGTGTTTAGGATGGAGACTATAGCATATTAAATCAAATCCACTGATGGTGAATCGAGCAGCTTCATCGACTGCTATATGTGTTTCTTGTAGGCAGATAACATCTGCCTGATGCTGTATCGCCAATTGACCAATAAGAACGCGTTTGGCAAAGGACAGCCCCTCAACATTAAGTTGGAGGACTCGAAAAGCAGGACCAACAGCTTGAAAACTGTCAGGAGCTGCTTGTTGCTGGTTTTGAAAGTGACTGGGATCCATGTGGATTCAGTTGGCTAGGAAGGATCGTCAGTTTCCCCAATGAATGGGTACTCACGAGATGCACCACGGGAAGGTCGATCCAATGCTCGGAGAAATTAAGATGGAACTTTCGGAAAGCAAACTGGCATCTGTTCAGTGATCTTACCAACAAATCTATTCCTGCAATCCCAATTAACTCTATCCCCTCTGAAGATTCCTACAGGCGCTTCCGCAAAGCCATCTTCAAAGCAGCTTCCCAAGCCATTCCTCCTGGGAGACGTGCTAACTATACGCCTTGTCTTGATGCTGAATGCAAGCAACTACTAAAGCAGTATGATGAGTCGGGCGACCCAGATGTGGCTGACCATCTCATTGCCTCCCTGGATGCAGCACGCCAAGCCCGCTGGCAACAACTCACGGAAAGTCTGAACTTCACCCACTAAAGTAGGAAGGCCTGGAAGCTTCTTCACAGACTGGGTGCCAGTAGCCAACCCCCTCCCGTATCCCATCCTCCCGTATCTCCAAACTCAGTGGCCAGTCACCTAACTCAAGTTGGACGTGCTAAGATCGACCCAGTCTGGAAAAGAGAAATTTCCCATGAGTGGTCATCCCACTTCCGGTTATCTTGTCCATCTCCAAAACTCTCTCCCTTTACACTGTCTGAACTGGAAGACGCTTTGAAGAGGGTTAAACCAGGAACAGCTGCTGGCTATGATAACATCACCCCAGAACTCATTCTTAACCTGGGTCCCACGGCAAAGAAGTGGCTCGCTTCATTCCTGCCCCACATCTTGGAATCTGAGTCTATGCCCAAAGTTTGGCGTCCTGCGAAGATTATAGCGGTTTTGAAACCAAAGAAAGACCCAACACTGGCCGCCGGCTATAGACCAATTTCTCTCCTCTCCGTGTGTTACAAACTCCTTGAGAGGCTGCTTCTGTCACATATTTCTCATCTTACAGAGAAATTCCTATCACCCGCCCAAGCTGGTTTCCGCCCAGGAAGATCTACCTGCGAACAAGCCCTGGCCCTCTCAACTTACATTGAAAATGGATTCCAGAAGAATTTAAAGATGGGTGCTGTCTTTGTTGATCTCACAGCAGCCTATGACACGGTCTGGCATCGTGGTCTCCTAGTCAAGATCTCAAGATGCCTGCCTCCATGGGTGGCAAACACTATATCGTTTCTTCTCCAAAACAGAAGATTCCGGGTGCATCTGGGTGACAAGTCTAGCAGATGGAGACCTGTCTCAAGTGGCTTCCCCCAGGGCTCTGTTCTGGCTCCTACGCTATTTAATATTTACATCCATGACCTCCCAGAAACTTCTTCAAGGAAGTTCATCTACGCCGAGGACATCTGCTGTGCAACTCAGGCATCCAAGTTCGACATCCTCGAGGAAACACTCACGAAAGACATGTCTCTGATATCTGATTACTGTAAAAAATGGCGACTAATCCCTAGCACTGCAAAAACGGTATCATCTGTTTTCCATCTATACCATGCCTCGGCCTCGCGTGAGCTTAATGTGCAGCTTGGTGGTACGAGAATCCGGCATGAAGCCCAGCCAGTCTATCTTGGCGTTACTCTCGATCGCACCCTGTCATTTCATAAAAACTGCAGCAAAGGTGGGCGCAAGGAATAACATCATTGCAAGACTGGCCAGCTCCTCATGGGGCGCGAGCTCTTCCACACTACGATCATCATCTCTGGCATTATGCTATTCCAGTGCAGAATACTGTGCCTCAGTATGGTTCTGTAGCCCCCATGTCCACTTGGTCAATTCCAAATTATATTCCTCCATGAGGATAATTTCTGGAACCATCCGTTCCACCCCGGTTCCATAACTGCCAGTTCTTAGCAACATCACCCCGCCAGATATTCGTCGGGATGCGGCATCATCTAAGTTCATTTCCCACGTCTACGCTCGACTGGACCTGCCAATATACGCAGATATTTTTGCCCACCCTGTCCAATGCTTGACGTCTCATCACCCAATCTGGTCCCCTATGCCTACACTGAACTTCTCTGTTCCAGACTCTTGGAAACAGAGTTGGCAGTCAGCTGAGGTAAAGAACAAACACCTCATCACAGACCCCTGCAAGCGTCAACCCAGCTTTGACCTAGCACGTTATGATTGGGCCCTCCTCAATCGCTATCGAACAGGCCATGGCCGGTGCGCCACTATGTTCCATCGCTGGGGAGCCAGAGACGACCCGAACTGCCCCTGTGGCTCCAGACAGACTATGACCCACATAGTCAACGACTGCCACCTCTCCAGATTCAAAGGAGGTATCGAAAATTTACATCAGGCTCAACCTGAAGCTGTTGACTGGCTATGGAAGAAGGGCAAACACTAGAAGAAGAACTGTAGTTATTATTATCATTGTTATTGATGTCGTCGTTGCTGGATAGGACAGAGAGAAATGGAGAGAGGAGGGGAAGACAGAGAGGGGGAGAGAAGGATAGACACCTGCAGACCTGTTTCACTACCTGTGAAGCGACTTCCCTGCAGGTGGGTAGTGGGTGCTCTATCAGGGGATACTTCCGCTGGTCCTTGTGCTTCGCAGCATGAGAGCTTAATCCGCTGCACTACTGCCTGACTCCCACTGTAAATATTTTAACATAATTCAGGAATGTTTATGGGTAGAGTATAATATAATCATTCCTAGTCTCAGAAATCAATATTAAAGAGCAAATGGAAAAAAGCATGTAAAAAACATGGCATTTACTTTATGAAGGTTAGTCACCTTAGGGCTCAGGCAGTGGCACGTCTGGTTAAGTGCACACATTACAGGGCACAAGGACCCACGTTCAAGCCCCTGGTCCCCACCTGCAAGGAGAAAGCCTCATGACTGCTACAGGTATCTCTCTCCCTCTCTATCTCCCCCTCTTCTCTCCATTTGTCTCTGTCTCTATCCAGTAATATATATATATATGTATATGCCTCCAGGGTCATCTCTGGGACTCGGTGCCTGCACCACAAATCCACTGCTCCTGGAGGCTTTTTTTTTTCTTTCTTTCTTTCCCTTTTGTTGCCCTTGTTTCATAGTTTTTGTGGTCATTATTATTGTCGTCATTGCTGTCATTGTTGTTGGATAGAACAGAGGAAGAAATGGAGAGAAGAGGGGAAGTCAAAGAGAGGGAGAGAAAAATAGACACCTGCAGTCCCACCTCACTGCCTGTCCCTCTTGCAGGCGGGGAGCCTGAGGCTTTAACCCAGGTCCTTACGCTTTGCTCCATGTGTGCTTAACCCGTTGTGCTACTACTAGGCCCCCTAAAATATTTTTAAAACGAGTAGTCAGTATAATTTTTAGGAAGGTTGAGACTATTTAAGACATTTGTTACTTGTGTTATTGAGTATACATTTCATTTTGGGATATTGTTTTTATAGTGTAGCATATGTTACATATTCACAGGCATCAGAGTGTGTATATGACGGTCTATAAGCCACCATATATTCGGTAGCAACAGAGTAAGTTATATTAACAACTCACATATGTATATGTATGCACATGTATGAGATAACTCACATAATGATAGTGCTATTCCGTGGCATTCTTTATAGATCAGTAACTCAACCAAATCAGAGGCCAGACCATGCTCTTGCTTTCATTTCTCAGTCTACTTCCACAGTCTAAATTAGTTACTGAAACTGAGCTGAGGTATACTTGCATTTACGTTAGAAGATCTCTGAAGGGGCTGGTGGTGGCACACCTGGCTAAACACATAGGTCACAGTGCAAGGACCTGGATTCAAGCCCTCATTCCTCACCTGAAGGGGAAAGCTTCATGAGCAGGGAAACAGAGTTGCATGCCTGCCGGGATAGCCTGAGGGTGCTTCTTCCCGAGCTAGTGCTCTCTGGGTTGGAGAGAACTCAACTGGAGCTGATCTAGGCTGCTGTGTGGGAGAGGGATCAGGAACTCGTGCTGCACCAACTTCCGCAGGAGATACACTCTGGAACTCTCGGAGCCGGAAAGCAATTTCCAAGTGTCTTTAATCAGAAGAGCAGCTGTTTTTATACTCTCCAAGTAGGGTGGAAACAGGATGTGATATAGAGAGGGTGGAGAGAAAAGTGACTGGTGAAAATCAGGGTGTGACAAAGAAGGGATCAGGGTGTGACAAGGAGGGGGTGGAGCAGGTGAGAATCATATCACTGAACCACCAATGCCCTGGAGTGCTTTATGTAAAAGTGATTTATGTAAATAGACCAAAGCTTTGGATCAGTAAATCCCTATATAGGCATATGGATAAGCAGAAGCCAGGGGGAGGTGGCAACTACCCAACACATGCCTTTCTCTCTCTCTGTCTTCCTCTCCCTCCCCCAACTAGCTTTTCTCTCAATGTGTCTGTCTCTATTCAACAGATAAATAATAATAAAGAGGGGGGAGGTGGTGGCACACCTGGCTAAGCTCACACATTACAGTGCACAAGTGTTCAAGCCCCTGGTCCCCACCTGCAGAGGGAAAGCTTCAGAAGTGGTGAAGCAGGGCTGCATATGTCTTTCGGTTTCTCTCCCTCTCTATCTCCTCCCCTGTTGGTCTGCTTCTAAATTCTCTTTTTAGACCCCTTCTGTTGCATTGCTTAACTCTGTGGTCTATTTACATAATCATAGTTTTGAGACTCGCCCTGGTTTAATCCCCACTGGTTAGCACGCTTTTTCCTTCTTCCCAACCCCTATCTTACATACATCCTCTTCTGACCTGACTCTTCCGCCTCAGGAGATATATATAGGACAGGATTGTGATTAGAGCTAGATCACACTGCATTCCCACTCAATAAGGACTGAACTGCATCTCAGCTCAGCCATGAGTCCCTGGTCATCTCTCTCCCACTCTCGAAACTAGACTGGCACTCCCCTTTCAATTTCTTTATTTCTATCCAATAATAAATACAGTATTTTAAAAATAATAATAATAAAGGATAAAATATTTGAATATGTTATGCTAAGCTGTATTTTAATGATATCCATTACCTACCCTACCAAAACTCTGTGTGTGATAGGCAGAATTACATGGAATATAGATTTATACATATAATAACTCAACTACTGGTTAACAGCCATCAATAAATGACCCTATAGAATTGCATTAAACTATCTTTTACAGACATTTCATATATAATGTTTTAGGAGAACAGAACTAGAACAAACACTTAAATTAAGGCCCTGAATTTAGCCAGTCAGTATTGTGGTTTGGTCTTGTCATTTTCCTATAATAACAGAGACTCTCTTTCACAGCTTTCAAGACCCAGAACAACCTTATTATCACAGCGGTGACAAGCACAGGTGGGAGAAACATGGAGTTAGCGTGAATAAGCAAGAATCTCTAAGTGACATATGTAACTAAAACATATTGGCTTCTGTGCACTAGGATATAAAAGAACAAGCAATTATGTATTCCTAGATGCTTTGCACCTGTGGCGGTGGCAGTTCCAAATGCATAAAGCAGACATCTGTGTCCAGAAAGAAGAAGGTCTGTTGATTTTTATTTACCAACATGAAAACCATTGCTAATTTACACACCGCTGCAGTCAATTAGGGAAGAAAAGATAACCCATTTAAGTGGTTTCATCTTGCCGATGCTTTGTTATGGTTTTCACCTTGTATTCATTGCTAGTCTATACATAATTATGGACATTCAATGATCTTTATGTTAGAGGATTTCTGCCTTCAAACATATTTTTTTTAAATATTTGTAACAACAATAATTCACCAAATTGGAATCTTTGAAAATCTGATGAAGGCTATAGAGTCACTCCCTAAAATGTCTAGACAGAATAAAGGAGATCCTGGAACACACCTAAAATAGACTTCCTAGCATCTTCCAATATGAAGACCCCAAATTTATCTGCTTTACTCTTATCTTTGGATTCCTAATTATTAAACAATTTGTTCTACTTTATATCTTAATGCTTTTCAGCTACCAAGTTGCATATGCTACTATGTTGCCAAGCTGACTTTCCTGGGCAGAGAACCCTACAATGTGTCCTGGAGCCCTGCCTCCCGAAACCCCTGCCCACTAGGAAAAGAGAGAGACAGGCTGGGAGTAGATTGACCTGCCAATGCCCATGTTCAGTGGAGAAACAATTACAGAAGCCAGACTTTTTACCTTCTGCTCCCCATAATGACCCTGGGTCCATACTCCCAGAGGGATAAAGAATAGGGAATCTTCTAATGGAGGAGATGGAATATGAAACTTGGTGGTGGGAATTGTACCCCTGCTATGCCACAATATGTCATTATTCAATCATTAATAAAAATTAAAAGATAAGGAGAGTTGGGCTGTAGCGCAGCGGGTTAAGCGCAGGTGGCGCAAAGCACAAGGACCGGCAAAAGGATCCTGGTTCGAACCCCGACTCCCCACCTGCAGGGGAGTCACTTCGCAGGCGGTGAAGCGGGTCTGCAGGTGTCTATTTTTCTCTCCTCCTCTCTGTCTTCCCCTCCTCTCTCCATTTCTCTCTGTCCTATCCAACAACGACAACAACAATAATAACTACAACAATTAAACAAGGGCAACAAAAGGGAATAAATAAATAAAATAAATATTTAAAAAAATTAAAAGATAAAAAAGAATAGGGAAGACAGTATGGTAGTTATTCAAAGGATTTTCATGCCTGAAGCACTGAGGTTCCAGATTGAGTTCCCTGAACCATACAGCTTAGCTATATTCTTGTGTGTATGTCTGTGTATTTCTCTCTAATTACAATAAATAAGCAAACAAGTTAAATATCCTTAAAACTCTATACAAAACCATTTTTTCATATATTTTAACAAATATTTCTGAAGGTATAGGCTTTTTCTTCAGTAGAAAACAGTGACTTGGGAGTCGGGCTGTAGCACAGTGGGTTAAGCGCAGGTGGCGCAAAGCACAAGTGTTGTTTTCGATGGGTTAGGTTGTTTCCGCCGGGCTGGCTTCACGGGCGGGTAACAGACGACCAGGGACTCATGGCTGGGTTGTACGCAGTATCTCTTTATTCATGCAGGACGCAGCACAATCTAAGACGAGCTAAGCTAAACTCAAGGTACAGTACTGTAAAACTCACAATGCTGTCTTTATATATACTTGCAAAGTAGGGTGGAAACAGGATGTGACATAGAGAGGGTGGAGAGAAAAGTGACTGGTGAAAATCAGGGTGTGATAAAGAAGGGATCAGGGTGTGACAAGGAGGGGGGATGGAGCAAAAACATATCATGAAACAGTGGGGATTGAACCAATGCCCTGGAGGGAGGTGCTTGTTAACAGGGGTTATATAAATAGAATGAAGTGGTTATGTAAATAGAATAGTGTTAAGCAGGGGGGATTTAAACCAAATGAAACAGAAGGGGTCTCATGCATACCAACACACAAGGACCGGCATAAGGACCCCGGTTCGAATCCCGGCTCCCCACCTGCAGGGGAGTCGCTTCACAGGCGGTGAAGCAGGTCTGCAGGTGTCTATCTTTCTCTCCCCTTCTCTGTCTTCCCCTCCTCTATCCATTTCTCTCTGTCCTATCCAACAACGACAACAACAATAATAACTACAACAATAAAACAACAAGGGCAACAAAAGGGAATAAAATAATAAAATAAAATATTTTAAATAAAAGAAAACAGTGACTTATGTAAGATAGATTTCTTTTGGTCATTTACACAGTTTATTTTTACAATTGATGGACTATACTCTTATTCATTTGTTTTATCCTATTCATTTGTTTCATCACCACAACATCTGTCATATTTATATTCCAAAGAGAAAGAGAGTGAAAAATATACTGTATTTGCATATATAAATTATTATCTGAATAAATTCCCCTCTTTTCTTCTCAGTCCTCTACAGCTCCTAATCTCTTTTTGGTTTCTAAACACAGTGACCTACTTCCCAAGTGTCAGCTTGTTAAATATTTTTATCTTTCACCTTAAATACTTTCCTCTTTGTGCAGGCCCTGTAAAAGTATATATATATATATATATATATATATATATATATATATATATATATTCCTTTTGTTATCCTTGCTTTTTTATTGTTGTAGTTATTATTGTTGTTGTTGTTGATGTCATCATTGTTAGACAGGACAGAGAAAAATGGAGAGAGGAGGGGAAGACAGAGAAGGGAGAGAAAGGTAGACACCTGCAGACCTGCTTCACCGCCTGTGGAGCAAGTTGACTCCCCTGTAGGTGGGGAGCCGAGGCTAGTGCAGTGGTTTAAGCACACATGGTACAAAGCACAAGTACCTGGGTAAGGATCCATGCTTGAGCCCCCAGCTCCCCACCTGTAGGGGAGTTGCTTCATAATCTGTGAAGCAGGTCTGCAGGTGTCTATCTTTCTCTCCCCCTCTATGTCTTCCCCTCCTCTCTCCATGTCTCTCTGTCTAAAAACGATGACATCAATAACAATAATAATAACTAAAACAACAATAAAAACAAGGGCAACAAAAGGGAAAATAAATATAAAAAAAGACAAAGAAAGATAGAAAGGGAATGACAAAAAGAAGGAGAAACACCTGAAACACTGCTCCACTGCCTGTGAATTATCTACCCTCAGTGGTGTGACTGGAGACTTAAACCTGGGTCCTCATACACGGTAAAGTGTACACTCTTCTGTGTTTCCAAATAAGGTCCCGAATGATTTTTGAGGGCGTATATTAGGGAGGCTGTAGTACCTGAAACATCAAAAGTGGCATCAATTAAGAACATTCTAACACCTGGTGTTGGCCTCTGTCCCAACCTCTTGTGGTCTGCCTTCTCCATTGCTCACATATTAATTTTTCAGCAAACACTATAAGATTAAAAGAATAAAACGAAATACACAAATATGTAATTTAACCCTCTTCTCTCAGTAGCAAAAAAAATGGAAAAGCTAAAGAATATAATAAAGCTATGCAGGTGTACCTAAGTTATTGTTAGACGTAGGCTCAGAAAAAAAGAAAAAAGAAAATTATTATAGTCATGGACCCTTTGCAATATAACTAAAATAGCCCTATTAGCTATCGTCAAAACGGAGACCCCAAATCTCATATGCAATATTCCAGGCTTTAGGTTCATGATTAGTGAACAATGTGTTTGGCTTTATATGTTAACTCTTTTGTCAACCACCAGGTTCCAGATGCTACAAAGATGCCGACTGGAACTCCCTGGACATACAATCCCACCACTGTGTCCTGGAGCCCCGCTAGAGAGAGAGAGAGACAGGCTGGGAGTATGGATTGACCTCCTAACACCCATGCCCAGGAGTGAGGCAGTCACAGAAGCCAGATCTTCCACCTTCTGCACTCCGTAATGACCCTGGGTCCATACTCCCAAAGGATTAATGAATAGGAAAGCTATCAGGGGAGGGGATGGGATATGGAGTTCTGGTGGTGGGAATTGTGTGGAGTTGTACCCCTCTTATCCTATGTTTTTTGTCAGTGTTTCCTTTTTATAAATACAAAAATTTTAAAATAATATAATAAAGCTAATTAAATGTTAAAAATGTTAAAATTTTAAAGAAATCAATTACAGAATATAGCAAATTAGTGAACTATGGAAAGAAAGAGAATATCCTGAGAGACTTACACAAGTGAAGTCAACTTATTTACGACATAATTAATACTTCTGTGCTGTTAGAAAATGAGAAACTTATTAGTTTCCAATAATTAGTGAAGGGTCAATTGTATCCTTTAGGGGGAAAATTGAATAACTAAATCATAACATATGTAACTATCAATTTTAGTTAGATTGTGAATATAAATGTGACAGATAAAGCAATAAGCTTCAGAAGCAAACATTCAAGAATATCTTTCTGACAGATTTTTTAAATATTTCTTAAATAGGTCAATAAATGTAAACAATAAAAAGACAAAATGACATGGCCTTTATTAAGATTAAATCTGTGGGTCATCAAAATTTTCTACTAGTAGAATAAAAAGAAAACTCACAGTGAAAGAAGACAATTGCCAGGATGGTTTCTCACCAAAGATTTGTATCTGTGATATACCAAGAACCCTGAACAATAAAATAACGCTACCCTCCCACCCTCCCCAGTCAGTACCAATAAAGACTAAAATAATTAATATATGATTCATACACAAAAATAGAAAGACCTAAAAAGACACCTTAGTGTACTGAATAAAACAGTTTCTACTTAGACCTAGATACACCTCCTCACTTAC
Organism: Erinaceus europaeus; assembly: GCF_950295315.1. Classification (NCBI taxonomy): domain Eukaryota; kingdom Metazoa; phylum Chordata; class Mammalia; order Eulipotyphla; family Erinaceidae; genus Erinaceus; species Erinaceus europaeus. The sequence goes on from NC_080163.1 coordinate 12,094,380, forward strand.
TTCCTATTGCTTGTCCCTCAATCACTCCAAAGCTAACCTTGTCAGACAAAGTAAGGACTACAAAAGCTGAAGGGCAAGTGATTTGCATACTTTTATGATGACTCTTTAGTCACTACCAGGCCACCTGATCATCTGGGGACCCATTCAGGGAGTCCTGCGATTTCCACACAGACATGTTAGACCTGGAACTCTAACAGATCCCTCTCACCCTGTCACTGGTCAGCTTCATCAGGAATAACATAATGGCCCCTTTGTGGGCCTCTATAGTACCTTGCCCTCATTGTGGATCAACAATGGTAGGGAATGTTCCATTCTTTGAAGGGAGGTTAGACAACATACTCTACCTACCATCTGAGGAAGATGGGTATGGGAATTAGTGCAGCCTGGAATGTTCCTAGCTGTGACCACAGACTGTGAGCCCACACCTACAGAGATGCAGAAGTTACATAGGCTCCTGTGCTGAATGTGGACCCCAGATCAAATCAATGATGTTTACAGTTATAAATATTTATATATTTTCCCATATTTAGGAGCCACGCTCTTGCTTGATCCAGGTTTCTAGTGCTTTTTCCAACACACCATCTCTGCAAACAATAGCCTGGGTCTGCCTGCATATTAGATGTCAGGCACAGGCAAAAACTAGTAAAAGTTGTGGGCCTTTTGGAATATATCTAAAACAGACCTACTAGCCTTTTCAAAAATAGAGATTCCCAATCTTTATTGGCAACTGTCTTGCCATTAGGTTCAGATTAGTCAACAATTTATTCCACTTTATATCTTAACTCTTTTTTAGCCCAAGTTCAGCAGGGAAGCAGTTACAGAAGCCAGACCTTCCACCTTCTGTCCCCATAATGACTCTGTGTACATACACCCAGAGGGATAAAGATAGGGAAGCTATAAAGTGAGGAGATTGGATATGGAGCTTTTGGGGGTGAGCATTGTTTGTAAATGTATCCCTCTTATGCTATAGTCTTGTCAGTATGTCCATTTTATATATAAAAGTTAGAAAAAGAATATCTAAAAAGACAAATATCACATAAAGAAATATCTGAAAATGGAGGGGCAGCTTGAAATGTTCCTATCCATGACCACAGAATGTGAGCTCAGGTCTTAGGGAGGCAGAGGTCTCACACAGACCCCTAAGCTGAATATGGGCCCCAGATTGCATCAGATTGATGGGGTTTGGAGTCAACAATATTTATATATCTTTCCCATATTAGGGAGCAACTCCAAATCACAGAGACTTGATTTTTTTTTAATATTAGACACTCCAAAAATGTAAAGCTGTTTGTCATTGTGTTTTTAATTTGCAATTAAAAAAATTATTTTAAAAAAATTGCAAATTAAAAACACAATGACAAACAGCTTTACATTTTTGGAGTGTCTAATATTAAAAAAAAATCCTACATATTACTTAGAAAACCAAACAAATTCAAGTCTCTGTGATTTGGAGGCCCTGGAGAGCAAAGAATCAAAACCATTTATTAATATTCTATGGTCTATTTATTATTTATTAAAATTCTATGAATTTCCTTACTGTCTACATACTCAGAAAAAAATCAGATATATATTTACAGAAAGTGATTATTAGTATGTTCATAGCAGAAACACTTAGAATTGACAATGAGAATGAAAACCATGAAACTCAAGTCACAGGAGTGTTAGCTACAAAAAAGATGCTGAATAACAACAACAACAACAACAACAAAAAACAGAGACAAAACACAAACCCTTTTCAATATTACTCAACTAAAGTTCTATAATACAAAATATAACCTCTGTTGTTAGAAGCTGGATCACAGTAACAAGGAGCTTGCAGTGTTCTTGCAATGTGATTTATTTATTTATGTGCTCATACTGTGAGTTAGTGAAATTTCTTCTTGTTATATGCATATTGTTACTGTACTTGCCTTTTATATACATTCTACATATAATATATTCCATCATATTCAGGATGACCAAAACCTAAATTGGTTTTGTTTCTGATTGATGTAGGAAGAAGCATAATATTTTCAAACTGTTGCTAAAATAATAATCTTCAAATCCAATAATAGAAATTTATATAATTTATCATATCTTCTGATATAGTAATTCACATACTTTATAGCTGTTACTTTTATATTATTAATCTGTTTATGTCATTTATTGCATTTTCCATAGTAGCATGAATATACTGTGCCAAGTCACAAAATAAGCCAAACAACATCAAATAACCAGCAGCCAAATGGGTTTTATCTATAAGTTAATTTTCCAAAATCAATAAATAGATAAATAACCAAGCACAACTAAAGTTGAGCCAAATAAGATACTATTTCTAAATAAGAGATGTGAATTTTATTTATTTTATTTTTTTTTATTTTTATTTTTTTTTTTTGGCTTTTTAAAAAATATTTATTTATTTATTTATTCCCTTTCAGTGCCCTTGTTTTTTTTTTTTTTCTTTTTTATTTAAGAAAGGATTAATTAACAAAACCATAGGGTAGGAGGGGTACAACCCCACACAATTCCCACCGCCCAATCTCCATATCCCACCCCCTCCCCCGATAGCTTTCCCATTCTCTATCCCTCTGGGAGCATGGACCCAGGGTCATTGTGGGTTGCAGAAGGTAGAAGGTCTGGCTTCTGTAATTGCTTCCCCGCTGAACATGGGCGTTGACTGGTCCGTCCATACTCCCAGTCTGCCTCTCTCTTTCCCTAGTAGGGTGGGTCTCTGGGGAAGCTGAGCTCCAGGACACATTGGTGGGGTCTTCAATCCAGGGAAGTCTGGCCGGCATCCTGATGACACCTGGAACCTGGTGACTGAAAAGAGAGTTAACATACAAAGCCAAACAAATTGTTGAGCAATCATGGACCCAAAGCTTGGAAAAGTGGAGAGGAAGTATTAGGGAGGTACTCACTGCAAACTCTAGTGTACTTCTGCTTTCTTACTTTGGTGCCATACTCCAAACTCAGTCAATTTCTGCTTTGCGTTTCTACTTCTTTTTTTTTTTTTACATGCATAACATTCCCCAGATTCCCATTTAACAATACAACCCCCACTATTTCATTCATCATCTTTCATGGACCTGTATTCTCCCCACCCACCCACCCACCCCAGAGTCTTTTACTTTGGTGTAATACTCCAATTCCATTTCAGGTTCGACTTGTGTTTTCTTTTCTAATCTTGTTTTTCAACTTCGGCCTGAGAGTGAGATCATCCCGTATTCATCCTTCTGTTTCTGACTTATTTCACTCAACATGATTTTTTCAAGGTCCATCCAAGATCGGCTGAAAACGGTGAAGTCACCATTTTTTACAGCTGAGTAGTATTCCATTGTGTATATGTGAATTTTATATCATAATAGACTGAAAATCAGTTCACTTTAAGATGTGGGAACAATTTAGAGAAAATGATTAAGCAAACATGAAAAAAATAGGTTTAAAAAGTCTCTTGATTCAAAATAATTATGACAAAATAGGTTTTAAAATTTATATAAACTAATATTATAAAATTAAATTATGGACTTAGTCCTCCTATATCTAACAAACACACAGAGAGTTTTTAATGGAAATATATAAATGTGAAAAACATGTATGTATCATATGAGCAATAAATGAAAAAGTAAACCCAAAACCTGTATCAGAAGGATACATGGAAACTGACAGTCCTATGACATTAAATATCAAATCATGTTTTTGATACACAGAAATATGCAGACTTGAGAAAAGCAAGCAGATCATTCAGAATGTGAGCATATATTGTAAAAGAGTTATAACAGTAAAAGTAAAAGAAGAGGAATTCTAGTTGAGGATAAAAATCACAAAGTGCTATCAAATATAGCAGGTGAAATGAAAATAACAGTGAAACTGAATGATTCAAATCAGACTTTATAATAGCAATACTAGTTGTCATATCTGCCAAATATCAACCAGATAAAAAGAATGGATGTTTCTGAGATATTCTACTCAACACAAACCCTAAATGCCACTCAATTACTGATTTGAGTTTACAGCTTAACTTATAAGTGAAAAAAAAAAATGGTGGCTGAGTGTTGGTGCACCTGGTTGAACATTCACACTAAAATGCACAAGGACACAGGTTCAAGGTCCCTGTTCCTACCTTCAGTGGGAAAGCTTCATGAGTGGTGAAGTAGAACTGCAGGTCTATCTCTCTCTCTTTCTCTCTCTCTCTTCCATTTCATCTCCTCTCTCAATTTATCTCTGTCCTATTCAATAAAAAATGAAATAAAATAAAAAGGCTACCAGGAGCCTTGAATTTGGAGTGCAAGCACCAAGCTCTATCCATAACCCTGGAGGAAAAAAAGTACAACATGACTTTTCTGACAGCTATCAAAGAAAAAATTCCCCATCTTGGCCTCATCTGGGATGGTTGTTAAAGAATAATCAAGTGGGTGAGTCGACTGTAGTGCAGCAGGTTAAGCTCATGTGGCGCAAAGTGCAAGGACTGGCGAAGGATCCTGGTTGGAGCCCCTGGCTCCCCAGCTACAGTGAAGCAGGTCTGCAAGTGTCTATCTTTCTCTTCCCCTCCCTGTCTTCCCTTCCTCTCTCCATTTCTCACTGTCCTATCCAACAATGATGACATAAATAACAACAACAACAACAATAACTACAACAATAAAATAACAAGGGCAACAAAAGGAAATAAATAAAATTTTTGAAAAAGGAATAATCAAGCTCAGGCAAAAATTAAAGTTACTTGTTGGGCAGTACGCCAGCTTCCCCTTGCTTAACAGTGCAGTCTATTTACATAACCAGTTACCTAAGAACCGCCCTGCCAGCAGGGCATTGATTTAATCCCCACTGGTTCACACTGTCTTTTTGCTCATCCCCCTCTCCTAGTCACACCCTGTTTTTCCACCACTCTCTTTTTGCTCCACCCTCTCTACGTCACATCCTGTTTCCACCCTACTTGGTGAGTGTAAATACAGCTGCTTTTCTGATTAAACACACTTGGAATTGACTTCGAGCTCCAAGAGTCCCAGAGTTTCTCTCCTGTGATGCTAGCCTGGCACGAGTTCCTGATCCCTCTCCCATGCAGCAGCCTAGGTTGGCTCCAGTCGAGTTCTCTCCAACCCAGAGAGCATTTGCTCAGGAAGAAGCACCCTCAGGCTATCCCAGCAGTTACTGAAGTCTTGTAACATACATACAATAGACTTCCTAGCTTCTTCCCTCATGGAAACCCACATTTTTTTCTGTTCTACTCCTACCTTTGAGTTACTGTTCATTTAACAATTTGTCCTTCTTTACATCTTACTGCCTTTCAGCACCACTAATAGTACTCCATCTTTGTAGGGAAATTGTGAGGATGTGGCTGAGCTTGGCAGGGCTTGACTTGAAGGGACATCCATCTTGTCAGTCTCTCTCTTTCTCTACTGAGAGATTGAGAAAGGAGGGACACAACCCCCCAAGGTTTGCTTTGTCTTATCAGACTCCCTGCATTCCTGATACTATGGCCTGTTCCCTTATTATCTACATAAACATTGTTTTGCCTGAAAGATCCCCACCTATTCCATTCCTTTTATTTATCTTCTTTCTACCCTCAAGACCCTCCCTGCCTTCAGGGTATTATTTATCCTACCAGTTAAAACCCTGGCAACAGTTGCTAAGGAAATTCCTACCTTTCCAAGCCCACTTTTGCCTTTCTCCCCCCATTTCCAAACCATGTCAAACCATTTCTGTTCCCAATTTGCCACTTCCAGGTCCGACTTTTAAAAAGCACTGGCTCTCTGATCAATAAATAGCGGAATCACCTCGCCACCACCAGCTCTGTCCCTGGGTCATCTCTCTCGTATGGCTGAGTGAATAGCAGCCCAGGATGGATCTGGTCGCAATCTCTCCAATTCAGAGAGTACAGTTCCAAGAATAGGCACCCCCATGCTAGCCTGGCACATCCTGACCTCCTTTTACAGTCAACCTCACCAATTTGTCCTGGAACTCCACCTCGCCAGAGTGCTACCCAACTAGGGAAAGATAGAAACAGATTGTAGGTATGGATTGACCTGCCTATGTCCATGTCAAGAGGAGAAGCAATTACAAAATTCAGAACCCCTACCTTCTGCACCCCATTAAGAATTTTGGTTCATAGGGACAAAGAATAGGGAAGCTTCCAATGAATGGGAGGGGATACAAAACTCTGGTGATTAGAATTGTGTGGAATTGTACCCCTGTTACCTTACAGTTTTGTTAATCACTATTAAGTCACTAATAAGTAAATAATAATAATAATAATAATAATAATAATGCCAATTGAGATAATTCAAAAAGAAAAAGATGGAAAGTAGATAATCTCACTAATAGGAAAACATGAAGTATAACTTGGATTAGTTTTAGTGTTTTGCACCAAAGTAAGGACTCTGGGGAGGGAAGGGAAGCCTAGGGGGCTAAAGGGTTGAAGTGTTAAGTTGGGGGTGAAAGTGTTTTTCAGAAGTTAATCACAAGACTATGAGAATTTGTGCACATTTGTCAGCAATTGTACTGTAAGCTATTGAAATATTTCAGGGATGAAATATTTAACCAAGGGGGCTGGCTAATGGTACACATGATTGAGTGCACCTGATTGAGTGCACATGTTAAAATGCACAAGGACCAGGGTTTGAGCCCCTTTTCTACACTGCAGGAGAAAAGCTTTGCAAGTAGTGAAACAATACTGCAAGTGTCTCTCTGTCTCTTTATCTCCCTCATCCCTCTCAATTTCTGACTATCTCAGTAAAGTAAATAAATACACTTTTAAAAAATTAAAAATAATAACCCCCAATAGAGTGGCCAAAAAATCTACAGGGTTTGATAATTATTTGACTGATAAGCACATTACTCTTTATTTACACAAAAGCTTCCAAATGTATCCTACTGAATTAAAGGTGCTATTCTTCACATCATAATGTTTATTTTTAAATGATCAATTAAAGAAAAAGTGAATTTTACCATAGTGTATTAGAGAAGCAGACCCATTTTCCTCTTAAGATTACATTAAACATAAATCTAATGCACATTTGCATTACAATTTTGTTAAACAGATATCTGAATATATTTAAATATATTAGTGAGAGTATTAGTAATGAAATCCTTCATGAAAGACAGTTAAATTCCCATTTGAAAATATTTACATTTAGTAGAGAAAATCAAGTCAGCCTTTTGCAAAAAAAATTACTTAGAAATTTAATAATCATGTAATGTACTATCTCTTATTTTGTTATGGCCCTGTGGATGTATTTGGACACACATATCAAGGTTGTGTTGTGGGAGAGAGAGAACCAGGAACTTGTGGCAGAGCGGGAATGCAAACTTTATTTGTTGGTCATCATTTCTCCTTTGGCTAATTCTGCTTCTTTTCCACCCTGCCACTTCCTTCCTGGAAATTATAAATGCAGATACTTTTCTCAATAAACATTGGATTGCGTTCCCTCTCAGCCATGAGTTTCTGGTCCTCTCTCTCCTACCCACGAAGCTAGCTTGGCATCTGGCGGCCAAACAGGGACTGACATTTATTCATGTGGACACCCCAGAGTTGGGTGTGAATACAGCGGGTTTAGGCCACGTGGAGCTAGCAAAATGGCCACTTTCCACTATGCATGCCAGCCTTTCTCCAGGTCTTCTCCAGGTCAGGATGCAGAAGAGAAAAAAAGGAGCGAAACCAGGAACAGCAGCAGGTTTTATAGGGTAAAAATGGAATTGGCAAATCAGGACAGAATTGGCTAGGGAAGAGGGTGGAGAAAAGAAAAAGGCATTCTGGGAACTTCTTTAGTTATGGTTGCTATAATTTTTGCTGGCAGGAACAGGCAATGCCCTGAGGGGATGATGTGGTAGAAGAGGAGTAATTTTTAAAACAAGGCAGAAGACTGATATGTAAATAATAATACTTGCATGGAAATATGGTGGTTTGTGGGTCCTGCCTAACTCAACTACATCTGCACAATTTCCCAACATAAACACAGACACACACACACATCTGATACACACATTTCACACATGTATATGGATAGGAAGTTGGCAGGAGAGAATCTACACCAAAAAATATATAGTCTACTCCTGGGTCAACAAAATATCTCTCTTGGTTTGTATACCTGATTTGCCATGCATGCAAGCAAAAATTTCCCCAACCTTAACTTTCCGCCATTCTGGAGCAAAGTACAATGTTTTGGTTTCTTTCCCTCCCACTTTCTACCATTCTATACATTTGAAATGTCAAACCAGTGCAGTGAAGCCTGGGGGACAACCACAAAAAGGATAAATCTACAACTGTATCCTGGAGCCCCACCACACTAGGGAAAGAGAGAGACAGGCTGGGAGTATGGATCAACCTGTCAATGTCTATGTTCTTTAGGGAATCAATTACAGAAGCCAGACCTTCCACCATAATGACCCACAATGGTCCACACTCCCAAGGGATAAAGAATAGGAAATCCATCAAGAGAGAAAATGAGAAATGGAATTCTGATGGTGGGAATTGTGTGTGAAAATGTACCCCTCTAGTCCTATGATCTTTTCAGTATTTCCATTTTAAAAATAAATAAATAAATAAATAATAACAAAAAAGGATGAATAAAAGAATGTACTAGTGGAGAAAAAGAAGTAAAGGAAGAAGATAAAGGAGGATAGAGGAAGAAGAGAAGGTGTAGAAGAGAAAGGAGGAGGAAATAAAGGAAAGACATACATTGGAGTCACATTAGTGAGTAGGAACTTGGAGGTGTAGGGACAAGGATGAAAAAGTGGTGACACTGTATTAATATCACATGGACCCATACATACTGATACAGCAGCAAAGTGTGTGTGTGTGTGTGTGTGTGTGTGTGTGTGAGAGAGAGAGAGAGAGAGAGAGAGAGAGAGGAGAACTACTATATAGTTTATCCTCAATAAATCAAAATCAAATTACAAAATCATTGAAGAACTCAAGTGCATATGTTAATGTTGACCACATAATTAATAAGGGCCATAATCAAAATTAGAAGAAAACTTTAAAACATAGCTATATTAGTACATTTTAAATGTCAATGGATGTATTATTTCTCAAGTAAATAGCACATTTTGAGTATTTTTTTATCCTTACTTATTGGACGGAGACAGTCATAAATTGAGAGGGAAAGAAGAGATATGGAGGGAAAGAGAAACCTGAAATACTGCTCCATCACTTGCAAAGCTTTCCCTTTGAAGGTGGGGACAGGGACTCTAATTCAGGTCCTTGTGCACTGTAACATTTGAGCTAAACCAGATGTGCCACCACCTAGCCCTATAGAGTTTTTTTTTTTTAATATTTACTTATTGGATAGAGAGACAGAAAAATAAAGAGGCAGGGGAGAGCCTGAGAGGAGAAATAACAGAAAGACACCTGCAGCACTGTTCCACTACTTGCAAATCTTCCAGCCTGAAGATAGGCCTGGTGGCTTGAACTGGGTCCTCGCACATTTTAACTTGAGATCAACCGGGTGTGACATCACTCATTCCCTAAATAGCATATTTTTAAAGAACAATTCTATTCCTAAACAACAACAACATCAAACATATATATAAGGAGAATAGTACCATTTAATTGAAAAAGCTTCTAACAAGAGATTATATTTTTATTACTAATTCTTTATGTGGCTCTGTCAAAATATCTATCTATAAAGGTTTTGATCAAAAGACATGAAGACAAATTAAAAAAAATAAGTATTTGTATAACCTTCTCAGATAACTGCAAATATTACTGGCATACCATCAAGACAAATTCTAGTGTGTAAACATTTATTCTTACTGCAGAATTAGAATAGATGTCAATGAATTCTTATCACTCTTCTATTATGCCTTACCTGGCTATAATTTTCATATAATTTATATTATTCTTTTTTTAAAAATTAAACTTAGTGAGTGATATAGATTTTCTGAATGTATACACACTTTTTATATAATAACTATTTCTATGTCAATAATTCTACTAACCTTACAGAAAAATCTGAAATTTTGTTAAGCTGACAAAGGGATATTCATGAGTTTTAAACATATTTCTATTTTTTTTCTTTTTCTGCTCTACAGTTCTAAATTTATCATTAACAAAATACAGTTTCATTTTCCTTGGTTGATGCTAATTAAAATGAGCTATCAAACTGTTGGAGATGTGAGAGCAGTATTTGTCAATTTTTATTAAAAATTAAAAATGATTTTGAGTGAACACACACCACACACATGCACAAGACATAGCTGCCATGCTTAGAGACAACCACCTTACTTTTCAGATTTTTGAAGAATGTCTTTATGCAATGTATTTTGTCTCACACAGTATTAAATTTAAAAAGTATGCCCAAAGGTGACAATTTAATAAAATTAATAAACTTTCTGCTTGACAAGGTACTTATTAAGTAACATTAGACATGCAATATATTTCTATTCTAATTGCAAGGTAATAGCAAACAGAATGCTTGCATACAAATATCAATACCAGGGGCTGGGTGGTGGCACATTCGGTTGAGCACACATGGTATTGTGGACAAGAGTTTGATTCCCCAACCCCACCTTCAGGGGGAAAGCTTTGCAAATGGTAAAGCAATGCTACAGGTATATATCTCTCTCCCTCCCTCTAAATTTCCCCCTTCCCTTCTCAATTGCTGGCTGTCTTTATCCAATAAATAAATAAAGATAATTAAAAAAAACATCAACATCAAGAATAGGGCAAATAGTGTGCTTATATTATGAAAAATATTTTACCTTATGGACTCCTAAAAAAATTCAGAATCTATGCACCAAACGCTGGGGATTCCTTTCCATAGTGTCTTGGGGAATTCAAAATAAAAAGAAATGTGGGTGGAGTTGGGCGGTAGAACAATGGGTTAAGTGCAGGTGGTGCAAATTGCAAGGACCTGTGTAAAGATCCCAGTTCAAGTCCCTGGCTCCCCACCTGTAGGGGAGTTGCTTCACAGAGGGTGAAGCTGGTCTGCAGGTGTCTGTCTTTATCTTTCTCTCTGTCTTCCCCTCCTCTATCCATTTCTCTCTGTCCTATCCACGATGACATCAATAACAACAACCACAATAACTACAACAATAAAACAACAAGGGCAACAAAAGGAATAAACAAATGAATAAAAAAAGAAATTTGGCTTCCTAAAACTAAGGTTTCTGGGTGAGCTGAAAAAAAAAAAAATCCAGCCATATAATTACTCACAGGACATTTTGTTTCAAGAGTTTGATTGTGAGAAAATGACCCCCAGATGTGAGGTGATATATGGGAATATTTCTTATTAGATATGATTCAATGGATACAGTATATTTATTTAATATGGGAAGTAGAAGGAAAGAAATTAGTAAGACTCATTTTTTGCTACTTAAGCAAAGTAGCAAAGAAAAAAAATGAATTCAGGTAAAAAGTTACCAGTTTATAAGCACTGATAAAAAGTCATAATTTAGCCTCATAGTTTAAGAAGTCAGATTTCTCCATTCTCACAGTAGCAAAGCCAGAAGTCATTTTTCAAAGACTATCTCAAATTGTCTGTAAAGATTACTAAACTAATGGGTGTCTGGGTTTCTGGCGGGGTGATCTCCAGGGGAAAGGTAACGGACTGGTTCTTTCTCACTCGTGCAAGAGAGAACATGAAGTAAAAGACACGGGGGAGACCTGCAGCGTGCTCAGACCTCAGATCTCAAGTCTCAGATCTCACTTATTAGCAGGTGGACATGAGATAATAGAAAACCAAACAAAGGGAATTATTGAAATATGTCAGAAATTGCAGGTTTCTTAAAGATCGGCTTGCCTCTATGGTAGGGGGCTGGTATGACAAGAATTGATGCAGATACATAAAGGTCAAGATAATTAGTCTCCTGATGCAGGCATTTAATTACCCAAAGACATTTGAGAGAAGGAGAGGGGTTGAAACAGTTAAGGCAAGATAGAGAGAAGATAAGCAAGGTTGTATGCAAATTGAGGACATCAGAGGGCACTGCTAGGAGTGTGTGATAAGGTGTGTTCTCCTCTGTGAACTTTGAGTAAGTTAATCTTAAAGTAGGCAGCCATGTGGCCTGCAGTTAATTGGGAGAAGTATTGGGTTTCTGTGGGCCTGAGAGTCAAGAAGGAAAGAACTAAGTCTGAGTTTCCCCCCTTTTGCTCACCTCGGTTGAGAGAGACTCACCAAGAGGGTATCTTCTCAGACCTCCATACAAGGATGGGGGTAGTTCTCCCTAAGCTCTATCAAGCTTACACATAGTCCCAACAATGGGGTTACCTTTACCATGTTCAAAGACCCACAACCAAGCTTCTGGTCCCCAACTAATGGTAGGGAAGTTCATGAGCACTGGAGCAGTGCTACAGGTGTCTCTCTCACTCTCCCTATCATCCATTCCTGTCTCAGTTTCTCACTACTCTAAAAATTAAAAATAATAATAAACAAATTTTTAAAAGGAATTCTGGCATATGAAGATGGAAAAGATAGGAGAAATAGTGTGTTTTAAATATACCTATCATGATGAAATGAGAAATTTTACCCACATATCAACAACTATACCATCTGATAAAACAGATTACTAAGTCAAACATAATGAACAGAAGAAGGCACCCACATTTCACTGTTAAGCTAAGAATGTGATAGCTAATGTACTGTGTAGCTGACAGGAAAACTTTCATTAAAATGGGAAAGAAAAACTCAGGTACAAAGTAGATAACAAAAAATTAAGGAAGTGTCAGCATTACAGTGACTACTAATGCATAGCGTTAAAGAAAGCAGAACTCTACTAAGGTTTATAAACTTGGAACTAAGAAAAAATTTAGTCCTGGCATTCATAGCCTAAGGAAAATGCAACAAAATTTATTTTCTAACAACTACTTGAGACAAAAGGACAACAGATAAAGATGAACATATATGGTTTTTAAGTTTTTTTAAAATAAATATTTAGTTATTTGCTGGATATAGAGAGAAATTGAGAGGGAAGGGGGAGATAGAGAAGGAAAGAGACAGAGAGACACCACTCGTGAAGCTTTCCCCTTGTAAGTGGGGACCAGGGGCTTGACCCTGGGTCTGCCAGGCTGGGATAGCTTCACAGGCAGTAGAGAGATGACCAGGGACTCATGGCTGAGCTGGGAAACAGTATCTCATTTATTAATCTGATACATCACCTTTTATGCATCTCTTCACCGGAAGTGGCAAGGGAAAGGAAATGGTGCAGCAAAAAAAAGAGCGTGAACAGAACATAGAAAGCTTCCATCTAACCAGTGGAGATTAAACCAATACCCTGCAGGCAGGGCAGGACCCAGGTAAAACAGTGATTATGTAAATAGACCACATTGTAAGTAATACAAGCTAACCTGATGTGATGATCAAAACAGAAGGTCTTATAAGCAGAATTTAGAAGCATACCTACAGGGTCCTTGAACATTCAATCAGGTGCACCACCACCAGGACCCAAGATGATCATATTATATACTCTCACAGAAGGTGAAAGTATAGTTTGCAAACTATAAGGAATGCTGGGGACTGAGTGTGTGATATGTTGACTAACTCCCTTTGTGTGACATTAGGAGGTGGGGTCATTGGAAGTACCAAAAGTATGTTTCTCATGAATGGGTTTTTTGCCCTTAAAAATAAACAAACAAACAAATAAATGCCTCATCTTTTTCACCATATAAGGAAACAAAGGCAGACAGCCATCTACAAAAAAAAAAAAGTGGGTCACCTCTAAGGTATATTTATTATAGAATCTTCAGTCATTGTACTTCATCCTTAACATGAACAATCATGCTATAGCCCTTTTAGTCATTGCCATGCCACCCCATCATCCAGATCCCTACTCAGGGAATCCTGGGATTCCCATATAGATATGATGGGCTTAGACCTTTAACAGATCCCTCTCTCCATTATTACTGGTCATTTGCATCAGGAGCAACATCATAAACCCTCTTGTAGGCCTCAATGTAGAAAAACAATGGTAGAAACTGCCCCACTCTCCAAAGGAAGACTGGGTCAACTTACTCTGCTACTCAAGGAAGACTAGTCCTGAAATAAATGCAGCCTAGAATACTCCTAGATATGGCCATGGAATGCAAATTCAAACTGAAAGGGATTCTGATATTTATTACACAGGCTTCTGTGAAAAATATGAATAGAGATGAAAATATGAATAGGTCAGATTGATGGGATTTCCAGTTAATGGTATTTATATACTTCTCTCATATTTGGGAGTTACTCTCTGCTCTGATGCAGCTTTATAGTCCTATTTTCAATTCTAACACCATCATATCAGACAATATTTTTAGCCCACCCCCATGGTTACTGTCAGGCTCAGATTAAAATTAGTAAATTCATGTGTTGTTTTCGCCGGGCTGGCTTCACGGGCAGGTAACAGATGACCCGAGACTCATGGCTGGGTTGTACGCAGTATCTCTTTATTCATGCAGCACAATCTATACCAAGCTAAGCTAAACTAAAACTACAAACAATCTTGTCCTTATAAATATACTAGTCCAGTAGGGTGGGAACACGATGCGATGTAGAGAAGGTGGAGAGAAAAGTGACTGGTGAAAATCAGGGTATGACAAGGAGAGGGGGCGGAGCAGGCAAGAATTGTATCACTGAACCACCAATGCCCTGGAGGGAGGGTGATGCTTGTTAACAGCAGTTATGTAAATAAAATGAAGTGGTTATGTAAATAGAATAGTGTTAAGCAGGGGGGATTAAACTAATGAAACAGAAGGGGTTTTTAGAAGCATACCAACAATTCCCCCTTTCTTTTTGACTAATGGCCATAGTATCAGGATTGTGGGGTGAACAGAAACCTATATCGTACAGGCGTTTTCAAAAGAACTGGCATAAGACATGGAAAACAAAATAGGCGAACAGCAATAACCCCTGTGATGCCAAGGGGAACGTTTCTTACTTCAAAGGGCAAGGCCTAGCAGGCCAAAGGGCATTTCTTGCCTCTGGGAGTGCTTCATGCCTCTGGGGGCATCTCTTGCCTCAAAGGGCGTTTCCTGCCTCTGTGGGCATAACCTAATAAGGAGGGGAAGTTTTCTACCTCTGGTAACAGAGCCTGCAGGCGAAGAGACATGGCCTATAAAGTCTCAAGGCAATTGGCTGAAGTTAGTCTTTGAGAAACACAGCAGCGTGTACCAGTAAGTCTGATGGAGGTGTCAGTCCAAAGTAACTGGTTGGTGCTTGTTAACAGCAGTTATGTAAGTAGAATGAAGTAGTTATATAAATAGAATAGTGTTAAGCAGGGGGGATTAAACTAATGAAACAGAAGGGGTTTTTAGAAGCATACCAACAGTCATGGGTCCCTTACAATATACCTAAAATAGACTTTCTAGCTTCTTCCAACATGAAGACTCCAAATATCATCTGCTATATTCTTACTGTTAGGTCCCTGATTATTAAACAATGTGTTGTACTTAATATCTGAATGCTTTTCAGCCACTAAATTATGGATGCTACCATGACACCAACCTGACTTCCCTGGGCAGATGATCTCACCAATGTATCCTGGAACCTCACCTCTCCAGACCCATGCCCCATTAAAGAAAAATGCAAATGGGCTGGGGTATGGATCAACCTGTCAATGCCCAGGTCCAGTGGAGAAGCAATTACAGAAGCGCCAGACCTTCCAACCGTCTGCTCGTCATAAAGATCTTTGGTCCATACTCCCAGAGGGATAAATAATAGGACAACTTCCAGTGGAGGCAATGGTATATGGGAACTCTGGTGGTAGGGACTATATGGAATTGTACCCCTCTTATCCTACAGTCTTGTCAATTATTATTAAATCACTAATCAAAAAAGGAAAAGTCATACAATTAAGCACATAGGGCATGAGCAGGAATGGCAAGATGGACTAAAGTAGAGATTTATTTCACTGCCAAAGAAAGAAATTCAGTAACTCCTAGGTAAATGAGTTTTATAATAATTGCTTGGTAATAATATTTTTCCAATCTACCCATTTTTATTTAGTTAATTTTACTAAAGTTTTCTGAACACTCTAACTTGGAGGCGACTATGGTGAACAGCTTGGAGCTACAATATGCTAAGAGGTGAGTTGAAGTTTAAGAATTATAAAAAGCCACATCTAAACTGATGAAAGAAACTGTCTATCATTCATACAGTTGAAATTTTAATAACAATATGGCATTTTGGTTTCCAGCAGTAAGTGTCTTTTGTGCCCTGTGAGAATCATGGTCAGAGAGGTAGTTTCCAGTGTGATAATAATTATTATTTTTGTTAACACACACACACACAAACTGGTTTTCTTCTTCCTGTTCCTGCTTGTAATTTTAGTTATTGGCACAGAAATCTTTCCAGGAGTATTTTATTATCTGCATTCCCTATTGTTTTTAAAGTTGGAATTTAATGCAATGTGACCAGAAGTAATATATGCCAACAATGCCTCGCATCTGAAGTTATTGATTCCCTCCACTCTATTGGTCCAGTCAACAGACAGAAATCTACATAACACTACCATATTGCTTAATTAGCCTGATGGCCATAATGCTCAGAGGAAATGTGCGCCTCTGAGAATCTATATAGACTAGAAATGCATCCAGATGTGAATCATTCATAGCAAGTCAGTGACAGGACAAGACACAGAGTTCCCCTTAGATAAGCCCATGAATCTGAGCCTGGGAGTCTTTGATAGTGTATATTAGCTTCTATCCTATACTGCAAGATGGTATAAATAATGACATTTGTGCCATCAAATGACAGAGAAAGGAGATGCATAAAATTCAAGATCCAAATAAAATTTGAAGAAATCTTAGAGAAACATGATTTTAAATAGACTATAAAGCACAAAATTAAGGTTTGGCCAAATCTAAATTAAAGAATGAGATCACCTTGACAGTGAATTGAATGTTTCTTTCTTTTATAAAAAAAAAATAGCTTTATTTATTTGTTATTGGATAGAGACAGAGATAAATTTAGAAGGAAGGTAGAGATAGAGAGACAGAGAGACATCTGCTTCACCACTTGTGGTGTTTAGGGTTAGAATCTTGAACCCGGGTCCTTACACACTGTAATGTGAGTGCTTAACCAGGTGCTACTGCCTGGCCCTGGTGGTGGTGAATGTTTCCTGCAAGTAAAATAGCATGCTATCAATGTTATTTCAGTTTCACTACCAGATGGAATTGGATGGGGGAGGGGTAAAGTGAGGTTTAACAGCAGAGTGAAATTCAGGGATATAGAAGAAAGAAAGATAGGAAGAATAGGCCTAGACTTCTAAAGGGTCCCTCTCTCCACTACCACTGATTGCTTCCATAAGGAATAGCATCTTGTGCACCCCCCCAACCTTGTTTTCACCATAAAGAAATGACAATAAGGATATCCCCAATCTCTGAAGGGTGGTTGGGGGTATCCTTCCAGGCCACTCAAAAAAGACTGGTTCTGAAATGAGTGCAGCCTGCAATGTCCCTCAGATGTGACCATGAGCTACAAGCTCAGACCAAAAGGGACTTAGAGGTTATACAGGCTCAGGTGATATATAAATGCCCTGGTGAAGTAGATGGAGGTTAATAGTTAATTTTAGCCACAGAATTTTTTTTTTTATAAGAATGGGAGCTACTCCCTGCCCTAATCCAACTTTCTAGCCCTTTTCTCTACTCTGACACCATTCTCTCAGACAATATTCTTATCTAACCTTAGACTAGCTACCAAACTTAAGCAAAACTACCATAGTTGTATGCCCCCAGGAGCATGCCTAAAATGGTTTTCATAGATTTCTTCTACCCTAAAATTCCTAATCCCATCTGCTTTAACCCTACTTTTTGGTTCCTGTTCATTAACCAACTTGTCTCAATGTATGGAATGCCAACTTCCAGACACCAAGTTACAGATGCTACCAGGACTCCATCCCAACTTCTCTGGGCAGACAACCTCACCAGTGTGTCCTGGACCCTTGCATCTCCAGAGCTCTGGTCCACTAGGGAAAGATAGAAACAGGCTGGGGGTATGGATCGACCTGTCAACGCCTATGCTCAGCAAAGAAGCAATTACAGAAGCCAAAACTCCTACTTTATGCTCCCCACAAACAACCTTGATCTATACTCCCAGCTGGGGAGAAGTGATAGGATGAAGATAAGAGGTCTCTGAACTCCAGCTCCATCAGCACCCAGAGAGAGAGAAGGAAAAGGAGAGGGCCATATAGAGGTAGCTACGATGTTGTGAGTGGCTTAGAGGGGAAGAGAGGATGGAATAAGAGAAAGAAGGGGCAACTATGTACAAATGTGGACAGATAGTTTTAGAGAAGATGGTTGGCCCATGTCTACAACCTTAGGGTGACTGTGGCAAATTGCAGTGGGGAGAGGGAAGTTTCAGAACTCTGTTGGTGGGAATGGTGTGAATTCACACCCCTATCAACATGTAATTCTATAATATAAAAATAAACAAAAAATAAAGTAAAGTAAAAAAGGAAAGATAGGAAGAAATAAAGAAAGAAAGAGAGAGAAAGAAAAGGAGAAAGAGAGGAGGGAGGGGGAGGAAGGAAGGGTTTCATACTCAATAATGTGGTTATTTGAAAAAAAATCATAAATATATGTTTTATATCACCTGTTAAAGTTATTATTAAAAACTGACTGTGACTAAAGGGTCTATTGTTGAGTAGTAAGGTCTATCTAGAATGTATGTGAAATGCAGGAGTAAGATCTGATTTTTATTACACTAAGTTTTTTATTGCTAGAAAGGTTTTTTTTTTTTTTTTTTTTAAAAGGAGGACACACTGATAAGACATAAAAGGAAATGAGCTGTTGAGAGGCTTAGAGCACAAAAGGAAGGTTGAAGTTGGGAGGTATTCAGAGAGAAAGCAGGATTTCAGGCAGCTAGTGTCCTAGTGTTTGTCATAGATGTCAGGCAGGAAACAATAGCTATTTAAATCGCCACTGTGCAGGCTGTATTTTAAACATTGGATCTTCTGGCTCCTAAATGAACAAATTCCTCCTCAGATAAAACTACCTGTGAACATATATGGTGAAAGAACATTTTAATGTACAGTGTTATGACAGTCCTGCAAATTCCAGAAAACACAGACATTATTTTTATTCAATAGAGAGGCCATTTGGGGTATATTACTGTGTATAAAATATATAAAGAAGCCACCAATCTTTTTTTAGGGTCTTTTGGTTGCTTAGTAACAGAGGAACAGAAGGAATGGTAAAAATAGGTCAACATTAAGTGAGGGATTTTGTAGATTTTATATCCGAAAATATTGTTTGATGTTAATAATAGATATGAATCATATGTGGTACATTGCTCCAAGATAGTTCAAGTTCTATGACAATTCTAGTTTTATTTTTATCTCTGTCATTCTTCAGGTCTGTTGTTCCCCTTCTAGGGAGATGTTAAACAAAAATTAACTTGGTTTTTGATTTTGCTCCCATACATGTGAGCATTTTTGTCTTCCTTAGGAGTCCTTTAGTACTTGAAATTATATATGAGGTCAAGTCACATTCATGGTGGATATGGAGGCACTTCCAGTGTTTATCACAAAAATATTAACTATTCCAGGACTTTTGAACTCAAGTGACTCACTCTTTTCCTGCAAGCCAAAATAAAATATAAAATGCATTCCTTTCTTAAAATTTTTATTTTATTTTAGTCAAATGTAAGTATATTAAACTTAGTTAATCTCTTTGCATGTGTGCTACACTGGATACAGTAACATTATTTTATTGATATTCTCATTATGCGTTTTACTTTACATGAAAGTTTAGCCCCAAATCATGAGATGCTTTTCTTAGATCTTAGAAGAGAACAAAAGCATTATAATGACTTGTTTTCCACCACACAAAGATACGACAGTTGGTTCTGCTTCCAGATAGCAATTATTAACAGTGAAAAAAAATACATTTTAAAACTTGCAACTATCTAGAATCACTGAAGAGCAACCAAAAGAGGTAAAGAATAATCCCAGAAATGAATAGATGCTTAAAAGAATGGAACTGAGCAAGGATATATTTGCATTTATATGACTTTCCACAGAAAGGCATATGGAGAGATGTCACTCTGCTGAGCCTACAGTCAACCTAATTACAAAGAAAAGGAAAGTCAGTGAAGTTGATACTGTCTCTGAAATACCCAAACAAAGAGAAAGGAATGGATTTAGGATAACCCAGTAGATTCTCTCGAACATTTGAAATAGATTTACCAATGGTAGTTGACTAACAGGGGTAATATATCTGACATTTAACACATTGTTTTAAATTAAACAATACTAAAACATCCAGAAACAATACATGTTTCTATGTATGCTCTCTGTACATTAAAAGACAAACAGAAGCCTAGCAAATGGCCTGGGAGATAGCATAATTGCTATGCAAAAAGACTTTTCTGTCTGAGGCTCCAATGCTCTCAGGTTTAATCCCTGTCAGAACCATAAAACAGAGATGAGCAGTACTTTGGTCTGTATGTGTTCTATATATCTATCATCTATCTATCTGTCTATTTATCTGTTTATATATATATATATATATATATATATATATATATATATATATATATAATCTACTTAGCTTTCTATCATCTAACTATATCATCTATCATCTTTATGTATCTCATTAATATAAATAAATCTGTATCTTTCTCATTAAAATAAATAAACAGGGTGTAGGTGGTAGCACACTTAGTTGACCACACAAGTTTTAATGCTCAAAGACATGGGTTCAAGCCCCTGGTCCCTACCTGCAAAAGGGAAGCTTCATAAGTGGTGAAGTAGTGCTGCAGGTATCTCTCCTTCTCTCTCACTCTCTCTATCTCTCCTCCTCTGTCTCTATCCAAAAACAGCAAATAAAATAAACATTAAATGAATAAATATAATAAAACAAGAAAATAAAAGTCATAATGTTGCTGGACACACAAGCATAAAATAGTCTATAACTGTTGTACAATAAGAAATGAGGGACAGAATTCTAGTGAAGAAGGGAACATCATACTAAGTAAAAGATATATCAAAATTCTGAGAGGAGGAACAGCTGCAAGATTAAAAACAAACAGAAAAAGTAATAAGCAATGATTTTGCCCAACACAGGGGAACAAAAAATGTTTGGAGTTTGAGTCCTTACCAAGGACAATAGCTGGCAGATTAAAAACCACCAACATACAGAAATACAAAAAATAACAAAAATAAAAGTTTTAAAAATCATTCACAACATCTCTTTAAAAAGAAAGAGAACATCATAAACCCTCTTGAGGACATTGCCCTCAATGTAGAACAACAATGGTAGAAATTGTCACACTCTCAGAAGGGAGGCTGGGCCAACTTACTCTGCCACTCTAAGAAGACTGGACTTGAAATGAGTGTAGCCTAGAATATTTCTAGCTGTGACCATGGAATAGGAGCTCAGACCTACAGGGATGCAGAGGTTACACAGGCTCCTGTGTTACAAATGAGTAGACATGGGCCCTAGATCAAAACAATAGGGGTTACAGTTAGTGGTAGCTATATGATTTTCTCATACTTGGGAGCTACTTTCTTCCCTGATCCTGATTTCCTAGCTTCTTCTAACATGAAGACTCTGAATCTCACCTGCTTTATTTTTACCTTTAGTTTCCTGATTATTAAAGAAGTTGTTCTGCTTTAATCTTTAGTTCCTATTATTTCTTCAATTCTTACAAAAATAATAAATGCATGACAATACTTTTCCAGTAACTGTCCTTAGTTTTGATTTACTTTTAAACCTTTATGTTTAAGCCTTTACACATACACACACACACACACACACACACACACACACACACACACACACACACACACACACACACATATATATATTGTCTCCAAACTCACTAGAGTAGGAGAAATAAAACTGGGGTATATTTCTTCTTCCCATATATTATTATAATATAGTTATGCCTACCTAAAGACATTGTATAAGTACATATATAGCATCATGCATAATCTATATAGTTAGAATGAAGAATGCACAAAATCATTACATATGTTGTGATTATATTCTTCATGTCAACTTATTGGGTTGGGTAATGGTTTATAGTGCATATGTTGACACACGGGTACAGTTTTTCATTTCATCACAAAAGATGACTTCAAAACATTCACATCCCCAATGTGAATGGTCTATTTCTACCATCATGCACCAGGACCTCAAAGCCCCATCCCTAAGCTCCTCATTCCTCCTTCTCCAGATTCCTTTGCTTTGGTCCAATATAGCAAGCTGAGTCTAAGTTTTATTTTGTTTTTCCTTTCTGTCCCAATTGCACAAGTTCTTTCTATGAGTAAGATAAGCTAGTATTCATCTTTCTCTTTTTGGTTAATATCACTTAACATGATAATGTCAGTTTCATCTAAAAAAAAGCAAAGGAGATGACTTCATCATTCTTAACAGCTAAATAGTATTCCGTTGTGCATATTAGCTAGGCTGTTTTTTTGGCTCCTTATTAATTTCTCCTATTGGGCATAATTTTCACATTTTTGTTAGATCTAATTATAGAAAAGTGATGGTTATAGTTAGCACTACAGGGAATGATATATAGTCTGTAGGTAGATCATTTTATATTTTGTTATAAATATTAAAAAGGTAACTGACTTCAATATTTGTAATTATAGACACTGTGACATTTTCCTGACATTTTCATTTCTATTACATCTGTAGCAATTCTCTCTCCTATTATTTTATATGAATGTTTTCTCACTACTCTTCTATATTTCATTTTTTATAGACAATAAATGTGATTTTTTTAGTGCTGTTCTTGAGAAGATTGTAAGAATATGTGGCATGGATTTATGGTTTTTTCTCATTCAGTTCACTATAATTTCCCAGATACTATATGAACTCTATGAGAATAAAACTTGGCATTTAATTTCAAATAATAATAATAATATAGTTTAAAATATGGTCAATATTTCTTTAAAAAGAAATTACCAAGTATTCTGAAAGAACAACCTATAGCTCTCTAAATTAAGATTAAGACAAATAGAGAGTTTATATCAGTTAAATTGAAAATAGTGATAGGCCTCAGTAGTTTTCTGGTCTCCTTCTAACTGAAAATGTGACCCAAAAGACCATTAATTATTTGTTCACTCTTAAAGTGTACATTAGTGTTTTTTTTTTCTTATCAGACTAGAATTGCAATTAACCCAATATGATTTAGTACAAATGACCTTTAATGGATAAAAAAGTACTTGTATATGAAGAAAAATCAAAGTAATAACAGACAACATTATTTCTGCTTCCTTATCTTGTATCTTGTCTATTTTCCCGTTAAAGTTACCAAGAAGTATTTAAATATTCTAGCTACTGAGGAAAAGTCAGAACTTACTTAAGGACAGAATATCAGCTAGCAATATTTTTTTTCAGACTGGCAAAAACTAGGGCAAATAAAAGAGAGGATACAAATAAAATATTTTAAATACAGCAAAATTAAAGAACTATACATAGCTACATTGCTTTTTATCTTAAATAATGTATAGTTATTTCACTAAACACCATTCTACAATCTATACAAAACTTTAGTCAATATAAAAATTATTCTTCATCTCTGTGAAAATATTTGGTTTATTTTGAATCATTCATAAAATTACTGCCTTAAAATCAAAATGTATATTCCAAAAGCTTTATTCAGTGATATGCTTACCTCAACTTCTCTATATTGATATTCCCATTACATAAGAAAATAAGATCAATCTAATAGCTCCCAATTTAAACCAGATTTCACATGACAGATAGCATAAAGTCCTTGTCCAAGTGATAACATTAAGACAACAAAGTTTAAATCATTGAGCTCAGATCTACAGGGATGTACAGGTCACATAGGCTTCCAAGCAGAATATGGGCCCCAGATCATATCAAATCGATGGGGTTTACAGTCAACAATATTTATATAACTTTCCCATATTTGTGAGTTATCTTCCCTGATCCAGCTTTCTGGTTCTTTTTCCAGCCATGACATCATCTCCCCAGATAATAACTTGTATACACCTGCATATCACATGTCAGGCTCAGAGAAAAACAAACAACCTAGTATAGTCATGGGCCCTTTGGAAAATAACTAAAATAGGCCTACTAACTATCTACAAAATGGAGGACCCCCCCCCCCAACTCTTCATATGAACTATTCCAGCCTTTAGGTTCATGATTAGTCAACAATTTTTGGTTTTATATGTTAACTATTTCTTCAGCTACCAGGTTCCAGATGCTAACATAATGCCAACCAGACTTCCTTGGGCAGATGATACCACCAATGTCCTGAAGCCCAGCTTCACGAGAGCCCTGCCCCACTAGGGAAAGAGAGAGACAGGCTGGGAGTATGGATTGACCTGTCAATGCTCGTGTTCAGCAGGGAAGCAGTTACAGAAGACAGACATTGCACCTTCTGTACCCTATAATGACCCTGACTCCATACTCCCAAAGGGATAAAGAATAGGAAAGCTATCAGAGGAGGGACGAGATAATGGAGTTCTGGTGGTGGGAATTGTGTGGAGTTGTACCCCTCTTATCCTATGGTTTTTGTTAGTGTTGCTTTTTTATAAATAAAGATTAAAATTAAAAAATAATCCCTTTAAGTTTATCATAGCATATCTATTTGAAATTAGCAAATCCAGATATTGAAAATACACCATAAAGGTTAACCTCAAATTATTGATTTATTAATATATGCACAGAAGACTTAATTAGGATTCTTACTTACATTTAATAGGAAAGTTTAGAAAACATAGTGCCAGTACCTTTGCTGATTTTTGAATAAATATTAACTGTTTTTGCTCTCTCTCTAATAGATAACACAGACATAAATTGAGAGAGTTCAAGGAAATAGAGAGGAGGAGAGAAAGACACCTACAGATCTGCTTCACAACATATGTGGAGGGGTGGAGGCTTGAACCCAGGTCCTTGCATCTGGTACTAAGTGTGCTTAACCAGGTGTACTACCACCCAAACTCCCTCTTTTTGCTCTCTCTCTCTCTCTCTCTCTCTCTCTCCTCTCTCCCTCTCCCTCTCCCTCCCCCCATCTCTCTCTCTCCATCCCCCCCTCATCTCTCTCATCTCTCTCTCTCTCTCTCTCTCTCTCTCTCTCTGTTTCTCTCTCTCTCCTTTCCCTACCATGGGACTCACTTTCACACACTATCACACAAAACTTAATAGTTTAAAACGTTTTTTTTTGTTGATAGGGTTTGATATGGAAAGAAGGGAGAAGAAATGAGAAAGACAGGAGGACAGACACCTGTAGTACTATTCCACCACTTGTGAATCCTGCCCTCTGCAGGTTGGAACTAGGACTTGAACATGGATCCTCACATTATAACATGTGCTTTACTAGACACATCACCACGTGACCCCATTTTGTCTTTCTAACTATAAAATTAGATCCCATGACTCAATAAAAATGTTGAAATATGCATAAGATAATAATAACTTGATATCTACAAAATACTTATGAGAAATAGAATGCAACAAAAGTGGATTTTGAAGAACATATACAGAATGATAAAACAATAAATTACAAAAATGTGGGTTTGTGGGCTGGGGAGATAGCTTAATGGTTCTGAAAAACACTTTTGTGCCTGGACTCTGAGGTCTCAGGTTCAGTCCCAAGCACCACCATCAACCAGAGCTGAGTGGTGCTCTGGTAAGTCTGTATGTTTCTCTCTTATCTCTATTTCATTAAAAAAAATAATAATAAATTGCAAAACTGATAAAATTTTGTTTTATTTTTTATTATTTTATTTATTTTTTAAAGTTTTTTTTAATATTTATTTTATTTATTCCCTTTTGTTGCCCTTGTTGTTTTATTGTTGTAGTTATTATTGTTGTTGTCGTCATTGTTGGATAGGATAGAGAGAAATGGAGAGAGGAGGGGAAGACAGAGAGGGGGAGAGAAAGATAGACACCTGCAGACCTGCTCTACCACCTGTGAAGCGACTCCCCTGCATGTGGGGATCCGGGGTTCGAACCGGGATCCTTATGCCGGTCCTTGTGCTTTGCGCCACCTGCGCTTAACCCGCTGCGCTACAGCCTGACTCCCCTATTTTATTTCTTTACTGGGGGATTAATGATCTACAGGTGACAGTAAAATATAATAGTTTGTACATGCATAACATTTCCACTTAGCAATACAACCCCCACTATGCTTTCTGCCATCATGTTCCCAGACCTAAACCCTCCTCCACCCCCACTCCAGAGTCATTTACTTTGGACCAAGTTCTACTTAGTGTTCATACTGATTAAATTCATACTTTGCCACAGTTTACCATCAATAAATGAAGAAAATTCCATTTCAACATAACATGTAATGCATGTTATATTAGCTTACCTTTAATTACTCATGATAATATGTGTAAAAAAAACCTTAACCCACAAGCTTCAAGTAATGCAATTTAAGTGAATTTTCTTTTGCTACATCTTGGATAGAACTTGAAAGAATTCTGTTAAGTGAGATAATCCAGGAAAAGGAGAAAAAACAGATGGTCTCATTCAAGTGGAACATAGAAACAAGAAATGACAAACACAGAGTGAAACTTACTAGTTGAAGTCCATTGATAGAGTGGGGAGATGGGAGATATCCAAGAGGATTTGGAAAGCACAATTCTCTCCCTCTCTCTCTCTCTCTCTCTCTCTCTCTCTCTCATAAAGTGGAAACATTGACAAAACCATAGGATATAAGGGGTACAACTTCACACAATTCCCACCACCAGAACTCCATATCCCATCCCCTCCCCTGATAACCTTCCCATTCCCTAACCTTCTGGGAGTATGGACCCAAGGTCATTGTAGGGTGCAAAAGGTGGAGAGTCTGGCTTCTGTAATTGCTTCCCCACTGAACATGGGTGTTGACTGGTAGATCCATACTCCCAGTCTGCCTCTCTCTTTCCCTAGTAGGTTGGGGCTCTGGGGAAGCAGAGCTCCAGGACACATTGATGGGGTCCTCTGTCCAGGGAGAAGGCACAATTATTGATGGTGGAGTGAGACTTCATTTGGTGATGGGAATTTTGCTCAGTCAGCTGTCGGGAGAGAAAAGAAACTGTACTCATGTAATAGATAATAAATGTCTTTTAAATAATTATTTCTATTAATAAAGTGATGATTTGAAAAAAAAAATCAAGGTCTGAAAAAAGTAATTGGCATTCAACCACGAAATTCACATTAGAATTCACCGTGAAACAAGAGGCTCTCATCTTGTTAAAGAAGGAATATGATTTATTTTCACCTTTTCAATCTCACCATAGGCTTCAGGGGATAAAAATAACAAAGATTTAATACAATTATATAAAACATTCAGGAACTATTATGAAAACTTGTTAGAGAAAAAGTTCAACTTATACTAAGCGCCCAAGGAAATTTTCTTTAATTAATGATAAGGTAAATGTAAACTGAAGGAATGATTAATAATAACACAATCAGAAATGATAAGAAGCAGAACAAGAAAAAAAATGCTGAGAAGCATTCATGAATTTTCAGAAGTGCTTAGTCTTCAGATTATACCATTTTGTTAACTCCCAAGGGCACTCTCTGTAGCTGATGCTAATAAGTGCGTAAAAGACTATGTAAAATGGAAATGAAGTATGGATCTTATCTTTCCTACTGTTTTCAAATATCCAGCTAGACTTTAGTGACTGGGCCTTTGTTTATTAGTTATAAGTATACCTAGTAAATACTAATATTTCTTTGTAATAAGTGATGGAATCACAGTATTATTATTAATAGAAATTTGTTTAGTTTGTTTATCCATTTGTTTATTTATTTTTCCTCCTGGGTTATGGTTTGGACTCAGTGCCTGCACTGCAAATCGACTGCTTCTATTTCCATTTTTTTCTTTCTTTCTTTCTTTCTTTCTTTCTTTCTTTCTTTCTTTCTTTCTTTCTTTCTTTCTTTCTTTCTTTCTCTCTTTCCTTCCTTCCTTCTTTCTTTCTTTTTTTTTTTTTTTTGGAATGGACAGAAGCAATTGAGAAGGGAAGAGAAGATACGGAGAGAGAAAGAGAGACTTGTGCAGGCCTGCTTCACTGCTTGTGAGGTAGGAAAAAACAAGGAGCTGAAACCCGGAACTTTTCGTGGGTCCTTGCGCTTAGTACTATGTGCGCTAAACCCAGTGCGCCTGGTCACCACTTGGCCTCCACTACTAGCAATATTTGGAAAAGGATCTCCTTCTCATAAGATTATATTAAATGTCGCTTATTTAAGACTGTCTTTGATCAAACACTGACTGAGCCAAATAGGTGCCTACGTGTCATCGTGTTGTAATACAAGTTAGGTGAATGCCCTTTGATCATTTTGGAATTTTCATTTATTGGATCAGTTGGGATAGCTCTCTGCAGGACAAAAAACAATGTACCTGCTTATTTATTTTTAATATCATCACATCTCCTCAGAGCTGTAAGACCCTAAAAAACAGCTCAAAAGCTGCTCTTTGCTTTGCTGAATGTTTCGCTTCATGGCTTGTATTCCACATTTCACTGTTTCCTTAATTATTTTTATTTTCCTTGGGAACACCTGGCACTCTCGCTTTTCATGTTCTAATGATTATTCATTTGAGCAATTGCATGGCATGTCTCAAATACTTTTAATTATGAAATCTGTTTTAATTCCTGAATTTTTTTTTTCTTAATTTGGGAACTCTTAAGAGTTAAATCGCCATCTTTAAAAGACCTCTCGTTCTGAGAAAGGCTCCAATAAGAATTCAGGAAAAACAAGTAAGGCACCATCACACTTATTAAACAGTAAAGACATACAATCTCTTCTAAGTCTCCAAGTAGTCCAGTATTTCCTACAGTATAATAAATTAAATTCTGTTATTTGAAGTAGTCCTGCATTTCTGTTTTATTTTATAGGAGATATAATTTTAACTATATTTTATGTTTACAAATAATTCATGCAATCATGGATATTATTTAACCTTACCATGTTTTAGTGAATATGGAGAGCTTCATTTTTATTTCTATTTGTATTCATCAAAGAAAATAACAACAGCCTGGTGTTGGATGGTGGCGTACCTGTTACAATGTGCAAAGACTAGGGTTTGAGTACCCATTGCCCACCTGCAAGGAAAAACTTTGTGAGTGGTGAAGCAGGGTTACAGGTCTCTCTCTCTCTCTCTCCATATATATATATATCCCTTTCCATCTTGATCTCTGGCCATCTCTATTCAATGAGTAAAAATAGTAAAAAAATTAAAAAAAGAAAATAAACAGGATGTCTTCCCACTATCAATGAGATGATAGTCTATCTGAAGACAGGACAATTATACAGTTAAAACTAAGCACAAATTCCAAAACTATCCAGAGAACAGAGAAAGAAGTTGTGAAATAGTTGAAGAGGTCATAGAGATGGAAGGAACATAGTTGATTTTGAAGACTTAGTCAGACTTACATATCAAATGGGAAGATGTAGGCTAACTCTTTTTATAATGAGCTTAAGTTGATGACTGACTATCTAGTGGAAATATCCATCTTGGGTTACTGCCAAGCCACTGAAGCTATTAAAAAGACTAATATGCATAAGTATGCATGACTGTATATTCCTAAAAAGAGAGTAATTTGTAGTGTTAAGTTTGGTTAATTATTATCCCTCTACCCTGATATTTAATTTTCTAAGTTTGTAAATGAATTGATGATGATACAACTGGAAAGTTTCAATTTTGATGAAATATTACAATAAATAAACATAGTATAAGAAATTCAACTATACACATTCAATAATAATTATATCAATAAAGACAATTATGCATCATAGACTTTAATGTTAAGATATTTTTCCTTAATTGATTTAATTATAAGTCCTTAATTGATTTAATTATAAGATAAGAGGGGTACAGTCCCACATAGTCCCTACCACCAGACTTACACATCCCATCCCCTCCATAAGAGGTTTGCCTTTCAAGTTCCCAGCTCCCCACCTGCAGGGGAGTCACTTCACAGGCAGTGAAGCAGGTCTGCAGGTGTCTGTCTATCTTTCTCTCCCCCTCCTCTCTCCATTTCTCTCTGTCCTATCCAACCACAATGACATCAATAGCAAAAACAATAATAACTTCAACAATAAGCAAGGGCAACAGAATTGAATAAATAAATAAACATTAAAAATTTAAAAAAAAGAGGTTTGCCTATTCTTTATCCCTCTGGGAGTGTAGATCCAAGATTACTATCAGATGCAGAAGATGAAAGGTCTGGCGTCTGTAATTCCTTCTCTGCTGGACATAGGTGTTGGCAGGTCCAGTCATACTCCCAGCTCGTTTCTGTCTTTCCCTTGTGGGACAGACGTCTGGAGACGTGTGGTTTCAGGCCACACTGGTGAGGTTGTCTGCCTAGTGAAGTCAGGTTGGTATCATGGTAGCATCTGCAACTTGGTGACTGAAAAGCATTAAGATAAAAAACAGAACAAAATGTTTAATAATAAGGAACCCAAAGGTAAGAATATAGCACATAAGTTTTGGGGTCTCCATTTTGGAAAAAGCTATTAGGTCTATTTTAGGTATATTCTAAGGGGCCCATCACTTTACTAATTTTTCCCTGAACCCAACCGCTAACACATAGGTGGGCTAAAGGTGTTGTCTAGGGAGATGGTGTCAGAATTGGAGGAATGACTAGAAAGCTGGAGTAGGGAAGAGAGCAGAGAAAGTTTTTTTTGTCTGTTTGTTTATCACTAGATAGAGACAAAGACAATATGAGAGGGATGGTGAGATAGAGAGTAAGAGAGACAAAGAGACACTTGTAGCACTGCTTCACCATTTGTGAAGCTTTTCCCCTGCAGGTGAGGGTCAAGGACTTGAAACCAGATCTAACGCACTGCAATGTGTGTGTTTAACCAGGTGCCCCACTGCCTGGCCCCTTCAAAGTTTAATTATGTATATTTGTAATTTCGGATGTACTTTTGCACAATTTATATACTTTTATAAACGAACAGTGATATGCATATGTTTCAGTATAATGACAGCATGTTCAGAGATCTTAAATTTAAAATATATATTTATGGGGCCAGGTGGTGGCACACCTGGTAGAGCACACATGTTACAATGCAGAAGGACCCAGGTTCAAGCCCTCAGTCGCCACCTACAGAGAGAAAGCTTCACGAGAAAAGAAACAGTACAAACCTGTTTCTCAACAATTTATTCATTTAGTTATTTAATTTATTTTTTAAAATTTTTATAAATTACTCAATTTAAGTTATTTTTAAATTTTTTTAAATATCTATTTGTAAAATGGAAACACTGACTAGACCGTAGGATAAGAGGTGTACAATCTCCACCACCAGCACTCCATATCCCATCCCCTCCCCTGATAGTTTTCCTATTCTTTATCCCTCTGGGAGTGTGGACCCAGGATCATTATGGGGTGTAGTAGGTGGAAAGTGTGGATTCTGTAATTGCTTCCCCACTGAACATGGGTGTTGACAGGTCAATCCATACTCCCAGCCTGTCTCTCTCTTTCCTTAGTGGAGCAGGCCTCTGAAGAAGTGGAGTTCCAGGACATATTGGTGGGGCCATCTGTCCAGGAAACTCCAGTTGGTATCATGGTAGTATCTGGAACGTGGTGGCTGAGTAATGATTCTGAAGTGTTGACATTCCAAGCCTAAAGCCTCTGGACACATTCCTAAATGAAGCATGCCAAGGTGGTACTCATTGCATTGAATAGGTTGGGATCAGCAGATGCAGTATCATTTAATTATTTTAATAAGACTATTATATGAGAGAGACTAATTAGAGTACTGCTCAGCCCTGTCTTATGTTAATTTGGGGAACTGAATCTGTGGACTGAAAGTTTCAGGTATGAGTCTTTCGTATAACTGTTACTTCTCACAGTCCTAAAAGTTTGATTTGAAAAACTCAAGTCAAAAAAAAAAAAAAAAAAAAAAGACTAAAGGCAGCCAAGAAGGCTCTCAGTGTGTAGAGCATAGGATTTTCATGTGTGAAGCCTTGAATTTGACCCCTTCCCCACATCTGCTAGAGATTTATTCTGGTCATTAACATTTATTAAATGGCTAACTCTTCACTTCTCCAGAGTCCTACGCAACTAGAGAAAGAAAGAAACAGGCTGGTGGTAGGGATCAACCTTCCAACATCCATGTCCATCATAGAAACAAACAATTACGGAACTCCCACCTTCTGCACCCCATAAATAATTTTGGTCCATACTCCAGTGGAGGGGATGGGACATGGAACTATGGTGTGGAATTATACCCCTGTTATTTTACAGTCTTGTTAATCATAATTAAATTACTAAGAAAATAAATAAATGAGCCAATATTATAATTAAAGGTTTTTAATATGTGCCTACATATATATAAATGCTATATTTGTTAACATTAAAATAAACCTTAATAATACCAGATTATCATCTGAAGACCACTTAAAACTTAAATTGGTGATTGAAAAGAGAGTTAACATATGAGGCCAAACAAATTGTTGAGCAATCATGGGCCCAAAGCTTGGAATAGTGGAGAGGAAGTGTTAGGGAGGTACTCACTGCAAACTCTAGTGTACTTCTGCTTTCAGGTATATATTTTGCAGTAGTTTATGAATACGTGTGAACATAAGCTCTCTCTCACAGAAACTGGTGTATATCTAGGTTATGGGACTTTGTTAGAAAGTGAACCACCTGAGATGAAATTAGAGTGTACTATAAAAGGAAAGGTCTCACCCGAGTAATGAAGCTGAAGGGTTATCATTCCACACGTGAAGTCTCTGGACACAGTCTGAGGTGAAGCATGTTGAGGTGGCAATCATTGCGTTGGTTAGGTTGTGATCGGCGGATGCAATATTATTTGGTATGCATTGGGAGAGGCATACAGGAAAGTGGGCCCTATCCAAGGGTTCCAGGACTGGTGGCCAGGCTTCCCTGAATTGAAGATCCCACCAATGTGTCCTGGAGCTCAGCTTCCCCAGAGACACACCCTACTAGGGAAAGAGAGAGGCAGACTGGGAGTATGGACCGACCAGTCAACGCCCATATTCAGTGGGGAAGCAATTACAGAAGCCAGACCTTCCACCTTCTACAACCCTCAATGACCCTGGGTCTGTGCTCCCAGAGGGATAGAGAATGGGAAAGCTATCAGAGGAGGGGGTGGGTTATGGAGATTGGGTGGTGGGAATTGTGTGGAGTTATACCCCTCCTACCTTATGGTTTTGTTAACTAATCCTTTCTTAAATAAAATTAAAAAAAAAGATTAATTAAAAAAATTTAAATTGGGATTAAGGCAGTGTCATTATAATTTTGCTTCTGATTTTACATGATTTGGCCATTTTCTCAACTTCAGGTGAAAATTAATTATTGGAGCAACAATCTTATGGAATCAAGAGCAACATAATCCTGGTAAAATAGATCATTGGAAGAGTGTACCATTCTTTCCACTTGCATGACCCAGATTTGAGCCAGGTCCATGCTGTACTAGAGGAAGCTCTGATACTCTGGAATCTTGTTCCCTGTATCTCAGACTGTCACTTTCTGTCTGGAAAACTTGGCATAGAACAGTGAAGTCCAAAGGGTAACTAAAAATAATAATCAACAAAATTAATCTTTTCCATAGGGGCCAGGAAGTAGTGTAGTAGTGTAGTGTGTTAAGGGCAAATAGTGCTAAATAAAAGGACCGGCCGGCCTAAGGATCTAGGTTTGATCTAGCTCCTCACCTGCAGGGTGGTTGCTTGAAGCAGGCAGTGAAGCAGGTCTGCAGGTGTTTATCTTTGTCTCCACCTCTCTGTCTTCCTCTTCTCTCTCAGTTTCTCTTTGATCTATCCAAGGACAACAAAATGGGGGAAAGTGGCTTCCAGGAGCAGTGGATTCATAGTGCTGGAACCAAGCCCCAATGGTAACCCTGGAGGCAAAAAAAAAAAAAAAATCTTTGTCATATATAAGGTGTTAATGCATATCCATTGATTTCTGGTCTCTATACCATATTGTACAGGTGGGGCTGTTTTCTCCTGCTAGGCCATGAGTTCGTGATCATCTCTCTCCAGCCCAGAAAGTTAGCCCTGCCCTGGGTGATGTCACACCTGGTCAAGTACGAACATTACAGTGCACAACGACTCATCTGCACAGCTGGAAGCAGGGTTGCAGGTGTCTCTCTGACTACCTTTCTACCTCTCTCTCCCCTCTCAATTTCTCACTGTCTCTATTCAACAATAAAAATATAAATATAACAGGAGAGAGACCTGCAACACTGCTTCAAGCCCACCCCTACAGATGGGGTGTAGGGGTTCAAATCTAAGTCTGTCTACAAGGTAACATTTGCTCTCAAATGGGTGTGCTATCTCCTAGCCTCCCAGAAATCATTTTTCATGAGTAAAACGTTTAGCTGAGAAGCAAAAGGAGTTGAACTTAGGGAAGTCCCCTTACAGAGATGCATTAGAAAGAAAAAAAAAAAAGCAGAAAGGTCAAGGTTCTTCTGAAAATTTAATATAGTGCCTTCATCCTGGGAAAGTACTCAGGGGGATGATTACCCCTTTTTTATAAGTATAGCAGGACAAACATTACAAATGGAGATCCCCCCACACACACACATAATCATAAGAAAAGCATTTTACAAAAGTGTATCTTCTACTTGATTTTATGGAATTTTGCATATCTGGTCCTTAAAAAAACTCAAAATAATATTTATAACGAAGACATATTTAGAGTGGTAAATTTTAGGCTTTCCTACAAAAACAATACAAATTTATAGTCTTTAAAAAAAGAAAGATCTAGTACATTCTAGGCTACATCCATTTCAGGACTACTCTTCCTCAAGTGGTAGGGTAGGCTGACCCACAGCCTCCCTCCAGAGATTGGGGCTGTCCCTATCATTACTGCTCTATAATGAAGGCAGGTTCCTAGAGAAGCCCTTCCAGGGCTTCTAATGATGCTCCTGATGGAAGTGACCAGTGACCGTGGAGAGGGGAGACCAAAGAGGTCAAAGCCCATGGTATCATTGGGGGAACCCTAGATCCATTGACTAGGGCCCCAAGTGATGCAGTGGCCTGGTATTGAGCAAAAAGGCCACCATTAAGTGAATCAGTCCTTTGTCCTTTTCCAGCTTTTGTTGTTCTTTCTTTACCTGTGAAGATTAGACTTTCCCCCAGCGTTGGTTTGGAATCCAAACCAATATTAGGTCTACGGTCCATGTCCATGGAGACATATTACAGAAGTCAGAAGCCCCACCTTCTGAGCCCTAAAAAGAATTTTGGTACATACTCCCAGAG
The DNA here is from genome assembly GCF_950295315.1 of Erinaceus europaeus. Classification (NCBI taxonomy): domain Eukaryota; kingdom Metazoa; phylum Chordata; class Mammalia; order Eulipotyphla; family Erinaceidae; genus Erinaceus; species Erinaceus europaeus. The sequence goes on from NC_080163.1 coordinate 12,129,416, forward strand.
GGGGAGAAATGTTAGGAGGATATGACCAGAGGACTCAGAAACCCAATGCCACCATGAGAAAAGAAGGGTAAAAAAGTAAGGACACTCAGTAGTAGTAGTAGGTGTAGGAGTGATTTAGAAAGGAAAAGAAGGCATAACCATAGAGAAAACAGGCAAAAAATGTGTGTATATATGTGTATATGTATATATCATTATAGAAATAATAGCTGAGGTGCCAGGGCAGTAGCGCAGTGGTTTAAGGTCACATGGCACCAAGCTCAAGGACCAGCTTAAGGATCCCTATTCAAACCCCTGGCTCCACACCTGTAGGGGGGTTGCTTCACAGGTGACGTAGTGGTCTGCAGGTGTCTGTCTTTCTCTCCCCCCTCTCTGTCTCTCCTCCTCTTTCGATTTCTCTCTGTCCTATCCAACAGCAACAACAACAGCAATGGGAGCAATAATAATAATGACAACAACAAGGGTAATAACAATGGCAACAAAATGGGAAAGATGGCTCCCTGGAGCAATGGATTTGTAGTGCAGGCACCAAGCCACAGTGATAACCCTGGAGGCAAAATAAAGAAAGAAAGAAAGAAAGAAAGAAAGAAAGAAAGAAAGAAAGAAAAGAAAGAAAAGAAAAGAAAGAAAGAAAGAAAGAAAGAAAGAAAGAAAGAAAGGAAAGAAAATTCATATATGTGACATTGGGAGAACCACTGCAGTTTCTAGTGGAGGGAATAAGAATACTGAACTCTGGTGGTAGGAAAGGTGTGGAATTGTTCCCCTGTTATATTATAATTTTATAAACAAATATTAAAACATTGAAAAAAAAGATCTAATACAAACACGTGTGAATGAAAAGCAAAGTCATAGAAAAACAGAAAACAATTAACTATTAAGAAAGACTTAATTGAATGGGAAGTCATATTAAGCATTGAAAGGAAAAGAGAAAGAAAGATGAAAGATGGAGAGAAAAAGGAAAGGAAAGGAAGGAAGGAAGGAAGGAAGGAAGGAATGAAGGAAGGAAAAGAAAACCTACTCAACAGACTTAATGTCTCCAGATGCAATTTATTTTTTGCTCAAGACATTTTGACTTAAAATGACCTATTTTAGTATTATTGAAGCAAGTCTCATGAGAAATCATTGTAGAACTTTAACTAGAGTCACATGGACTAATTGTCTTCCTACATTCAGTAGATGTCAGCTAAAGAAAAACAATGTGTGCACTGAAGCATGTGTCAAGTAAAATTCTCAGTTAAAATGAAACAACTGTAATAAATGAAATATATATTTAAATACATCAGTTATGTACATGACACACAAATGTGAAGTCACTCTCCCCTTCTTGGGATTGTTGCTGTTAAAAAGCAATAAACAACAAGCCCAACACAGCATTGTTAGTGACTGCCCTCAGTTGGTCATACTTCACCTAAAAGTCACTGCACCCTTTCTCAAAACTGCAATATTATGTATTGATGAACGGATTTAACAGTGGTTCTGTTGTTTTCTCCGGGCTATGTTGTTTTCAATGGGCTGGCTTCACGGGTGGGTAACAGACGACCAGGGACTCATGGTTGAGCTGTAGGCAGTATCTCTTTATTCATGCAGGATGCAGCACAATCTAAGATGAGCTAAGCTAAACTCAAAGTACAGTACTGTAAAACTCACAATGCTGTCTTTATATATACTTGCCAAGTAAGGTGAAAACAGGATGTGACATAGAGAGGGTGGAGAGAAAAGTGACTGGTGAAAATCAGAGTGTGACAAAGAGGGGGCAGAGCAGGCGAGAATCCTATCACTGAACCACAAATGCCCTGGAGGGAGGGTGGAACTTGTTAACAGTGGTTATATAAATAGAATGAAGTCGTTATGTAAATAAAATAGTGTTAAGCAGGGGGGATTTAAACCAAATGAAACAGAAGGGGTCTTATGCATACCAACAATTCCCCCTTTCTTTTTAACTAATGGCCATTGTGGGGTGAACAGAAACCTATATCGTACAGGCGTTTTCAAAAGAACTGGCATAAGACATGGAAAACAAAATAGGCGAGCAGCAATAACCAGTGTGATGCCAAGGGGAGCTTTTCTTGCCTCAAAGGGCAAGGCCTAGCAGGTGAAAGGGCATTTCTTGCCTCTGGGAATGCTTCATGCCTCTGGGGGCATCTCTTGTCTCAAAGGGCGTTTCCTGCCTCTGTGGGCATATCTTGCCTCTTGGGGCGCTTCATGCCTCTGTGGGCATAACCTAATAAGGAGGGGGAGTTTTCTGACTCTGGGGCAGAGCCTGCAGGTGAGGGGACATGGTCTATAAAGTCTCAAGGCAATTGGCTGAAGTTAGTCTTTGAGAAACACAGCAGCGTGTACCAGTAAGTCCGATGGAGGTGTCAGTCCAAAGTAGCTGACCACAGAAGAAAATGCCAAGGGATGAAACGCTGTACGTCTGTCTTGATGGGGAATGTCGGCCACCAGAATTTTGTTTTTTTTGTAGAGAGTGAGCTTTGGAGTCTGTGAATCTGTTTTTTCAGGTCGTGTCAGGTCTCATCATTGGTTTCCAGGGGTGTGTTGTAATCATTTCATCTTGTGGGCGATGTCAGAGAACAGGATCCAAATGGATTTCTAGGAATTCCATTTGAGTAGATGTTTTTTCATGTGAAGACTTTGACAGCTGAAATTCACTTACTTGTCAAACAAAACTTGTAGCAGATTAGAAGTTTACTATAATTGATAACTCCATTATAATTGGAAGTCTTTTCTAGTATGATTTTAAGGTTGTTTTAAACAGTTTAAACTCAATAAAATGTGGAAAGGTAAACAGAAGAACCACAGTTAAAAGCCTCAGGCATGAGAATAATTAACATAATCATTGCACTATCTGTCCCACCCATAACTCATACAGTTTTCAGGATTAAATGTTTCAGATTTATGTCAATAAGTAAAAGAGAAATAAAAGGAGGGAAAAAACAATATTTTGGATTGCTTCTGGATGTCTCTAGAAATCATGGCTGCATCCAGCATTTTTTTTTTAAGTCAATGTCAAACAAAAATTCAGTCATTCAAATCGTTCTTCTATGAAATGCAACTTGAACCAGATTATCAAGATCTCACCATGTAGGATTAAGAATCCCTGGAGGGCGTCCTAGTCCAAAAAGCTCCTCGAAATTCCATTTAGGGTGTTTCTGACTGTTCCTGCTGGATTGCTTCAGGCACCCATTTTTAAAAGCGTCTTCCCATTGAAGAAAGAATCCAATCAGGAGAGTAGAATTAACCACGTGTCTCCATACTTGGGAACTGCCAGGGTACTGGAGAATGCTCCTCAAACTAGAGTAGTCCTTCTCCATGGGAAACATTTGAGAAGAAGTCCAGAAAGTCCCAGGGGAAATCCCCATGCATATCCCAAGGTCTACGATCACAGTCATAAAGAACCAAACTGTGGCCTGGAGCAAAAAGGAGTCCTTTTCCTCAGGAAACATGGGAGAGGGAATCCAGAAAGTCCAAGGAGAAATCTCCATGCATCTCCCAAGCTCTATGATCCCGGTCATAAGAAACCAAAGTTCCCAGTCAGGGAACCGAAATGTGGCCCAGAGTAAAATATTCCAGAGACAGACTAACTGTCTCATGATGAAACAGTAGAGGCTTTGGCAAACCTCTTCATAAGTAGAAAGGCAACCCACGGTGGATGGGTAGCCAAGTTTACTTATCTGGACGATGGGTGGGTAGGGTCCCACGTTGTTGCCTGTCCATGTTTCAGGGCTTATTTCAGTCCCTGTTCAGGTGCCATATGTTGTTTTCTCCGGGCTATGTTGTTTTCAGTGGGTTGGCTTCACTGGTGGGTAACAGACGACCAGGGACTCATGGCTGAGCTGTAGGCAGTATCTCTTTATTCATGCAGGACACAGCACAATCTAAGATGAGCTAAGCTAAACTCAAATTACAGTACTGTAAAACTCACAATGCTGTCTTTATATATACTTGCCAAGTAAGGTGGAAACAGGATGTGACATAGAGAGGGTGGAGAGAAAAGTGACTGGTGAAAATCAGAGTGTGACAAAGAGGGGGCAGATTAGGCGAGAATCCTATCACTGAACCACAAATGCCCTGGAGGGAGGGTGGAACTTGTTAACAGTGGTTATGTAAATAGAATGAAGTGGTTATGTAAATAGAATAGTGTTAAGCAGGGGGGATTTAAACCAAATGAAACAGAAGGGGTCTCATGCATACCAACATGGTTCAGAATTCTTTAAGATTTGGGGAGTATAGTTGTGTGTGTGTGTGTGTGTGTGTGTGTGTGTGTGTGTGTGTGTGTGTGTGTAAATCTCACCAGACATAATATCACCAAAGTTCCAATACTGTGAAATTAATTACACATTTTAGCTTATCTGCACTTCCTACATTCCTCTCTCACAACAACCACAGATATGAAAATACTCGATTGAGTTATTATTTTTTTTTTTTTACACAAGTCCTGAAAATCTGTAAGTTTAAACTAATAAACCAGAGTTTTCCAGTCATCCAAGTATTAAGCACCACCACCCCCTCCCATAAGAAAATAACTCAGCCTGCAATAGTCTTTCTTTTCTTTAGCTAATAGTCTTGCCTGGCCCTCTTCTTAAGCATTAAAATCTACTTCATGAAACTCCAGGCAGTACATTTCTCTTACTAGCTGGGACTCTGATGGATTCCAGATTTGTTTAATACATCAATTTGATCTCTATTTAGTTGAATGTAGATTTTTTTTATTTTTTTAGTTTTTCAAAATACTTTATTTCTCATTCTTAAATACTGAACTATTTCATGAGGTGAGTTATTGTTATTGTTGTTTGTACTTTGGACATAGAAGCTTTTTTTCTTTTTCCTTTTTAGAATTTTGCTTATTGGATAGATACAGAAAAAAAATGTAGAGAAAAGGGGGAGGTAGAGGGGAAGAGAGTTAGACATTGAGACATTACTTTTCTAATTGTTAAGCTTACCCCCTTCTGGTGGGAACTGGGGTCTTGAACCCAAGTCCTTGTGCACTACTGTATTGTGAGCACTCACAGAGGTTCACAACCAACACGGCCCCCTGAATATTGGTATTTTTTTAAATTTCTTTATTGGGGGATTGATGCTTTACATTCAAAAGTAAATACAATAGTTTGTACATGCATGACATTTCTCAGTTTTCCACATAACAGTACAACTCCTACTAGGTCCTCTGTCATCCATTTTGGACCTGTACTGCCCCCCCCCCCACCAGCCCCAGAGTCTTTTAATTTGGTGCAATACACCAACTCCAGTTCAGGTTCTACTTTTTTTTTCTCTTCTGATCTTGTTTTTCAACTTCTGCCTGAGAGTTAGATCATCCCATATTCATCCTACTATTTCTGACTTGTTTCACTTAACATGATTTCTTCAAGCACCATCCAAGCTCGGCTGAAAATGGTGAAGTCACTGTTTCTAATAGCTGAGTAGTATTTCATTGTGTATATATACCATTTTGTCAAAGGCTTTCTCTGTATCTATTGATTTGACCATGTGGCATTTGGTCTTGCTTTTATTGATGTGGTGGATCATGTTGATTGATTTACGTATATTAAACCAACCTTGCATCCCTGGGATAAACCCCACTTAGTCATGATGAATAATCTTTTTTAATATACTGCTTTATCTAGTTTGCTAGAATTTTGTTCAATATTTAGCATCTATGTTCATCATAAATATTGGTCTATAGTTTTTTTGTTTTTTTTTTTTTGGTTGTGCCCCTGTCTGCTTTTGGTATCAGTGTGATGTTGGCTTCATGGAAGCTGGAAGGGACTATTCCTGTGTCTTAAATATTCTGGAAGACTGTTAAAAGTAGATGTATTGGGAGTCGGGCACTAGCACATCTGGTTAAGCACAGATGGCGCAAAGCAAAAGGACTGGCGTAAGGATCCCAATTCAAGCCCCCGGCACCCCACCTTCAGGGGAGTCTCTTCACAAATGATAAGGCAGGTCTGCAGGTGTCTATCATTGACTTCCTGTCTGTCTTCCCCTCTTCTCTCCAGTTCTCTCTGTTCTATCCAAGAACAACAACATCAATAGCAACAATAATAACTACAACAAGGGCAACAAAAGGGAATAAATAAATACTTTTTTTTAAAGTAGATGTGTGAACTCTTCCTTGAAGGTTTTTCAGAATTCATTTGTAAAACCATTTGGTCCAGGACGTTTATTCTTGAGTATGTTTTTTATAACTGTTTCAATTTTGTTAGCTGTGAAGGGCCTGTTCATATAATCTAGTTACTCTTTATTTAATTTTGGAAGTTCCGAGGTATCTCGAAAATTGTCCATTTTTTTCCAGGTTCTCTAGCTTGGTTTCATATAGTTATTCATAGAAGCCTCACAAGTTATGTTGAATTTCTATGGTGTCTGTTATGATATCTCCTCTTTCATTTACAATCTGATTTATTTGGGTTTCCTCCCTTCTTTGTTTTGTGAGTCTGGCTAAAAGTTTTTCATTTTTGTTCACTCTTTCAAAGAACCAACATTTACTTTCCTTGTTCTTTTGTATGGTTTTATTATTTTCAATGCTATTTATTTCTGCCCTAACTTTAGTTATTTCTGTCATTCTGGTTGCTTTAGGGTTCCTTTGTTCTTCTTCTTTTAGGTCTTGAAGGTGTGCAATCAGGTTGTTTACTTGTGCTTTTTCTTGTTTCCTAATGTGTGCTTGCATGGCTATGAACTTCCCTCTCAGTGATGCTGTGTCCCAAATATTTTGATAGCTTGAGTGTTCATTTTCACTGAAGTCTCAAAACATTCTGATTTCTTCCTTTATTTTATCTTTGACCCAATAGTTGTTAAGGAGTGTACTGTTGAGCTTCCACATTTTTGGACTATTATTAATATTTTGTTGAGTGTTAAGTGTTAGTTTAATTCCACTGTGGTCTGAGAAGATGCTTGAGATGATTTTAATGCTCTGAAATTTGCTGATGCTGTCTTTGTAGCTTAACATATGGTCTATCCTTGAGAATGACCCATGTGAACTTGAGTAGAATGTGCATTCCACTTTCTTTGGGTGAATGTTTCTGAAAATGTTTAATAGTCCTAGTTTATCTGTCTCCTCACTTAGCTCCCTCATTTTTTTTAAGTGATTTTCTGCCTGGATGATCGGTCAAGTTGAGAGAGTGAGGTGTTGAAATCCCCTACTATGACTGTGTTGCTGTTAACATATTGCTGTAGCTTGGGAGGCTGGCTGTGGTGCAGCGGTTTAAGCGCAAATAGTGTGAAGCACAAAGACAGGCGTAAGGAACCTAGTTCGAGCCCCCAGCTCCCCCCTCCAGGAGGGTCGATTCACAGGTGGTGAAGCAGGTCTGCAGGTGTCTGTCTACCTCTCCCCATCTCTGTCTTCCCCTCATCTCTCCATTTCTCTCTGTCCTATTGAACAACAATGAAAACAATCACAAAAATAATGATAAACAACAAGGACAACAAAAAAGGGGGGAAACTATGTAAATAAACACACACACATATACATTGCTGTAGTTCTTTCAATAGATATTTGATTTATATAGATGGAGTCTCATTGGGTGCATAAATGTTAATAATTGTTATATCCTCTTGATTGACTAATTCTCTGAGTATTAAGTAATATCCATCTCTATTTTTTAAAATTTTATTTATTTTAAAGTCTATTGTTTCAGATATGAGAATAGCTCTCCCTGCCCTTTTTTTGTGGGCAATTGGCTTGTGTGATAATTTTTCATCCTTTCACTTTCAGTCTATGTTTGTCTTGTTGAGGTAAGTGGGTTTCCTATAGACAGCATATTGTTGGGTTATGTTTTCTGATCCATCTTCCTACTCTGTGCCTTTTAATAGGTGTATTCAGTCCATTGACATTTATTGATATCAAAGACTGAAGATATTTTAATGCCATAATTATAGATTTTTAGAGTGTTCTGATATATGTCCTATTTATGGTGGTCTGACTGTTTATAGGAGAGCTTTTAGAACTTTTTTCAGGGCAGGCTTGGTGATAGTTGATTCTTTCAACTGTTGCTTGTCTGAGAAGGTTTTTATGCCTCCATCTAGTCTGAATGATAATCTAGTGGGATACAGTATTCATGGTTGAAAGTCTTCTCAATGAGAACACTTGGGAGTCAGTCAGTAGCTCAGCAGGTTATGCCAGGTAGCATAAAGCTCCTTGAGCACTCAACAGATATCTTACCATTCTCTTTTGGCCTGTGGTGTTTGTGTGGAGAAGTCTGTTGCTAATCTTATAGGGTTTCCTCCTTAGGTGACTCTTGTTTTTCTCTTGCAGCCTTCAGCAACCTTTCTTTATCTGTATTCTTGTTCATTCTAAATACAATGTGTTTTGGTGTATTTAAGTCTGGGTTAATTATGTTTGGGACCCTCTGGGCTTCTTGAACCTTTTTGTTGTCTAGACTAGAGAAGTTCTGAAAAATGCTTTCTTCCCCTCCCTCTCTTTCTTCCTCTGGTAAGCCAATAATGCCTATATTATTTCTTTTGAAGTCATCCCATATGTCTTTGTTGTTGTTTTAAGTATCTCTTAGTTTATTTTTTAGATCTCTTATTTCTTTTTTAGTTCTCTTTAATTTGTCCTCGATCTTTCTAATTCTGTCTTCAGCCTCATTAATTCTATTTTCTCCTCCCTGTACTGTTTTCTGCAGTTCAGCTATTTTGTTACCCTGTTCTGTTAATGTTTTAGCTTGTCTAGCTAGTTGTTTTCTTAGCTCAGATATTTCAGCTTTCAACTCTTTAATGACCTTGAGATAATTAGTGCTTTATTCCAGAATCTCATTTGTTGATTCTGCATTTCTGATAACAATTCTTTCAAACTTTTTACTCATTTATGTGACTATTTCCTTAACAAGCATTTGGATGTTGACCTCCATATTTTGTGGTTCAGCCTTTGGGGGGCTTTTAGCTGGACACTTGTCCTGGTTCATTTCTCCAATATTTCTTCTTGTTAGTTTAAGCATTCTCTATAGTATGTTATGAGGTCCCTCTCTCAGTACTTTTCAAATTTGCGATCACTCTTGCCTGGATTGACTTGTGTTTAAATAAAGTACTTAAAGAGTTCACAGATGTGGACATTAACAGTTGTTTCAATATTATTTCAATCCCTGAGTTGGAGCACAGACACTGTTAAAAACCTCTTTTGTTCTTTCTCTTCCCTGTAGGCTATGGGAGCCTGAGAACTTTTAAACTATAAGTCTAATTCTTACCTTAATCATTCACTCCTGACTAGGAGATAAAGCAGGGTGGGGGAGAGATAGCAGAGTGGTTATGCAAAGAGACTCTCATACCCCATAGATCCAACATTCCAGGTTCAAGTCAGCTTCTCTGCCAAGCCAGGCAGTGCTGCTGGCCCCTGTGAGTTCTAAACAAGTCCCATTTATAGTCTATAGGTTCTGAGGCAATTATTCACCATTTTTTCATTAGGAGAACAATGTGGAAGTGCTCCCACTATACATACCCACTGCTAGGCCACTGAGGTATAGATCTTCTTCTGAGTTTCCTAGTCAGTTCTCTGTTCCTAGATGTCAGCATGGGGCCTCCCCCCTGCTGCTCCAGCTTCTGAGGACAGTAGCAGTGGAGACTCACAGTTGCATTTGGTGGGTCTTAAGTGAGTCCTCTCCTCCCTTCAGCCATCATTTTTTCTGTAAAGCAGACTGGAGTTGGTGCCTCAACTGGTAAACTGCCTGGCTGTTACCTGCTGCTCAATCTCTCCTTAGGCTCCTCCCTGTTCATGAGCCACACGTGTTTGGTGGGTTCCTGAAGTCCGTCTGGCCCTGCGTTGTTGCAGTCTCAGGTGGTCTCCTTTGGCATTCCTAGTTGACCTGGGAGAGGAGAGGAGAGAAACACAGCTGCTGCTGCTCTGTAGTTCTGCCTCCAGAAGTTCAAATATTTTTGTTTTACAACATCACAAAAAGTCCTTCTATTCATATTGTGGACATCAAGATAAATCCAACCCTTAAATTAAGGCAAAATGCACAGCTGTGTAAAATAATTAGAAGTAATTATTTAAACCTAATTTTTTTCACACTTTTCTCAATTTCTGTTTAACTATAGTTACAAAATATATCAGTGACTGTAGATGTATGCAGGAATTTCTTTCACTAATTGCCATTTGGAATTGCCTGTAAATGTAGCAATATTTGATTGCTATCAGTAAAATAACTCTGAAAATTTGAAATATTAGATACATCTGCCAGAATGAGTGATTCAACTACTCAAAATATGTCCTCAGTATAAGAAAGAAAAGGGCTCTTTTTATATTGTCAGCATATCTGCTAAAAGTTTCTGTGAGATTGTGGGTGTGCATGAGGCAAGTTGTTTGTTTTATTTTATTTTATTTTAGATCTTAGTGTTGGGGAGGAAAGAAATCCTCTGAAACCCCCCACCCCTGCCTGGGTTCTTCAGAGAGTTGAAAAATAATCAAACAAGTGTGAAACTGATTAGCAAGAAAGCATAAAGAAAAATAAGTGTACCTAATTAGACACATGGGAGATATTTACAAATTCTAATTAATTCACTGTGTAATCCTAGACAACACCTTTATATAGATTAGTTAACTCTGACAACTTTGGGAAGAAAGGTAGGATGAGTTAGGAAGGTTTTAAAAAAACAAGTCATAGCAACACAGTAACAAAGTTTTGCCTATCTACCCATTGTTGTTAATGTTTGGGGCTCCAGCAGGCTGGGCTAGCTTCGTGGCGGTAAACAGAGATGACCAGAGACACATGGCTGGACAGAGAGGCTTTATTCATGAGCGGGCAAACATGTGCTCTCCTGACTTTCTGCTCTGGCAGCAGAAAGAGAGACCCTTAAACTAATCACCACACAGATCTGTTCTACATCCTTCTCACGTGGCCGCGCCAAGCATAGGAGGCAGGAAGAAAGAGGGCCCGTGAAACTAGCAAGGGCCAAACCAATTCTCTCAGAGGTGGGGGGAAGGAGACCAAACCAACATGAAACATACCAACAACCCATGTTTTGCCAACTCCACTGACTAGCATTTCCCAAGAAGATTGTCTTATATCAGAAATGATCTTCACTCTCACATCGAGGCCCTAATATGAAATCAATTTTTTTTGCTACAGACATAATCTCAAGCAGAGAGATCATCAAAGTTTTGCATCCTTAGCCTAGATTTTTTTCTATGACTCCATTAAATTTTTTTTTTTTTATTTTATTTATTCCCTTTGTTGCCCTTGTTGTTTTATTGTTGTAGTTATTATTGTTGTTGTTGTTGTTGGATAGGACAGAGAGAAATGGAGAGAGGAGGGGAAGACAGAGAGGAGGAGAGAAAGACAGACACCTGCAGACCTGCTTCACCGCCTGTGAAGCGAATCCCCTGCAGGTGGGGAGCCGGGGCTCGAACCGGGATCCTTATGCCAGTCCTTGTGCTTTGCGCCACCTGCGCTTAACCTGCTGCGCTACAGCCCGACTCCCTCCATTAAATTATATATATGTATGTATGTATGTATATCTTCTTCCACATATACTGGTTTTTATCATCAGCTTGTCTAAAATTTTATGTGACTATCAATTAGAAGTGATTAAAACATAGAAACACTGATACATAAAATATTATAGATGGTAATAATGTTTCAGCAACTATTTAAAATATAAAAGAACACATGTGGGACATAGAGTTCCAATTTGCAAGTCAAACAAAATTTATAACAGTGTTACACTGGGTTTTATTTATTTATTTAAGAAAGGAGACATTAATAAAACTGTAGGATAGGAGGTTTACAACTCCACACAATTCCCACCACCCAATCTCCATATCCCATCCCCTCCCCTGATAGCTTTCCCATTCTTTATCCCTCTGGGAGTACGGACCCAGGATCATTGTGGGTTGCAGAAGGTGGAAGGTCTGACTTCTGTAATTGCTTCCCCGCTGAACATGGGTGTTGACTGGTGGATCCATACTCCCAGTCTGCCTCTCTCTTTCCCTAGTAGTGTGGTTCTCTGGGGAAGCGGGGCTCCAGGACATATTGGTGGGGTTGTCAGTCCAGGGAAGTGTGGTCAGCATCATGTTGGCATCATGGTGGCTGAAAAGAGAGTTAACATACAAAGCCAAACAAATTGTTGAACAATCATGGACTTAAAGGCTGGAATAGTGCAGATGAAGTGTTGGGGGTTACTTATTGCAGACTCTTGTGTAGTTACTCAGGTATGGTAATTTCTCTGCTATGATTTTTTTTTTTTTTTGCCTCCTGGTGATATGAATCCAGTGCTCCTGGAGACCATTTTTTAAAATTTTTATTGGATAGGACAGAGAGAAATCAGGGGAGAAGGAGAGAGAGAGATGCCTGCAGAACTGCTTCAAGCTCCACCCCCCACAAGCAGGTGGTGTGTCAGGCATTAAACTAGCTCCCCCTGCTTCCTGCTGCATTGCTGACACTATGGCCTATTTACATAATCAATGTTTTGCCTGATCTATCTTCCTTCTATCTCGAGACCCACCCTGCCTGCAGGGTCTATGAATCCCACCAGTTAAAACCACTGCAACAGTTGCTAAGGATGCTTCCACCTTTCCAGCATGCCTTTTGCCTCTCTCCACCTCCTTTCCTAGCCATCTCCTCTCCCGACTTGCCAATTCCGGTTTTATCCCATAATATCCACTTCTGCTCCTAGTTTCGCTCTCTTCTCTCTTCTCTCTTTTCTCTCCCATGTCCTGACCTGGAGAAGGGATGGCGTGCAGAGCAGGAGGCAGCCATTGCAGTTTGGCGCCACGTGGCTTAACCCGCTGTGCTCACACCCAACTTTGGGGCTCCCCATGAATAAAGAATTGTATTACCACACCACCACGAGTTCATGGTCTTTCTCCTGTCCTAGATGATCTCCTTTGCGATTCCTAGTGATACTGTGGGGGGTTCCAACATGGATCCTTGTGTAGGCCCTGCATTTCATACTATGTGTGAATAATCCTATGTGTCACTGCCTGCTCCCTGCTATAATTCCTTTAAACAGTTCTTTCATTTTTCTCTCCCTCTCTTCTTCTTCAGGGATCTTAACTATTGGAACATGAATGCAATTATGGCTGATATCAGTCTGACTTAAAGAGTTTAGGTTCAAGAGACACAAGGAAACTCACAAAGGATTGTGGCTTTTTTTTTTTTTTTTTTGGATCTTCTCTCATTCAGCTCTGTTTTTGCCCCTTCTTTCTCCTTGCAATCACTAGGTCACTTCTCCTCAGACCTAAACATATGTATCTTAACATTGAAAACTAAACTTAAGGTCTCATTGCTCCCTGCCATATTGGCTAGTCGGTTTTTCTCTCTTTGCTTATTTTGCTGCCATGATTTTTATGTACCTAAATAATCCTCTATGTAATAAACCTCCCATTTGTTAAGCCCTGGCAAATACACCCAGAAGCCTTTTATGTTTTAATGCCTATACCCAATAACTTTGATGTTTGTCTTTCTGATGGAGTCTGCTATTTCAGAGAGAAGTGCTTTGTTTTTTCCAAACCTTTCCTCTCCAAGAGTTTTACATTCACAGAGTGGAGTGGTTGTGTCTTCTAGCATTGACATTTTCTCCTGCACCTGTTAAGTCTACTTTCCAGGACTCTAACCTCAGTCTTAACTTCATTCAAAGTGGTCTTCTGTTTAGAGGTCTTTTTTCCTTTGTTTCAGTATATTGTAATCCTTAGATAAAATGACCACTGAGTTCTTGAATCGTAAGTTTAGTTTCTTGAATTGACTACATAATAAGTGCACTGTACTTTATCTCTGCCATTTTTTTTTTCTAGAACTGTGTCTGTGTGGTCATTTGGTGTTTCTGTTGTTGCTGTCTGTATATTTTTTACCTCCTTTATTGATATTTTTGTTTGTGGTGTTCTGTTTTTCTGTCTCCGTCTTTCTTTTTTGCCTCCAGGGTTATTGCTGGGACTGAGTGCCTGCACTACAAATCCACTGTTTCTGGAGGCTATTTTTTTCCCTTTTGTTGTCCTTGTTTATCATTGTTGCTGTTATTATTATTGTTGTCCTTGGATAGGACAGAGAGAAATTGAGAGAGGAGAGGAAGATAGAGAGGGATGAGAAATATAGACACCTGCAGACCTGCTTCACCACTTATGAAGCAACCACTCTGCAGGTGGGGTTTAGGGAGCTAGAACCAGGATCCTTATGCCAGTCCTTGCACTTCGTGTCATGTACATTTAACACACTGTGCCACTGTCCGGCCCCTAATTTCTCTGTTTATAAATCTCTGTGAAGCGGGCCAGATTTTATCCTGCCTCATCAGGCAGATGTAGTGTCTTTGATGTCAATATAGAGTCTCCCTGCTGTTGTTCTTTCTTTGGGGGGGGGAGTATAGGCTATAAACACCTTGGAGAATTCCTGTCTCCTGTGATCAGTGAGTTTCTGAAGAAAACTTGTCTGGATTTTGTTGACTTTTCAGGTAATTTTTCATTGCTTTTACAATTTTTTCCCTTTTTTCAAATTATCAGGGAGAGCTAAGTGTTACTCCATAGTCATTATTCTAGAAAGTCTTCTTCTTCTTTCATGATACATTTTCCCAAAAAGCAATTAGTGAGATCTGACTTTCTTTTCCAGATCATTTTAAGGGAAATAATGACTTATGAGATAGCTGTCGCTACAGTCCAGTTTCCTGTGATAGGTTACCATACACCACTCCTACTCTCTCTCTTTAAGATTTTTTAACCATTTATTTATTTATTATCTTTATTTATTGGATAGAGACAGCCAGAAATCAAGAGGAAGGGGGGCGATAGAGAGGGAGAGAGACAGAGAGACACCTGCAGCCCTGCTTCACCACTCATAAAGCTTTCCCCCAGCAGGTGGGGACTGGGGGCTCAAACCAAGGTCCTTACACATTGTACTATATGTGCTCAACTAGATGTGCCACCACCTGGACCCTCTTTAAGATTTTATTTATTTATGAGAAAGATAGGAGGAGAAAGAGGAAGAACTGGATATCACTCTGGTACATGTGGTGCTGGGGATTGAATTCAGGACTTTATGCTTGAGAGTCCAATGCCTTATCCACTCTACCACCTCCCAGACAACCCTAAAGTCTTTCTCCACCATCCCATACTGGTTCTTTCACATCCTCTTAGCCTCTGCTCAGATTTACCCCTTTAAAGTCTTGATCTGCTGCAAGAGACTACAACTAGTCTAAGTTTCACATGATATGTTTCCTTATTTTTTAATTTTATTGAAATTCCTTTATTGGGGGATTAATGGTTTACAGTCTATGGTAAAATATAATAGTTTGTACATGTGTAACATTTCCAGTTTTCCACATAACAGTTCAACCCCCATTAGTTCCTCCTCTGCCTTCATGTTCCAGGACCTGAACCCTCCCATCCCCACCCCAGAGTCTTTTACTTTGGTGCAATAAACCAACTCCAGTTTAAGTTCTGCTTAGTGTATTCCCCTTCTGATCTTGTTTTTCAACTTTAGTCCATGAGTCAGATCATCCCATTTTCATCCTTTTGTTGCTTACTTTTCTCACTTAATATGATTCCTTCAAGCTCCATCCAGCTTATTTTTTTTAATTTTATATATATATATATATATATATATATATATATATATATATATTCATCTTACTGGAGCCTTATTGATTTACAGTATAGTCATTGATACATACATACAATTCTTTATCTCCCTGGGAAAGGGCTTTCAAAAAAAAAAGGGCCTCCTTAGCCCTGAATTAAATCCAGCTTTGCTGTGGTACACCATGACTTAAATTTTAAAAATTTCATTTAAAAAAATTTTTTAAAATATTTTATTTAATTTATTTATTCCCTTTTGTTGCCCTTGTTGTTTTATTGTTGTAGTTATTATTGTTGTTGTCATCATTGTTGGATAGGACAGAGAGAAATGGAGAGAGGAGGGGAAGACAGAGAGGAGGAGAGAAAGATAGACACCTGCAGACCTGCTTCACTGCCTGTGAAGCGACTCCCCTGAAGGTGGGGTGCCGGGGTTCGAACCAGGATCCTTATGCCAGTGCTTGTGCTTTGCACCACCTGTGCTTAACCCGCTGCACTACAGCCCGACTCCCTGAAAAATATTTTTACTGACTTATTATTGGATAGAGACCGAGATACAATGAGAGGGGAGGGACAGGTAGAAAAGAGAAGAGATAGAGATACACCTCCAGACTTGCTTCACCATTTGTGAAGGTTTCCCACCACAGGTGGGGACCAGAAGTTTGAACTTAGGATCTTGCACACTGTAATGTGTGCTCTTAGCCAGGTGTGCCTCTACCTGGTCCCTCAAAAATAAAAGTTTGCTAAAGACTAAGCATCTTCAGGAACTATATAAGGCATGTCACCTGGACCCTTGCAATAGTGCAGCATGTTAAGTACAGATGGCATGAAGCACAATGACCTGCACAAGAATCCTATTTTGAGGCCCCAGCTCCCCACCTATAGAGGGGTCACTTCACAAGCGGTGAAAAAGGTCTGCAGGTGTCTGTATTTCCCTCCCCCTCTCTGTTTTTCCCTCCTCTCTCCATTTCTCTTTGTCCTATCCAACAACAGCAGTAACAACAAGGGCAACAAAATGGAAAAAAAAATGGCCTCCAGGAGCAATGGATTCATATTGTGGGCACCGAACCCCAGTGATAACCCTGAAGGCAAAATCAATCAGTCAATCAATCACTCAAACAAAATAAAATAAAATAAATTTAAAAAACTTGTAACCTTTAATATGTATGGACTCTTCCCTTGACCAGGCTTAAGTTTGAAGTCAGAGTAGGAAATCTTCCAGTTCTTCCAAACGTTGTATTTCAGGCCCCAAATCATCCTTTCCCTTGGATGGCTGACAACCACAGGTAAGTATGGGAACCACTGGACAGCTGTGACAGCTGTGAACCACTGGATAGCTATAGGATATGACTCCAGTTCAGGAGAAAAGTCACTTCATAGAGCATATAAACCCACCTCAAATATATTGTTAATGTACATATTTCATCAGCAAATTTGCTTCATATGTAACACCTTAGTTTGCACCTCTTTCCATTTTGCAAACATCTTTTGTTTCACACTCTGCAACACCACCATTGCCATTGTAATATCAAAGCAGCCACAGATACCTTATAAATGGATATACTTCGTTGTCTTCTAAGAAAACTCCATTTGCAAAAAATAGGTGCCAAGCTGTACTTGTCCTGAGGGCTGTAGCTTGCCAACTTCTACTTTGTCATCGGATTCATGATGATAAGTACTGACTTGTATCTGACTCCATCTGTCTCATCTTTATTACTTCCCAGTCTTTCCACTTTCTCCTCCTGGTACATCACCAGAAAATTATCATAAATTATCAAGCTCTGCTTTGCAGTACCTAAAACCTGGCCCTCCCATATGGTACCATTCTCAGCATCCCTCTCAAATTAAGGTGATATATTACTCCATATGACATATACCTCTGAATACAGATTGGCCCAGGTTGTATATACTTCTCACTCTGATTCCCAACTATTATCTTTGTTAAAATTAAAACATAAATATAAATATATTGTGCAAAAAAAATAAAAACAGCACTGTAACATTAAACACACTTCTTTAACATTTGAAAATCTCTGGACCATTTAATCTTTTCTTAGAGAACTTAATCTTTAAGCAACATATTCACTCTCTTCTCTTTATTTAATATTTTTAATCTCTATTTATTTAGTGAGCAAGGACCTGGGTTCACTATAGTGTGTGTACTTAACCAGGTGAGCCACCATTTGCCTGTCTCCTGTACATGTAAATGTGTAAAAATAGTAAATATAGCAAATTAAACATATAAAATAGTAGATTTTATGACAAAATATCCCTAGCAGACATAAGTCACTATAGAGGACAGGAGAGAACTTATTGGAGCTTATTATTATTAATGTTTCTGTGGCACCGATTGTGGTGGTGTTTGCATGAGTATATACACATAGAATTATTACCTTTTTATTTATATTTATTTATTTATTTTCCCTTTTGTTGCCCTTGTTTTTTATTGTTGTTGTAGTTATTGTTGCTATTGTTGTTGATGTCATTGTTGTTGGATAGGACAGAGAGAAATGGCGAGAGGAGGGGAAGACAGAGAGGGCACGAGAAACATAGACACCTGCAGACCTGCTTCACTGCCTGTGAAGTGACTCCCCTGAAAGTGGGAAGCCGGGAGCTCGAACCTGGATCCTTATGACCGGTCATTGCGCTTCCCGCCAAGTAGGCTTAACTCACTGCACTACAGCTGGACTCCCAATTATCATTTTTTTTGTATAGTTTTTATTAGTCATGATTCTTAAGTTGTTTCAAAACATATCTAAGAGTTGTTTATAATTTTGAAGAGTGTTTCACCCATAAAGTTCATCATGAGATTGAAATAATCAGTTGTGCATTTTAACACGCACGCATGGAAAGAAAAACAAAAACCTGCTATGTAATAATATTGAATCTAGCCATTGCAAAGAACATACTTTTATGCCAAGAATCCAGACTCAAAATTTTTAAGGAACAGATTCTGTGGAACCATTAAATGTTACTCCTTCTATGTGACAATGTTGTTTATTGAATTTATTGTATGCAAAATTATTCCATTTGCTAAGTTAATGGGTAGAAGGTTCTGCTATGTAGTATTTATACATATGCACAGGAAGATTGTCTTCTGTCATGCTTGGTTGTACTCCAATCTCATCCAAGAGTTAAAAATGAGCTTTGGATGAAACTACCAAACTAGTGATTCCATTACATAAAACCATTTTTACATATACCATTAGTAATGTTAGGCAGAATATGTATATCTGAAAAAATGCATCTCATTCACAGAAACCCCCCATATACACATTGAATCTTGGGCATACTGCAGATATTATTTAGGGGAGGGGTTACCATGAGTTGGTATTTGAACATCTATTTTTCTATTTTATTCTTTCATTCATATATTTATTTTATTTTTGTTGTCCTTGTTGTTTCATTGTTTTAGTCATTATTGCTGTTATTGATGTCATTCATTGTTTGATAGGACAGAGAGAAATGGAGAGAGGATGGGGAGACAGAGGGGGAGAGGAAAAGAGATGCCTGCAGACCTGCTTCACCACCTGTGAAGCGACTCCCCTGCAGGTGGGGAACTGTGGGTTCTAACCGGATCCTTACCTGGTCCTTGCACTTTGTGCCACCTGCCCTTAACCCACTGTGCTACCACCCAACTCCCTTATTTTTCTAAAGTTTTTAACAGCTTTTTAACTTGAACATACACTGTAGTATGGCACTAAATCACAAGATATAAGAAATATGCTATAGATACATGATAAAATCAACCAGTGAATAAATAGGTAAAGAAAGACAGATTTTGTGTGTACTTAAGTAGGTTAGTGTGGTAGAATCAGTGTAACTCTCCAATAGAAACTGTTATATATATTATTATATATATTATGCAAAGGAAGTTTCAATCATTGTGAATGAGATGTTTCTAAAGTATATCCTCTTGAGATTACTCATTGAGCTATTATTACCTAGCTTAGTTATATAGTAGGTCCTGATTTTTTTAAGCCAAGATAGCATTTATTGTTACCTTGTCACACTTTTTCTTTCATTCATTCACTCACTCATTTATTAATCCATTCTCTCTTTTTATTTTATTCATTTACTCAACAGACATATTCCAAGCCTGGCTCTCAAGTCCTGACCCTCCAGGAAAAACATAGTGTCAGGAAAGAAGTGGGTAAATAAATATTTAGACACATTGAAAATCATCCAGGAGAGATAGCCCACAAAAAAAGACATCTGAGATGAGTATCAAACAAAAACACTCTCTGAAATTTAATTTTAGACAATCAAGATGGAAAAGAAGAAAATATATTTTATTTATACAGAAAAATTCTTGACATTTTGTATAACAAATCCAGATTTCCTCACTGTGTAATCCTGAATACCTTTGTGTCTCAGTACTCCTATGTAATGTAGATCTTGGTCTAGGCTTTTGAGAGAGTCTGCATATAAAGTACACTGCCTGTATGTTAAAAAGACTCAGTCTGTGTTTTAAAAACTTCGAGACATACAGTTATTTTTCCCTTCTCATATTAATTAACTAGTGATTTATATGACTATACTTTACTAGGAGTGTACATAAACACCACCAAAAGACTGTGTCCCATCACACCCACCCACCCCTACCCCCACCGGCCCAGGAAGCCACATGTCTACCCCTCACCACAGGGTTTTTACTTTGGTGCCCTACTTACAATTTGGTCAGGTCCTGCTTTTAGTTTCCCTTTCAGATCTTCTTTCTCTGGGGTCATCCCATACTCATCTTTATCTTTCTGACTTAGTTCACTTAACATAATTCCTTCTAGCTCTGTCCAAGATGGGTCAGAGAAGGTGGGTTCATTGTTCTTGATAGCTGCATAGCATTCCATTGTGTATATATACCACAGCTTTCTCAGCCAGTCAACTATTGTTGGGCACCTGGGTTGCTTCTAGGTTTTAGCTATTATGAATTGTGTTGCTATGAACATAGGAGTGCACACTTCTTTTTGGTTGGGTGTTATGGAGTCCTTGGGGTATAACCCCAGGAGAAGAATTACTGGATCATATGGAAGGTCCATGTCTAGCCTTGTGAGAGTTCTCCAGACTGCTCTCCACAGAGGCTGTACCAATTTACATTCCCACCAGCATAACAAAAGGGTTCCTCTGACCCCACAGCCACTCCAACATTTGTTGCTGCTGTCCTTTTTGATGTATGCCATTCTTAGAGGAGTGAGGTGGTATCTCAATGTTGTCTTAATTTGCATTTCTCTGACAATCAGTGACCTAGAGCAATTTTTCTTATGTTTGTTAGCCTTTCGGATCTCCTTTGTAGTGAATGTTCATATCCTCTGCCCATTTTTGGATGGGGACATTAGCTTCTTTGGTGCTAAGTTTGCTGAGCTCTTTGTATATTTTGGTGATTAGTTTCTTGTCTGATATTTGGCATTTGAAGATCTTCTTCCATTCTGTGAGGGGTCTCTTTGTTTGTTTAATAGTTTCTTTGGATGTGCAGAAGCTTTTCAATTTGATATAGTCCCATTGGTTTGTTTTTGCTTTAGTCTTCCTTGCAAAAGGGTTTATTTCATCAAAGATGTCCTTGAGGTGTAGGTGGGAAAGTATTTTACCAATGTTTTCCTCTAAGTATTTGATTGTTTCTGGTCTAACATTCAGGTCTTTGATCCATTTGGAGTTGATTTTTGTTTCTGAGAGATAAAGTGGTTCAAGTTCATTCTTCTGCATGTTTCAACCCAGTTTTCCCAGCACCATTTATTGAAGAGAGTCTCCTTCTTCCATTTAGTACTCTGGGTCACCTTATCAAAGATTAGTTGTACATAGGTGTGAGGATTTATTTCTGGGCTTTCAATTCTGTTCTACTGGTCTGTGTGCCTATTTTTGTTCCAGTACCATGATGTTTTGATGATGATGGCTTTATAATATAGTTTGAGATCTGGGAGTATGATGCTTCCATTTCTGTTTCTTTTCCTCAAGGTGGTTTTGGCAATTCTAGGTGTTTTCAGGTTCCAGATAAATGATTGTAGTGTTTGTTCTATTCTCTTAAAGAAGCTTGGTGGAACTTTGATGGGTATTGCTTTAAATTTGTAAATGGATCTGGGGAGAATATTAATTTTGATAATATTTATTCTTAGAATCCATAAGCATGGGATGTCTTTACATTTCTTGGTGTCAGTTTCTATTTCTTTGAGTAGCGACTCACAGTTTTCAGTATACAAGTCTTTCACTTCTTTGGTCAACTGTATTCCTAGGTATTTTATTAATTTTGCTGAAATAGTAAATGGGAGTGATTTCTTGATGTCTTCCTCTTCAGATTTAGTGTTTGCATAAAGAAAATCCACTGATTTTTGTACATTGATTTTGTAGCCTTGATGCACTGCCTAATAACGTCCAGTAGTTTTCTGCTCGATTCTTTAGGTTTTTCTTTTTTTTTTTAATTTTATTTATTTATGAGAAAGACAGGAGAGAGAGAGAAAGAACCAGACCACTCCAGTACATGTGCTGCCAGGGATCAAACTCAGGACCTCATGCTTGAGAGTCCAGTGCCTTGGCCACTGTGCCACCTCCCAAAGCACTCTTTAGGTTTTTCTATGTATACTATCATATCATCTTCAGATAGTGAGAGCTTGATTTCTTTCCTTCCTATCTGTATTCCTTTGATTTCTTTTTCTAGTCTGACTGCTATGGTAAGAACTTCCAATACTATGTTGAAGGGTAATGGTGATAGTGGACAGCCCTGTCTAGTCCCCGATCTGAGGGGGAATGCTTTCAGCTTCTGTCCATTGAGTATGATGTTGGCTGTAGGTTTGCTATATATGGATTCCAATATCTTGAGAAATTTCCCATTTATTCCCATTTTTTGTAGAGTTTTGAGCATGAATGGGTGTTTGATTTTGTCAAAGGCTTTCTCTGCATCTATTGAGATAATCGTGTTTTTGGCTTTGCTTTTATTGATGTGGTGAATGACATTGATTGACTTATGGATATTAAACCAGCCTTGCATTCCTGGGATGAATCCCACTTGGTTGTGATGAACAATCTTTTTGTTGTGCTGCTGTATATGGTTG
Source organism: Erinaceus europaeus (assembly GCF_950295315.1). NCBI lineage: Eukaryota > Metazoa > Chordata > Mammalia > Eulipotyphla > Erinaceidae > Erinaceus > Erinaceus europaeus. The sequence continues at coordinate 12,151,934 of NC_080163.1, forward strand.
GCCAAGATCTTGTTTAATATTTTGGCATCTATGTTCATCAGAGATATTGGTCTGTAGTTTTCCCTTTTTGTTGTGTCCCTATCTGCTTTTGGTATCAGGCTTCATAGAAGGTGAAAGGGAGTATTTCTGTTTCTTCAATCTTATGGAAAAGTTTAAGAAGTATGGGTACTAACTGTTTCCTGAAAGTTTTGTAGAATTCGTTTGTGAAGCCATCTGGTCGAGGATTTTTGTTGTTGGGGAGATTCTTAATAACGGTTTCAATTTCTTTGTCTGTGTTTGGTGTATTTAGGTTTTGTAACTCTTCTTGGTTCAGTTTTGGAAGGGCATATGTTTCTAGGAATGTTTCCATTTCTTCCAGATTCTCTAGATTGGTGGCTTATAATTCTTCATAAAAGTTTCACATGATTCTCTGAATTTCTGTGGTGTCAGCTGTGACATCTCCTTCATCATTTACAATTCTATTAATTTGACTCTTCTCTCTTTTTTGTTTGGTGAGTCTGGCAAGGGGTTTGTCAACTTTGTTTAATCTTTCAAAGAACCAACATTTGATCTCTTGTATGATTCTTTTATTTTTTTTATGTTTTTATTTCTGCTCTGATTTTAGTGATTTTTGTTCTTCTGGTTGCTTTAGGTTTCCTTTGTTCCTCTTCCTCTAAGACCTTGAGGTGTGAAGTAAGATCGTTCATTTGAGCTTTTTCTTGTTGTATAATATGTGATTGTATGGCTATAAGCTTCCCTCTCAATGCCGCGTTAGCTGTGTCCCAAATATTTTGATACCTTTTGTCTTCATTTTCATTTATTTCCAGGAACATTCGAATTTCCTGCTTGATTGACTCTATGACCCAGTGGTTCTTAAGAAGTATGTTGTTTAGTTTCTAAATTCTGTGACTTTTAATAATTTTCTTTTTGTTGTTAAATGTTAGTTTTACTCCACTGTGGTCTGAGAAGATACTTGGGATTATTTAAATGTTCTTGAATTTATTGATGCTGTCTTTGTGGCCTAACATGTGGTCTATCCTTAAGTATGTGTTATGTGAATTTAAAAAGAATGTGTATTCCAGTTTTTTGGGGTGAAGGACTCTGAAAATGTTCAAGAGGTCTAGTCTGTCAATCTTTTCATTTAATTCTCTTGTATCTTTGTTGATTATCAGTTTTGTTGATCTAAGTGTGAGAGTGGGGTGTTAAAGTCTCCCACTATTATTGTATTACTATTGATGTATTTTTGAAGTTCTTTGAGTAGGTGCTTGATGTATTTAGATCGTCCCTCATTGGGTGCATAGATGTTAATAATTGTTAAGTCTTCTTGGATGATTGATCCTCTAATCATTATGTAATGTCCTTGCCTATCTTTTATTACTTTATTTAATTTAAAATCTATTGTGTCTGAGATGAGAATGGCTGTTCCTGCCTTTTTTTGTGGTCTGTTAGCCTGTATGATAGTTTTCCATCCTTTCACTTTAAGTCTGTGTTTATCTTGTTGGGTCAAGTGGGATTCTTGCAAGCAGCATATGGTTGGGTTATATTTTCTGATCCATTCCTCCACTCTGTGCCTTTTGATGGGTGAATTTAAGCCACTGTCATTTATTGATATTATAGATTTAATGTATTGTAGTGTCATTGTTCAACAAATTTTTATTAGCTCTGATATACTGCAAGTATTATAGTGATAAGCTTGTTTATAAGAGGTCTTTTAAAACGTCTTTCAGGGTAGGCTTTGTGATGGTTGCCTCCTTTAACTGTTGTCTGTCTAAGAAGGTTTTGATCCCTCCATCTAGTTTGAATGAAAGTCTAGCAGGATATATTATCCTTAGTTGAAACCCTTTTTCATTCAGGGATGGATAGATATCTTGCCTTCTATTCTGGATTTTAGAGTTTGAGTGGAGAAGTCTGCTGATAGTCTTATGGGTTTTCCCCTGTATGTGACTTTTTGCTTTTCTCTTGTAGCCTTTAGGATCCTTTCTTTATCCTTAATTCTTTTCATTGTGACTATGATGTGTCTTCAGGTCTGGGTTGGTTCTGTTTGGAACTCTCTGGGCCTCTTGAATATTTATGTCCTTTCTGTTATTCAGGTCTGGGAAGTTTTCTTCTATTATTTCCTCTAGGATTTTTCCTTCTGTTTTCTGCCTCTATTAGTCTTCTTTCCCTTCCCTCAACTTCTTTCCTTAGTTCAGGTATTTCAGCTTTCAGTTCTCTAATTGCCTCAAGATAATCAGTATTTTTCTTGGGGGTCTCAACTGTTGTTTCCCTAATACTGCCATTCCTTTCCTCCAATGTTGTTTTCATTTCTGTGATTAATAAGTTTACTGTTACTTGCATACTCTTCTTATCTATGGTTACTTCTGGCTGATTTGTAGTTTCTTCTGGGCTCTTGTCTTCATTCATTGGAGTAGCAGTTTTATTTGTTTTTTTTTCTACCCTTTTTTTGATTTATGTGTTTCTTATTTTTATGTTCTGTTGTTCCTCAGTTGTTGTGTTTTGAGTACAAGCAACACTGTACTGAATAACTTTATGACAAATGCAATCACCAACCTCAGAAATTAAAATGGCAACTGAAGTAAGGATTGAAGCAGTTTAGTCACTACCAGTTACCCAAACAATGTGTCCAGTCCGTGAAAGAATAGCAACCAAGTCCAAGTGAAGAAGAAAGATAAAGAAAAAAAGGGATAGCAAGAATAGACAATTATGCAAATATAATATACACTGTATATTCTAGGGGTAGCAACAAGAGAAAGGGAAGAGATACACATATAGAGAGTCCACTCTGAGTCAGATTTCTTCCCCAAAATAATTCACAAATGAATATAAGTGAATTCAGAAAGCCAAAGAAGAAGGAAGGAAGAAAGTAAGACAACATAAAAAAAGAGAGAGAAAAGAAAAAAGATGAGAAAAGAGTTGTAATAAAAGAGCAGTGAAAGGAAAGTTTTTTTAATTGATTAATTTAGTTTTTATTTATTTTATTTTATTAATTAGCTAGGAGGAGGGAGAAGGGGAGAGTGGGTAGAGGAGGTAGGAGTAGTGAAACAAGTTCCTCTCACAATAGATAAAATGCTCAGTCCCCTAGCAATGGAAGATACCCTAAGAATTAATTCTGGTCAACCTAAAGGAGGCGGGGAGGAAGAGGTACACCTTTACATAATATTAATTCTTCTTCTTCTAGTGTTTGCCCTTCTTCCATAGCCAGTCAACAGCGTCAGGTTGAGCCTGATGTAAAGTTTCGAGACCTCCTTTGAATCTGGAGAGGTGGCAGTCGTTGACTATGTGGGTCATAGTCTGTCTGTAGCTGCAGGGGCAGTTCAGGTAGACTCTGGCTCCCCAGCGATGGGACATAGCGGTGCACCGGCCATGGCCTGTTTGATAGTGATTGAGCAGGGCCCAATCATAACATGCTAGGTCAAAGCCGGGTTGATTCTTGCAGGGTTCTGTGATGAGGTGTTTGTTCTTTACCTCAGCTGACTGCCAACTCTGTTTCCAAGATTCTGGAACAGAGAAGTTCAGTGTAGGCGTAGGGGACCAGATTGGGTGATGAGACGTCAAGCGTTGGACAGGGTGGGCGAAGATATCCGCGTATATTGGCAGGTCCGGTCAAGCGTAGACGTGGGAAATGAACTTAGATGATGCCTCATCCTGACGAATATCTGGCGGGGCGATGTTGCTAAGAACTGGCAGCCATGGAACTGGGGTGGAATGGATGGATCCAGAAATTATCCTCATGGAGGAATATAATTTGGAATCGACCAAGTGGACATGGGGGCTACGGAACCATACTGGAGCACAGTATTCTGCAGTGGAATAGCATAATGCCAGAGGTGATGATCATAGTGTGGAAGCGCTCACGCCCCATGAGGAGCTGGCCAGTCTTGCAATGATGTGATTCCTCGCGCCCACCTTTGCTGCAGTTTTTATGAGATGTTCGTGAAATGACAGAGTGCGATCGAGAGTAACGCCAAGATAGACTGGCTGGGCTTCATGCCGGATTCTTGTATCGCCAAGCTGCACATTAAGCTCACGCGAGGCCGAGGCATGGTGTAGATGGAAAACAGATGATACCATTTTTGCAGTGCTAGGGATTAGTCGCCATTTTTTACAGTAATCAGATATCAGAGACATGTCTTTCGTGAGTGTTTCCTCGAGGATGTCGAACTTTGATGCCTGAGTTGCACAGCAGATGTCATCAGCGTAGATAAACTTCCTTGAAGTTTATTATTATTAATAATAAAATATAGCAGGGTACAAAAACTTTTCCAGATTGCCTCAAGCTTCCTGAGCAGAGGGAACTGATTGTTAAGAAATTAAAATAAAACAAACAAACAAACAAAAAGAACACCTCAGGAATAGACAAGAATAGCAAGATTAGACAAGAATAGCAAGAATAGAGGTTATGCAAATCTACTATCCACTGTATATTCTAGAGGTAGCTAAAGGAGAAAGGGAAGTAGAGCAGAGATACTTGCAGAGAGAGTCCACTCTGAGTCAGATTTCTTCCTAAAAATAATTCCCAAACGTGTATCAGTGAATTCAGAAAGCCGAAGGAGGAAGGAGGAAAGGTTGACAAGAATGAGAAAAAGAAGAAAAGAAAAAGAGAGATTGAGATAAAAGAAAAAAGAAAAGAAAAAGAACAGTAATAAAAGAGCAGTGAAAGGAAAGAGTTATTTATTTATTTATTATTTAATTAGCTAGGTGGGGGAAGGGGGGTGAGTAGGGGAGGTAGGAAGATTAAAACAAGTTACTTTAGCAGTGGATAAGACACCCAGTCCCCTAGCAATGGAAAATACACTAAGAGTTAATTCTGGTCAACCTGAAGGAGAGGGGGAAAAGGATACGCGTTTATCTAGTATTGATAATAAAATAGAACAGAGTGAAAAACCTGTCCTGTCTTTAGCTTGGATAGCTCCATATTGCCTCAGGCCCCCTGATCAGAGGCAGATGATTGTTGAGAAAATAAAGCAAACAGAAAAACAAACAAACAAACAAAAACCTCTGGCAGTCTTTTTCTGTTGAGTAAGGCTCTGCTTGGTGGAATATTTGTAGCTGGAATTGGCCACTTAGAAGGAAATAAGGCCAAGGGTTTCAGAAAGGAATAGAATTGGAATTAGGAATGACACCCCCTGGTGGGACAGGAATCTTGGTAAAGAAAGAAGCTCAGCAGGGGAGCCTGCTAGGAGCAGATTTCCGGCCCCCAGGGACTGGTTATAGGGGCGCGGTCAGGGGTGCACTTCGGGAATAATAATCAATTTTTTTTCCTTTCTTTTTACTCTATTTTCTAACCCAAACTGAGTTATAGTCACCTACTTGGTGTCATTGTTAGGACCCCTTACTGACTGTCCTGCTAAAGGCAAAAAATCCTACAGTTTCCAGTAGATGTTGTCGGAGGTCATGCCACTAGCAGCTTCTCAGTCCGCCATCTTGCAGAATCCAGCCCCGTAGGTCCTGAATTTAACTCTAAATAACTATTGAACTTGTCTCAAATATACAGCACACAGCAAATAAAGTACAGATTCTGATTCTTCTAAATGTATTTCAATAACATGTCAAACGTAAAAGACTTTTGACATCGAGGATAAATAATTCAGAAAAAGCTTATAGGTATAGTTAATACCATGATAAGGTTTTTATGAATATATGCACTTAGATGTATGGATTTTAATGGTTGTTAGGCATTAATTACATCCCAATGGGATATGCTAATCAAAGGAGATGTCTATATTGTTTTCATTCTAATTTTCATTGAAAAATATTTCAATAAAGAAGGTAGTAAATTTAAAAAGATAAATTGAAAATTTGAAACCCAGAGGTTAAATCCAAGTGAACCAATGGTGTATGCTTCTGCAGAAAAGCTATTATACCAATAAGGTTGTGTTCTTTCTGTCAACTTTTAGTACACAAAAGAAAACCTCAGACATATAATGTTCAGTAGTGTATTTTAGTTAAACCATCCAGATGTTTTTACTTATTATGAATTCCCCCTGGTAATAGTAAGAATTGGTGGTTTGTTGTGTGCTAACAAATAAGCTAAAAAAACGAATGAGTTTTTAGAAATTCTATAATCTGTCCCAAGTCAGTTATTTTCCATAGAGTCATAACTCTTCAAATAAGAACATATTTTGTTCTGAGCTGCTTAATTCTGCCAAATTCTATTTTAGCCTATTTCATATCTGGGTTTTTGCCACAAACACAAACTGTTCTGTGGTCAGTGTGTTAAAACAGTTATCCAGAAACAATCTGTATGCATCAGTTTCAACTCCAAATATATTCTGCTGTTCTGACTAAACTGCCAGCCCTGGGATTTAAATATATTACTCAAAACATTGTAGATGCAAGTACTTTCTATAGTGTATATATATTTAATTTACAGTAGCTTTGACTCTTCTTTACATAGTAAATTGTTTAGCACTTAAAAAAGAATTAATCTAAGAAAAGAGAGTAAAATAACATATATATATATATAATTAGAGTAAAATAGCATATATATATATATATGTAATTTTATATTACAGTTAGCATATGTGGGTGTGGCAGTGGCACTCCAGTTAATTAACATAGTTTAAAGCTCATGGACCAGCACAAGGATCCCCATTCCATTTCCTGGATGCTCTCCTGCAGGACTGTCGATTCACAATCTATGAAGCAGGTCTGCAGGTGTCTCTCTATCTCTCCCACTCTATCTGCATTTCCCTCTCAATTTCTCTCTGTACAATGGGAAAAAAAGGTCACCAGAAATAGTGGATTCACAGTGCAGGCACCGAACCCCAGCAACTAGAGACAAAAAGAAAGCTACATATCTTTGAATATTTCCAGTTTCTTGCTACCCATGCTAAAAATATTGAGGATGAGTTATGTAGGTATGTATATTAATCAGAAGAAAGGCCTTGTGGGGCTGGCAGTGGCACATGTAATTAAGTGCGCCTGTTAACATTCTCAAAGACACAGGTTCAAAGAGCTTCATAAGCCATGAAGCAATAATGCAAGTCTCTTCACTTTCTCTCTTTCTGTCTCCACCTCCTCTCTCACTTTCTCTCTGTCCTAGCAAAATAAAAATAACAACAGTAAAGACAGAAAAGAAAAGAAAGGAGCAAGGCATTTTAACACTGAGAGTATCCCTTGTGAAAAGTGAACAGAAAAATGCTAGTTATATTTTGTGTTTTTGACAGATTTTCACAAAGTGCCGAAATGTGAGTCTTCATGAAGATCTATTTGTTTTTTCATGACTTCTTATGTGAACTCAGTAAAGGTAGCTTTGAAAAAGAAAAAAAGACAGTCAAGTTTATCTTCTAAAATAAAAAAGGAGGGAAGAAAATAGAGAAGGATGGTAGAGAGGATTAAAGAGAATAATTTAAAGGAATATCAAAATTTTGCCATTAAGCTTTAGTTAATCAAAAGTACTATGTGAGCTAGAAGGTAATAGCTGTCCAATTCAGTGTTTCATAGTGGAAATGTAGCTCATGGACAGCTTATGAGAATCAATTAATTTCTCAAAGATCTGGGTTAGAGCCCCCCAGATCCTCACCTGCAGAGGGTTGGGGGGGGGTCTCTTCACAAATGGTGAAGCAGATCTGCAGGTATCTCTATCTCTCCTTCTCTATCTTCCTGATCTTTCTCAATTTCTTTCTGCTTATCCAATAAATTGGAAAAAAAAATGGCCACCTAGAGAGTAGTGGATTCATAATGCTGGCACTGAGCACTAGGGATAACCCTGGAGGAGAGAGAGAGCGAGAAGAGAAGAGAAAGGAGAGAGAGGGGGGAGAAAAAGAGAGGGGTTTGGAAAACTTGCAGTGACATTGGGTGGTATAGGATAGTGGGTTGAAAGTGTTTTCATGTTAAAAAAAAAAAAAAGAATCAATTAATATGGTCTGGGACTGGGAGTACCATAATGGGTTTATCACCAGTTTGTCATGTTTGAGACTCCAGTGGTCTCAGGTTAAATCCTGGGCATCATCAATTCATCCTTCAAAAAGTTAAAGAACATTTTTTTTAAATTTTTATTTATAAAAAGGAAATACTGACAAAACTATAGGATAAGAGAAAGGGGTACAACTCCATGCAGTTCCCACCACCAGAACTCCATATCCTCTCTCATCCCCTGATAACTTTCCTATTCTTTATCCCTCTGGGAGTATGGACCTAGGGTCATTATGGGGTGCAGGAGGTAGAAGGTCTGCCTTCTGTAATTGCTTCCCCCCTGAACATGGGCATTGGCAGGTGGATCCATACTCCCAGCCTGTCTCTCTCATTCCCTGGTGGGTGGGGCTCTGGGGAAGTGGGGCTCCAGGACATATTGGTGGGGTCATCTGCCCAGGGAAGTCTGGCTGACATCATGGTAGCATTTGGAAACTGGTGACTGAAAAAACAAAATTAACATATAAAGCCAAACAAATTGTTGACTAATCATGAACCTAAAGGAATATTTGGGGGTCTCATTTTGTACATAGCTAGTAGGCCCATTTTAGTTAAGGAATATATAATTAATAAATGGAGTCAGCAAAGTGACAACATTGATTGTCTATATTATCTTACTCATGCAATGAAAAAGATAAATAAATAAATAAAAGATAATAAACATTTTAAAAGAATCATTTATTTAAAAAATAAATTATAACATGGATTCTCTAAAATAAAGAGGATCTTTTTTGTTGCTATTGTTCTTTGTCTTCTGGTAAAATTAAATAGTGAATTTACTTGTAAATACTATAGGGCCCTGTGTATTTAGACTTTAATAATGAGTAGTAAATTTTATTTCAGTATATATTGCCTCCAGGGTTATTGCTGAGGCTTGATGACTTCACTATGAATCCCTGCTCCTGATGCTCACTATTTCTGTTTTGTTGGTGGTGGTGATGTTGTTGTTATTGCTGTTTTTGATTGATAGGATAGAGAGAAATCGAGAAAGGAGGGAAAGACAGAGAAGGGGAGAGAAAGATAGACACCTGCAAACCTACTTCACTTCTTTGGAGATGACCCCCTCCCCCTGCAGGTGTGGAGCAGGGGCCTCGAACCAGGACTCCTGCATTAGCTGGTCCTTGCATTTCTCATCATGTGTCCTTAACCTGGTGTGCTACCACCCGGCCACCATGAGCAGTAATTTTTATAAGACATATTTTCATAGACTTACTGATAGTTTGACTCATCTTAATAGCATGTTCATTTCATTTTATTTTTTTTTAAGGAAACACTACTGATTAGGAGAATCAGGAGAATATAGATTAAACTACTTTAGGACTTCTGCATCGCCTTCAGCAATGCGTAAGCCAACTGGTATGTAAATTCTTCATAGTGATTTAAATATTTACATCTATGGCCTTGGTGCCCACCTCCAGAGAAGAGGTTCAGAGGATCAACAGATACATGAAAAAAAAAAAAGTTCAGTTACTGATAATCAGGAAGTACAAATAAATCTAACAGTGAGATATCACTTTACACCTGTGAGAATGTGAGAATGACAAGAATGAATGACCTGTGGGAAGGCAGGAACACAAGCTATTGGAGAACCTGTGGGGGGAGGGGGAGGAGACTGTCCTTCACTTTCTGGTGGGAATGTAAATTGGCCCAACCCCCATGGAAAACCATCTGGAGATACATCAGAATTCTAGAAATGGTCTTAGCCTAGGACCCAGCAATCTCTCTCTCTGGAATTTACTCGGGGTATGTAAAAATAGCTATTCAGTTTTTTTTTTTTTTTCCCTGAGCCTGAAATTTGATATTCAGGTGGAGCCTAGTTATTGTCTGGGGAGATGTCATGACTGGAAAAACGACCAGAAAGCTGGATCAGGGAAGAGAGTAGCTCCCAAATATGGGAAAGGTGTATAAATATTGTTGATCAATTTGATCTGATCTGGGGCCCGTATTCAGCTTAGGAGCCTATGTGACCTCTGCATCCCTCTAGATTTGACCTCACATTCTGTGGTCATCAGTGGGAACTTTCCAAGCTGCCCTAATATCAGGACCCATCTTCCTCAGGTGTAGCATAGAGTATGTTGTCCAGCCTTCCATCAGAGGATGGGACATTCTCTACCATTGATGATCCAGGAAATAGGAAAGCTATCAAGGGAGGGGGTGGGATTCAGAGTTCTGGTGGTGGGAATTTTGTGCAGTTTTACCCCTCTTATCCTATGGTTTTGTCAGTGTTTCCTTTTTATAAATAATAAATAATAAATAATAATAATAAATATCTATCCAATGGAAAAACTATGCAAACCAAAGTTTATAGCAGCAGTTTATAGTAGCCCCAACTTGCAACCAACCCAGATGTCCCAGACAGATGAATAGCTAAGGAAGTTGTAGTACATATACACAATGGAATATTGTGCAGCTGTTAAAAATTAGAAGGTCATCTCCTTTGCAATATCATGGTCAGAACATGAAGGCATCATGATGAGTGAGACAAACCACAAAGAGAAAGACTAGCACTGAATGATTGCATTTATCCTTGGAATTTAGGGTCAAATAACAGTCAAGGAAAACTTAAGGTGGACCCTGGATGGAGTGTGGCATATTGCATCAAAGCCAAGGACTCTCGGTAAGGAAGGAACGGAATAGGTTAAAGGGGAACTGGGGTCCTGAAGCGCCTTCTAGCCACCAATCAAAGAGGAGAGGAGAGGTTGTGACTATGTGTTGAAGACTAAACTGCAAGCCTGTGCGTATTTGGTATTGCATGTGTTGCTTTAATTCTGAAATTCACATGATAATGAAAAAAGAAACAAGGGGAATAAAGGGGGAAAAGATTCAATTTCACCATTTTCAAAACATTGAATTGAGTCAGTATTTATATCTAGTGTGGAGTTTGATTACATATTCTTTTTTTCTATTTATCAAATTATTTTAATGCTATCCTAAGTTATTTATTATTTTATACTATATGTTACCTCTGTCAAGTAGAGCACTCTCATTCTGAATTTATTTTTCTATTTCTCTTCCTTACATAAAAAACTTCATCGCTTAGATTAATATGACTTTGGGTTATGTATATCTACATGTATTTCCTCTCTGTGCATGTATTTAGTTGTATCTAGTCATGTGCAGTACAACTATAAGAGAGCTGCTACTTTTTACCCTTAAAGCTGCTACTTTTTACCTCCCAGAAACTTCTTCAAGGAAGTTCATCTACGGCAATGACATCTGCTGTGCAACTCAGGCATCAAAGTTCGACATCCTCGAGGAAACACTCACGAAAGACATGTCTCTGGTATCTGATTACTGTAAAAAATGGTGACTAATTCCTAGCACTGCTAAAATGGTATCATCTGCTTTCCATCTACACCATGCCTCGGCCTCACGTGAGCTTAATGTGCAGCTTGGCGATACGAGAATCCAGTATGAAGCCCAGCCAGTCTATCTTGGCGTCACTCTCGATCGCACTCTGTCATTTCACAAACATCTCATAAAAACTGCAGCAAAGGTAGGCACGAGGAATAACATCATTGCAAGACTGGCCAGCTCCTCATGGGGCGTGAGCGCTTCTACACTACGATCATCATCTCTGGCATTATGCTGTTCCACTGCAGAATACTGTGCCCCAGTATGGTTCCGTAGCCCCCATGTCCATTTGGTCGATTCCAAATTATATTCCTCCATGAGGATAATTTCTGGAACCATCCGTTCCACCCCGGTTCCATGGCTGCCAGTTCTTAGCAACATCGCCCCGCCAGATATTCGTCGGGATGAGGCATCATCTAAGTTCATTTTCCATGGCTTGACCGGACATGCCAATATACGCGGATATCTTCACCCACCCTGTCCAACGCTTGACGTCTCATCATCCAATCTGGTCTCCTATGCCTACACTGAACTTCTCTGTTCCAGTCTCTTGGAAACAGAGTTGGCAGTCAGCTGATGTAAAGAACAAACACCTCATCACAGACCCCTGCAAGCGTCAACCCGGCTTTGACCTAGCACGTTATGATTGGGCCCTCCTCAATCGCTATCGAACAGGCCATGGCCGGTGCGCCGCTATGTTCCATCGCTGGGGAGCCAGAGATGACCCAAACTGCCCCTGTGGCTCCAGACAGACTATGACCCACATAGTCAACGACTGCCACCTCTCCAGATTCAAAGGAGGTCTCGAGGCTTTGCATCAGGCTCAACCTGACGCTGTTGACTGGCTACGGAAGAAGGGCAAAGGCTAGAAGAAGAAGAACCCTTAAAATAAATAGTCTACAGGGGCTCCTGGTGGTGGCGTACTGGGTTAAGTGCACATAGTGAGAAGTGCAAGGAACTGCACAAGGATCTATCTCAGTTAGAACCCAAGGATCTCCCACCTGCAGAGGGTGTCACTTCACAGGTGGTGAAGCAGGTCTGCAGCTGTTTATCTTTCTCTTCCCCACTCTACCTTCCCCTTCCCTCTCAATTTCTCTCTGTCCTATCCAAGAAATATATATTTAAAAAAAAATGGCCACAGGATCAGTGGTAGAATCGTAATGCAGACACCAAGTCCCAGTGATAACCCTGGAGGAAAAAAAAAAGCCAACAGGGACAAAATAATTAACCTGGACAGTGTGTCTGTTTTGTCATTTGCCTGGGCCCAGATTGGATCCTGGCTCCCACAAAAATGGAGTAATTCCAATGCTGGCTTCCATCTCTCTCTCTCTCTCTCTCTCTCTCCTCCAAGGTTATAACTGAGGCTCATTGTGCCAGCACTATGAATCCACTGTTTGTGGCCATTTTTTTTGAAATTTATTGGATAGGGCAGAGAGAAATTGAAAGAGGAGGGGAGATAGAAAGGGGGGAGTGTCAGGCTGTACCGTAGTGGGTTAAGTGCACATGGTGTGAAGTGCAAGGACTAGCTTAAGGATCCTGGTTCAAGCCTCCAGCTCCACACTTGCATGGGGGAGGGTTGCTTCACAAGCAGTGAAACAGGTCTGCAGGTGTCTATCATTATCTCTCCCTCTCTGTCTCCCCTCCTCTCTCCATTTCTGTCCTAACTAAGAACAACAATATCAATGGCAACAATAACAGTAAAGACAACAACAAAGGCAACAAAATGGGAAAAAATGGCATCCAGAAGCAGTGGATTTGTAGTGCAGGCACCAACCCAAGTGATAACCCTGGAGGCAAAAAAAAAAAAAAAAAAAAAGGAAAGAAAAGAAAAGGAGAGAGAAAAATAGACACCTGCAGATCTGCTTCACTGCTCATAAAGCACCCCCCCTCCACAGGTGGGAAGTCTGGGCTTGAACCCAGATCTTTGAGTAGGTCCTTATACTTTGCACTATGTGTGCTTAACCAGGTATAACATTTCCAGGCCTCCCCCACCCCGCTTTCTCTCTCTCTCTCTCTTTCTCTCTCTCTCTGCGTAAGGGCAACCCATAGTCATGACAAACATAAAGGTTTCTAGAGGACCAATATATATATATACATATTTCTAAATAAATACCATGGAATGTTTTCCTATGTAGTCAGTTACTTTCAACTTATTTTACTTTATTGACTAAGAAATTTAGGGGAAGAACATCTTCACAAATATTTCTTGACTATTATTTCATCCTGACGTTGCTAATGGATTATGGCATGAAAAGAAAAAAATGACTATTGATTTTTGTCCATTTCATTCATATTTGACAGGTGTGCTTTGTCCTTTAATGCATATATGAATTTGTTCCTCTAAAGTAGATAATCGTGTTACACAGAAACAAAGACAGTAGCTTATCCCTTTTAGTTTTGTGACCTGCCTTGATATTTCTTTCCCTGTTTCATTATGGATAGCCCCCATCAGAAGCTACTGATAAGTGTCAGTAACTATTTCTGCCCATCATTTCTGTTCTCGTCCCCTTTGAGTTCTGTGTAAGTAGCCTAAATGCTCCAAGTCTGCATGTGAAAGGAAACATTTTTGTTGTGCCCTCCTGTTGGGGTGGGATGAATATCATTATCTAGGTTCATTTACTTTCAGCAACAGGAAGAACCAGGGTTGCAATTCCATTCATAAAGGGAAACCAGGTGGACCCACTGAGCATATGGCTCTCTTCCTGGAATGAAGAATTTGTAGACTGCCCAGTCTGGGAGAACCAGACAGAGGACTGAGTTTTGAAACAGATTTTGATCACCAGAAGCACTGACATAACTGGTATTTATAGGACTGAGCATCTGAGAAAGGTGTGGATAACAGAAATAGAACTTCAAAGATTCTCACTGAGGTTCCTGGACACTTATGGGAATAACTGTTAAGATTAACCTCTTTGAAAACAACAAAGGCAAATTATTACAAGATTTGTTTGTGAAGTTAAAGATATTCAAGGGCATGTGTTGGACAAATTGATTCTTTTTCTTTTTATAAGTGATTTTTAAATTATCTTTACATATTTATTGGATAGAGATGACCGAAAATTGAGAGGTAAGGAGGAGACAGAGAAGAAGAGAGACAGAGAGACACCTCCAGCCATGCTTCACGACTTGTGAAACTTTCTCCTTGCAGGTGGTGACCCAAGGCTCAAACCCAGGTTCTTGTGTATTATAACATGTGCTCTCAACCAGGTGTGCCTCTACCCTAAGACATTTTGCATACTGATAAAAGAAGTCAAGAAAGACCAATGCAACAATGAAACCTAAAAGTTAATGTGATTTACCTACCAAAAGTTAAAGCACATAATACATAAAGATATATATTATATAGATATATTTAATCCTCTGTTATGTCTAATAAAATGGAAAAAAAAATGGCCACAAGGAGCAGTGGATTCATAGTGTTGGCACAGAGTCCCAGAGATAACCCTGGTGGAAAAAAGAAAAAAAGAAAGAAGAATGCACAAAATATAAGAGAATGAGATTTTAATTGAAAGGGCTATTACTGTATAGTGGATTTACTGACATATGCATACAATATCACTATATAGCAGGTCCCCAGTATTTTTTCCCATTTTCTCTCCCTTCCCTCCCCAGAGCCTTTTTGCTTTGGTGCAATATGCCATGTCCAGTTCATGTTTCTCTTTGGTTCTCTCTCCCCATACCTACTTTATTGTGTCCAGATGATTAAGTAAGATCCTTTGATAATCTTTCTTCTCTTTTTGGCTTATCTCACCCAACATGGTGTCCTCAAATTTTATCCAAGAGGATGCAAAGGAGAAAACTTCATCTTTTGACTTTTTTTTAAAAAAAGGACTTACTAGTGATTTAATCATTATTTAAAAAATTACATGTCAAGTGCTATAATTCCATGTCATTCCCACCATCACAGTTCTGAATCCCCGATCCCTTCACTGCAAGCCACAGCTGCTCTCCTAAAGTTGTAGACATGAGTTAACTGTCATCTCTACAACTATCTGTCTACATTTTTACATACCTGCCCCTTTTCCCCTCCAGATCCCATCCTCTCTCCCCTTCCAAACCACACATAACCCAACAGTAACAACAAAATGTTCCTCCCTTTTTCCTCTTCTCTCTCTGGGTCCAGATGGAGCTGGAATTCAGAGCCCTCTCATTCTCTTCCTCTTATTACTTCTCTCCAACTGCCAGTAGTAACAAGGTCAAAATTGTTTTTGGGGGGTGCAGAAGGTAGGAGTTCTGGCTTTAAAAGCAGTAGTGATTTTATGTAATCCTGTGACACTGCTTTATATCCGTTTCTTCATTTGGGATTATGATAGTTGGTCTTTTAGCAGCTAATAACATTCTTTCTTAAACTACCCACACACCTTACTACAAAGTACTCCTATACATCTTGGTCTATAGTCAGTATTTTGCCTTTTATAGAATTTACCTGTGTTGGAAATTGCTTGGATCTTCTAAATAAACAACTTAAATCCAGTAGTACTACTATCAGTTAAAGACCAGCTCTTCCATGGTATGACCTAGGAGGATGGTAAGCTTGGACTTTGATTGTTGGAAGATAATGTATCACTGTTCATTCAAGTGTATTTACACATAATATTAATTCCTGAGTCATGAAATTTCATTGTCATTTTCAAGGCATATGATTTTACATATGACAGTCAATATGTACAGTGATTTTAATTTTGTTTGTAATATAGGGGTGTATAATTAACTCAGACAACCGGGCACATGATGTGTCATTTTCACTGTCTTGATCAACGTTTTAATAAATATATTTGAAAAAACTGTGATAGAGTCAAAGGACAAAGTTGGAAGGGATGCCTGTACAATTCTTTTTCACATAGGTCAATTCCAGATAAACTTTAGAAATTTTAACGTATAGTCTTTGTTATTTTTCTTTTGTTCCTGAAACCTGTGAAACACACTTACTTATTTCTAGTATCTCCTTTAATTGCAGGAGAATTCCATGTCATTCAAAATAAATAAGAAATATAGAATAAACAAAACACAAGATCACACATGTTTATATTTACCAGTGAACATATTTCTATTGTTTTTGTTGTTTCCAACTCCAATATCATTTTGTTTTTTCTATGGGAATGTTGATTTACAGGGTTTTGTTGTCATAATAAGACACTTCCTTAAGATGGGTATCAGTAAATATCACTCTCTATCAAACCATGGTCTTCTTTACTATTATACTCTACACATTTCCAGGTATTTAAGTTTTATCTGTGAATCCATCTATCCCACAGTGTGTATAGCATAAAGATATTGTAAAAATAAATATGATAAAAATCAGCCTGGCTTTTCAAAAATTTTAATTGATGAGCCCCATTGAAACACATTAAATGAAAAGTAGGAATGTAATCATGAAAAATAGACAACAGATAAAATATGTGTCTAGCTCCACTTCAGATGTCTGTAAAATTACTCTCTGCAGTACTTTTTATTTAATGGGAAGGATTTAAATCTTCATCTTGATCTTAAATAACCTCCTTAATAAAAATAAACTATTGATAAGACAGATTTAGTGAGTAAAGTGTCATATGTAAAATCGTATGTAGAATGTGACACTAAGTCTTGCAAATGTTAATGAGAATCCACGATTCAAGAATTAATAGTTTATGTTAAATACACTTGAATAAACAGTGATACAATATCTTCCAACAATCAAAATCTAGGCTTGGATGGTTTTCCAAATGAGTACTACACTTCAAATGAATCTGAATTGGATTTTCTATTGTTCTAAAATAGCATTAATTGCAGGGTTGGGCAGAGGGGCCCCTGGTTAAGTGCACATGCTACTATGCACAAGGGCCTGCGTTCAAGGCCTTGATCCCCACCTGCAGAGCAAAAACTTCTTCAGTGGTGAAGCAAGGGGGCAGATTTCTTTCTGTATCTTTCCCTCCTTCACTATCTCCCTTCCCTCTCAATTTCTCTATCTTATCAAATAAATGCATATTTTAAAGAATATATCATTTAAAAACTATTTTCTTCTAGTAAACTTAGTAGATGCTCTGAAAATACGTCAACTAAAGTAAGGGGGGAGGAGAGACAGAGAGAGATAGAAAGAGAGAGAGAGAGAGTAGAGGGTGAGACGGATATTAGTATTCCTAAATGTAGGTGATATTAATATATTTTACTATTTTTATCACTAAAAAGTTAATTTAATCGACCAGATAATTTTATATATTAATTTAAGTTATCAGTTTGAGGTCAATACCCAACTAGATAACTGTATGAATTTTTATGGGTGATTATTCTATTTTTATTGATTTAATAATAATCACCAAGACCATAGGATAAAAGGGGGAACAGTTCCACACAATTCTACCACCAGACTTCCATACACCATTCCCTTCACAAGAGGCTTTCCTATTTTTTATCTTTCTGAGAGTATAGACCAACATTCTTTATAGGGTGCAGAAGGCTGGAGGTCTGACTTCTGTAACTGCTTCTCCACTGGACATGGACAAAGGCAGTTTGATCCATTCTCCCAGCCTGTTTCTATCTTTCCCTAGTGGGGCAGGGCTCTAGGGAGATGGGGTTCTAGGATATATTGGTGAGGTCATCTGCCCAGGGAAGTTAGGTTGGCATCATGGTAACAACTGCAGTTTTATTTCAGGTTTTTGTTTTTTTTTTCAATGTAGTTGTTATATTTAAAATGTAGACATTGACTTATTTCCACATTTACATATCTAGTAACATTAATAAATAATCACAGTTTCAGATAAAATGCTTATTTCCACTTTTTAGAGTATTCAAATACCAGTAAGGACTTTGGAAAGTATGATAATGGCATTTCATTTTCTTCTTCATAAATGTCATTCTACTTTTAAAAGCCTGCTGTTTTAAAATAGATACAGAGATATATAATTATGATAGGCCAAATGTAAAATAGAATTTGCATATGGATGACTGTGATTAACTAAAGCAAATATTTTAAGTATTCAGAAAGACATATTTACATTTTTCTTATTATCAAGGGCAAAGGAAAACATTAATCACTTTATGCCATATTATCAACATAGAACTTCCCTCTTTTAAAAAATGTTTTTCCTTTATCCTTTTCCTGCTCTTCCCACTAATCTAGAGAGTCCAGCTGAGTCAATTGAACAGCTATGATTTTGATGATTTTTTGTACATGTATAATTATCATCTATAATACCTATGTTTGTATACATCTTTATATAGTTTTTAAATTACATAAGTTGAATCATGAAATAGCATCCTTCTTTCTGTCTTAGTTGATTATTTTCCCCCTCAGCTTTATTTTTTTAAGTTTATCCAGGCAATTCCATATCTATCACTTCAAGTTTAGAATCAGTGTTTCACAGCATTGCTAGAAACAAAAATCATCTATGATACCTGCTTAAAGTGGGTAAGAAAGATTTTATTCAAGAGAAATTTCATAATAGACAGATGGCACTCAACTCTGAATATAAGGAAAAGTCAGAGTTCACGGTCAAGGAACATTCTGAGGGTCAGTGGATGGAGCATCAAGTAAGGTGGTATTCTGGTTAGTGGACATACCAGGCTTCCTCCTAGTGGCAGGCCAAGGTGATCATTCAGCACGTAAGCAATGGTTAAATGTAAAGAACATAGTTACAGGGAGTCGTGCTGTAGTGCAGCGGGTTAAACATTTGTGGCATGAAGTACAAGGACCTTCCCCTAGCTCCCCACCTGCAAAGGAGTCTGTTCACAGGCAGTGAAGCAGGTCTGCAGGTGTCTGTCTTTCTCTCTCCCCTCTGTCTTTCCCCTCCTCTCTCCATTTCTCTCTGTCCTAACAACAACAGCATCAATAACAACAATAATAACTACAACAATGAAAAATATCAAAGGTAACAAAAGGGAAAATAAATACATAAATAGAACTGTTACATATTACAGATGGTCAGAAAAAATATTCTGGGTTAACTCCTTTAACCTGTACTTATTAAAACTGGACAGTGCAATGATGAATACAGAAGTTCAAATTTAGTCCCTAGTTAAGAGATAATTAAAGGAGTCTGGATAGAGGTTGGACAAACAGAGAATTTTTATCAGCATTCATACATTCCCTGGGCATGTTTATCTGGGTAGCTTCTAGTTTCATATTAACTCAACAGAATAAAAATTCCTCCTACCCTCTCCCTCCTCCTCCTCTTCTTCTTCCTCCTCCTCTTGCTCTTTCTCCTCCTTTTCTTCCTCCTCTTCCTTCACCTCATCCTCCTTCTCCTAGTCCTCCTCCTCTTCCTTCTTTTATTTCTTTCTTTTTTTTTGCCAACAAAGTTATCTTTGATGCTTGGTGTCTGAACTACTCTACTGTTCCAAGTGACCATTTTTTTTTTTTCTCAGATAAGGACAGAAGCCACAGACAGGTGAGAGAGAAGGAGAGATACCACAATACCACTTCATGGTCCCCCACAGGAGAAGTTTAAGCAGCAGTTGCTCCCATGTGGTATCCTGGGGATTGAAACTAAGTCATTGGTGGTCCGGGAGGTGGCACAGTAGATAAAGCATTAGATTCTCAAGCATGAGGTCCTGAGTTCCATCCCCGGCAGCACATGTACCAGAGTGATGTCTGGTTCTTTCTCTCTCTGCTCCTGTCTTTCTCATAAATAAATCAAAAACCTTAAAGAGAGAGAGAGAGGGAGAGAAACTAGGTCCTTGAACATGGTAATGTGTGCACTCTACTACACATGCTGGGGCCCTGGAACACAATGAGGTAAGAAAGTCTCCTTGAGAGAAGAAAGGGAAATTAACCTGTGTGTGTGTTTGGTCATTTTCACTCCTTGATGTACCAGAAGTCCAGTGAAAGAAGAGAAGCAGAAACCCCCCCCCCCCACTTTTTTTTCAAGTTCACAACCTAGGAGTCCAGCACTTTTTAAAATTTACTTATTTAAATTAGTTTATTTATTTTCACCACTCCTATCACCAAAGGTCTGCAGTTAAGCAATTACAGAAGCTAGACCTTCCACCTTCTGCATCCCACAATGACCTTGGTCCATTCTCCTAGAGGGTTAAAGAATAGGAAAGCTATCAGGGGAGGGGATGGGATACGGAGTTCTGGTGGTGGGAATTGTGTGAAGTAGTACCCCTTTTATCCTATGGTATTGTCAATGTTTCCTTTTTACAAATAATAAAAAAATTAAAAAATTAAAAAGTCACACTTAAAGCTCCTATGAACAAAAAACTACAGAATTTCATGCCATGGCTGATGTTGCCTTGGCAGAATGTGTCCTTATATTGTCCATAGGGTGATATCAACTCTCTTTTTTTTAATTTTTGGTATCTTTATTTATTGGATATAGATAGCCAGAAGTCGAGAGAGAAGGGGGAGATAGAGATAGAGATAGATAGATAGATAGATAGATAGATAGATAGATAGATAGATAGATAGATAGATGGACAGACAGACAGACCTGCAGCACTGTTTAATCACTCTCAAATCTTTCCCTCTGCAAGGGGGGAGCGGAGGCTCGAACACTGGTCTTTGCATATTGTAAGAGGTACACTCAAACAGGTGTGTCACCACCCAGCCCTGTGGTACTAACTCTTTAAGGTCAAGTTGCATCTATTTATCTCTATTCCTCATTTTGTTTCTCAAAGCTTCAGTCACTGATGGTTCAGTCTAGTACGAAATATTATTCATGAAAGATAGTATGAGGGAGAAATCACATTTACATAGCTTTTATTGCAACTTAGTTTTATAATAATTGTTATATCCTATATTTGTTGTCAATCACGTATAGTAATTAACTGAAGAATTAAACCTTATCATAAGCATGTGTGTGCAGCTGACACTCTGTCCACAGTGTCTACTTCATCAAATTCAACCAACCCAGAATCAAAAAAAAAAAAAAAAAGATACTATGCTGTTAAACCAACCATGGCTGTGTATGTTTTGAATATGGATAGATATTTTTCCTGATCATTATTCTCTAAACAATATAGTATGAGCACTTCTTCTATAAGATGCACATTGTATTAGGAATTACATATAATGTAGAAGTGTTTTAGAATATACAGTAGTATGTACCAAGATGTGATTTAACCTGTAAATATAAATTCTAGGGGCAACTGGTTGAGTAAACACAATATAATGTGCAAGGACCCGGGTTTGAACCTCTGGCTCCCACCTGCAGGGGGAAAACTTTGTGAGTGGTGACGCAGCGTTTTTTGTGTCTCTCTATCTCTCTCCTTCTCTATCATACCCTTCCCTCTTGATTTCTGGCTGTCTTTACTCAATAAATAAATAAAGATGATAAAAATTTAAACATAATAAGTAAATTTTAAAATAATAGAGCCATATAGGAATTTGTCATAAAAATGAGATGCAAATTATCAAAAAATAAAATCTAAAGAAATACAAGAGAAAAGAAGAGATGAGGAGAGGAACAGAGAGACGAGATGAGACGAGAAGAGAAAGTATTCTTTTTTCTGGGGATATTGTCTGAGCATGGACAACTTCATTCTTTCTTTTTCTACAGGCTAGAAAGTCCTTTACTTGTGTTTTTCCACATACTTGAAGCTTCACATTTGGATAGGACATGGGTTATGTTTAGTGTTCATTGCATCATCTGCCTATAATTTTTTATACTGCAAGTTGAAAATGATTTACAATTACTGTTAGGAGGACTATACAACAAATCATGATCATGGACTGAAGTTTGTGGCCTCCTGCCCTCCCAAACAAAACAAAATATTGAAAACATGTGCCTACTTACAGCATCATGAACCCTAACTCTATACCTCACACATTCAGGAACTTAGAAAAACAGCAGGATTTGTTTGAATAGAATAAAGTACAGATATCAGCTCACCCCACTTCCATTTTAATTATGAAGTACACTTTTATCTGGGATTTCTTACATAATGTATAATGTATGTTCTTACAGTAACCAGTTTGCTGTTACACTAACAACATTTAAATATATATCTATTTAAACTTAACCATCCATTAGAAAGGGAGTTCTCAATTTTGGCCTATAAATACATCAACAACCCATTTTTTTTTTAGCTATATCTACTTAAAGCCAGATTATTGGATTCACTTTTAGATATCTCTGCTAGTGAAACTATCCTTTATTATAAACAAAAAAAAGAAATGAATTAATAAAAACAGCAGAAGATATCACAGTTGTGTCGGATTAACAAATCAAGTTGGAATCTCAACAGTAGTCAGACATTATTGTGTTTATTTTAATCAGTGATAGGTCCCTTGAGATTCACGCTTAAAGAAAGGTAGAAATGTTGCCTTATGTTGAATTCTGGGAAGACTCATAAATAATGCATATGTATTTGCCAGTTTGTACCTGCATTTTAATCACTTACCTTCTGTCATGTAGTGTGTTTATCCATCTGCTGTATAATTTAATTATTTGTAGCATTCCAATGAGTAATGCATGTATAAATTATAATATCTGTAGTACAATCTAGAAACTTCAGAGATTTTTGTCCTTTGTAAATATCTGCTACATCACTTTTAAAATAATGATTTAAAATAATTATTCTATGTACATATTCCATCTCCGTATAATTCCTTATGAGCTACCCATGTTAGAGACAAAGGCCTAAATATTAAACTTGGGTGATCCAGGAGGTGGCAGGCGCAGTGGATGGAGCACTGGACTCTCAAGCATGAGGTTCTGAGTTCGATCTCCAACTGCACATGTACCAGACAGATATCTGTCTCTTTCTTTTTCTCCTCCTATCTTCCTCATTAATAAATTTTAATATATATATATATATATATATATATATATATATTAAACTTGGATCACACTACTTATAGTCATATAAAATCACAATTATTTGACTGGGATTAAAATGTGTATGTGTATAGAAATTATACTTTCTATGTTTAGCAAGAAGTATCCATCTTAAATTATTCTATAAATTTTCTCAAAGTAATTTGTGAAAGCAATGAAAATTTTTTGTTGTTGTTCAAAATGATTTTATTATATATTACAAAGCAAAAAATAATAGTTGCAGCAAATTTAAACAAGGAAACAATAGCAGAAAAGCTCCCCGTTTCCAGATCTACTCTTTGGGATGAACAATTTCTTGTCATACTCTCTCTTCGCCTATCCCCTTCCAGAGTCATCAAATAAGATTTAGCATTTTACTGCTCTTATCTATTATCTACCAGTAAGAATATATGCAGAATGATCTTATATAACTTCTACTCTAAAAAATGCTTGGTGTTTATATTTTTTGGTCATTAGTATTATCTTCAGGAGTAAC
This sequence comes from Erinaceus europaeus, assembly GCF_950295315.1. Classification (NCBI taxonomy): domain Eukaryota; kingdom Metazoa; phylum Chordata; class Mammalia; order Eulipotyphla; family Erinaceidae; genus Erinaceus; species Erinaceus europaeus. The sequence continues at coordinate 12,175,412 of NC_080163.1, forward strand.
CAGATCATTAAGATCTTCTTAATCATTACTTGATTTAATTTTCCAGCCAAAACACTTTTTTTTTTGCCTCCAAGGTTATGGCTGGGGATAAGTGACTGCACTATGAATCCCTTGCTTCTAGAGACTATTTTTCCCCTTTTGTTGCCCTTGTTGTTTTATTGTTGTTGTTATTATTGTTGTTATTGATATTGTCATTGTTGGATAGGACAGAGAAAAATGAAATGGACAGAGAAAAATGATAGGACAGAGAAAGTAGGGGAAGACAGAGAGGGTGAGAGAAAGACACCTGCAGACCTGCTTCACTGCTTGTGAAGCCACCCCCCTCCCTGCAAGTGGGGAGCCAGGGTCTCATCCGGGATCCTTACGCCAGTCCTTGCACTTTGAACCATGTGGGTTTAACCCACTGAGCTACCGCCCAGACCCCTAAAGCCCTGTTATTAAATATATATATATTTATTATTGTACATAGAAAGAAATTGAGAGGGGGGAGATAGAAAGAAAGGGAGACAGAAAGACAACTGCAGCCCTGCTTCACCACTCATGAAGTTTTCCTTCCATAGGTAGGGACCAGGGGCTTGAACCTGGGCACTTGTGCACTATAGTGTGTTCACTAGGTGAGACACTGCCTGCCCCCCCTTTTTTGTTTTTAACCAGGCTTGGATAGTTATGTTACCAGGGATACAATGTCTCAGGAATCCATGGAGAAGTAGTTCATGCTCTATTGCAGATCTGTACTCTACTATCTGCAGGGTCAACAATTCTCTCTCTCTCTCTCTCTCTCTCTCTCTCTCTATATATATATATATATATATATATGTGTGGTTTGATGATGATTGACAAGGCTGTGGGATAAGAGGGGTACAATTCCATACAGTTCCCACCACCAGAGTTCTGTATACCTACCCCACTGCTTTAGAAGTTTTCCTGTTCTTTATCCCTCTGGGAGTATGGACCACAAATCTTTATGGGATGCACAAAGTGGAAGATCTGGCTTCCATAATAGTTTCTCCATTGGACTTGGGTGTTGACAGGTTGATCCATACCCCAAGCCTGTTTTGCTCTTTCCCTAGTCGGGCAGGGCTCTGCGGAGGAAGGATTTTAGGACTCACTGATGAGGTCATCTGTTAAGGGGTCAGGTTGGCATCATGGTAGCACTTACAACTTGGTGATTGAAAAGCATTACTGTAAAACAGAACTAGTTGTTTTATAATTAGGACTTTAGAGGTAAGAGTATAACAGGTGAAATTTGGGGTCTTCATGATGAAAGAAGCAGCTAGGAAGTCTATTTTAGATACATTCATTTTTATATTTAATTTTTAATATTTATTTATTTTCTTTTTTGTTGCCCTTGTTGTTTTTCATTGTTGTTTTAGTTATTATTCTTGTTGTTATTTATGTCGTTTTTAGCTAAGACAGAGAGAGAAATGGAGAGAGAAGGGGAAGATGGAAAGGGGGAGAGAAAGACAGACACCTGCAGACCTGCTTCACTGCCTGTGAAGCGACTCCCCTGCAGCTGGGGAGCTAGGGTCTCCAACTGGTATCCTTACTGTGGCCCTTGCTTTGTGCCACGTGCACTTAATCCACTGCGCTAATGCCTGACTTTAGGTGTATTCAAAGAGGTTCTTGACCTTATTAATTTTCGCCAGAGCCTGCTAGCTAATATGACGGTGAGATAGGAGAATTGTTTGGGAATATGGCATTAAAGTTGAGAATAGAACTAGAAAGCTGAAAGGGTAGGGAGAAGACCGCAAATATAGGGAAATTATATCAATACTATTCACTGTCAACTCCACTGATCTGACCTAGGGCCCCAAACTATTCATATTTAGCACAGGAGCCTGTATAATCTCTGCATCCCCTGCCAGTTCTGAGCTCATATTCCATGGTCACAGCTAGGAACATTCTAGGCTGCAATAATTTCAGGACCAGTCTTCCTCGAGTAGCAGAGTGTTTTGACCCAGCCTCACTTCGGAGATTGGCACAATTTTTCCACTGTTATTCTACAAGAGGGCAAGGTCCTGTAGAGGGGGCCAACACTTTTCAATTCACATATCTGTGTTTTTCCAAATAAAGTTAGATTTATGTAAACAGGAAATATACACATAACAATTAAACATTTACCATTGGTTACCACAGCTAATTAAGAGGTATATCCTGTATTGACTATTTAGTAATTATTGTTCATATATATTTTACTAATTTTTAATATATATATATTACTATATGTTTCCTTTTTGTTTTATTGTTGTTGTAGTTATTAGAGGGGGAAAGAAGGATAGACACCTGCAGACCTGCTTCATTGCCTGTGAAGCCACCTCTCTGCAGGTGGGGAACTGTGGACACCAACCAGATCCTTATGCTGGTCCTTGTGCTTTGCATCACGTCTGCTTAACTCACTGCATAACAGCCCGACTCCCTTTTAAAATATTTTTTAAACTTAAATTTAATAGGACAGAGAGAGACTGAGAGGGAAGGGGATGGTATAGGAGAGAGAGAGACAGAGAAAGACAGACTTGCAATTTTGTTTTGCCTCTCAGGAAGCCTTCCCCTTGCAGGTGGGAACCCGAGACTTGAGCCCAGGACTCTGTACATGGGAACACATGCACTTAACCAGGTTCATCACTGGCCCCCCTATGATGTTTAAATGTGATAAACTTATCTGGAGAAGTAATTATGATTGAAATACCAGGTATTGCATGTACCTTATTTCTAATATGCTATAGATAATGAAATTCTGACCACCACAGTGATCTGAGAAGACTAAATCATTTTGAAAGTTTATCAAAGTCTCAAGTATAAAGGAAAAAAAAATCAGCCATGAAAAGTTCTCAATAACCTTGATTGATCCCCATTTTTAAGGGCAAAAACAGCCATATTTCATCAGAGGGTTAAATATTGATACGTTTATCACACAGAAAGCTTTCCTGTATTCAGCCCATACAGCACTGAAATGGTGCCGGCTGTGAGGATTTACAACCATAATATGAGATTCATGGCTCATGCTTTTATTTAATGTGCAAGTCTTCTGAATGCTAACAGAGCTATAAATGGTGAATTAAATCCCAAGAATAGATTTGCTGTTCAAACGGAGGCTCCTGTGTAGTTAAGAAACAAAGAAGGTTTGGAAAATGACTGTCAATAACAAAATCATGTTATATAGATTAATAAGTAATTTTATGCAATGAACTATAAGTGGTGTTTCAGTGACATAACTTGCTAAAGGAATCAGTTAGGACCATGGGGCAGAAAAGTCTCTTCAGTAGCTCAGAGTATGCATTTAACATAAAAGTTTTACATGTGTCAAGTTTAGCTTTCACAGATTTTTGTTTTATTTTGCTTATATAGTGAACTATGTAGCAGTAGATAACAAAAAAGTCTCGGTATTAAGAGAGTTGGTCTGTTAAATTCTGACAATCTTATTTATGAAAGTTTACCCATTTTTTTAAAAAGCTACTCTTTTATTTACAGACTAACCTGTGTCTAAATAAGACCCTACTAATAGTAAGCTATAAGGCCATTATAGGCAAGGAACGCAATAACAATCTCATATGGATACCAATGTTTCCCTGCCATTCCTTTGTGCATAATTTCCATGGTTGCATGCAACTTAATTTCTCCTTGCTTAGTCAAGTAACCACAACAGTTACAGTTACCAGTTCTCCTTCCTTCTTTCTTTCCTTCCTTCCTCCCTTCTTTCTTTCCTCCCTCCGTCCCTCCCTTCCTTCCTTCCTTCCTTCCTTTTCTTCCTTCTTCCCTTCCTCTCTCTCTCTCTCTCTCTTTCTCTCTCTCTCTCTCTCTCTCTCTCTCTCTCTCTTTCTCAGTGGGATTGTTCTTGGAACTCAGTGAAAGCACTACAAATGTACCACTCCTGGTGGCATATTATCCCTTCCCCGTCTATTTTGTTTGATAAGACCCGGAGTAATTAAGAGGGAAGAGAGAAGTCAAGAAGGAGAAAGAAAGATAGATAACTGCAGACCTGTTTCACAGATCTTTTTTTTTTTTTTTTAACTTTTTTTATATTTATTTTCCCTTTTGTTGCCCTTGTTTTTTCATTGTTGTTGTAGTTAATATTGTTGTTATTGATGTCGTTGTTGTTAGACAGGACAGAGAGAAATGTAGGGGGAGGGGAAGACAGAGAGGGGGAGAGAAAGACAGACACCTGCAGACCTGCTTTACCGCCTTTGAAGCGACTCCCCTGCAGGTGGGGAGCCAGGGGCTCAAACCGGCATCCTTAACACTGGTCCTTGCACTTTGCACCAGATGCGCTTAACCCACTGCTCTACTGCCAGACTCCCCTGTTTCACAGATCTTAAAACACCCCTGACCCATGCAGGTCATGCTGAGGTTTTGAATTGCATCCATATGCATAAAAATCTGTGCACTCAACTGGGTGTGACACTACCTGGCCGCCCTCCATATTTCTTATCATTTAAAAATTTCCTTCTTGGGGCCTACCTGGTAAAGCGCACACAGTATTAAGCACAAAAACCCCCTCAAGGTTCTGGGTTCTGCAGAGGAGATGCTTCACAAAGGGTGAAGCAGATCTGCAGGTGTCTTATCTTTCTCCTCACTATCTCCCTTCCCTCTCTCAATTTCTCTCTGTCTTATTTAATAAAATGGAAAAAAAAAGACCACCTGGAGCAGTGGATTTATAGTGTTGGCACTGAACCCCACCAATAACCCTGGAATATAAAAAAAATTTCTTCTAGTGACCTTAAAATATTCTTGGCACTGTTTCTTCATTACACATAGTGCTATGTCTTTGTTCCTTTGTACAGCCAAATTCCAACTTCATTATACCATGTTTTTTTTTCCTATTCCTTTTCTCCTGTTTGTTTCTTTCCTGAAATGCACCCTAAGTAGCCTTTCCTCTTAAATAATCACCAGAAACTGTTAAAATAAAGTAAATTGGCTCCATTACTGCCAAATGTATTGACAAGCTTAGTACTGATGGACTTCAGAAATCAACAATCATCTTTGCTTGTAAGATATCCTCTTTTCTCTTAGTTTAGGCTCTTATCTTTATAATTTTCTTGGCCAGTTTCTCCTTTATTCTTCCCAAGTTAAGAATCAAGGTTTTGCTTCTATTATTTTTTTATTCCGATTATTTAAAAAAATGTTTAATGATTTAAAAAATGCTTGCATGCTAATAAGACTTCATTTATTTCAAAATCAACCTTTTTCTCTAGAACTTTTTTTTTACTTTATCTGTAGATATATAAGAGATAATTGAAGAAAAATAAGACATTTAAAAAATCTTATTGTAGCTTCTATGAGCCCCAGATCGGATCAAATCAATGGGGTTCACAGTCAACAATATTTATACATCTTTCCTATATTTGGGAGCTATTCTCTTCCCTGATCCAGCTTTCTGGTCCTTTTTCCAGCATGACATCATCTCCCAAGACGACAACTTGGGTCCACCAAAATATCAGATGTCAGGCTCAGAAAAAAAAAAAAAAACCTAATATAGTCATGGGCCCTTTGGAATATAATTAAAATAGGCCTATTCACTAACTACAAAACACAGACCCCTAAATCATCATCTGCACTACTCCAGCCTGTATTTTCATGATTAGTCAACAACTTTTTTGGCTTTATATGCTAACTCTTCTTTTATCCACCAGTTCTAGATGCTACCATGATGCCAACTGGACTTCTCTGGACAGACAACCCCATCAATGTGTCCTGGAGCTCCGCTTCCCCAGAGCCCTGCCCCATCAGGGAGAGAAACAGGCTGGGACTATGGATCGACCTGTTAACACCCATGTTCAGCCGGGAAGCAATTACAGAAGCCAGACCTTCCACCTTCTGCAGCCCATAATGCCCCTTGGTTCATGCTCCCAGACGGTTAAAGAATAGGAAAGCTATCAGGGGGAGGGGATGGGATAAGGAGTTCTGGTGGTGGAAATTGTGTGGAGTTGTACCCCTCTTATCCTATGGTTTTTGTCTGTGTTTCCTTTTTATAATATATATAACATAAAAATAACATACACACACACAAAAAAAAAAAAAAAACTTAACTGGAGCCCACTGGTGGTGCACCTGGTTAATCCTGTGTAAGGACTCAGGTTCAATCCCCTAGTCTGCATCTGCAGTGGTAAAGCTTCAGCAGTGGTGAAGCAGGTCTGCAAGTGTCTCTCAGGCTCTTTCACTAACTCCCCCTTCCTTCTCAATTACTTTCCGCTTCTATCCAATAGTAAACAAAAATATTTAGAAATTAAAAGCTTATTCATCATTATGCTAAATGAATTTTTATGAGTATTTTTTTATTAATTATTGGACAGAGATGAGAGAAATTGAGAGAGATGGGGGTGTAGAGAGGGAGAGAGCTAGAGAGACACCTGAAAGCCTGCTTCACCACTCATGAAGCTTTCTCTCCTGCAGGTGGGGACCAGGAGCTTGAACTTGAGCCCTTGCATACTGTAGTGTGTGTGCTTAACCAGGTATGTCACTTCCTAAATACCCTAAATACCTAAATTCCTAGCTCCCTAAATACCATTTTTAAAGGTTTGTCATTTTAGTTATCTGTTTCTGAAAGATATATATATATATATATATATATATATATATATATATATATATATCATTTGAGTTTCATTGACTATATCAACTGACACTGCTGATCTGACCTCCAGAGTTATATTAGAACCACAGTCAGCATGTAGGCATGAAAATTATAAACTCTGAGGTCAACTCTATAATGTTTAGAATTAGCAGAGACTAAATGTGTTAGAATAATGATGAAATCAACTTGGAAATATAATAATAACTATCCAGGTAAAAATAAATTATAAAAAATGAAAAGTTTAGGAGCTGAAATAGGGAAATGTAAAGGCATCACCGAGATACAGGTGAACAGAGCTTCTATGGAAGTAGTAGAAAGAAAGATGATGAAAAAGCATGTTGGTTTATTTGTTGTGTCACCTTCAACAATGTTTCTGTGTTAGATTAAATTTGCAGTCAGTAGTTTATGAATAAAGGGATTGTTGGCTTTATGGGATGGACTGATTCTGTCAATTTGCATTGCAATTAAAATAAAAACTATTCACCCCCCAGAGAAAGAGAGAATTCTCTCGCAAACTGACTCTAGACATCTCTTAAATTTCCAGCTCTTCTGGGCTTTTGTCTACCAAACTGGATACTAAAACTCCACCACTGACTCTCCTGGGTCTTCAAATTGTTACTATATCATGGGTTCTGCTAGTGCAAACCTATTGTTCCATACATACTACAGATTGGGACTGACCAGCTTTCATGTTGCATAAACCATTTTTCATATATATATATATATATATAATTATTGAATAGAGACTGAGAGAAATTGAGAGGGGAGGACAAACAGAAAGGGAGAGAGACAAAAAGATTCCTGCAGCCCTGCAGATGGGGACCAGGGAATTGAAACAAGTTTCTTTTATTCTTTTTATTATAGAAACAGAGAGAGAGGAAAAAATTTTTAGATAGATGGATGATAGATGATAGATGATAGATAGATAAATGGTCGATAAATGATATGGCAGATATATGATAGATAGTTGATAGATAATATAGATAAATGTTACTAAATAGATAGATGATATAGATATAGATATGATACAGAGAGAACCAACCATTAGGGTATCAATACTTTCCCCACTACTGTGACAATTGTTTGTGATATAGGGGCGTGAACCCAGATCGTGTGCATTGTCTAGGTTTGGTCCCATCTGGTAAGTTTAATAAAAGAACTGGGTAATAATCTCCTGGTAGAGTGCAGATTATGTCATATGGGACAATTCTGCTTTAATCCTATGAGTCTCACCTGCAGCAGGAAGCTTCACAAGTAGTAAAGCAGTGCTGAAGGTATCTCTCCTGTTTCTCTTGTCTCTCCTCTCCTTGTCTGTGTCCCTATCTCACTCTCTCTCCCTCTTCCACTTCCTCTCCCTCTCTCCCTCTCTCCTTCTCATCTCTCTCTCTCCCTCTCTCTCTTTCTCTCTCTGTATTCAACTTCTCCATAAAAAGAAATGGGAAAAATATGGTCACCAGGAATGGTGGGGCCACACAAGCATTGATGCACTGAGGCCCAGCAGTAAGCAACCCAAGTAGGGAAACATAAGAAAAGTTGAGAATATGTGATACAGGAACTGACTTGATGAGTATAGGACTGGACCTTCGAGCTTGGGGCCTAGAATTCAACCCCAGCACTTCATATCCTAGAGTGATGTTCTGATTCTGTTTCTAATCCATCAGTGAGGAGATCTTGAAAAGAAAAAAGAAAAGAGTAGAGAATAGTCGAATAAACAGATACAACAAAAAATGTGTGATATAACCAAATCAAAGAAACACACCCTGAATTTTCCCTGAGTTTTTTTTAACCTCCTCCTTCTTCTTCTTCTTCTTCTTCTTCTTCTTCTTCTTCTTCTTCTTCTTCTTCTTCTTCTTCTTCTTCTTCTTCTTCTTCTTCTTCTTCTTCTTCTTCTTCTTCTTCTGTATTATTGGATAGACGAAACGCAGAGAAATTGGGTTGGGTGGGGGGCAGAGAGAAGGGAAAAACACAGACACCTGTAGCCCTGCTTCACCATTTTTGAAGCTTTTCCCCTGCAGGTGGGGACCAAAGGCTTGAACCTGGGTCTTTGGGCACTGTAAGTGTATGGTTAACCAGATGCGCCACTGCCTGGCCCAACTTTTTTCTTTCTCTCTCTCTCTCTCTCTCTCTCTCTCTCTCTTTTAATTCAGATTATTTACCAGTTTTCATGTGAATCATATTTTCTAATGGGCAATACACTGCAGGAATAAATGGAGCTGTTGTATTACTCTCCATTGTTGACTATGCAAAAGCAGGAATGCAACAGACAAGAAAAAGGTGGTTTTTCTGCCTTAGCTGTTAGGTGTCAGGACAAGGAAGACAATGACAGCAATATGAATGTGTCAGCTCTAGGTGATGGGATAAATAAGATAGCGATTTATTCATAACATCTTTAAGATCAGGAGTAAATCTTTGTCTCATGAAGAAAGTGACATTTATTTATTTAGAACCTGGCATTCTTATATGACTTATATGTCACTTATGTGACAACTTTAACTTTCCACATCTGAGATTTAAGGGCCCAAATTGAAGTTTCTATTTCAAGGTGGTAACATCAGCAGGTGAATTTTATTACTCCTGTTTTTTTTAAATGTTTTTTTAAAAGGAAAGGGATATAATAGTATAGATATAATAATAGTCACTCATATGTGATTTCTTGCAATTAAGGAAGAATGTTACCCTCGTTAGAGCTTCCATTTCTAATTATATGTAAGCTATCATAATTGCATAGAGTGAGAGAGGTCCAATCATTTGACTTCAGATTGTACAAATAATGAGTTTATCTGGGTGTGAAGGTGAAGGAGTGTCAGCAAATTCTTGATATTCACTGAAATTTTGAGAACAGAAAGGAGAAACAAACAACAAAAGAGAAAGCAGAAAAGCAAGATCTTCATCTCCATGGTGTGAAATACAGAAATACATTACATATCCAAAGCACAGTAAGTTTCTTTCTGGTAAGAACTCGCGATGAGAGATCACATGTTTCACTGTGAGAATTATTACAAAGAGTAACAGAGGCTCACTTTCTAGTTTCTGTATCAACATTAATGATTACAATGAAATGAAACACATGCTAGGGAGTGTAAGGAGAAATGTTATCACCAAAGACAAACCAAAGTCATATTCTGAGCTTGATAATGGAAAGGATGGAAGAAACAAACAAACTGAGGCCGAAAAAAAAAAAATCTAACAGATATGTATTTTTTCCCCTCTCTTCTTCATATAGTTGTAACACTGGATAATTAAGATGGATCCAATATTTCCCTAGACTAAAAACAGGGAATAAAAATAAAAATAAATCTTTTGCCCATTATATTTGACTAGAAACCCCCCTGCTCAACTTTGTCAAATATGGATTCATCGGAATTCCATAGGCTTTATCTACTTTCTAATACTTAAACTAAAATCTGCTCTTTTTAAAAAAATATTTATTTGTTTATTCCCTTTTGTTACTCTTGTTCTATTGTTGTAGTTATTGATGTCGTCGTTGTTGGATAGGACAGAGAGAAATGGAGAGAGGAGGGGGAGACAGAGACGGGGAGAGATAGACAGACACCTGCAGACCCACTTCACCACTTGTGAAGCGACTCCTCTTTAGATAGGGAGCCTTCTGCCGGTTCTTGCCCTTTGAGCTACCACCCGACTCCTTTGGAATCTGATCTTATAAAAAGTTATGTTGATACAGATTTAAATACAATGACAATCGGGGCTTATGCTAAGAGAACTGATCTAGTTATTAATTTGGAGGAGTAGCTGCTTATAGTGATCACCGAGAACACATAAATAGGGCCCTGGTGGTGGTGCATCAGATAGACCACACATGATAATAATGCTCACAGATCCCGGCTCAAGCCCCTGGTCCCAACCTGCAGGGAGGAAGTTCATCAGTGTTGAAGCAGTGTTGCAAGTGTTTCTATCTCTCTTTTTATATCTCCCCTATCTATCTAAATTATATATATATTTGCCACCAGGGTTATCGCTGAGGCTCAATGTCAGCATTACACATTGACAGCTCCTGGTAGTCATTGTTTTTTTTCTAATTTTCTAGGACTGAAGTGAATTGTGAGAGGTTGGGGATATAGAGAGGGAGAGAGAAGGGGCTGGGTGGTGTTGTACCTGGTTGAGTGCACATGTGACAAAGTGCAAGGACCTGGGGTTCAAGGCCCCAGTCCCCACATGCAGGGGAAAAATCCTTGCAAATGGTGAAGCAGGGCTGCCGGTGTTTCTCTGTCTCTTTCCCTCTCTGTCTCTCCCCTTTTCTCAATTTATGCCTGTCTCTTTGCAAAAAATCAATAAATATAATTCTTAAAAAAGAGGGAGAGAGAAGACTAGACACCTGCAGATGTGCTTCACTGCTAGTGAAGCAGACCCCATGCAAATGCGGGATGGGGTTTCAAACCCAGGCCCTTGAGTTCAGTAATACGGGCGCTGAACCAATGCACCACCACCAGGCCTCCTATGATAAAATATGTTAAAAGCCTAAAGAGACATTGATCCAATCAGAGTATATAAGAAAGGCATTTTTTTTTCTTAGTTTGAAAAGTATTGGAATGCACCTCTATCTCATCAAACCAGGATTTTTCAAGATAAATGAAGCTTGAGGGGAATATTGTCCAAATTCCTTATTTTCTAAAATGGGAAAATCAAGCATGAGACAAGTAAGAATTCAGTTTTGCAGGGAGCCGGGCGGTAGTACAGCAGGTTAACCTCACGTGGCACAAAGGGTAAGTACCAGCGTAAGGATCCTGGTTGGAGCCCCTGGCTTCCCACCTGCAGGGGAGTCACCTCATAGGTGGTGAAGCAGGTCTGCAGGTGTCTGTCTTTCTCTCCCCTTCTCTGTCTTCCCCTCCTCTCTGCATTTCTCTCTGTCCTATCCAGCAATGACGACACCAATATAGCTACAACAATAAAATATGAGGGCAGCAAAAGGGAATAAATAAATATAAAAAAGAATTCAGTTTTACAGCATATATGCAAATTTTAAATAAAAACAACCATATTCAGGTTTCCATTATATCCTCAGCTAGGTAAAGATTAGCAATTAGCCTATGTTTTTATATATACATAATTTCTTTAGTAATTTTCTTTTATTATTTTTTAAACAAAAACCCTCTTTAGGAAGTGTGAGCTTGTATTATGTTAATGGGGAAATATTAATTTAATGTATTTTTAAAGAAATGCTTTATTATTATTATTAAATGTCAGTGACTGGATGAAAATGAACACCTCTCCTTCTTTCACTGGAGCCATAAGGTTTGCTAACTACACAGCTGTAGAAATTTAAATAACTGGCATGTGGGGACAGAGTGAAATGTAGCCTTTTCAAGCAGATTTCTTTTTTTTTTTCTTTCTTCTTCTTCTTCTTCTTCTTTTTTTTTTAAGCAATGACATATTGTCTCATCAACACATCTAGGAGCTTCTATTTTTGAAATGCTTCACTTATCACTTGTGGAGTGTTGAAATGGAACCTATTTTTTTTCCCCCAAAGAGAACATTCTCTGCAAAGACAGATTGTCTCATCTACATTAAGAAACTGTCCCTCATGAAATACTCTGTCTACTGAGACAAGCCAGCACATGCTTTCTGTCTGGAAAAACCTTTGCATATTCAAGACTTGGGTCATTTGCTTTATCCTGTCATCTGTTTTTGTTGTCATTTTAATTTAAATACTATATAGCTTTAATCAAACTCAAGCAAAAGCTACCATAGTCATGGACCCCTAGAAACATGCCTAAAATAAACTTCCTAGCTTCCTTCTACTCCAAGATCCCTAATCTCATCTGCTCTGTCCCTACATTTTGGCTCTTGTTTCTTTTTCTTTTTAATATTTATTTATTTTCCCTTTTGTTGCCCTTGTTGTTTTTTATTGTTGTAGTAGTTGTTAGGACAGAGAGAAATGGAGAGAGGAGGGGAAGAGAGAAAGGGGGAGTGAAAGACAGACACCTGCAGACCTGCTTCACCTCCTGTGAAGCGACTCCCCTGCAGGTGGGGAGTCAGGGGCTCAAACCGGGATCCTTACACAGGCCCTTGCACTTTGTGCCATGTGTGTTTAATGCACTGTGCCACCGCCCTACTACCTGGTTCCTGTTTCCTAACCATTTTGTCTCACTGTATGTCCTGCCACCTTTCAGATACCAAGTTGCAAATGCTATCATGATTCCATCCTGACTCCCTTAGACAGATGACCTCACCAATATGTCCTGGAACCCAACCCCTCCAGAACTCTACCCCACTAGGGAAAGATAGAAACAGAATGAGGCTATGGATTGACCTGTCAAAACCCATGTGCAGCAGAGAAGCAATTACAGAAGCCAGAACTCCCATTGGTCTAGACCCCAAAAACAATTTTGATGCATATTCCCTGTGGGGGAGAAGTGATAGGAGGAAGAGAATAAGGGGGGGAGGGGCTCTGAACTCAGGCTCCATCAGGTCCCAGAGAAAGAGGAGGAAAAGGGGATAGACGTTTCAATTTAGTGACAGGGTTTCTGTGGTCTGCAGGAAAAGAGAGGACAGGACCAGGAAGAAAAAGGTGGTAATTCTGTGTAAATGTAGACAGTTGTAGAGATGATAGTTAACCTATGTCTGCAACCTTAGACGATTTGCAGTGGCTTGCAGTTGGAGGGATTGGTGACTCAGGACTCCGGTGTTGAGAACAGGATGGAATTATAACCCTGTGGACATATAATTTTGTAAGTCAATATTAAATCACTAATAAATTATTTTAATACTATATATCTTTACACTTCCATGTGTGTACAATATTTACAACAGAAGCCAGTTACGTTTTAGCATCCTTTCACTGGAATACTACTTTTGTTAAATTGTTAGCTTCTGTTTGGTATTGCTTTGTTTTCATCACAGGATGGGATCATCTTTCATGCTCCTGTGCATTGAACCTTGGATCTTCTGTAGAAGGGTAGCCAATTTGACTGTCTTTTGTTCATTTATCTTGGTTTCTGTTCTTGGCCTGCAGAGAGTGCTGTGACCATAGTTCTGGGTTTTTGCTTTGTGTATGCGTGCATGAAGAAATGGTGACTAGAAGCTGCTGGTGTCACTGAACAGAGTCCAAGTTCGGAAGGTTTCCGACCTGTTGCTAACTTTTCTAGTCTCTCTTCGACAAGTACAAGCAGCTAAACAAGTCAGAGCCTTCCCATCCACACAAAGATGCTTTAACTGAAACTGCTGAAACTTAGGGGCAAGTTGACCTAATTCAGATGGAATTTTTTAAAAAAAACATTTGTATTATCTTTATTTATTGGATAAAGGCAGCCAGAAATTGAGATGGTAGGGGAGGAGATAGAGAGGGAGAAAGAGTAAAAGAGACAACTGCAGCACTGCTTCCCCACTAGCAAAACTTTCCCCATGCAGGTGAGGGACTGGGACTTGCACATTAGAATATGTGTGCTACACCAGATGTTCCACCACCTGGCCCCACTCAGATTGAATCTTTATCACTCAAACACCATAAATTCTATCTGTATTTCTTTACTAAACTGCAAACACTTTAGCGTTTTGGTTCCTTTTAGGATAACTCTTATATACTTGCAATATCTACTGTTCCTGAACCAAAGAAGAGAAAATGGAACAGGCCTCTAACAGATCCCTCTCTGTCCACTGTCACTGGTCATCTCCATCAGGAACAACATAATGAACCCCATTTGTGGGTCCCTATAGGACCTTGCCCTCAGTGTGGATCAACAAGGGTAGAGACTGTTCCATTCTCAGAAGGGGGGTTAGATAACATACTCTACCTATAACCTGAGGAAGATAGGTCCTGAAATTGGTACAACCTGGAAAGTACCTATTCTTGAATACAGAATGTGAGCTTAGGCCTACAAGGATGCAGAGGTTATATAGTCCCCTGTGTTTAATATGGGCCCCAGATCAAACTGAGGGGGTTTAAAGTTAACAACATTTATACACTTTTCCTATATTTGGGGACTACTCTCTTCCCTGATCCACCTTTCTAGTCCCTTTTCCAGCTATGACACCATCTCCCCAGATATAACTTGGGTCCACTTGTATATCAGATACCAGGCTCAGGCAAAAGCTAGTAGTAGCTTTTTCCAAAACGTAGACCCCCAAATATTCATCTGCAATATTTGTGCCTTTAGGTTCATGATTAGTCAACAATTTGTTTGGCTTTATATCTTAACTCTTTTTCAGCCACCCGGTTCCAGATGCTACCATGATACCAATAAAGTTCCTAGGCAGACAACCTCACCAGTGTGTCCTGGAGCCCCACCTCTCTAGTGCTCTGCTCCACTAGGGAAAGAGAGGCTGGGAGTTGGGTAGACCTGTCAATGCCCATGCTAAGTGGGGAAGCAATTACAGAAGCCAGACCTCCCACCTTCTATACCCCATAATGATCCTGGGTCTGTATTTCCAGAAGAATAAAGAATAGGAAAGGTCTCAAGAGATGGTATGGGATATGGAGTTCTGGTGGTATGAATCGTGTGGAATTGTTCCCCTTTTATCCTATGGTCTTGTTGGTGTTCCCATGTTATAAATAAGAATTATATATATAAAAAAATGGCACTAGGAACTCTGTCTGAGAGTTTCCTCCTGCCCTCCTCCCTCTGCTTTTAGCCATATGGTTCACCCCACACTCTCTTTCAGGCAATGGATTTTTTTTTCTTGAAATCCTAGCCTTGCATTGATGATGTTTCTTGTAATGCTTCATAGTATTATGTTATGTGTTAGGGAAGCAGAAGAGTTCTCTGGTAACTACTTCACTATGGCTCTACTACGTTTTACACCCAATTTTTATTTTCAATGTTCAAGAGGAAGAGAGGGTTATAACACACAGTAATAGCTGTCAATTATGAAAAAAATTGATATTTTTTCTATACAACATAATTTAATTGATGGCAGAAATAGAGAAATGTTTAACAAAATTAATAAAACTATAATACAAATTTACAATTTTTAAACTTATAATATTGAATTTAAAATACAAATAAACAGATTTTTTTTTTATCCCTGGGACTTCAGCGTGATGAGTTAACTTTTACAGATAGAAAGAATTAGAAAGACAAAATAGAGAGTAAAATATATCACAGTTCCAAAGTTTTCCATAGTGTGGCAGGAAACAGGTCCAAACTTTATTCAAATACATCATGAAACAGGCACACTATCTTGCTGGACCTCAAATAATTTTAAAGTTTTAAGAATTCAGGAAATTGTACCTAGAATTCTTTCTTTGACAGCTGCTCAGTAGTGTCACCAGATAATTTGTTGAAGT
Source organism: Erinaceus europaeus (assembly GCF_950295315.1). NCBI lineage: Eukaryota > Metazoa > Chordata > Mammalia > Eulipotyphla > Erinaceidae > Erinaceus > Erinaceus europaeus. Next base: position 12,191,221 of record NC_080163.1, read on the forward strand.
TTATGATCAAAGACTTCCTGATTTTTTTTTGTTGTTGTTGTTGCTGGAAATCTTATAGTCAGTAAGTGAGAGGGAATGAGTAAACAGAAAAGAAGAGAGACAGAGAGACACCTGTAGCATTGCTTCACCTGCAGTTGGGGACTGGGAACTTGCCCAGGTCCTTGCACGTTATAACATGTGCCCTCAACCAGGTGTGCCATTATCAAGCCCTAATTTCTAGACTTCTGAGAGTTCTACAGACTTCTCACCACAGGGGTTGAACAAATTTACATTCCCACCAGCAGTTGTAGGAGGACTCCTTTACCTCCACTCCTTCTTCAACGTTCCTTGTTACTATCCTGGTGTCTGACATTCTCACAGAGGTGAGGTTATATCTCATAGTTGTCTTTATTTGCGATTCTCTGATAAGCAATGACTTGAAGCATTTAATTTTTTTTTTTTTTTTATAAAAAGAAAACACTGACAAAACCATAGGATAAGAGGGGTACAGCTTCGCATAATTCCTACCACCAGAACTCTGTGTCCCATCCCCTCCCCTCATAGCTTTCCATTCTTTAAGCCTCTGGGAATATGGACCCAAGGTCATTGTGAGACACAGAAGGTGAAAGGTCTGGCTTCTGATTGACAGGTCCATCCATACATTCAGCTGTCTCTCTCCCTAGTGGGGAAGGGCTCTGGGGAAACGCAGCTCTAGGAGACATTGTCTGGTGTATGGCATATAGAGATCTCCCATTCTGTAAAGAGTATCTTTGTTTGGGTGATGTTTTCTTTTGCTGCACAGAAGCTTTTTAATTAGATGTAGTCACATCCGTTTGTTTTTGTTTTAGTTTTTGCAACTGGGTTTACTGTTCAGAATAAATTTGCAACTGGGTTTACTGTTCAGAATAAATTTTGCAACTGGGTTTACTGTTCAAAATAAATTTAATGAGAATCAAATAATTTTGAACAAAATTCTAGCCAGTTGGATACAACAGTATATTCAAAATACTGTACATAGTGACCAAGTATGATTTAACTCAGGGATGCAAGGCTGGTTCAATATATGCAAATCAATCAATGTGGTCCACTACATCAGCAAAAGAGAAATCAAGAATCCTAGAGGTGGCACACCCAGTTAGTTAAGTACAGAAAGTATGATATGCAGGAATACACAATACAATAAGGTGTCAGGCTACAAAATCAGCACACAAAACTTGGTAGCATCCTTTTATGCATATAAGTCAGAAGAAGAAATCCAGAAATCAGTCCCATTCACTATAGCAGCAGCAACAATAAGATATCTAGAAATAAACCTAACAAAAAAGTAAAAGACTTGTATACTGAAAACTCCAAGATATTCTATTTTTGTAGATTCGAAGAATTCATCAAAATGAATATTCTACCCAGAGCCATATACAAATATAATGTAACCATCCATATATATATATATATATATATATATATATATATATATATAACCAAATATAATATTATATTTGTATATGGCTCTGGGTAGAATATTCATTTTGATGAATTCTTCCAATCTACAAAAATAGAATATATATATATTAAGATAATAGAACAAAAGCAACAGATGTTTATCTGGAACCAGAAAATACCTAAAATTGCCAAATCAGTCATTAGAAAAAAGAACAGAACTGGAGGTATTACTCTCCCAGATTTCTATAAACTATATCATAGGACCATTGTAATAAAAATTGTGTAGCATTGGAACAAAAATAGATAAACTTATCAGTGGAATAGAATTGAGAGTCTAGAAATAAGCACCCCACACCTATGGTCATCTAATTTTTGACAATGGTGCCCAAACTTTGGGTCCATGATTACTCAACAATTTGTTTGGCTTTATATGTTAACTCTCTTTTCAACCACCAGGTTCCAGATGCCATCAGGATGCCTGCCAGGCTTCCCTGGACTGAAGACCACACCAATGTGTCTTGGAGCTCTGCTTCCCCAGAGACTCACCCTACTAGGGAAAGAGAGAGGCAGACTGGGGGTATGGACCGACCAATCAATGCCCATGTTCAGCGGGGAAGCAATTACAGAAGCCAGACCTTCCACCTTCTGCAACCCACAATGACCCTGGGTCCATGCTCCTAGAGGGCTAGAGAATGGGAAAGCTATCAGGGAAGCAGATGGGATATGGAGATTGGGTGGTGGGAATTGTGTGGAGTTTTACCCTTCCTATCCTATGGTTTTGTTAATGTCTTCTTTCTTAAATAAAAAATAAATTTAAAAAATAAAGAAAAATACATTTAAAAAAAGAAATAGCATGCATATGCCCAATACACCACTGGGAAAATGCATGTGTAAATGTACACAATATAATTTTTATAATGGCAAAAATATCCAATGTTTAGATTGTGCCACACTGTTTACAAGGCATTGTAAAGTCATCACAAGAAGAAAAAAAGAAGGGGAAAGGGAAGGAGAAAGAGAAGGAAAAGGAGAATACTCTGTGTGATGAGTAGTTTTATAAGGTATTAAAATTTCCAGAAGCAGCAACTGAAACCCAAAAGTAACATGTTTACTTCTTTAAAGTTACTCATCAAATAAATAAAGTGAGAATTTAAATTCATTTTATGGTTATGCCTCTGGCACCTTTCTTATTTTAACCACAATGCAAAGAAAGCATTGATTAAGAGTAGGAGGGATAACTGAATAGCAGTGTGGTTAGCATGCTGGATAGAATAAGAAATAAATGGAAATCTGCTTCATGTAACAATCACTTGAATTCATTTCAAAAGATCCAGGTGAAGTAAACAATGACATGTGGCAGACTGGTAACTCTAAGATGAAATACATGCATTAAATTTGAAGACATGCAACACTATATAAAGTTCTCTGTGTAGAGATCTCAAAATCTTTTATTGGACTTTTACAAAGATTTTATTAATAGAGGCTGGGCGGCTATGTCTCTGGTTGAGCATCGGGTTTGAGTCCCTCCACTCCCCACTCATGGCGCTTGATAAAGCATGTATGCAGGTGTTGCTTTTTTCTCTCCCTCCTTAGCTCCTCCTCTCCTCTTCAATTTATCTCTGTGCTATCAAAGGAAACAGAAAATAAATAAATAAAAGGGAAACGTATCTACAGGGGAGCAATGAATTCATAGTACTTAAACCAAATCCCAAATCTTTGGGACCGGGTGGTGGCCCACTTGGTTGGGTGCCAATGTTACAGTGCTCAAGGACCCAGGATCGACCCCCAGTCTCCACCTGCCCAGGGAAAGCTTTGCAAGTGGTGAAGCAGGGCTGCAGGTGTCTCTCTGTCTCTCTCCCTCTCTATCTTCCTTACTCTCTCAATTTCTGGCTATATCTAGCCAATAAATAAAGATAATTAAAAAATTAAAAAGAAAACTATTTGAAAAACAAACCACAAAAGTATGGGAAATTACCTGGTATCAATAAAAATGAACACATAAATAAAAATAGATCATAGAAAAATGGTCAAATATGTAGATAGATAGATATTTATAGAAATAATAGTCAACCTATTTCATTGACCTTGGGAGAACTATAGCAGTTTCCAATTCTTCTTCTTCTAGCGTTTTGCTCTTCTTCCGTAGCCAGTCAACAGCGTCAGGTTGAGCCTGATGTAAAGTTTCGAGACCTCCTTTGAATCTGGAGAGGTGGCAGTCGTTGACTATGTGGGTCATAGTCTGTCTGTAGCCGCAGGGGCAGTTTGGGTCGTGTCTGGCTCCCCAGCGATGGAACATAGAGGCGCACCGGCCATGGCCTGTTCGATAGCGATTGAGGAGGGCCCAATCATAACGTGCTAGGTCAAAGCCGGGTTGACGCTTGCAGGGTTCTGTGATGAGGTGTTTGTTCTTTACCTCAGCTGACTGCCAACTCTGTTTCCAAGAGTCTGGAACAAAGAAGTTCAGTGTAGGCATAGGGGACCAGATTGGGTGACGAGACGTCAAGCGTTGGACAAGGTGGGCGAAGATATCCGTGTATATTGGCAGGTCCGGTCAAGCGTAGACGTGGGAAATGAACTTAGATGATGCCTCATCCCGACGAATATCTGGCGGGGCGATGTTGCTAAGAACTGGCAGCCATGGAACCGGGGTGGAACGGATGGTTCCAGAAATTATCCTCATGGAGGAATATAATTTGGAATCAACCAAGTGGACATGGGGGCTATGGAACCATATGAAGAGAATGGGCACACAGAAATCTGAGGACAGGAATGTTGCAGAATGCTGCCCCTGACGCCTCATAATTTTAATCTGCATTAAATAACTAAATTATTTATTGGATAGAGACAGAGATTGAGAGGGGAGGCTGAGGTAGAGAGGGAGAAAGAGAGACACTTGCAGCCCTGCTTCACTGCTCATGAAGCTTTTTCCCCTGCAGGTGGGAACTAGATATTTGAATCTGGGTCCTTGTGTAATGTCATATGTACAGCTTATCTGGAGTGTCACCACCAGTTCCCTGGTCACTAATTGTAATTTGCTACTGGGATTCAAGAACAGAATACAATTTGGTAAACGCACACAGAATCTTCAACAAGTTTTTTTTTTTTTTTTAGATAATGAAATACCACTTATGACATGCATTAGTAATCTTGGTGTAGACAGATACATTTTTAACATAATTTTTGTGAGACAGGCTATTTGGAAGAAAGAGGTATTGCATCAACTTATTTTTTTTCTTTTTTCTTTTTTGCATCACCTTATTAAAGCAAAGTGCAAAGGTTCCTATGTCTAATATTTATATTGGACATCCTATAGATTAGGTCTTCTGAAAATGGCACACAATAACCTAGTCCAGATAATATATTTATTTATTTTTAATATTTACTTATTCCCTTTTTTTGCCCTTGTTTTATTGTTGTAGCTATTACTGTTGTTGTTATTGATGTTGTCATTGTTGGATAGGACAGAGAGAAATGGAGAGAGGAGGGGAAGACAGAGATGAGGAGAGAAAGACAGACACCTGCAGACCTGCTTCATCGCCTGTGAATAGACTCCCCTGCAGGTGGGGAGCCAGGTGCTCGAACCTGGATTCTTACTCTGGTCCTTACGCTTGGCGCCATGCATGCTTAACTGGCTGCGCTACTGTCCAACTCCCCAGATAACATTTTTAAACTGTAGGGACCTATACAGTTGTATGCCATTAGAGAATTAATGAGGTAGAATGAGTAACTCTTATGAAATAATGACAAGCCAAAATACACACAGCTCAGAAAATAAACATTTATTAAAAATACCTCAATCCAAAAACAGCAATAATAATAATAATAAAAACTTTCAGACAATTCTCATTGTAGGAGTGTGTTGTCCTTTTCATATGTAATTTTATTTGATTTACAAGTATGTTTTGGAGGGATTTTACAACATAATCTACCAGGGATGTTGGCCTTTCATTTGATTTCCTGTTAATATGTTTGTCTGATTTGCTATCACAGTGACATTAGCTTCATAGAATGTATTTTAAAATATTTCCCTTTTTTGTGAATGTGTTCGAATGATATAAATTCTTCCTTAAAGGTCTAATTGAGCTCACCAGTGGAGCCATCTGCTAGAGAACTTTCTTAGGTTGGAGTCTATTTGATTACTGATTCAGTCTTTTAAGAAAAAAAATCCATTATTTTTTCCCTTTTTAATAATTTTATTAGAGAAATAATGGTTTATGGAAGTAATTATCACATGAGTATAATTTCTTAAATTCCCCATAAGAGATATCTAAACACCATTTATCCACCATATTGTTCTGGGTTTCCAGTGTTCTTTGAACCACCTCCTGCAACCACATCCTCAAGCTCCCCCTCCCCATACACACACACTTCAACTCCAAGTCCTGACTTTGCTGCCACAGACCACAACCAAACTATATTTCACATTGTTTTTTCTTCCTTTCCTTGTTTCTTAAATTCCACCCATGAGTGAGATCATTTGGTGTTTGCTTTTCTCCACCTGGTTTAACTTACTTAACCTGATTTCTTCAGACTCAATCCAAGATGTGGCTAGGAAGAAAAGTTCATCATTTCTTAAGGCTGAGTGGGATTCCAATGTGTATATACCTCAACTTTCTTAGGCACTCATCAGTCATCGGGCATCTGAGCTGTTACCAAGTTTTAACTATTACCAACAGTGTTGCCATGAATATAGGTACACACACAGACGGCTTCAGTTAAATATTTTTTGTTTGTTTGTTTGTTTTCTTTGGATAAATACTTAAAATATAAATTGTTGAAAAATATAAAATATAAAATATAAATATAAAATATAAAATGAACAGGTTGGGTTCATTTCCAGTATTCTAAGGTCAGTTTAGTTTCTTTATTCTCTATAGGCTTATTCCAATGTTTTATTTCTATTTGTTTGGTGTTGGTAAATTGCATGTTTCTAGGAACCTAATTATGGCTTCTAGATTATTCATCTTGTTGTTGTACAATTCCTACTAATCCCTTACCATCATTTCTAGATCTGTAAGTTCAGTGAAATATCTCCTCTTTAGTTTCCAATTATAGTTATCGACACTGATGCACACTTACAACATTTATATATTGTTTATCTAGTTACATAATCTTGCTAAGATATAAAGAATTATATCAGCAATAATCTAGGGCCAGGGGAGGTACACATAGCAGAGCTCCTGTTACCATGTGCAGGTGTTCAAGACCCTGCTCTCCACCTACACGGAGGACATTTCACAGCAAGGATGCAGTGGTGTGTGAGTTTCCCTCTTTTTCTCTCCTCTATCCCCCTTCCCTTTCAGTTTCTCTCTGTCTATAAAAATACAGAAAAAAGAAGAGAAAGAAAAGAAAAAAAAAAAGAAGGCTGCCAGAAGTAGTGGATTTGTCTTACAGCTCCTTAGCCCCAGTCATAATACTAGTGGCAAAAAACAAACCACCAACAAAAACATGAAAACAAACAAAAAAGTCCCTATGATACTAAGTAAATGCTGTTAATCCAGGTAAATGAAATAATAATATGATAATAGAAGAGTTAAAAAAATCCTAAAATGAAAGAACAACTCATTTTTTTACAGCAATTGCTGTAATGAAGAAAATGATGATGTTTACTTCCTGAAAAACAAGGGATAAAAATAGAAGCACCAGATATAGGGAATCCTGTTCATATAATAAAAAGTAGAGCCGTTATAAGTTACAAATAATGATAACAATACTTTACTTTTTAGCAATGTGAAATTGAAGTATGATAGAATTGTAGAGCAAAAAATGGAAACCTACAATGAATAGAGAAGACATGGAGGTGGCAGTACACTTGGTTGGACCCAGATTTGAGACCCAGTCCTCACCTGAATGAGAAGAACTTTGCAAGTGTCAAAGCAATGTTACATCTCTCTCTCTCTCTCTCTCTCTCTCTCTCTCTCTCTCTCTTTCACCATTTTCTAATATTTTTATTGTCTTTATTTGTTTATTGGATAGACACAGCCAGAAGTTGAGAGGGAAGGGGTTGATAGAGAGGGAGAGAGACAGATACCTGCAGCCCTACTTCACCACTTGTGAAGCTTTCCCCCTGCAGGTGGGGAGCAGGGCTTGAACCTGGATCCTAAAGCATTGAAACATGTGTACTAATCCAGGTGTGCCATCACCCGGATCCCTTACAAGTGTCACTCTTATCTCTTTCCTTCTCTATTACCCCTTCCCTCTTGATTTCTGGCTATCTCTATCCAAAAAAAAAAATAATAATAATAATAAAGATAATGAAATTTTAAAAAGGAGAAGACATAGACAAAATAATCAAATTTGCTTGCTGATTGGCCTTGAGTCTTGTGTCAGGGATGAAGAGACAGGATACCCAAAAGATTACTCAGAAAGATAAGTTATTTGACTAAGACCCTAGATGTTACTTTCCCCTGAACAAATACCACTGTAGGAGTTGGCGCAGCCCAGCAAAAGAAAAAAAAAAAAAACTCTTCTTTCAAATCCAGGGTGTTTTTATTAAGGAGTTTTACAAAACATCAGGGATTTCAGATACAAAGAGGTAAATTCAGGCATGAAGCAACACAAACAGTGGGGTAAATGATTAAAAGTTGTGATAATCAAATCTAAAGATAGTATATGTAGCTTACTGATATCCTTGTTCTATGTATAAGGTAAAGACTCTTGTTTCCTGGAAGTGTTAAGAATCCATATTTCCTTTGACTCATTGTACAACTGATCATGAACTTTCCAACACATTCTTGGTACTCCACCCTCATGATCCAAGATGGTCATTGAAGTTCACATCATTTTACCTAATTTTTAAGCTGTGCCAGACTGAGTTTTCTATCAAAAGGTAGCATATTATAATTCCTGCTGACATCTATTGTTAAGATCTTAGTTGCATGATAATATATTGTCCTTGCCTCACTAGGGAAAGAGACAACACTGGGAATATGGATGGACCTGCTAATGCCCATATGCAGTAAGAAGCAATTACAGAAGCCAGACCTTCCACCTTCTGCACCCCATAATTATCCTGGTCCATACTCCCAGAGGGATAAAGAATAGGAAAGCTATCAGAGGAGAGGAGGGGATATGGAGTTCTGGTGGTGGGAATTGTGTGGAGTTGTACCCCTCTTATCCTATGGTTTTTGTCAGTGTTTCCTTTTCATAAATAAAAATTATATATATAGTTCTGATTTATCATTACATACTGTTAGAACTATTTGCACCATAGAAAACTGCTAGTGGTTATTACCACAATAAAAAGTTGTTTAATAAGTTGAAAAAAAGGAGAAGGTGGGGGAGATAGAATAATGGTTATGCAAACAGAATCTAATGCCTCAGGCTCCAAGGTTCCACTGTCACATCTCAGGTAGTCCATTGGTTTTTTTCCTGAGTATTTGCATTTGGTAGCAGTGATTGAACCCAAGGCCTGAGCCAGGTATATGACATCTCCAAGGTCCAATTTTACTATCATATAAAATAATTTCCTATATAAAGCACATTGTAATTCCATGCCTATTTATATACAACCATAAATTGTATTCTTATATTTTTTTCTAAACGATATAACATAATGGTGCTTCTATAAATTATTTTTAAAATGTGTATAACACTGTGATTTATTTCTTATTTTTATTAATTTATTTTTATTTTTTACCTACTATATTGGAATTTATTATTATTTTTTAATTTATAGGAAGGAAACAGTGAAAGGATGGGATACGGAGTTCTGGTGGTGGGAACTGTGTGGAGTTGTACCTCTATTATCCTATGGTTTTGTCAGTGTTCCCTTTTTATAAACACTGTGATTCCTTCCTTCCTTCCTTCCTTCCTTCCTTCCTTCCTTCCTTCCTTCCTTCCTTTTTTCTTTTTTTTTTTTTCCTCCAGGGTCATTGCTACTGCTTGATGCTGGCTGGCTCCTGGAGGCCACTTTTCTTCATTTTTTATTGAATAGGAGAGAGAAAATTGAGAGAGGAAGGGAAGACAGAGAGGGGAGAGAATGATAGAAACCTGCAGAGCTGCTTCACCACTTCTGAAATGACCCCTCTGCAGGTGGGGAGCCAGAGGCTGCAACCAGGATCCTTGAGTGAGTCCTTGCCCTTAACCAGGTGCACTACAGCCTGCCCTCTGTGCTGTTGATTCTGTTTCCCACCAAGCACTTTTGATCTCTTGCCCCAGCACAGCTGGTGTGTACTAATGACTCTCAGTGGACAGAGGGGGCCATAACTGAGTGGCCTCTGTGGCAGAGAAGAGAAGAGTAGAAAGAGCTGACTATTTTTTATAAAACCATTACAGTTCCATAGCTCTCTATAGGGACTGTTTTTAATTCTGTTGCAACTGAGCCATCATCTAAATCCTTCCACTATCCAGTCTTTCTTCTCTTCTCTCGGGATTTAATCCAAAGATCCTCTGCAGTACAATTCATACATGCAGATCTCCTCATCAGAGTCAATGTTCCAAACAATAATCTCAGAAAAGAGATGGTAGTTTCTGCTTATACTATCTTCTCATAAACCCTTAATCAATTGTTAGTTGAAACAGTACATAATGTATTAAACCTATTTCAGACAAATCATTGATGAGCTCAATGGTAATAAAAATTCCCCCAATTTTAGCTTTTGTAATGCTCTAACGACATTGTTAAATTTTCAGCTCATTCCCTATTTAAGTGGTTGCTTGCAGAACCTAGAAGAAGCCAATATATTTCTAACAACTGTGTAAATTTTAGATATCATATCTAAATTATTAATTCCCAAAGAGTGTTAAAATGTGAGACAGTTTGGAGGGAAGAAGGATGCTAAATAAATCACGGGTGATTTTAATAAACTAGAAACTTTTAGGTACTAAATCTGTCTGCATCTGATCTGAATTGCAATTACCTGTCAAAAATTCATCCATCATCACAAGCTCCAAATAAACTTTCTTGGCAGCAGATGTTTGAGGGAAGCTATCTTGTATGGCAAATTTTTCCTCTGGTTTACAACATCCTCAAGAATGACAAAAAAAAAAAAATTCAGTACAATTCAGAAACAACCTCTTATTTGTAAAAAAAAAAAATATATATATATATATATATATATATGTACATATATATATGGTTCATCCAGTTTATATACTATATATGTATATAAATATATACATATTAATAAATGAATGTTTTGACTTCTATTGTCTCTATTTTCAGTAATCCATTCTTCTTCTTCTCCTCGTCCTCCTTTTCCTCCTCCTTCTCCTCCTCCTCCTTTTTCTTCTGCCAAAACACTGCTCAACTCTGCTTTATGTTAGTAGAGGAGATCAAATCTTGGACTTTGGAGCCTCAGGCATTAAAGTCTCTTTGCATAACCATTATACTATTTACACATCACCATTATTCTTTAATTTCAGACTCAGGGGAAAAAAATCGACACACCACCATTATTCTTGATTTCAGGTTCAGGGGGGAAAAGAAACAACATTATTCTTATATGTCTCTATTTTTCTAGAATAAGTACTTAAAATATATTTTAATACTGGATGTAAATAAGCTAGCTTCATCTCAGTAGTCTTATATTAAAACTACTGTAAATGATCTCTGGACAAAATAAAACTAACATGTTAGCACTTGGAATCTCCATTGATAGCTTAGTGGGCTTAGGAAAGATCTTTAAATGCCTTGGTACAAGCAAAAAAATTGACATAGGATAGATGTCTGCAAAATACTCCCACTCTCAATTTAGTGTTGTTTTCGACGGGTTATGTTGTTTTTGCCGGGCTAGCTTCATGGGCGGGTAACAGACGACCAGGGACTCATGGCTGGGTTGTACGCAGTATCTCTTTATTCATGCAGGATGCAGCACAATCTAAGACGAGCTAAGTTAAACTCAAAGTACAGTACAACTCACAATGCTGTCTTTATATATACTTGCCAAGTAAGGTGGAAACAGGATGTGACATAGAGAGGGTGGAGAGAAAAGTGACTGGTGAAAATCAGAGCGTGACAAAGAGGGGGCAGATTAGGCGAGAATCCTATCACTGAACCACAAATGCCCTGGAGGGAGGGTGGTGCTTGTTAACCGTGGTTATGTAAATAGAATGAAGTGGTTATGTAAATAGAATAGTGTTAAGCAGGGGGGATTTAAACCAAATGAAACAGAAAGAGTCTCATGCATACCAACAATTTAGGTCCCCTTTTTATTTTCAAATAGATTTTATTTATTACTGATGTTACAGAGACAGAGAAACTGAAGGAGAGAATAGAGAGGGAGAGAGGAAACCCTGCAGCACTGCTTCACCACTTGTAAAGCTTCACCCTGTAGGTGGAGATCAGGTCTTGAACCTGGCTCCTTATGCATAGTAATGTGTGCTCAACCAGGTGTGCCATATCCCAGCCCCCGATTTAGGCCATTTTTAATCATCATACAATGAGACCCCCTATGCCTTCTCACCCTTTTCCATTCCCCTATGCCCAGTGTCCTTGGCTTTGATGCAGTTTACCACACCCAATCTACCTTTGGCTTTGTGTTTTGTCTTTCTATCCTTGTTTCTTAAATTCCACCTCTCAGTAAAATAATCTAGAATATCCTCTTTCTGACCTCTCTTGCTTAACACGATGCCTTTAAATAGGACCTAAGATAAAGTGAAAGAGATGCTGACCTCATCGTATTTAACAGCTGAGTGATCTGAGTGGTGTGTGTGTGTGTGTGTGTGTGTGTGTGTGTGTGTGTGTATGCTGTTGTTTTACATGGGGCTCCTATGAAAAGAATAAACACAGGGGGTTCTATTTCCATCATGGGTAGCCTCTGTAAGCTATTTCTTATTTCTTTCTTTATTTTATTTTAGAGAAGGAGGGAGATACATATAAATAAGAGAGAAACCAAACCCCCTTCACTGTGCATGGACTTCTCTGGTATTGGTCTTCATGCCTTCATGACCCCAAGTGGTGTAAGGCCTGGAATTCAGACCTCATACACAATAAATCTTGGTCATCTTAGCTGTCTCTTAGATCAGCAAGTTATCTTTTTACTCATAATATGCTTTTTCTCTAAGGTTTTGTTATGGCGGGCTGCGTGGTGACGTCTGGTTGAGCACACATGTTACAATGTACAAGGACCCACGTTTGAGTCCCTAGTCCCCCCATGAAAGGGTAAACCTTTTGTGAGTGGGTTGCACTATGGCTGTGGCTTCCTCTTTATCTCTCTCTCTCTCCCCTTTCTCTCTCAATTTTTGGCTGTTTCTACCCAATAAATAAATAAGAGAAAAAATAAATAAAAAGGGTCTATTAAGCTGAACTCACCGCTTGATATATGAAGTATTTTCATATGTGTTACATAGCTGTGCCTACATGTTGACTGTACAGATTATCTGTTGTCTATTTTTTTCTACATG